>NC_090323.1:24251473-25451473 GCF_040869045.1 Eurosta solidaginis
GAAATTCCACAAAACCTACGACATTTTGTAGTGTTACATACATACATACATGCATATGGAAATATTAATTTTTGAACTGGCTGTACCACGCCATAACGGTGGAACTAAAAATACAACCACCAGTGACGCCTTTAATAAGCACCGTTAATAGCGGTAAAACATCACCGACACGCCATTTACTTATCCTACTCATCATCCTAAAATTCATCAAAATTCCGAGAACAATTAGAAGGAGAGAAAGAGAGGCAAGAAGCGGAAAAGATTCACTTAGTAACGCAGCAAAGGAAGACAACAACAACAATTTCAGCAGTATACAAGCAAAGGCAGCAAGCAAAGCAGAAAAAGGGCGGTACAGTACCTTAATATATACGTATATAAAATTTTAACTTTGTACATACGTAGGTAGTTTGGTTTTCTCAATATAAATACAGGTATACTATAAACTTAGCAACAATTTTTCGTAATACACATGTAGCCTTCGCATGTAGCAACACAATTTGACACTTTTGATTATAAACATACTTTTCTTAAACATTTGTTTACTACGCATGTAGCAACACAATTGACACTTTTGATTATAAACGTACTTTTCTTAAACATTTGTTTACTACGCATGTAGCAACATACTTTTTCTACTTTAAAGACAATAACATGTTAAACTAACTAAATTAAGAAATTGAATTTTTCAAATTACTTACATACATAAAATTATTATATTGAAATATAAACATTCCAATTTCGAAAATTCAAATGTACATTAAACATAGTAATTTCAAATATACGGCCACCACATGCAAATTATCATGCATATATTACTATATTCTTTCTTTTTCAAACATTAACATGGAATTTGAATTTTTTATTTTAAATGCGAACACTGCTTCGTAATAAATACAATCGGAAAAATATTTTTTCAAATTTAAACATTTTTTTAAAACCTTTTTGAAACGCAAATTATACATCAATTTTATATGTATAATACCAAAAATATCAATCTTTTCGCCAAAGTTTGCGATAATTATTCGAAGCTAATCAATTTTGAAATCTCTCATTGACTTCAAATATCAATATAGACAGGTTACAGTCACATAATGGTAATGGTGAAAATTTATTTTATCGGTGAAAGCTTAATTTCCCTTTTTCCAATTATTTCTTCGGAAATTGAACATAGTGAATATCATAAACATTTACACATTTTTTTGCAACAAATACAGTGCCATTCAAATAGTTAACAATTCCTCGAAGCATCACACGAATACAGTGTATTCCAAATATTTCAACATATCTTACATTTGCGACTCTTTTCAAACTGTGTATTATATACAGTGTCTTTCAAATATCCCAACAGTTTTTTCTCTTGGCATTATTAAACGAATACAGTGCGGTTAAAATATTTCAACATTCACTTGCATTTACAAAATAAGTTTTAAATACAGTGCCTTTCGAATATGCGAATCTTTACCATTTACCAATTAACTCATCGATTTTGAATATTTCGAATATTCTCTGATTTTTAAACAAAAAAAAAATTTTTTTAAATTACAAACCACAATTACCGAGCGAATGAATAGTTTCAAATCCATTCTTGTATAAACAGTGCCTACAGCGTTAATCTTAACATTTTTCCGAATTTTTTCATGAAACATTTTTTCTGCCACGGAGGTAAACATTTTCAATAAATGTAATAAAGTTTTCAGATGTCAGTTGTCAAATGTCAGATTTTGATTCCAATTTCAAAAATTTACGCTCTAATTTCACTAAAGTTACTAAACGAGTTTTAAATAACCGATCTATCTCAGCGAAAAAATCAATAGAATATGAAGATGCTTTAATTAAAAGCTATAACCAAATCATAATACAAGTAAATTCATATTTTGAAAATCGTGATAAGCCTAGTTCAATAATCGAAAGTTTATCAAAGTGCAGAGAACAACTCACTAAATGTTTTTCTAGAATTAACTGCAATATAAAAATACCCAAAGATCTTTCTGAATTAATACAAGAAAGCGAATCAAGTTCTGATTTTGACACTGAGGAAGAATTATCTGACGCATCGACAACTTCAGCATACAAAGCTAGTATTATTAAAAAAAGTCACGTATCTTTTCTTGAGGATTTCCCTGGATTTTCCAATTCACTCCACAATAATAATTTAGACACAATTAGCGAAGAACAACCAACAATGGCGACTCCAGAGCAAAAGAAAACGTTTATTACTATGTGTGCATCCATAATTAGAGAAAACTACAGCGGCGATCCGCTTTCACTTGCATCCTTTATAGATAAAATAGTTTTGATAGAAGATTTGATGGAAGAAAATTTGACAAATACTTTCATTTCGTTTATAAAATCCAAGTTAGAAGGGAAAGCGCGTGAGGCAATTCCAAATGAAGTAACAACAATTCAACAAATAAAAGATGCATTAAAAGGTAGAATAAAACCTGACAACTCAAAAGTTGTTGCAGGAAAAATTGCATCGTTAAAAATTTTTAATAATAATCATACTGAATTCGCCAAACGTGTTGAGGAACTCTCCGATGCTTTAGAACGATCATTAGTTATAGAAGGAATGACTCAGGAAAAAGCGCACGAAATGGCAGTCGAACAAACCGTCAACGTTTGTCGGCTTAACACTCGCTCAGACCTAGTAAAATCAATTTTAGCGTCAACTACGTTTACTGATTCTAAGGATGTAGTTGCGAAAATGATCGTAGAACAAAATAACCAAACAAGTGAAAGGCAGGTACTAGCGTTTAGATCACGTTATAACAGGCAAAATAATAGTTTTCGAGGTAACTTCAGGTCAAATCAATATAATAGGAACAACTTTTCGAGGTACAACAACAATTTTAACAGAAACAACAATAGCAATTATAGGCATAATAACAACAATAATTATGGCTCGCGAAATAATGGTAATTTTCGAAATAACAATAGCAGGCCCGTAAACAGAAACAACAGCAATAACAACAGTAACAACAACAATCGACGTTCAAATACTACAAATAACGCTAGTGTACGCACTTTAAACGCCAACGGCCCTCAGGAGCGAACACTGGGGGACCAGAATCTGAATTAAATAACGTTTTTCAAAATAAATCAATTTATTGTTTAAACCTGAACTACTCAGATTTTATCGAACTGAATTGTAATGACTCTTTTAAAACATGCACTTTCTTAGTAGATACACAGGCTGACATATCAATTATAAAACTTTCAAGTTTAAAACAAAATGTTGCTATAAATAACAACAATATTATAAATATAACGGGTGTTACGACAGATACAGTTTCAACATTGGGTACCATTAAAACAGAACTTTTTTATTCAAATTTTTCAATTCCACATACTTTAAATGTAGTAGATGACAAATTCAACATACCGTCAGATGGTATTTTAGGCAAAGACTTTTTGAAAAAATACAATTGCATCATAGACTATGCAAACGAGAGCATAACAATTGGCATTGGCAAAAATATTCATAAAATTTCAATTTTACATAATACAACCGACAATACATTGGTAATTCCTCCTAGATGCGAAGTTTATCGCTTATTTAAGCTGAAAAAATCTAAACATCCAGTTTTTATAGACGCACAGGAAATTTGTAGTGGTGTGTTCACCGCAAAGTGTATTGTTGACACTAACAATCCGATAATAAAGGTATTAAACGTCACTGACGAGGTAAAATACGTAAGAAATTGTAACATAGTTACGGATGAAATCACCAACTATAACGTGTATAAAATCAATGATCTTTCAAAAGATTCGAAAAGGTCAGAGGAATTAAAATCAATTTTAGAAAAACAAATGCCAAATTATGCCAAACCAAAACTTCTCGATTTATGTCTAAAATATAATGACGTGTTTGCACTAAAGACCGATCGAATGACGCTTAACAACTTTTATGAACAGAAATTACGATTGACAGATACAAATCCTGTTTACATAAAAAACTACCGTTTACCATATTGTCAGAGAGAGGAAATTAATAAACAAGTTGATAATTTATTGCAAAACGATCTTATAGAACACAGCTATTCCAACTATAATAGTCCATTGATACTTGTGCCAAAGAAAAACCCAAATGGACAGAAATCCTACAGGATGTGTGTTGACTTTAGAGCCGTAAACAAAAAATTGATAGCAGACAAATTCCCACTTGCACGAATAGACGATATTCTTGATAATCTAGGCAGAGCCAAATATTTTTCTACATTGGATCTGTATTCAGGTTTTCACCAAATCCCATTAAATAAAGATTCTAGAGACATCACTTCATTCAGCACTGATCGTGGTGCTTTTCGATGGAAAGTTTTACCATTTGGTTTAAACGTAGCTCCGAACTCATTCTCAAGAATGATGTCAATTGCCTTTTCAGGAATTTCTCCAAACCAAGCCTTTTTATATGTCGATGATCTTATAGTCATTGGGTGTAGCGAAGCTCACCATCTTAAAAATTTAGAACAAGTCTTTCAAACATGCAAAAAATTTAATTTGCGTCTCAATCCCGAAAAATGCAACTTCATGCGTTCAGAAGTCACTTTCCTAGGACACAAATGTTCTTCAAAAGGTCTACTTCCAGACGATTCCAAAATAATTGCAATAAAAAAATATCCGAAACCTTCCGATAAAGATGCAGTAAGACGATTCGTGGCATTCGCCAATTATTACAGAAGGTTTATACCAAATTTTGCTTCCATAGCAGCACCTTTAAATAAACTTAGCAGGAAAAGAGTAGAATTTAAATGGGATCAATCATGTGATATAGCATTTGAAAAACTCCGAAAATCTTTAATTTCTCCTCAAATTCTCCAATACCCAGACTTCAAAAAGGAATTTATAATTACTGTCGACGCTTCAAAAATTGGTTGTGGTGCCATTTTAAGTCAAAATAAAGATGGCATTGACTTACCAATTTGTTTCGCGTCCAAATCATTTAATAATTCAGAACAAAAGAAATCAATAATTGAGTTAGAGCTTTTAGCTATATTTTTTGCAATAAAACAGTTCAGACCATACATATATGGCACACACTTTACAGTCAAGTCCGATCATCGTCCATTAGTTTACTTGTTCAATATGAAAGATCCCTCTTCAAAACTTTCACGTATCAGACTTGAACTGGCAGAGTACAACTTCACTATTGAATACATAAAAGGTAAAACGAACGTAGGAGCAGATGCACTCTCTCGCATCACAATAGAAGAAATTAAAAATTCAGGAACATCAATTTTAGCAGTACAGACAAGATCACAGACAAAACAAAAACAATTAATGCAACAAGAAATACTCAAAGAAGAAAAAGTAAAAGAAAACATAAAATTACAAGTTTATGATAATTTTTCAAACAAATTTTCAAAGAAAATACCCAGAGTAAAATCCCAAATAAGTTATGATAAAAGTGGTAAAATTACGAATTTTGAATTAAATGCGCATCTAAAACACAAAAAGGTTGAGTTAATTAAGGTTGCGTGTGCTAACAAAATAATACATTTAGATGAATTACTTTTGAAGCTACAAAAAGAAGCTGGCAAGCGCAATATTAATATAATTGAATTGCAAAAAAATGATAATCTTTTTAAATATTTTTCGATATCAGATCTGAAAACCACTGGGAATAAAATTTTAAAACATTTAGAAATCGTCCTAACCGAACCCGTAGAAACTGTGACAGACGAAGACAAAAAACAACAATTAATAACAATTTACCATACCGACCCAATTTTAGGAGGACATTTCGGTAGCAAAAAAGTTTATGCAAAACTCAGAACCAAATATTATTGGAAAGGCATGACGCGCGATATAGCGAAATTTGTTAAAAACTGCGAAAAATGTCTTTTGAATAAGGCTAAGCCAAAAACAAAAGAAAATTTAGTCCTAACCGAAACACCATGTAAGCCATTCGACATTGTTGTCATTGACACTATAGGACCTCTACCTCAATCCGATAATGGTAACAAGTTCGCTGTCACCATTATATGCGATCTCAGCAAATACTTAGTAACGATTGCGATACCTGACAAAAGTGCAAAAACGGTCGCATCAGCTATTTTTGAAAATTTCATACTAATATATGGCATTATGAAAACAATTAAAACTGATTTAGGTACCGAATACAAAAATGAAATTTTTTCAGAGTTAACAAAACTATTAAAAATAGAACATAAATTTTCCACAGCGTACCATCATGAAACTCTTGGCACAGTAGAGCGAAATCACAGAGTTTTCAATGAATATTTAAGATCTTTTCTAAATCCCAATTTTTCCGACTGGGATGTTTACTTGAAATATTTCACTTTTCTTCATAACACAACAACAAACACAGTATTCGATAATAAATTCTCACCATATGAATTAGTCTTTGGCAAAGCAGCTAATTTACCAAAAGAACTGCAAACCGATAAAATAGACCCGATTTATAACATAGAAAACTATTCGAAAGAAGTTAAATTTCGTTTTCAAAAAACTCACGAATTAGCGAATAAAACAGTTACAGAACACAAATTAAAAAATCAAACCGGATATAACAAAAGTTCACAACCAATATCTGTCAAGGTATTTGACAAGGTATTGCTTGAAAAAGAACCCCGCGACAAGCATAGTAGTATCTATATTGGTCCGTATACCGTAATAGGTATTGACGGCGTAAACGTCACGTTAATTGATGACGAAACGAAAAAGAAAAAAATAGTACATAAAAATAGAATAAGAAAAATTAATTAAATTAAGTTTTAAATTCAAGATTATTTAAAGTTAATCTCTATCGTTAAATTAGAAATAAAATGTTTTTCTTCCAAACCTGGAAAAAAAAAGACAATGAAACCAAATAAATTTAAGCAATCATTAAAAAGTAAGAACTGAATGTATACAGTAGAATTAAAACACAAAAAAAAATTTTGTTTTCTAATTATAAAAACTAAATTTAAGTCCTACTTTAGAACTAGACTTTACAATTTAATTCTTAATTTAGATCTAAACATAGATGTAGATTTAAACTTAGTTTAACAGTCTTAAACTTTTAAAGTTAATTACATCGCTTTTGGGACAGAAGAATTTGGCCAATTCTTCTTTTCCAAAGGGGAATGATGTAAGGTAACCCTACGGTAAGTGTTGCGTGACCATAAGGTCAAGCAATGCTTATGGAACACAACAATAATTCACAATAGGGGTTGCCTGTCAAAGCAACGTTCACAGTGAGGGTTACCTCACATAATGTCAAATTGAATGACGGCAGATATTTACGCGCATTCAATCCGACCGGTTGTGAAAAAATAAGAGATAGCTCACGGGCATATTGAGTACCTTGACGGTTCTTCTCTTTACCTTTTCTTTTCTTTTTGTAATTTGATAAAAGAACGTTTGTTAAATAAATCATATCTGTATAAATGTTTACACCGAAATCAGTGTATGAACTATTTTATTTCAAGTGGCAAAGTGGAAACAACGTGCGTGCAAAGATTGCAGCGAGCATTGCACGAGCCATAGAAGAGGCAGACGGCAATTTTCAATTTTACATGGAGACCATTTTGGCCACGCCAGAATCGGTCTCGCCACAAGAGGGCGAAGGGCGCAAAGGGCGGTTGGTTGGTTGTTGTTGTTGGGCGGTTGGTCATAGGCGCGCATGCAAATGCGCACCAAAATGTTTGGGAAGGAGCAGACACGAACGAGAGAGGCGAATCTCTACTTTGTTACATCCTGCAAACCAATTTGCAGATAGCCAACAGGGGAAATGTCCCTACATACATTGGTCCAACATCCAGCAATGTTTTGGATATTACACTGAGCTCCGAACGTGATATATCAAGGTATGATTGGATGGTTCTTGATAGACCATCCTTCTCCGACCATGGGTATATCAGCTTCAGCATCCCCCTAGAGAGGGGTATATAAGGGAGGAACCTTTAGAAACCCTAGGTCAACGAACTGGACTAAATTCCAGACACAGGTAGAAACAAAACTGGGACAACCCAAAGAGGTTGCCAAGGTGGAGGAACTGGAGGAGTCTAATGAATTCCTAACAAGGACGCTTATGGCTGCGTATAACAAAGCTTTCCCTCTAAGAAGATTCAGAAGAAAAGCAAAGCCGCCATGGTGGAGCAATGAGCTAAGTCTTCTAAGAAGACAGGTAAAAGAAATGTTTAAGTTAGCAAAGACCAGGGAAAGCGAAGCGTGTCGGGACGAGTACAGGGATCTACGGAGGATATACAAGAGGGAAATTTCCAGGGCGAAGAGAATCTCATGGAAAAGTTTCTGTACGGGCATAGAGTGCTCCAGCGAAACAGCACGGTTGGAAAAAGTCCTAGCAATTGGAAACATAGTCCAGGGACTAATCAAGAAAGAGAACGGGGAATGGTCACGTAATAGTGAGGAGTCCCTTGAGGTTCTTTTCGACACACATTTCCCATCGGCAGACGGTTTAGAAGAGCCATCAGTCATCACTCGCACTTCGATCACGGAGCGGGTAGTACCGGGCTTGGTGACCGATACCAAAATCGAATGGGCAGTGAAGACGTTCTCTAAGTTTAAATCGCCGGGCCCAGATGGTATATTCCCGGCCACGCTACAAGTCTCAAGTAGGGCGGTCGTGGAATGGCTTAAATAATATTCGATGGGTGCATAAGACTGAATCATGTACCGCGCTCTTGGAGAATTGCTCGTGTAGCTTTTCTACCAAAGGCGGGAAGATCGGTCACGTGTATCCCAAAGAACTATAGACCTATTAGCTTAACATCATTTGAGAGGCTGATAGATGTGTACATAAAGTCCAACGTGGATGAAAAGCTGCTCTCCACAACACAGCATTCGTACACCAAAGACAAATCGGTAGACACCGCATTGCATAGGGTGGTAATAAGCATAGGGAAAGCCCTGGAATAAAAGGAATATGCTCTAGGAGTCTTCTTCGACATTGCCGGGGCTTTCAATAATGTTTCTAAATGGGCGATTATGGATGGTCTTAATTACATTAAAGTACATCCAGCCTTAACGAGATGGATGGGCTGTATGTTAAATTGCAGGAAGATTAAATCAGAATGGGGATTGTACGAGGCCACAAATCAGCGGACAGGGGAACGCCCCAGGGAGGGGTGCTATTACCTCTGCTGTGGACGTTGATCATCAACCAACTGCTCAGGCGATTCGATGAGGGACACCAAAACTTACGGCTTACGCAGATGACGTTGCAATTGTCATAAGTGGAAAGTGCCTTTCAGCGATTAGCGCTTTGATGGATCGGGCGCTTCGGGATATTCATACCTGGGCATTAAATGTCGGGTTGAAAGTTAATCCGGATAAGACGGATATGGTCTTCTTTACAAAGAGGTACAAGGTCCCAAATTAGATAAGGCCTAAGTTAGGAGGGGTGACCCTACAGGAGAAACCTTGCACAAAATATCTAGGAATCATCCTAGACAGTAAGCTGTCATGGAAGCTTAACGTGGAGGAGAGGGTGAAGAAGGCTTCAACGGCACTTTATGCATGTAAAAGAATGCTGGGGTGTACGTCGGGCTTATTGCCCTCTCTTTCTCATTGGGTTTTTTACATCGATTGTAAGCCCTATTCTATACTATGGAGTTCTTGTTTGGTGGAAAGCCAAAAAAACGCAACATACCTCAAAAAATTAGAAGGGGTATGCAGACTATCAATGCTTAGCACTACGGGAGCCCTGAAACAATGCCGACAGTTGCTTTGTATGCTATTCTGCAAATTCCACCTGTAGATCTGGTAGCAAAGAACATATCGTTAGTAACTGCAACCAGGCTCGGTGCCTCGGGGCAGCTTGAGCGCCGACCATACGGCCACAATAGACGTGGGCGGTTGGCGCAATTGTGCTCAAATGGCGGACGAGGCGATACATGTGTACACCGATGGTTCCAAAGTAGTGGAAGGAGTAGGGTCTGCACTATACTGTGCTGATCCGGAAATAAACAGATCCTAAAAGCTGCCGGATTAGTGTAGCGTTTTCCAAGCGGAAAAAGTAGCCGTAACCAAAGCAGTAGAAAATGTTAACGTTTATATTGACAGTCAAGCAGCAATTAAGGCAATAATCTCGCATAGTACAGCATATAAATGCGTGTTAGAGTGTAAGCAGTCCCGGAGAGAAGCATACATCTATATCGGGTCCCAGTGCATATCGGAATAGATGGGAATGAAAAAGCGGATGATCTAGCTAAAAAGGGTGCATCCCTTGAAATTGCTCCGTAGACGTCCGAATTAGACTGGGCGAGACTAAGCGAAGGCGAGAGGTGCACAAGATCGACCAAGCAGGAAAGACGTGGGTACTAGCGCGGTCTGTAAAGTGTCGAAAATTATGTGTAGGTCTTACAACCTTAGACTAACAAAGTTGCTTCTATCATTAAAACGATAGGACTGTAGACACATGACGGGTATTGTGACTAGACACTGCCTTCACGCGTCACATGCCTTTAAATTAGGCCTGGTCAGTGATAGCAGATGTAGGAAGTGCGGGCTGGAGGAGGAAACGATGGAGCACGTTCTGTGCTCGTGCCCTGCGCTTGCCAGGATAAGACTACAGCTATTAGGAGTGATACAGCTGTTAGATCTAGAAGCAGCAAGTGGCTTAAGTTCTAGGAAGCTTCTGGTATTTGCCAAGAGGACGGAGTTATTTTATAACATAGGTAATGGTTTTTGATAGGAATTTTCAGTTTGGTTGTTAAAACAAATTTCTGGTAACACTACGGACTTATTCAGTCTATGTGAGGTCCTCATGAACCGGCCAGTTCAACCTAATCTAATCTAATGTTTTTTGAGAAAACTTATTAAAAACTTAAATTTACGTTTACTTTGCCTGTTGGGTATTTATAGAATGGAAATCACTCAACCCATTTAACATTGAGGAAATTTTTGGTTAGAAGTGCCTAATTAAAATTTCGAAGCCCCTAATGATGAAAAATACCAAATATTTATACAGCTTTTTAAAATGACTTCTATATAAATTTCTTATTATATTAGCTTTGTATTTTTATGAAAAGAACAAAGCGTACACTTAATTAGTTTCAACTGTTTCCAAACTGCTAATATGTTCTATACACTGTCCCATAACCAGAGTTGGGAGCAGTGCAATAAATTTTGAGTAGCAACACTGCTCGGTCTTAAGCGGGATGACATAACCAAAATCTTGTTCAAAGTGTTAAGGAGGCCTTAATTCTATCTTGTTAATGTGTTTTAGACGGCTTCTATAGGAATTTTGAAAATGAGTTTACGTCGTTTTAATTAAAACAACCGCGTTTCTGTAAACTTTTTGATGTTTTTACAAGAGAATGTGGTGTCCCAACCACGTTTTGTAAGCTTAATGGTTTTTTAGAAAACTTATTAAAAACGTACAGTACGTTCCTATGATCCTACGGTATCATAACCTGAACCACGTCATGTCAATTCATCAGCCATCTCATTTCCCTGCAGTTCAGATGCACTGGCATCGAAAACAAAGGTACCTTATGTCGATTGGATAGATTCATGGCCCACCCTTCAAACTGACCAACCAGACTTCATGTTATTTTCGCATACCCGAAGACCCGCCTGGCTATTATATCATATAGTTGTTCCTCACAACGAAAATACGATTGATACGTCAAGAGGACGTATACATATACGCGGAGGAGGCCGGGTGTGTGATTCATGTAAACTGGGATGGTGCACTTCTCTGTCAGCTCTCCATCTTTCCAAACCTATCTTGTAACCCGCTTTTGTTTGGATGGCATTTTAAATGGCCGGTTAAAAAGAGCGGTCGATGACGCTCTGCATATCGTGTTCACGATATTATCAACCGTGTGTTCTACGAGAAAACGTTTAAGTTTCCCTCATATGCTATTCTCCACACTAGTGCTCCGTTTCTTAGGATCGGTCAAATAACCTCACATATAGTTTGGGATTAGCTCGCTAACATACGTTGCCCCGTTTGGGAAGAGCTTGGAAAAAATTCAGAAATGCTTTTATTTGCATTGTCTAATAGGGCCAGATGGACGCACATTTTTCTTTCAGCTACAAATTTTAATAAAATTAGTAGAATCCCCGAGTCATCTTTTAATGTCCCGAGATCCGTGAAGTAGAACCATGCTCGTTTCTTATATCAGGATAAATCATTCAAGGATGTCTTCGAATGAAATAATTTCTAATTTGTTCAGCTCTAAAGTTCTAAAAAGTATTTTGAGGAAAGATGAAATGGATATAATCAACTCACCCACTAAAAAGAAAGATCAATTCGGGTTCGTGATCCAGGTTTGAAAAAATCCGCTCATTAAGCAGCTGCTTTGTTTCATGGTTAAAAGCAGTTTATTTGCCCTTCTCATACGGCTACATAAGTTTTACACATTTCCACTTCCGTTACGATTAGAAGTCTAGTCTAGAAATCCGGGTGAGTATTTGGAAAGCAAGCACACTCAAGAAAAAAGAGCAGTGCAATCAATTTTGAGTAACAACACTGCTCGGTCTTAAGCGGGATGACATAATCAAAATCTTGTTCAAAGTGTTAATTAGACCTTAATTTGTAATGGGTTTAAGAATCTTTTCATCTGTATTATGTTATAAAATTAATGTGTTTTAGACGGCTTCTATAGGAATTTTGAAATTTAGTTTACGTAGCTTCAAATAAAACAAGCTTGTTAGTGTAGAGTTTTTGGTGTTTTTACAAGAGAATGTGGGGTCCCCACAACGTTTTGTAAGCTTGATATTTTTTTGAGAAAACTTATTAAAAACTTACATTACATTTACTGTGCTTGTTGGGTATTTATAGAAAGGAAATATTTTTTTCACTCAACCCATTTAACATTGGGTAAATTTTTGGCTAGAAGTGCCTAATTAAAATTTCAATGCCCTTAATGAGAAAAACAAAAAAATATTTATACAGCTTTTTAAAACGGGCGTTTTTTATACATAGTTGGATGGTATGAATAATAAATAAGCAGAAACATTTCCTTCTATATTCCGGGAATTTGAACAATAAAAACAATTCCGCATTTGAATTAAAACAATTTATAGAACGGAAATTTTTAATTTTTTTGTCAGTCAACCCATTTAACCTTGAGTAAATTTTTGGATAGAAGTGCCTAATTAAAATTTCAATGCCCTTAATGAGAAAAACAAAAAAATATTTATACAGCTTTTTAAAACGGGCGTTTTTTATACATAGTTGGATGGTATGAATAATAAATAAGCAGAAACATTTCCTTCTATATTCCGGGAATTTGAACAATAAAAACAATTCCGCATTTGAATTAAAACAATTTATAGAACGGAAATTTTTAATTTTTTTGCCAGTCAACCCATTTAACCTTGAGTAAATTTTTGGTTAGAAGTGCCTATTTAAAATTTCAATGCCCTTAATGAGAAAAACAAAAAAATATTTATACAGCTTTTTAAAACGGGCGTTTTTTATACATAGTTGGATGGTGTGAATAATAAATAAGCAAAAACATTTCCTTCTATATTCCGGGAATTTGAACAATAAAAACAATTCCGCATTTGAATTAAAACAATTTATAGAACGGAAATTTTTTATTTTTTTTGTCAGTCAACCCATTTAACCTTGAGTAAATTTTTGGTTAGAAGTGCCTATTTAAAATTTCAATGCCCTTAATGAGAAAAACAAAAAAATATTTATACAGCTTTTTAAAACGGGCGTTTTTTATACATAGTTGGATGGTGTGAATAATAAATAAGCAAACACATTTCCTTCTATATTCCGGGAATTTGAACAATAAAAACAATTCCGCATTTGAATTAAAACAATTTATAGAACGGAAATTTTTAATTTTTTTGCCAGTCAACCCATTTAACCTTGAGTAAATTTTTGGTTAGAAGTACCTAATTAAAATTTCAATGCCCTTAATGAGAAAAACAAAAAAATATTTATACAGCTTTTTAAAACGGGCGTTTTTTATACATAGTTGGATGGTATGAATAATAAATAAGCAGAAACATTTCCTTCTATATTCCGGGAATTTGAACAATAAAAACAATTCCGCATTTGAATTAAAACAATTTATAGAACGGAAATTTTTAATTTTTTTGTCAGTCAACCCATTTAACCTTGAGTAAATTTTTGGTTAGAAGTGCCTATTTAAAATTTCAATGCCCTTAATGAGAAAAACAAAAAAATATTTATACAGCTTTTTAAAACGGGCGTTTTTTATACATAGTTGGATGGTGTGAATAATAAATAAGCAAACACATTTCCTTCTATATTCCGGGAATTTGAACAATAAAAACAATTCCGCATTTGAATTAAAACAATTTATAGAACGGAAATTTTTTATTTTTTTTGTCAGTCAACCCATTTAACCTTGAGTAAATTTTTGGTTAGAAGTGCCTATTTAAAATTTCAATGCCCTTAATGAGAAAAACAAAAAAATATTTATACAGCTTTTTAAAACGGGCGTTTTTTATACATAGTTGGATGGTGTGAATAATATATAAGCAAACACATTTCCTTCTATATTCCGGGAATTTGAACAATAAAAACAATTCCGCATTTGAATTAAAACAATTTATAGAACGGAAATTTTTAATTTTTTTGCCAGTCAACCCATTTAACCTTGAGTAAATTTTTGGTTAGAAGTACCTAATTAAAATTTCAATGCCCTTAATGAGAAAAACAAAAAAATATTTATACAGCTTTTTAAAACGGGCGTTTTTTATACATAGTTGGATGGTGTGAATAATAAATAAGCAAACACATTTCCTTCTATATTCCGGGAATTTGAACAATAAAAACAATTTCGCATTTGAATTAAAACAATTTATAGAACGGAAATTTTTAATTTTTTTGCCAGTCAACCCATTTAACCTTGAGTAAATTTTTGGTTAGAAGTACCTAATTAAAATTTCAATGCCCTTAATGAGAAAAACAAAAAAATATTTATACAGCTTTTTAAAACGGGCGTTTTTTATACATAGTTGGATGGTGTGAATAATAAATAAGCAAAAACATTTCCTTCTATATTCCGGGAATTTGAACAATAAAAACAATTCCGCATTTGAATTAAAACAATTTATAGAACGGAAATTTTTAATTTTTTTGCCAGTCAACCCATTTAACCTTGAGTAAATTTTTGGTTAGAAGTGCCTATTTAAAATTTCAATGCCCTTAATGAGAAAAACAAAAAAATATTTATACAGCTTTTTAAAACGGGCGTTTTTTATACATAGTTGGATGGTGTGAATAATAAATAAGCAAAAACATTTCCTTCTATATTCCGGGAATTTGAACAATAAAAACAATTCCGCATTTGAATTAAAACAATTTATAGAACGGAAATTTTTAATTTTTTTGTCAGTCAACCCATTTAACCTTGAGTAAATTTTGGATAGAAGTGCCTAATTAAAATTTCAATGCCCTTAATGAGAAAAACAAAAAAATATTTATACAGCTTTTTAAAACGGGCGTTTTTTATACATAGTTGGATGGTATGAATAATAAATAAGCAGAAACATTTCCTTCTATATTCCGGGAATTTGAATAATAAAAACAATTCCGCATTTGAATTAAAACAATTTATAGAACTGAAATTTTTAATTTTTTTGCCAGTCAACCCATTTAACCTTGAGTAAATTTTTGGTTAGAAGTGCCTATTTAAAATTTCAATGCCCTTAATGAGAAAAACAAAAAAATATTTATACAGCTTTTTAAAACGGGCGTTTTTTATACATATTTGGATGGTGTGAATAATAAATAAGCAAAAACATTTCTTTCTATATTCCGGGAATTTGAACAATAAAAACAATTCCGCATTTGAATTAAAACAATTTATAGAACGGAAATTTTTTATTTTTTTTGTCAGTCAACCCATTTAACCTTGAGTAAATTTTTGGTTAGAAGTGCCTATTTAAAATTTCAATGCCCTTAATAAGAAAAACAAAAAAAACATTTATACAGCTTTTTAAAACGGGCGTTTTTTTTATACATAGTTGGATGGTGTGAATAATAAATAAGCAAACACATTTCTTTCTATATTCCGGGAATTTGAACAATAAAAACAATTCCGCATTTGAATTAAAACAATTTATAGAACGGAAATTTTTAATTTTTTTGCCAGTCAACCCATTTAACCTTGAGTAAATTTTTGGTTAGAAGTACCTAATTAAAATTTCAATGCCCTTAATGAGAAAAACAAAAAAATATTTATACAGCTTTTTAAAACGGGCGTTTTTTATACATAGTTGGATGGTATGAATAATAAATAAGCAGAAACATTTCCTTCTATATTCCGGGAATTTGAACAATAAAAACAATTCCGCATTTGAATTAAAACAATTTATAGAACGGAAATTTTTAATTTTTTTGTCAGTCAACCCATTTAACCTTGAGTAAATTTTTGGATAGAAGTGCCTAATTAAAATTTCAATGCCCTTAATGAGAAAAACAAAAAAATATTTATACAGCTTTTTAAAACGGGCGTTTTTTATACATAGTTGGATGGTATGAATAATAAATAAGCAGAAACATTTCCTTCTATATTCCGGGAATTTGAACAATAAAAACAATTCCGCATTTGAATTAAAACAATTTATAGAACGGAAATTTTTAATTTTTTTGCCAGTCAACCCATTTAACCTTGAGTAAATTTTTGGTTAGAAGTGCCTAATTAAAATTTCAATGCCCTTAATGAGAAAAACAAAAAAATATTTATACAGCTTTTTAAAACGGTCGTTTTTTATACATAGTTGGATGGTATGAATAATAAATAAGCAGAAACATTTCCTTCTATATTCCGGGAATTTGAACAATAAAAACAATTCCGCATTTGAATTAAAACAATTTATTGAACGGAAATTTTTAATTTTTTTGCCAGTCAACCAATTTAACCTTGAGTAAATTTTTGGTTAGAAGTGCCTAATTAAAATTTCAATGCCCTTAATGAGAAAAATAAAAAAATATTTACACAGCTTTTTAAAACGGGCGTTTTTTATACATAGTTGGATGGTATGAATAATAAATAAGCAGACACATTTCCTTCTATATTCCGGGAATTTGAACAATAAAAACAATTCCGCATTTGAATTAAAACAATTTATAGAACGGAAATTTTTAATTTTTTTGCCAGTCAACCCATTTAACCTTGAGTAAATTTTTGGTTAGAAGTGCCTAATTAAAATTTCAATGCCCTTAATGAGAAAAACAAAAAAATATTTATACAGCTTTTTAAAACGGGCGTTTTTTATACATAGTTGGATGGTATGAATAATAAATAAGCAGAAACATTTCCTTCTATATTCCGGGAATTTGAACAATAAAAACAATTCCGCATTTGAATTAAAACAATTTATAGAACGGAAATTTTTAATTTTTTTGCCAGTCAACCCATTTAACCTTGAGTAAATTTTTGGTTAGAAGTGCCTAATTAAAATTTCAATGCCCTTAATGAGAAAAACAAAAAAATATTTATACAGCTTTTTAAAACGGGCGTTTTTTATACATAGTTGGATGGTATGAATAATAAATAAGCAGAAACATTTCCTTCTATATTCCGGGAATTTGAACAATAAAAACAATTCCGCATTTGAATTAAAACAATTTATTGAACGGAAATTTTTAATTTTTTTGCCAGTCAACCAATTTAACCTTGAGTAAATTTTTGGTTAGAAGTGCCTAATTAAAATTTCAATGCCCTTAATGAGAAAAATAAAAAAATATTTACACAGCTTTTTAAAACGGGCGTTTTTTATACATAGTTGGATGGTATGAATAATAAATAAGCAGAAACATTTCCTTCTATATTCCGGGAATTTGAACAATAAAAACAATTCCGCATTTGAATTAAAACAATTTATAGAACGGAAATTTTTAATTTTTTTGCCAGTCAACCCATTTAACCTTGAGTAAATTTTTGGTTAGAAGTGCCTAATTAAAATCTCAATGCCCTTAATGAGAAAAACAAAAAAATATTTATACAGCTTTTTAAAACGGGCGTTTTTTATACATAGTTGGATGGTATGAATAATAAATAAGCAGAAACATTTCCTTCTATATTCCGGGAATTTGAACAATAAAAACAATTCCGCATTTGAATTAAAACAATTTATTGAACGGAAATTTTTAATTTTTTTTCCAGTCAACCCATTTAACCTTGAGTAAATTTTTGGTTAGAAGTGCCTATTTAAAATTTCAATGCCCTTAATGAGAAAAACAAAAAAATATTTATACAGCTTTTTAAAACGGGCGTTTTTTATACATAGTTGGATGGTGTGAATAATAAATAAGCAAAAACATTTCCTTCTATATTCCGGGAATTTGAACAATAAAAACAATTCCGCATTTGAATTAAAACAATTTATAGAACGGAAATTTTTAATTTTTTTGCCAGTCAACCCATTTAACCTTGAGTAAATTTTTGGTTAGAAGTGCCTAATTAAAATTTCAATGCCCTTAATGAGAAAAACAAAAAAATATTTATACAGCTTTTTAAAACGGGCGTTTTTTATACATAGTTGGATGGTATGAATAATAAATAAGCAGAAACATTTCCTTCTATATTCCGGGAATTTGAACAATAAAAACAATTGCGCATTTGAATTAAAACAATGTATAGAACGGAAATTTTTTATTTTTTTGTCAGTCAACCCATTTAACCTTGAGTAAATTTTTGGTTAGAAGTGCCTATTTAAAATTTCAATGCCCTTAATGAGAAAAACAAAAAAATATTTATACAGCTTTTTAAAACGGGCGTTTTTTATACATAGTTGGATGGTGTGAATAATAAATAAGCAAACACATTTCCTTCTATATTCCGGGAATTTGAACAATAAAAACAATTCCGCATTTGAATTAAAACAATTTATAGAACGGAAATTTTTAATTTTTTTGCCAGTCAACCCATTTAACCTTGAGTAAATTTTTGGATAGAAGTGCCTAATTAAAATTTCAATGCCCTTAATGAGAAAAACAAAAAAATATTTATACAGCTTTTTAAAACGGGCGTTTTTTATACATAGTTGGTTGGTATGAATAATAAATAAGCAGAAACATTTCCTTCTATATTCCGGGAATTTGAACAATAAAAACAATTCCGCATTTGAATTAAAACAATGTATAGAACGGAAATTTTTTATTTTTTTGTCAGTCAACCCATTTAACCTTGAGTAAATTTTTGGTTAGAAGTGCCTATTTAAAATTTCAATGCCCTTAATGAGAAAAACAAAAAAATATTTATACAGCTTTTTAAAACGGGCGTTTTTTATACATAGTTGGATGGTGTGAATAATAAATAAGCAAACACATTTCCTTCTATATTCCGGGAATTTGAACAATAAAAACAATTCCGCATTTGAATTAAAACAATTTATAGAACGGAAATTTTTAATTTTTTTGCCAGTCAACCCATTTAACCTTGAGTAAATTTTTGGTTAGAAGTGCCTATTTAAAATTTCAATGCCCTTAATGAGAAAAACAAAAAAATATTTATACAGCTTTTTAAAACGGGCGTTTTTTATACATAGTTGGATGGTGTGAATAATAAATAAGCAAAAACATTTCCTTCTATATTCCGGGAATTTGAACAATAAAAACAATTCCGCATTTGAATTAAAACAATTTATAGAACGGAAATTTTTAATTTTTTTGCCAGTCAACCCATTTAACCTTGAGTAAATTTTTGGTTAGAAGTGCCTAATTAAAATTTCAATGCCCTTAATGAGAAAAACAAAAAAATATTTATACAGCTTTTTAAAACGGGCGTTTTTTATACATAGTTGGATGGTATGAATAATAAATAAGCAGAAACATTTCCTTCTATATTCCGGGAATTTGAACAATAAAAACAATTCCGCATTTGAATTAAAACAATGTATAGAACGGAAATTTTTTATTTTTTTGTCAGTCAACCCATTTAACCTTGAGTAAATTTTTGGTTAGAAGTGCCTATTTAAAATTTCAATGCCCTTAATGAGAAAAACAAAAAAATATTTATACAGCTTTTTAAAACGGGCGTTTTTTATACATAGTTGGATGGTGTGAATAATAAATAAGCAAACACATTTCCTTCTATATTCCGGGAATTTGAACAATAAAAACAATTCCGCATTTGAATTAAAACAATTTATAGAACGGAAATTTTTAATTTTTTTGCCAGTCAACCCATTTAACCTTGAGTAAATTTTTGGATAGAAGTGCCTAATTAAAATTTCAATGCCCTTAATGAGAAAAACAAAAAAATATTTATACAGCTTTTTAAAACGGGCGTTTTTTATACATAGTTGGTTGGTATGAATAATAAATAAGCAGAAACATTTCCTTCTATATTCCGGGAATTTGAACAATAAAAACAATTCCGCATTTGAATTAAAACAATTTATAGAACGGAAATTTTTAATTTTTTTGTCAGTCAACCCATTTAACCTTGAGTAAATTTTTGGATAGATGTGCCTAATTAAAATTTCAATGCCCTTAATGAGAAAAACAAAAAAATATTTATACAGCTTTTTAAAACGGGCGTTTTTTATACATAGTTGGATGGTATGAATAATAAATAAGCAGAAACATTTCCTTCTATATTCCGGGAATTTGAACAATAAAAACAATTCCGCATTTGAATTAAAACAATTTATAGAACGGAAATTTTTAGTTTTTTTGCCAGTCAACCCATTTAATCTTGAGTAAATTTTTGGTTAGAAGTGCCTAATTAAAATTTCAATGCCCTTAATGAGAAAAACAAAAAAATATTTATACAGCTTTTTAAAACGGGCGTTTTTTATACATAGTTGGATGGTATGAATAATAAATAAGCAGAAACATTTCCTTCTATATTCCGGGAATTTGAACAATAAAAACAATTCCGCATTTGAATTAAAACAATTTATAGAACGGAAATTTTTAATT
This sequence comes from Eurosta solidaginis, assembly GCF_040869045.1. Taxonomy (NCBI): domain Eukaryota; kingdom Metazoa; phylum Arthropoda; class Insecta; order Diptera; family Tephritidae; genus Eurosta; species Eurosta solidaginis. The sequence goes on from NC_090323.1 coordinate 24,272,307, forward strand.
TTTTTGTCAGTCAACCCATTTAACCTTGAGTAAATTTTTGGATAGAAGTGCCTAATTAAAATTTCAATGCCCTTAATGAGAAAAATAAAAAATATTTATACATCTTTTTAAAACGGGCGTTTTTTATACATAGTTGGATGGTATGAATAATAAATAAGCAAAAACATTTCCTTCTATATTCCGGGAATTTGAACAATAAAAACAATTCCGCATTTGAATTAAAACAATTTATAGAACGGAAATTTTTAATTTTTTTGTCAGTCAACCCATTTAACCTTGAGTAAATTTTTGGATAGAAGTGCCTAATTAAAATTTCAATGCCCTTAATGAGAAAAACAAAAAAATATTTATACAGCTTTTTAAAACGGGCGTTTTTTATACATAGTTGGATGGTATGAATAATAAATAAGCAAAAAAATTTCATTCTATATTCCTGGAATTTGAACAATAAAAACACTTCCGCATTTGAATTAAAGCGATCTATAGAACGGAAATTTTTTATTTTTTTTTATCAGTCAACCCATTTAACTTTGAGTAAATTTTTGGTTAGAAGTGCCTAATTAAAATTTCAATGCCCTTATAAGAAAAATAAAAAATATTTATACAGCTTTTTAAAACGGGCGTTTTTTATACTTAGTTGGATGGTGTGAATAATAAATAAGCAAAAACATTTCCTTCTATATTCCGGGAATTTGAACAATAAAAACAATTCCGCATTGGAATTAAAGCGATTTATAGAACGGACATTTTTATTTTTTTATCAGTCAACCCATTTAACTTTGAGTAAATTTTTGGTTAGAAGTGCCTAATTAAAATTTCGATGCCCTTAATGAGAAAAATAAAAAATATTTATGCAGCTTTTTAAAACGGGCGTTTTTTATACTTAGTTGGATGGTGTGAATAATAAATAAGCAAAAACATTTCCTTCTATATTCCGGGAATTTGAACAATAAAAACAATTCCGCATTTGAATTAAAGCGATTTATAGAACGGAAATTTTTTATTTTTTTATCAGTCAGCTCATTTAACTTTGAGTAAATTTTTGGTTAGAAGTGCCTAATTAAAATTTCAATACCCTTAATGAGAAAAACAAAAAAATATTTATACAGCTTTTTAAAACGGGCGTTTTTTATACATAGTTGGATGGTGTGAATAATAAATAAGCAAAAACATTTCCTTCTATATTCCGGGAATTTGAACAATAAAAACAATTCCGCATTTGAATTAAAACAATTTATAGAACGGAAATTTTTAATTTTTTTGCCAGTCAACCCATTTAACCTTGAGTAAATTTTTGGTTAGAAGTGCCTAATTAAAATTTCAATGCCCTTAATGAGAAAAACAAAAAAATATTTATACAGCTTTTTAAAACGGGCGTTTTTTATACATAGTTGGATGGTATGAATAATAAATAAGCAAAAACATTTCCTTCTATATTCCGGGAATTTGAACAATAAAAACAATTCCGCATTTGAATTAAAACAATTTATAGAACGGAAATTTTTAATTTTTTTGTCAGTCAACCCATTTAACCTTGAGTAAATTATTGGATAGAAGTGCCTAATTAAAATTTCAATGCCCTTAATGAGAAAAACAAAAAAATATTTATACAGCTTTTTAAAACGGGCGTTTTTTATACATAGTTGGATGGTGTGAATAATAAATAAGCAAAAACATTTCCTTCTATATTCCGGGAATTTGAACAATAAAAACAATTCCGCATTGGAATTAAAGCGATTTATAGAACGGACATTTTTATTTTTTTATCAGTCAACCCATTTAACTTTGAGTAAATTTTTGGTTAGAAGTGCCTAATTAAAATTTCAATGCCCTTATAAGAAAAATAAAAAATATTTATACAGCTTTTTAAAACGGGCGTTTTTTATACTTAGTTGGATGGTGTGAATAATAAATAAGCAAAAACATTTCCTTCTATATTCCGGGAATTTGAACAATAAAAACAATTCCGCATTGGAATTAAAGCGATTTATAGAACGGACATTTTTATTTTTTTATCAGTCAACCCATTTAACTTTGAGTAAATTTTTGGTTAGAAGTGCCTAATTAAAATTTCGATGCCCTTAATGAGAAAAATAAAAAATATTTATGCAGCTTTTTAAAACGGGCGTTTTTTATACTTAGTTGGATGGTGTGAATAATAAATAAGCAAAAACATTTCCTTCTATATTCCGGGAATTTGAACAATAAAAACAATTCCGCATTTGAATTAAAGCGATTTATAGAACGGAAATTTTTTATTTTTTTATCAGTCAGCCCATTTAACTTTGAATAAATTTTTGGTTAGAAGTGCCTAATTAAAATTTCAATGCCCTTAATGAGAAAAATAAAAAATATTTATACAGCTTTTTAAAACGGGCGTTTTTTATTCATAGTTGGATCGTGTGCATAATATATAAGCAAAAACATTTCATTCTATATTCCTGGAATTTGAGCAATAAAAAACTTCAGCATTTGAATTAAAACGATCTATAGAACGGAAAATTTTTATTTTTTTATCAGTCAACCCATTTAACCTTGAGTAAATTTTTGGTTAGAAGTGCCTAATTAAAATATCAATGTCCTTAATGAGAAAAACAAAAAATATTTATACAGCTTTTTAAAACGGGCGTTTTTTATACATAGTTGGATGGTGTGAATAATAAATAAGCTAAAACATTTCCTTCTATATTCCTGGAATTTGAACAATAAAAACACTTCCGCATTTGAATTAAAGCGATTTATAGAACGGAAATTTTTTATTTTTTTATCAGTCAACCCATTTAACCTTGAGTAAATTTTTGGTTAGAAGTGCCTAATTAAAATTTCAATGCCCTTAATGAGAAAAATAAAAAATATTTATACAGCTTTTTAAAACGGGCGTTTTTTATTCATAGTTGGATCGTGTGCATAATATATAAGCAAAAACATTTCATTCTATATTCCTGGAATTTGAGCAATAAAAAACTTCCGCATTTGAATTAAAACGATCTATAGAACGGAAAATTTTTATTTTTTATCAGTCAACCCATTTAACCTTGAGTAAATTTTTGGTTAGAAGTGCCTAATTAAAATATCAATGCCCTTAATGAGAAAAACAAAAAATATTTATACAGCTTTTTAAAACGGGCGTTTTTTATACATAGTTGGATGGTATGAATAATAAATAAGCAAAAAAATTTCATTCTATATTCCTGGAATTTGAACAATAAAAACACTTCCGCATTTGAATTAAAGCGATCTATAGAACGGAAATTTTTTATTTTTTTTATCAGTCAACCCATTTAACTTTGAGTAAATTTTTGGTTAGAAGTGCCTAATTAAAATTTCGATGCCCTTAATGAGAAAAATAAAAAATATTTATGCAGCTTTTTAAAACGGGCGTTTTTTATACTTAGTTGGATGGTGTGAATAATAAATAAGCAAAAACATTTCCTTCTATATTCCGGGAATTTGAACAATAAAAACAATTCCGCATTTGAATTAAAGCGATTTATAGAACGGAAATTTTTTATTTTTTTTATCAGTCAGCCCATTTAACTTTGAGTAAATTTTTGGTTAGAAGTGCCTAATTAAAATTTCAATGCCCTTAATGAGAAAAACAAAAAAATATTTATACAGCTTTTTAAAACGGGCGTTTTTTATACATAGTTGGATGGTATGAATAATAAATAAGCAAAAACATTTCCTTCTATATTCCGGGAATTTGAACAATAAAAACAATTCCGCATTTGAATTAAAACAATTTATAGAACGGAAATTTTTATTTTTTTGTCAGTCAACCCATTTAACCTTGAGTAAATTTTTGGATAGAAGTGCCTAATTAAAATTTCAATGCCCTTAATGAGAAAAACAAAAAAATATTTATACAGCTTTTTAAAACGGGCGTTTTTTATACATAGTTGGATGGTATGAATAATAAATAAGCAAAAAAATTTCATTCTATATTCCTGGAATTTGAACAATAAAAACGCTTCCGCATTTGAATTAAAGCGATCTATAGAACGGAAATTTTTTATTTTTTTTATCAGTCAACCCATTTAACTTTGAGTAAATTTTTGGTTAGAAGTGCCTAATTAAAATTTCAATGCCCTTATAAGAAAAATAAAAAATATTTATACAGCTTTTTAAAACGGGCGTTTTTTATACTTAGTTGGATGGTGTGAATAATAAATAAGCAAAAACATTTCCTTCTATATTCCGGGAATTTGAACAATAAAAACAATTCCGCATTGGAATTAAAGCGATTTATAGAACGGACATTTTTATTTTTTTATCAGTCAACCCATTTAACTTTGAGTAAATTTTTGGTTAGAAGTGCCTAATTAAAATTTCGATGCCCTTAATGAGAAAAATAAAAAATATTTATGCAGCTTTTTAAAACGGGCGTTTTTTATACTTAGTTGGATGGTGTGAATAATAAATAAGCAAAAACATTTCCTTCTATATTCCGGGAATTTGAACAATAAAAACAATTCCGCATTTGAATTAAAGCGATTTATAGAACGGAAATTTTTTATTTTTTTATCAGTCAGCCCATTTAACTTTGAGTAAATTTTTGGTTAGAAGTGCCTAATTAAAATTTCAATGCCCTTAATGAGAAAAATAAAAAATATTTATACAGCTTTTTAAAACGGGCGTTTTTTATTCATAGTTGGATCGTGTGCATAATATATAAGCAAAAACATTTCATTCTATATTCCTGGAATTTGAGCAATAAAAAACTTCCGCATTTGAATTAAAACGATCTATAGAACGGAAAATTTTTATTTTTTTTATCAGTCAACCCATTTAACCTTGAGTAAATTTTTGGTTAGAAGTGCCTAATTAAAATATCAATGCCCTTAATGAGAAAAACAAAAAATATTTATACAGCTTTTTAAAACGGGCGTTTTTTATTCATAGTTGGATCGTGTGCATAATATATAAGCAAAAACATTTCATTCTATATTCCTGGAATTTGAGCAATAAAAAACTTCCGCATTTGAATTAAAACGATCTATAGAACGGAAAATTTTTATTTTTTTATCAGTCAACCCATTTAACCTTGAGTAAATTTTTGGTTAGAAGTGCCTATTTAAAATTTCAATGCCCTTAATGAGAAAAACAAAAAAATATTTATACAGCTTTTTAAAACGGGCGTTTTTTATTCATAGTTGGATCGTGTGCATAATATATAAGCAAAAACATTTCATTCTATATTCCTGGAATTTGAGCAATAAAAAACTTCCGCATTTGAATTAAAATGATCTATAGAACGGAAAATTTTTATTTTTTTATCAGTCAACCCATTTAACCTTGAGTAAATTTTTGGTTAGAAGTGCCTAATTAAAATATCAATGCCCTTAATGAGAAAAATAAAAAATATTTATACAGCTTTTTAAAACGGGCGTTTTTTATTCATAGTTGGATCGTGTGCATAATATATAAGCAAAAACATTTCATTCTATATTCCTGGAATTTGAGCAATAAAAAACTTCCGCATTTGAATTAAAACGATCTATAGAACGGAAAATTTTTATTTTTTTATCAGTCAACCCATTTAACCTTGAGTAAATTTTTGGTTAGAAGTGCCTAATTAAAATATCAATGCCCTTAATGAGAAAAACAAAAAATATTTATACAGCTTTTTAAAACGGGCGTTTTTTATACATAGTTGGATGGTGTGAATAATAAATAAGCTAAAACATTTCCTTCTATATTCCTGGAATTTGAACAATAAAAACACTTCCGCATTTGAATTAAAGCGATTTATAGAACGGAAATTTTTTATTTTTTTATCAGTCAACCCATTTAACCTTGAGTAAATTTTTGGTTAGAAGTGCCTAATTAAAATTTCAATGCCCTTAATGAGAAAAATAAAAAATATTTATACAGCTTTTTAAAACGGGCGTTTTTTATTCATAGTTGGATCGTGTGCATAATATATAAGCAAAAACATTTCATTCTATATTCCTGGAATTTGAGCAATAAAAAACTTCCGCATTTGAGTTAAAACGATCTATAGAACGGAAAATTTTTATTTTTTTATCAGTCAACCCATTTAACCTTGAGTAAATTTTTGGTTAGAAGTGCCTAATTAAAATATCAATGCCCTTAATGAGAAAAACAAAAAATATTTATACAGCTTTTTAAAACGGGCGTTTTTTATTCATAGTTGGATCGTGTGCATAATATATAAGCAAAAACATTTCATTCTATATTCCTGGAATTTGAGCAATAAAAAACTTCCGCATTTGAATTAAAACGATCTATAGAACGGAAAATTTTTATTTTTTTATCAGTCAACCCATTTAACCTTGAGTAAATTTTTGGTTAGAAGTGCCTAATTAAAATATCAATGCCCTTAATGAGAAAAACAAAAAATATTTATACAGCTTTTTAAAACGGGTGTTTTTTATTCATAGTTGGATCGTGTGCATAATATATAAGCAAAAACATTTCATTCTATATTCCTGGAATTTGAGCAATAAAAAACTTCCGCATTTGAATTAAAACGATCTATAGAACGGAAAATTTTTATTTTTTTATCAGTCAACCCATTTAACCTTGAGTAAATTTTTGGTTAGAAGTGCCTAATTAAAATATCAATGCCCTTAATGAGAAAAACAAAAAATATTTATACAGCTTTTTAAAACGGGCGTTTTTTATACATAGTTGGATGGTGTGAATAATAAATAAGCTAAAACATTTCCTTCTATATTCCTGGAATTTGAACAATAAAAACACTTCCGCATTTGAATTAAAGCGATTTATAGAACGGAAATTTTTTATTTTTTTATCAGTCAACCCATTTAACCTTGAGTAAATTTTTGGTTAGAAGTGCCTAATTAAAATTTCAATGCCCTTAATGAGAAAAATAAAAAATATTTATACAGCTTTTTAAAACGGGCGTTTTTTATTCATAGTTGGATCGTGTGCATAATATATAAGCAAAAACATTTCATTCTATATTCCTGGAATTTGAGCAATAAAAAACTTCCGCATTTGAGTTAAAACGATCTATAGAACGGAAAATTTTTATTTTTTTATCAGTCAACCCATTTAACCTTGAGTAAATTTTTGGTTAGAAGTGCCTAATTAAAATATCAATGCCCTTAATGAGAAAAACAAAAAATATTTATACAGCTTTTTAAAACGGGCGTTTTTTATTCATAGTTGGATCGTGTGCATAATATATAAGCAAAAACATTTCATTCTATATTCCTGGAATTTGAGCAATAAAAAACTTCCGCATTTGAATTAAAACGATCTATAGAACGGAAAATTTTTATTTTTTTATCAGTCAACCCATTTAACCTTGAGTAAATTTTTGGTTAGAAGTGCCTAATTAAAATATCAATGCCCTTAATGAGAAAAACAAAAAATATTTATACAGCTTTTTAAAACGGGTGTTTTTTATTCATAGTTGGATCGTGTGCATAATATATAAGCAAAAACATTTCATTCTATATTCCTGGAATTTGAGCAATAAAAAACTTCCGCATTTGAATTAAAACGATCTATAGAACGGAAAATTTTTATTTTTTTATCAGTCAACCCATTTAACCTTGAGTAAATTTTTGGTTAGAAGTGCCTAATTAAAATATCAATGCCCTTAATGAGAAAAACAAAAAATATTTATACAGCTTTTTAAAACGGGCGTTTTTTATACATAGTTGGATGGTGTGAATAATAAATAAGCTAAAACATTTCCTTCTATATTCCTGGAATTTGAACAATAAAAACACTTCCGCATTTGAATTAAAGCGATTTATAGAACGGAAATTTTTTATTTTTTTATCAGTCAACCCATTTAACCTTGAGTAAATTTTTGGTTAGAAGTGCCTAATTAAAATTTCAATGCCCTTAATGAGAAAAATAAAAAATATTTATACAGCTTTTTAAAACGGGCGTTTTTTATTCATAGTTGGATCGTGTGCATAATATATAAGCAAAAACATTTCATTCTATATGCCTGGAATTTGAGCAATAAAAAACTTCCGCATTTGAATTAAAACGATCTATAGAACGGAAAATTTTTATTTTTTTATCAGTCAACCCATTTAACCTTGAGTAAATTTTTGGTTAGAAGTGCCTGATTAAAATATCAATGCCCTTAATGAGAAAAACAAAAAATATTTATACAGCTTTTTAAAACGGGCGTTTTTTATACATAGTTGGATGGTGTGAATAATAAATAAGCTAAAACATTTCCTTCTATATTCCTGGAATTTGAACAATAAAAACACTTCCGCATTTGAATTAAAGCGATTTATAGAACGGAAGTTTTTTATTTTTTTATCAGTCAACCCATTTAACCTTGAGTAAATTTTTGGTTAGAAGTGCCTAATTAAAATTTCAATGCCCTTAATGAGAAAAATAAAAAATATTTATACAGCTTTTTAAAACGGGCGTTTTTTATTCATAGTTGGATCGTGTGCATAATATATAAGCAAAAACATTTCATTCTATATTCCTGGAATTTGAGCAATAAAAAACTTCCGCATTTGAATTAAAACGATCTATAGAACGGAAAATTTTTATTTTTTTATCAGTCAACCCATTTAACCTTGAGTAAATTTTTGGGTAGAAGTGCCTAATTAAAATATCAATGCCCTTAATGAGAAAAACAAAAAATATTTATACAGCTTTTTAAAACGGGCGTTTTTTATTCATAGTTGGATCGTGTGCATAATATATAAGCAAAAACATTTCATTCTATATTCCTGGAATTTGAGCAATAAAAAACTTCCGCATTTGAATTAAAACGATCTATAGAACGGAAAATTTTTATTTTTTTATCAGTCAACCCATTTAACCTTGAGTAAATTTTTGGTTAGAAGTGCCTAATTAAAATATCAATGCCCTTAATGAGAAAAACAAAAAATATTTATACAGCTTTTTAAAACGGGCGTTTTTTATACATAGTTGGATGGTGTGAATAATAAATAAGCTAAAACATTTCCTTCTATATTCCTGGAATTTGAACAATAAAAACACTTCCGCATTTGAATTAAAGCGATTTATAGAACGGAAATTTTTTATTTTTTTATCAGTCAACCCATTTAACCTTGAGTAAATTTTTGGTTAGAAGTGCCTAATTAAAATTTCAATGCCCTTAATGAGAAAAATAAAAAATATTTATACAGCTTTTTAAAACGGGCGTTTTTTATTCATAGTTGGATCGTGTGCATAATATATAAGCAAAAACATTTCATTCTATATTCCTGGAATTTGAGCAATAAAAAACTTCCGCATTTGAATTAAAACGATCTATAGAACGGAAAATTTTTATTTTTTTATCAGTCAACCCATTTAACCTTGAGTAAATTTTTGGTTAGAAGTGCCTAATTAAAATATCAATGCCCTTAATGAGAAAAACAAAAAATATTTATACAGCTTTTTAAAACGGGCGTTTTTTATACATAGTTGGATGGTGTGAATAATAAATAAGCTAAAACATTTCCTTCTATATTCCTGGAATTTGAACAATAAAAACACTTCCGCATTTGAATTAAAGCGATTTATAGAACGGAAATTTTTTATTTTTTTATCAGTCAACCCATTTAACCTTGAGTAAATTTTTGGTTAGAAGTGCCTAATTAAAATTTCAATGCCCTTAATGAGAAAAATAAAAAATATTTATACAGCTTTTTAAAACGGGCGTTTTTTATTCATAGTTGGATCGTGTGCATAATATATAAGCAAAAACATTTCATTCTATATTCCTGGAATTTGAGCAATAAAAAACTTCCGCATTTGAATTAAAACGATCTATAGAACGGAAAATTTTTATTTTTTTATCAGTCAACCCATTTAACCTTGAGTAAATTTTTGGTTAGAAGTGCCTAATTAAAATTTCAATGCCCTTAATGAGAAAAATAAAAAATATTTATACAGCTTTTTAAAACGGGCGTTTTTTATTCATAGTTGGATCGTGTGCATAATATATAAGCAAAAACATTTCATTCTATATTCCTGGAATTTGAGCAATAAAAAACTTCCGCATTTGAATTAAAACGATCTATAGAACGGAAAATTTTTATTTTTTTATCAGTCAACCCATTTAACCTTGAGTAAATTTTTGGTTAGAAGTGCCTAATTAAAATATCAATGCCCTTAATGAGAAAAACAAAAAATATTTATACAGCTTTTTAAAACGGGCGTTTTTTATACATAGTTGGATGGTATGAATAATAAATAAGCAAAAAAATTTCATTCTATATTCCTGGAATTTGAACAATAAAAACACTTCCGCATTTGAATTAAAGCGATCAATAGAACGGAAATTTTTTATTTTTTTTATCAGTCAACCCATTTAACTTTGAGTAAATTTTTGGTTAGAAGTGCCTAATTAAAATTTCAATGCCCTTATAAGAAAAATAAAAAATATTTATACAGCTTTTTAAAACGGGCGTTTTTTATACTTAGTTGGATGGTGTGAATAATAAATAAGCAAAAACATTTCCTTCTATATTCCGGGAATTTGAACAATAAAAACAATTCCGCATTGGAATTAAAGCGATTTATAGAACGGACATTTTTATTTTTTTATCAGTCAACCCATTTAACTTTGAGTAAATTTTTGGTTAGAAGTGCCTAATTAAAATTTCGATGCCCTTAATGAGAAAAATAAAAAATATTTATGCAGCTTTTTAAAACGGGCGTTTTTTATACTTAGTTGGATGGTGTGAATAATAAATAAGCAAAAACATTTCCTTCTATATTCCGGGAATTTGAACAATAAAAACAATTCCGCATTTGAATTAAAGCGATTTATAGAACGGAAATTTTTTATTTTTTTATCAGTCAGCCCATTTAACTTTGAGTAAATTTTTGGTTAGAAGTGCCTAATTAAAATTTCAATGCCCTTAATGAGAAAAACAAAAAAATATTTATACAGCTTTTTAAAACGGGCGTTTTTTATACATAGTTGGATGGTGTGAATAATAAATAAGCAAACACATTTCCTTCTATATTCCGGGAATTTGAACAATAAAAACAATTCCGCATTTGAATTAAAACAATTTATAGAACGGAAATTTTTAATTTTTTTGCCAGTCAACCCATTTAACCTTGAGTAAATTTTTGGTTAGAAGTGCCTAATTAAAATTTCAATGCCCTTAATGAGAAAAACAAAAAAATATTTATACAGCTTTTTAAAACGGGCGTTTTTTATACATAGTTGGATGGTATGAATAATAAATAAGCAAAAACATTTCCTTCTATATTCCGGGAATTTGAACAATAAAAACAATTCCTCATTTGAATTAAAACAATTTATAGAACGGAAATTTTTAATTTTTTTGTCAGTCAACCCATTTAACCTTGAGTAAATTTTTGGATAGAAGTGCCTAATTAAAATTTCAATGCCCTTAATGAGAAAAACAAAAAAATATTTATACAGCTTTTTAAAACGGGCGTTTTTTATACATAGTTGGATGGTATGAATAATAAATAAGCAAAAAAATTTCATTCTATATTCCTGGAATTTGAACAATAAAAACACTTCCGCATTTGAATTAAAGCGATCTATAGAACGGAAATTTTTTATTTTTTTTATCAGTCAACCCATTTAACTTTGAGTAAATTTTTGGTTAGAAGTGCCTAATTAAAATTTCAATGCCCTTATAAGAAAAATAAAAAATATTTATACAGCTTTTTAAAACGGGCGTTTTTTATACTTAGTTGGATGGTGTGAATAATAAATAAGCAAAAACATTTCCTTCTATATTCCGGGAATTTGAACAATAAAAACAATTCCGCATTGGAATTAAAGCGATTTATAGAACGGACATTTTTATTTTTTTATCAGTCAACCCATTTAACTTTGAGTAAATTTTTGGTTAGAAGTGCCTAATTAAAATTTCGATGCCCTTAATGAGAAAAATAAAAAATATTTATGCAGCTTTTTAAAACGGGCGTTTTTTATACTTAGTTGGATGGTGTGAATAATAAATAAGCAAAAACATTTCCTTCTATATTCCGGGAATTTGAACAATAAAAACAATTCCGCATTTGAATTAAAGCGATTTATAGAACGGAAATTTTTTATTTTTTTATCAGTCAGCCCATTTAACTTTGAGTAAATTTTTGGTTAGAAGTGCCTAATTAAAATTTCAATGCCCTTAATGAGAAAAATAAAAAATATTTATACAGCTTTTTAAAACGGGCGTTTTTTATTCATAGTTGGATCGTGTGCATAATATATAAGCAAAAACATTTCATTCTATATTCCTGGAATTTGAGCAATAAAAAACTTCCGCATTTGAATTAAAACGATCTATAGAACGGAAAATTTTTATTTTTTTATCAGTCAACCCATTTAACCTTGAGTAAATTTTTGGTTAGAAGTGCCTAATTAAAATATCAATGCCCTTAATGAGAAAAACAAAAAATATTTATACATCTTTTTAAAACGGGCGTTTTTTATACATAGTTGGATGGTGTGAATAATAAATAAGCTAAAACATTTCCTTCTATATTCCTGGAATTTGAACAATAAAACCACTTCCGCATTTGAATTAAAGCGATTTATAGAACGGAAATTTTTTATTTATCCGTCAACCCATTTAACCTTGAATAAATTTTTGGTTAAAAGTGCCTAATTAAAATATCAATGCCCTTAATGAGAAAAACAAAAAATATTTATACATCTTTTTAAAACGGGCGTTTTTTATACATAGTTGGATGGTGTGAATAATAAATAAGCTAAAACATTTCCTTCTATATTCCTGGAATTTGAACAATAAAACCACTTCCGCATTTGAATTAAAGCGATTTATAGAACGGAAATTTTTTATTTATCCGTCAACCCATTTAACCATGAGTAAATTTTTGGTTAGAAGTGCCTAATTAAAATTTCAATGCCCTTAATGAGAAAAACAAAAAATATTTATACAGCTTTTTAAAACGGGCGTTTTTTATACATAGTTGGATGGTGTGAATAATAAATAAGCAAAAACATTTCCTTCTATTTTCCTGGAATTTGAACAATAAAACCACTTCCGCATTTGAATTAAAGCGATTTATGGAACGGAATTTTTTTATTTTTTTTATCAGTCAACCCATTTAACCTTGTGTGAATAATAAATAAGCAAAAACATTTCCTTCTATATTCCGGGAATTTGAACAACAAAAACAATTCCGCATTTGAATTAAAGCGATTTATGGAACGGAAATTTTTTATTTTTTTTATCAGTCAACCCATTTAACCTTGTGTGAATAATAAATAAGCAAAAACATTTCCTTCTATATTCCGGGAATTTGAACAATAAAAACAATTCCGCATTTGAATTAAAGCGATTTATAGAACGGAAATTTTTTATTTTTTTTATCAGTCAACCCATTTAGGATAGGATAGGTTAGGTGGTAGCTGCCCTGATAAGGATAGCTCACTTGGACAACACGAAGGTCCGTTGTGATACCACATACACCAAAAATAACGGTGACCTAGATCCAGCTACTTAGAGAATCGTTGGGTAGAAACGATAAAGCTCCGAATTATACCGATCTCAACTTTTGATATATCCTCGGGAGATCCAAGTGAGTTGCGACCGAAGTACTTTCGCCTAATTCTGGCAAAAGCTGGACAATCAAGCATAAAGTGATTTGGTGATTCCACCTCATCATCCTCCATACAGCTGCAGCAGGATGGACTTTCCAGTATATTGAGACGTACCGCATGGATACACATGGGACAGTGCCCTGTCAAAACCCCAATGACCATTGATAGGTGAGCCTTAGTGAACCCAATTATTTCAGCAGACATCCTGCCATCCACTTTCGGCCAGAAAGATCTTGCTACCCTGCAAGACGTGGTATCCGCCCAACGTTTGCTGAGCTGATTCGAGGCCCAGCTATGGAGGAGCAATCCACAGGTGGCCAGCGGGATCCCGAAGTCCCTACAGCCATCTTCATCCGGTTCAGTTGTACCGATGCGGGCTAAGAGATCCGCTTGACAGTTACCCGGGATATCACTATGGCCCGGGACCCAGATAATCTTAATTGTAAAATAATTCGATGCAATCGCAAGCGGGGTCAGGCACTCCCAGACCACCCTCGATCGCACTGTAGTTGAGCTCAAGGCCTTGATAGCCGATTGGCTATCAGAGTAGATGTTAAATTCCCTAACCGTGGTAGCACTGGATAGCATTCCATCCACCGCATCCTTAATCGCAGCAATTTCCGTTTGGAATACACTGCAGTGATCAGCCAACTTAAACTTGCGGCTTAAATTTAGCTCTTGACAAAAGACCCCCCCACCAACCTTTCCATCCAGCTTTGACCCATCCGTGAACAAATTAACCGGTCCCATGCCCCAGATAATTCCTCTTCCCCAATCCTCTCTCTCTGGAATAACTGGGGTGAAGGTTGTATAGGGAGCTGTTATCGGCATACAGTAGTCCGTTCTGTCCGGGATGAAGTCGAAACTGGTAAGAAGGCTAGAGTGTCCGCGGTCAGAAATTCTATATCCCATATCACGAAGCCTGACCAACGACCTTGCCGCGGCCGCCTTTCCCGCAATATCTACTGGGTATATGTTCAGCATGACGTTCAGTGCCAAGGTAGGCGTTGTTCTGAGAGCGCCACTGATACCGATCAGCGCCGTCCGTTGCACTGACACTAACATTTTGGAGGTGCACGCCGTGTCCAGTGCTTTCCACCAGACCAGCACCCCATATAGCAGAATCGGTTTGACCACCATCTCATAAAGCTAGTGTACTATTCTTGGCGAGAGTCCCCATCTCTTTCCGATAGCTCCTCTGCAGCAGTACAAGGCAATGGCGGCCTTCCTGGCCCGATCTTCCACATTGGGTCTCCAGGACAGTTTCTTGTCCAAAACAATCCCCAAATATTTAACCCAATCAGAAAGTACCAACGGTACCCCTCCAATCGAGGGAGTTCTGAAATCGGGCACCTTATATCTTCTTGTGAAAAGGACCAATTCCGTTTTTCCCGGGTTGACCGCCAATCCACATGATTCAGCCCACCTAGCCACAGTATCCAGGTAGCCCTGAAGAACATCGCGCAGGGTGCCCAGAAATTTGCCTCTGACTAGGATAGCGAGGTCATCTGCATAGGCAACCACCCGACAACCATTGGCTTCCAGCTCCACAAGAAGCTCGTTGACTACCACAACCCAGAGGAGAGGAGATAGGACACCCACCTGTGGCGTGCCCCTGCACACCTTCCTCTTAATTATGGCCCCTCCCCACTCCGCTGCGACAATTCTGCCGCATAGAAGTTTGCTAATAAATTCAACCAGAGCCGCCTCGACTCCTAAACCCACCAGAGCTCTTTCGATTGACCCCGGTAAGACATTGTTAAAAGCTCCCTCGATGTCTAGAAAGGCACCCAGAGCATACTCTTTGTGTTCTAGGGACCCCTCTATTTGCTTTAAAATCGAATGGAGAGCCGTTTCCGTCGATCTGCCCTTGCAGTACGCATGTTGTGAAGCCGACAGTAACCCCCGAGGTATCCTTTCCCGTAGGTACAGGTCAATCAACCGCTCAAACGTCTTAAGAAGAAACGACGAGAGACTGATTGGCCTGAAATCCTTAGGTGATACATGAGAGCTTCTGCCGGCCTTCGGAATGAAAATAACCCTAACCGTGTGCCAAGACTTCGGGATATAGTTAAGCCTGAGGCAGTTAGTATATATGATGGCCAACCAGCAGCAGGAAATCCCCAAAGACCTTTAGAGCTGCGCAGGAATGATTCCATCCGGGCCCGGAGACTTATAGGGCTTGAACGACCCTATAGCCCAGGTTATCTGACTTTCCCGTATTGGAATGGCAGGCACATCTGCATGGCCAACGACCGCCGACCATGCAGGCGAAGATCCCTGCGCAACTGGGACATCGGGAAAATGATTGTCCAGTAAAAGCCTTAGGGACTCCTCGCTACTCATCGACCAGTCCCCACCATCATCTCTCAGATACCCCAGAGGAGCGGGGTTCCTAGAGAGTATTTTTCTAAATCTCGCGGATTCATTGCAGCCTTCTACGTTTTCGCAGAAGCTTCGCCATGCATCTCGCTTGGCTGTCCTTATTTCATATTTATAAATCCCCAGACTCACCTTATAGAGCTCCCAGTCCGAGGGTAATTTACTCCTCCTGGCTCTGTTGAAGAGCCGCCGACTGGACGCTCTTAGGTCGTCAAGAGAATCCGACCACCAGGGCGGCTTGCCCTTCCCCCTGTAAGTTTTCAATGGGCAGGACAGCTGAAAGGCGCTATTGCTTGCCGAGGTGAAGTTTTCCACCAGAACGTCTATCTCAGATTCGGACAGGCCCGAACTAATGATAGGCACCGCAGGCAGTAGCTCTCCCAGCTTCCTACAATACAAGTCCCAGTTAGTACTTTTAGGGTTCCTAAAAGATAATTTACCGGGACGTTCTTCGTTCACTGAGAACTGAATATATCGGTGATCAGAGAAGGAGTGCTCGTTGAGAACCCTCCATCCAGATATCCGACCTTCCAGTTCTCTACTAACCAGGGTGAGGTCCAGGACCTCCTCCCTTAACGCAGTAATAAAAGTCGGGTCATTCTCCCTATTACATATACAAAGTCCTTCATCTACAATAAAAGTAAATAAAGACTCACCTCTAGTGTTGGTATCCGAGCTTCCCCAAATGCTATGATGGGCATTTGCATCGGCACCGATGATCACGCCAACACCTCTCCGCCTTGCTTCAGCGGTGATTTCACCCAGTATCGCAGGTGGTGGTCCCACTACGTCCCCGTGGGGCATGTACGCTGAGACCACCCACATTTCATTACTTCCTCGCTCGAGGCAGACCGTGGTTACGTCAGCATTGCTGAAATTAGAGAGAATAAAAGCTTTAATCTCTTTTTTAACAAGCACACAGGATCTAGGCCTACTTGCCTCCCCATGCACCAAGGTGTTGAATTTTCCAGTCCTTAATCCAGAAATCTTACTGCCGTTACTACTCAGCCACGGCTCCTGGACAAGGACTATATCCACTCCGCCTTTTTCAAGGCAGAGCAACAAATTTGCGGAAGCCGCCTTAGAGTGCTGAAGATTGATTTGACGGATTTCCATCAAAAGCGCTCTTCTTCCGCAGCCCATCCTTGGCGGATTCGTATTAGTATTGTCCATTCTAAAAAAGTCCCCCCTCAAGGCCGCTATCCGGAGCCGATTGTGTAGTCGCCCTTTAACGACCTCGTGGTTATCTATGCTACGCAGGGAGGCCACGCGAGGGTTGACGCATTACCTTATGAGTAATGCGTTCAGAGCCAGACCGGACGCGAAGCGGGAAAATCTTCAACCGCACCTACACCACCAACTTAACGGCGACGGAGCCGGAACGTACCTTGAGGCCCGCCACGGTTTTAACGGGACGTGTGCAGGTGCAGCATTAGCCTACCAGCCATTTTGGTAGGGTTTCACCCCGACCTACTAAAGTGGCAGAATACCGCACCTACCAACCCAATGTCATCAAGTCAAAATGTAAAGTGAAATCAAAGTCCTAAAACAGTCCAGTTCGTCACCGTTGTGTACCGATCTTGACTCTCCCTCCCCTGAGCTCGGCACAATGACTCAAGGGGTGCGGGTTTTATCGAGTTGTCCTCTCTAGATCCGCCATTATCAGTAGAAGCAGGGGCACCTCGTGCAGGACGTGATAACTAATCACGCGTGACATTCGTCACTATGGCCGGTCTAAGACTGATATCAGTCCCTGATCCAGAGCCTGAAACCACTTATGATATCCAAGCCAAGTATCTTATCCCCCATACCCAACTTTGAGTAAATTTTTGGTTAGAAGTGCCTAATTAAAATTTCAATGCACTTAATGAGAAAAATAAAAAATATTTATACAGCTTTTTAAAACGGGCGTTTTTTATACATATTTGGATCGTGTGAATAATAAATAAGCAAAAATATTTGATTCTATATTCCTGGAATTTGAACAATAAAAACACTTCCGCATTTGAATTAAAGCGATCTATAGAACGGAAAATTTTTATTTTTTATCAGTCAACCCATTTAACTTTGAGTAAATTTTTGGTTAAAAGTGCCTAATTAAAATATCAATGCCCTTAATGAGAAAAACAAAAAATATTTATACAGCTTTTTAAAACGAGCGTTTTTTATACATAGTTGGATCGTGTGAATAATAAATAAGCAAAAACATTTCCTTCTAGATTCCAGGAATTTGAACAATAAAACCACTTCCGCATTTGAATTAAAGCGATTTATAGAACGGAAAATTTTTATTTTTTTATCAGTCAACCCATTTAACCTTGAGTAAATTTTTGGTTAGAAGTGCCTAATTAAAATTTCAATGCCCTTAATTAGAAAAACAAAAAATATTTATACAGCTTTTTAAAACGGGCGTTTTTTATACATAGTTGGATGGTGTGAATAATAAATAAGCTAAAACATTTCCTTCTATATTCCTGGAATTTGAACAATAAAACCACTTCCGCATTTGAATTAAAGCGATTTATAGAACGGAAATTTTTTATTTTTTTATCAGTCAACCCATTTAACCTTGAGTAAATTTTTGGTTAAAAGTGCCTAATTAAAATATCAATGCCCTTAATGAGAAAAACAAAAAATATTTATACAGCTTTTTAAAACGGGCGTTTTTTATACATAGTTGGATGGTGTGAATAATAAATAAGCTAAAACATTTCCTTCTATATTCCTGGAATTTGAACAATAAAACCACTTCCACATTTGAATTAAAGCGATTTATAGAACGGAAATTTTTTATTTTTTTATCAGTCAACCCATTTAACCTTGAGTAAATTTTTGGTTAAAAGTGCCTAATTAAAATATCAATGCCCTTAATGAGAAAAATAAAAAATATTTATACAGCTTTTTAAAACGAGCGTTTTTTATACATAGTTGGATCGTGTGAATAATAAATAAGCAAAAACATTTCCTTCTAGATTCCAGGAATTTGAACAATAAAACCACTTCCGCATTTGAATTAAAGCGATTTATAGAACGGAAATTTTTTATTTTTTTATCAGTCAACCCATTTAACCTTGAGTAAATTTTTGGTTAAAAGTGCCTAATTAAAATATCAATGCCCTTAATGAGAAAAACAAAAAATATTTATACAGCTTTTTAAAACGAGCGTTTTTTATACATAGTTGGATCGTGTGAATAATAAATAAGCAAAAACATTTCCTTCTAGATTCCAGGAATTTGAACAATAAAACCACTTCCGCATTTGAATTAAAGCGATTTATAGAACGGAAATTTTTTATTTTTTTATCAGTCAACCCATTTAACCTTGAGTAAATTTTTGGTTAAAAGTGCCTAATTAAAATATCAATGCCCTTAATGAGAAAAACAAAAAATATTTATACAGCTTTTTAAAACGGGCGTTTTTTATACATAGTTGGATGGTGTGAATAATAAATAAGCTAAAACATTTCCTTCTATATTCCTGGAATTTGAACAATAAAACCACTTCCACATTTGAATTAAAGCGATTTATAGAACGGAAATTTTTTATTTTTTTATCAGTCAACCCATTTAACCTTGAGTAAATTTTTGGTTAAAAGTGCCTAATTAAAATATCAATGCCCTTAATGAGAAAAATAAAAAATATTTATACAGCTTTTTAAAACGAGCGTTTTTTATACATAGTTGGATCGTGTGAATAATAAATAAGCAAAAACATTTCCTTCTAGATTCCAGGAATTTGAACAATAAAACCACTTCCGCATTTGAATTAAAGCGATTTATAGAACGGAAATTTTTTATTTTTTTATCAGTCAACCCATTTAACCTTGAGTAAATTTTTGGTTAAAAGTGCCTAATTAAAATATCAATGCCCTTAATGAGAAAAACAAAAAATATTTATACAGCTTTTTAAAACGGGCGTTTTTTATACATAGTTGGATGGTGTGAATAATAAATAAGCTAAAACATTTCCTTCTATATTCCTGGAATTTGAACAATAAAACCACTTCCACATTTGAATTAAAGCGATTTATAGAACGGAAATTTTTTATTTTTTTATCAGTCAACCCATTTAACCTTGAGTAAATTTTTGGTTAAAAGTGCCTAATTAAAATATCAATGCCCTTAATGAGAAAAACAAAAAATATTTATACAGCTTTTTAAAACGAGCGTTTTTTATACATAGTTGGATCGTGTGAATAATAAATAAGCAAAAACATTTCCTTCTAGATTCCAGGAATTTGAACAATAAAACCACTTCCGCATTTGAATTAAAGCGATTTATAGAACGGAAATTTTTTATTTTTTTATCAGTCAACCCATTTAACCTTGAGTAAATTTTTGGTTAAAAGTGCCTAATTAAAATATCAATGCCCTTAATGAGAAAAACAAAAAATATTTATACAGCTTTTTAAAACGAGCGTTTTTTATACATAGTTGGATCGTGTGAATAATAAATAAGCAAAAACATTTCCTTCTAGATTCCAGGAATTTGAACAATAAAACCACTTCCGCATTTGAATTAAAGCGATTTATAGAACGGAAAATTTTTATTTTTTTATCAGTCAACCCATTTAACCTTGAGTAAATTTTTGGTTAGAAGTGCCTAATTAAAATTTCAATGCCCTTAATTAGAAAAACAAAAAATATTTATACAGCTTTTTAAAACGGGCGTTTTTTATACATAGTTGGATGGTGTGAATAATAAATAAGCTAAAACATTTCCTTCTATATTCCTGGAATTTGAACAATAAAACCACTTCCGCATTTGAATTAAAGCGATTTATAGAACGGAAATTTTTTATTTTTTTATCAGTCAACCCATTTAACCTTGAGTAAATTTTTGGTTAAAAGTGCCTAATTAAAATATCAATGCCCTTAATGAGAAAAACAAAAAATATTTATACAGCTTTTTAAAACGGGCGTTTTTTATACATAGTTGGATGGTGTGAATAATAAATAAGCTAAAACATTTCCTTCTATATTCCTGGAATTTGAACAATAAAACCACTTCCACATTTGAATTAAAGCGATTTATAGAACGGAAATTTTTTATTTTTTTATCAGTCAACCCATTTAACCTTGAGTAAATTTTTGGTTAAAAGTGCCTAATTAAAATATCAATGCCCTTAATGAGAAAAATAAAAAATATTTATACAGCTTTTTAAAACGGGCGTTTTTTATACATAGTTGGATGGTGTGAATAATAAATAAGCTAAAACATTTCCTTCTATATTCCTGGAATTTGAACAATAAAACCACTTCCGCATTTGAATTAAAGCGATTTATAGAACGGAAATTTTTTATTTTTTTATCAGTCAACCCATTTAACCTTGAGTAAATTTTTGGTTAAAAGTGCCTAATTAAAATATCAATGCCCTTAATGAGAAAAATAAAAAATATTTATACAGCTTTTTAAAACGGGCGTTTTTTATACATAGTTGGATGGTGTGAATAATAAATAAGCTAAAACATTTCCTTCTATATTCCTGGAATTCGAACAATAAAACCACTTCCGCATTTGAATTAAAGCGATTTATAGAACGGACATTTTTTATTAATCCGTCAACCCATTTAACCTTGAATAAATTTTTGGTTAAAAGTGCTAATTAAAATATCAATGCCCTTAATGAGAAAAACAAAAAATATTTATACAGCTTTTTAAAACGGGCGTTTTTTATACATAGTTGGATGGTGTGAATAATAAATAAGCTAAAACATTTCCTTCTATATTCCTGGAATTTGAACAATAAAACCACTTCCGCATTTGAATTAAAGCGATTTATAGAACGGAAATTTTTTATTTATCCGTCAACCCATTTAACCTTCAGTAAATTTTTGGTTAGAAGTGCCTAATTAAAATATCAATGCCCTTAATGAGAAAAACAAAAAATATTTATACAGCTTTTTAAAACGGGTGTTTTTTATACATAGTTGGATGGTGTGAATAATAAATAAGCAAAAACATTTCCTTCTATATTCCTGGAATTTGAACAATAAAACCACTTCCGCATTCGAATTAAAGCGATTTATAGAACGGAAATTTTTTATTTATCCGTCGACCCATTTAACCTTGAATAAATTTTTGGTTAAAAGTGCTAATTAAAATATCAATGCCCTTAATGAGAAAAACAAAAAATATTTATACAGCTTTTTAAAACGGGCGTTTTTTATACATAGTTGGATGGTGTGAATAATAAATAAGCTAAAACATTTCCTTCTATATTCCTGGAATTTGAACAATAAAACCACTTCCGCATTTGAATTAAAGCGATTTATAGAACGGACATTTTTTATTAATCCGTCAACCCATTTAACCTTAAATAAATTTTTGGTTAAAAGTGCTAATTAAAATATCAATGCCCTTAATGAGAAAAACAAAAAATATTTATACAGCTTTTTAAAACGGGCGTTTCTTATACATAGTTGGATGGTGTGAATAATAAATAAGCTAAAACATTTCCTTCTATATTCCTGGAATTTGAACAATAAAACCACTTCCTCATTTGAATTAAAGCGATTTATATAACGGAAATTTTTTATTTATCCGTCAACCCATTTAACCTTGAGTAAATTTTTGGTTAGAAGTGCCTAATTAAAATATCAATGCCCTTAATGAGAAAAACAAAAAATATTTATACAGCTTTTTAAAACGGACGTTTTTTATACATAGTTGGATGGTGTGAATAATAAATAAGCAAAAACATTTCATTCTATATTCCTGGAATTTGAACAATAAGACCACTTCCGCATTTGAATTAAAGCGATTTATAGAACGGAAATTTTTTATTTATCCGTCAACCCATTTAACCTTGAGTAAATTTTTGGTTAGAAGTGCCTAATTAAAATATCAATGCCCTTAATGAGAAAAACAAAAAATATTTATACAGCTTTTTAAAACGGGCGTTTTTTATACATAGTTGGATGGTGTGAATAATAAATAAGCAAAAACATTTCATTCTATATTCCTGGAATTTGAACAATAAGACTACTTCCGCATTTGAATTAAAGCGATTTATAGAACGGAAATTTTTTATTTATCCGTCAACCCATTTAACCTTGAGTAAATTTTTGGTTAGAAGTGCCTAATTAAAATATCAATGCCCTTAATGAGAAAAACAAAAAATATTTATACAGCTTTTTAAAACGGGCGTTTTTTATACATAGTTGGATGCTGTGAATAATAAATAAGCAAAAACATTTCATTCTATATTCCTGGAATTTGAACAATAAGACCACTTCCGCATTTGAATTAAAGCGATTTATAGAACGGAAATTTTTTATTTATCCGTCAACCCATTTAACCTTGAGTAAATTTTTGGTTAGAAGTGCCTAATTAAAATATCAATGCCCTTAATGAGAAAAACAAAAAATATTTATACAGCTTTTTAAAACGGGCGTTTTTTATACATAGTTGGATGCTGTGAATAATAAATAAGCAAAAACATTTCATTCTATATTCCTGGAATTTGAACAATAAGACCACTTCCGCATTTGAATTAAAGCGATTTATAGAACGGAAATTTTTTATTTATCCGTCAACCCATTTAACCTTGAGTAAATTTTTGGTTAGAAGTGCCTAATTAAAATATCAATGCCCTTAATGAGAAAAACAAAAAATATTTATACAGCTTTTTAAAACGGGCGTTTTTTATACATAGTTGGATGCTGTGAATAATAAATAAGCAAAAACATTTCATTCTATATTCCTGGAATTTGAACAATAAGACCACTTCCGCATTTGAATTAAAGCGATTTATAGAACGGAAATTTTTTATTTATCCGTCAACCCATTTAACCTTGAGTAAATTTTTGGTTAGAAGTGCCTAATTAAAATATCAATGCCCTTAATGAGAAAAACAAAAAATATTTATACAGCTTTTTAAAACGGGCGTTTTTTATACATAGTTGGATGGTGTGAATAATAAATAAGCAAAAACATTTCATTCTATATTCCTGGAATTTGAACAATAAGACCACTTCCGCATTTGAATTAAAGCGATTTATAGAACGGAAATTTTTTATTTATCCGTCAACCCATTTAACCTTGAGTAAATTTTTGGTTAGAAGTGCCTAATTAAAATATCAATGCCCTTAATGAGAAAAACAAAAAATATTTATACAGCTTTTTAAAACGGGCGTTTTTTATACATAGTTGGATGCTGTGGATAATAAATAAGCAAAAACATTTCATTCTATATTCCTGGAATTTGAACAATAAGACCACTTCCGCATTTGAATTAAAGCGATTTATAGAACGGAAATTTTTTATTTATCCGTCAACCCATTTAACCTTGAGTAAATTTTTGGTTAGAAGTGCCTAATTAAAATTTCAATGCCCTTAATGAGAAAAATAAAAAAATATTTATACAGCTTTTTAAAACGGGCGTTTTTTATACTTAGTTGGATGGTGTGAATAATAAATAAACAAAAACATTTCCTTCTATATTCCGGGAATTTGAACAATAAAAACAATTCCGCATTTGAATTAAAGCGATTTATAGAACGGAGATTTTTTATTTTTTTATCAGTCAACCCATTTAACTTTGAGTAAATTTTTGGTTAGAAGTGCCTAATTAAAATTTCAATGTCCTTAATGAGAAAAATAAAAAATATTTATACAGGTTTTTAAAACGGGCGTTTTTTATACATAGCTGGATCTTGTGAAAAATAAATAAGCAAAAACATTTCATTCTATATTCCTGGAATTTGAACAATAAAAACACTTCCGCATTTGAATTAAAGCGATCTATAGAACGGAGATTTTTTATTTTTTTTATCAGTCAACCCATTTAACTTTGAGTAAATTTTTGGTTAGAAGTGCCTAATTAAAATTTCAATGTCCTTAATGAGAAAAATAAAAAATATTTATACAGCTTTTTAAAACGGGCGTTTTTTATACTTAGTTGGATGGTGTGAATAATAAATAAGCAAAAACATTTCCTTCTATATTCCGGGAATTTGAACAATAAAAACACTTCCGTCTTCGAATTAAAGCGATTTATAGAACGGAAAATTTTTATTTTTTCATCAGTCAACCCATTTAACTTTGAGTAAATTTTTGGTTAGAAGTGCCTAATTAAAATTTCAATGCCCTTAATGAGAAAAATAAAAAATATTTATACAGCTTTTTAAAACCGGCGTTTTTTATACTTAGTTGGATGGTGTGAATAATAAATAAGCAAAAACATTTCCTTCTATATTCCGGGAATTTTAACAATAAAAACAATTCCGCATTTGAATTAAAACGATTTATAGAACGGAAATTTTTTATTTTTTTTATCAGTCAACCCATTTAACTTTGAGTAAATTTTTGGTTAGAAGTGCCTAATTAAAATTTCAATGCCCTTAATGAGAAAAATAAAAAATATTTATGCAGCTTTTTAAAACGGGCGTTTTTATACAACGTTGGATCGTGTGAATAATAAATAAGCAAAAACATTTCATTCTATATTCCTGGAATTTGAACAATAAAAACACTTCCGCGTTTGAATTAAAGCGATCTAGAGAACGGAAAATTTTTATTTTTTTATCAGTTAACCCATTTAACCTTGAGTAAATTTTTGGTTAGAAGTGCCTAATTAAAATTTCAATGCCCTTAATGAGAAAAATAAAAAATATTTATACAGCTTTTTAAAATGGGCGTTTTTATACAACTTTGGATCGTGTGAATAAAAATAAGCAAAAACATTTCATTCTATATTCCTGGAATTTGAACAAAAAAAAAACACTTCCGCATTTGAATTAAAGCGATCTATGCAACGGAAAATTTTTATTTTTTTATCAGTCAACCCATTTAACCTTGAGTAAATTTTTGGTTAGAAGTGCCTAATTAAAATTTCAATGCCTTTAATGAGAAAAATAAAAAATATTTATACATCTTTTTAAAACGGGCGTTTTTTATACAACGTTGGATCGTGTGAATAATAAATAAGCAAAAACATTTCCTTCTATATTCCTGGAATTTGAACAATAAACACACTTCCGCATTTGAATTAAAGCGATCTATAGAACGGAAAATTTTTATTTTTTTATCAGTCAACCCATTTAACCTTGGGTAAATTTTTGGTTAGAAGTGCCTAATTAAAATTTCAATGCCCTTAATGAGAAAAATAAAAAAATATTTATACAGCTTTTTAAAACGGGCGTTTTTATACAACGTTGGATCGTGTGAATAATAAATAAGCAAAAACATTTCATTCTATATTCCTGGAATTTGAGCAATAAAAACACTTACGCATTTGAATTAAAGCGATCTATAGAACGGAAAATTTTTATTTTTTTATCAGTCAACCCATTTAACCTTGAGTAAATTTTTGGTTAGAAGTGCCTAATTAAAATTTCAATGCCTTTAATGAGAAAAATAAAAAATATTTATACATTTTTTAAAACGGGCGATTTTTATACAACGTTGGATCGTGTGAATAATAAATAAGCAAAAACATTTCATTCTATATTCCTGGAATTTGAGCAATAAAAACACTTACGCATTTGAATTAAAGCGATCTATAGAACGGAAACTTTTTATTTTTTTATCAGTCAACCCATTTAACCTTGAGTAAGTTTTTGGTTAGAAGTGCCTAATTAAAATTTCAATGCCCTTAATGAGAAAAATAAAAAAATATATATACAGCTTTTTAAAACGGGCGTTTTTATACAACGTTGGATCGTGTGAATAAAAATAAGCAAAAACATTTCATTCTATATTCCTGGAATTTGAACAAAAAAAAAAAACACTTCCGCATTTGAATTAAAGCGATCTATGCAACGGAAAATTTTTATTTTTTTATCAGTCAACCCATTTAACCTTGAGTAAATTTTTGGTTAGAAGTGTCTAATTAAAATTTCAATGCCTTTAATGAGAAAAATAAAAATATTTATACATCTTTTTAAAACGGGCGTTTTTTATACAACGTTGGATCGTGTGAATAATAAATAAGCAAAAACATTTCCTTCTATATTCCTGGAACTTGAACAATAAAAACACTTCCGCATTTGAATTAAAGCGATCTATAGAACGGAAAATTTTTATTTTTTTATCAGTCAATCCATTTAACCTTGAGTAAATTTTTGGTTAGAAGTGCCTAATTAAAATTTCAATGCCTTTAATGAGAAAAATAAAAAATATTTATACATCTTTTTAAAACGGGCGTTTTTTATACAACGTTGGATCGTGTGAATAATAAATAAGCAAAAACATTTCATTCTATATTCCTGGAATTTGAGCAATAAAAACACTTACGCATTTGAATTAAAGCGATCTATAGAACGGAAAATTTTTATTTTTTTATCAGTCAACCCATTTAACCTTGAGTAAATTTTTGGTTAGAAGTGCCTAATTAAAATTTCAATGCCTTTAATGAGAAAAATAAAAAATATTTATACATCTTTTTAAAACGGGCGTTTTTTATACAATGTTGGATCGTGTGAATAATAAATAAGCAAAAACATTTCCTTCTATATTCCTGGAATTTGAACAATAAAAACACTTCCGCATTTGAATTAAAGCGATCTATAGAACGGAAAATTTTTATTTTTTTATCAGTCAACCCATTTAACCTTGGGTAAATTTTTGGTTAGAAGTGCCTAATTAAAATTTCAATGCCCTCAATGAGAAAAATAAAAAATATTTATACAGCTTTTTAAAACGGGCGTTTTTATACAACGTTGGATCGTGTGAATAATAAATAAGAAAAACATTTCGTTCTATATTCCTGGAATTTAAGATTTAAAAACACTTACGCATTTGAATTAAAGCGATCTATAGAACGGAAAATTTTTATTTTTGTATCAGTCAACCCATTTAACCTTGGGTAAGTTTTTGGTTAGAAGTGCCTAATTAAAATTTCAATGCTCTTAATTAGAAAAATAAAAAATATTTATACAGCTTTTTAAAACGGGCGTTTTTATACATAGTTGGATCGTGTGAATAGTAAATAAGCAAAAACATTTCATTCTATATTCCTGGAATTTGAACAAAAGAAAAAAACACTTCCGCATTTGAATTAAAGCGATCTATGCAACGGAAAATTTTTATTTTTTTATCAGTCAACCCATTTAACCTTGAGTAAATTTTTGGTTAGAAGTGCCTAATTAAAATTTCAATGCCTTTAATGAGAAAAATAAAAAATATTTATACATCTTTTTAAAACGGGCGTTTTTTATACAACGTTGGATCGTGTGAATAATAAATAAGCAAAAACATTTCATTCTATATTCCTGGAATTTGAACAATAAAAACACTTCCGCATTTGAATTAAAGCGATCTATAGAACGGAAAATTTTTATTTTTTTATCAGTCAAACCATTTAACTTTGAGTAAATTTTTGGTTAGAAGTGCCTAATTAAAATTTCAATGTCCTTAATGAGAAAAATAAAAAATATTTATACAACATTTTTCGTGTGAATAATAAATAAGCAAAAACATTTGATTCTATATTCCTGGAATTTGAACAATAAAAACACTTCCGCATTTGAATTAAAGCGATCTATAGAACGGAAAATTTTTATTTTTTTATCAGTCAACCCATTTAACCTTGAGTAAATTTTTGGTTAGAAGTGCCTAATTAAAATTTCAATGCCTTTAATGAGAAAAATAAAAAATATTTATACAGCTTTTTTCGTGTGAATAATAAATAAGCAAAAACATTTGATTCTATATTCCTGGAATTTGAACAATAAAAACACTTCCGCATTTGAATTAAAGCGATCTATAGAACGGAAAATTTTTATTTTTTTTATCAGTCAACCCATTTAACCTTGAGTAAATTTTTGGTTAGAAGTGCCTAATTAAAATTTCAATGCCCTTAATGAGAAAAATAAAAAATAATTATACAGCTTTTTAAAACGGGCGTTTTTATACATAGTTGGATCGTGTGAATAATAAATAAGCAAAAACATTTCATTCTATATTCCTGGAATTTGAACAATAAAAACACTTCCGCATTTGAATTAAAGCGATCTATAGAACGGAAAATTTTTATTTTTTTATCAGTCAAACCATTTAACTTTGAGTAAATTTTTGGTTAGAAGTGCCTAATTAAAATTTCAATGTCCTTAATGAGAAAAATAAAAAATATGTATACAGCTTTTTAAAACGGGCGTTTTATATACATAGTTGGATCGTGTGAATAATAAATAAGCAAAAACATTTCATTCTATATTCCTGGAATTTGAACAATAAAAACACTTCCGTCTTTGAATTAAAGCGATTTATAGAACGGAAAATTTTTATTTTTCCATCAGTCAACCCATTTAACTTTGAGTTAATTTTTGGTTAGAAGTGCCTAATTAAAATTTCAATGCCCTTAATGAGAAAAATAAAAAATATTTATACAGCTTTTTAACACGGGCGCTTTTTATACTTAGTTGGATGGTGTGAATAATAAATAAGCAAAAACATTTCCTTCTATATTCCGGGAATTTGAACAATAAAAACAATTCCGCATTTGAATTAAAGCGATTTATAGAACGGAAATTTTTTATTTTTTTATCAGTCAATCCATTTAACTTTGAGTAAATTTTTGGTTAGAAGTGCCTAATTAAAATTTCAATGCCCTTAATGAGAAAAATAAAAAATATTTATACAGCTTTTTAAAACGGGCGTTTTTTATACAACGTTGGATCGTGTGAATAATAAATAAGCAAAAACATTTCATTCTAAATTCCTGGGATTTGAGCAATAAAAACACTTACGCATTTGAATTAAAGCGATCTATAGAACGGAAAATTTTTATTTTTTTATCAGTCAACCCATTTAACCTTGAGTAAGTTTTTGGTTAGAAGTGCCTAATTAAAATTTCAATGCCCTTAATGAGAAAAATAAAAAATATTTATACAGCTTTTTAAAACGGGCGTTTTTATACAACGTTGGATCGTGTGAATAAAAATAAGCAAAAACATTTCATTCTATATTCCTGGAATTTGAACAAAAAAAAAACACTTCCGCATTTGAATTAAAGCGATCTATGCACCGGAAAATTTTTATTTTTTTATCAGTCAACCCATTTAACCTTGAGTAAATTTTTGGTTAGAAGTGCCTAATTAAAATTTCAATGCCCTTAATGAGAAAAATAAAAAATATTTATACAGCTTTTTAACACGGGCGCTTTTTATACTTAGTTGGATAGTGTGAATAATAAATAAGCAAAAACATTTCCTTCTATATTCCGGGAATTTGAACAATAAAAACAATTCCGCATTTGAATTAAAGCGATTTATAGAACGGAAATTTTTTATTTTTTTATCAGTAAACCCATTTAACTTTGGGTAAATTTTTGGTTAGAAGTGCCTAATTAAAATTTCAATGTCCTTAATGAGAAAAATAAAAAATATTTATACAGCTTTTTAAAACGGGCGTTTTATATACATAGTTGGATCGTGTGAATAATAAGTAAGCAAAAACATTTCATTCTATATTCCTGGAATTTGAATAATAAAAACACTTCCGTCTTCGAATTAAAGCGATTTATAGAACGGAAAATTTTTATTTTTTCATCAGTAAACCCATTTAACTTTGAGTAAATTTTTGGTTAGAAGTGCCTAATTAAAATTTCAATGCCCTTAATGAGAAAAATAAAAAATATTTATACAGCTTTTTAAAACGGGCGTTTTTTATACATAGTTGGATCGTGTGAATAATAAATAAGCAAAAACATTTCATTCTATATTCCTGGAATTTGAACAATAAAAACACTTCCGCATTTGAACTAAAGCGATTTATAGAACGGAAAATTTTTATTTTTTCATCAGTAAACCCATTTAACTTTGAGTAAATTTTTGTTTAGAAGTGCCTAATTAAAATTTCAATGCCCTTAATGAGAAAAATAAAAAATATTTATACAG
Source organism: Eurosta solidaginis (assembly GCF_040869045.1). Classification (NCBI taxonomy): domain Eukaryota; kingdom Metazoa; phylum Arthropoda; class Insecta; order Diptera; family Tephritidae; genus Eurosta; species Eurosta solidaginis. The sequence continues at coordinate 24,303,076 of NC_090323.1, forward strand.
CTTTTTAAAACGGGCGTTTTTTATACATAGTTGGATCGTGTGAATAATAAATAAGCAAAAACATTTCATTCTATATTCCTGGAATTTGAACAATAAAAACACTTCCGCATTTGAACTAAAGCGATCTATAGAACGGAAAATTTTATTTTTTTATCAGTCAACCCATTTAACCTTGAGGAAATTTTTGGTTAGAAGTGCCTAATTAAAATTTCAATGCCCTTAATGAGAAAAATAAAAAATATTTATACAGCTTTTTAAAACGGGCGTTTTTTATACATAGTTGGATCGTGTGAATAGTAAATAAGCAAAAACATTTCCTTCTATATTCCTGGAATTTGAACAATAAAAACACTTCCGCATTTGAATTAAAGTGATCTATAGAACGGAAAATTTTTATTTTTTTATCAGTCAACCCATTTAACCTTGAGTAAATTTTTGGTTAGAAGTGCCTAATTAAAATTTCAGTGCTCTTAATTAGAAAAATAAAAAATATTTATACAGCTTTTTAAAACGGGCGTTTTTTTATACAACGTTGGATCGTGTGAATAATAAATAAGCAAAAACATTTCATTCTATATTCCTGGAATTTGAACAATAAAAACACTTCCGCATTTGAACTAAAGCGATCTATAGAACGGAAAATTTTATTTTTTTATCAGTCAACTCATTTAACCTTGAGGAAATTTTTGGTTAGAAGTGCCTAATTAAAATTTCAATGCCCTTAATGAGAAAAATTAAAAATATTTATACAGCTTTTTAAAACGGGCGTTTTTTATACATAGTTGGATCGTGTGAATAGTAAATAAGCAAAAACATTTCCTTCTATATTCCTGGAATTTGAACAATAAAAACACTTCCGCATTTGAATTAAAGCGATCTATAGAACGGAAAATTTTTATTTTTTTATCAGTCAACCCATTTAACCTTGGGTAAATTTTTGATTAGAAGTGCCTAATTAAAATTTCAATGCCCTTAATGAGAAAAATAAAAAATATTTATACAGCTTTTTAAAACGGGCGTTTTTTTATACAACGTTGGATCGTGTGAATAATAAATAAGCAAAAACATTTCATTCTATATTCCTGGAATTTGAACAATAAAAACACTTCCGCGTTTGAATTAAAGCGATCTAGAGAACGGAAAATTTTTATTTTTTTATCAGTCAACCCATTTAACCTTGAGTAAATTTTTGGTTAGAAGTGCCTAATTAAAATTTCAGTGCTCTTAATTAGAAAAATAAAAAATATTTATACAGCTTTTTAAAACGGGCGTTTTTTTATACAACGTTGGATCGTGTGAATAATAAATAAGCAAAAACATTTCATTCTATATTCCTGGAATTTGAACAATAAAAACACTTCCACATTTGAATTAAAGCGATCTATAGAACGGAAAATTTTTATTTTTTTATCAGTCAACCCATTTAACCTTGAGTACATTTTTGGTTAGAAGTGCCTAATTAAAATTTCAGTGCTCTTAATTAGAAAAATAAAAAATATTTATACAGCTTTTTAAAACGGGCGTTTTTTTATACAACGTTGGATCGTGTGAATAATAAATAAGCAAAAACATTTCATTCTATATTCCTGGAATTTGAACAATAAAAACACTTCCACATTTGAATTAAAGCGATCTATAGAACGGAACATTTTTATTTTTTTATCAGTCAACCCATTTAACCTTGAGTAAGTTTTTGGTTAGAAGTGCCTAATTAAAATTTCAGTGCTCTTAATTAGAAAAATAAAAAATATTTATACAGCTTTTTAAAACGGGCGTTTTTTATACATAGTTGGATCGTGTGAATAATAAATAAGCAAAAACATTTCATTCTATATTCCGGGAATTTGAAAAATAAAAACACTTCCGCATTTGAATTAAAGCGATTTATAGAACGGAATTTTTTTATTTTTTTATCAGTCAACCCATTTAACCTTGAGTACATTTTTGGTTAGAAGTGCCTAATTAAAATTTCAGTGCTCTTAATTAGAAAAATAAAAAATATTTATACAGCTTTTTAAAACGGGCGTTTTTTATACATAGTTGGATCGTGTGAATAGTAAATAAGCAAAAACATTTCCTTCTATATTCCTGGAATTTGAACAATAAAAACACTTCCGCATTTGAATTAAAGCGATATATAGAACGGAAAATTTTTTTTTTTTATCAGTCAACCCATTTAACCTTGAGTAGATTTTTGGTTAGAAGTGCCTAATTAAAATTTCAATGCTCTTAATGAGAAAAATAAAAAATATTTATACAGCTTTTTAAAACGGGTGTTTTTGATCTACATAGTTGGATCGTGTGAATAATAAATAAGCAAAAACATTTCCTTCTATATTCCTGGAATTTGAACAATAAAAACACTTCCGCATTTGAATTAAAGCGATTTATAGAACGGAAATGTTTTATTTTTTTTATCAGTCAACCCACTTAACTTTGAGTAAATTTTTGGTTAGAAGTGCCTAATTAAAATTTCAATGCCCTTAATGCGAAAAATAAAAAATATTTATACAGCTTTTTGAAACGGGCGTTTTTTAAACATAGTTGGATCGTGTGAATAATAAATAAGCAAAAACATTTCATTCTATATTCCTGGAATTTGAGCAATAAAAACACTTCCGCATTTGAATTAAAGCGATCTATGCAACGGCATTTTTTTATTTTTTTATCAGTCAACCCATTTAACCTTGAGTTAAATTTTTGGTTAGAAGGGCCTAATTAAAATTTCAATGCCCTTAATGAGAAAAATAAAAAATATTTATACAGCTTTTTAAAACGGGCGTTTTTTATACATAGTTGGATCGTGTGAATAATAAATAAGCAAAAACATTTCATTCTATATTCCTGGAATTTGAGCAATAAAAACACTTCCGCATTTGAATTAAAGCGATCTATGCAACGGCATTTTATTATTTTTTTATCAGTCAACCCATTTAACCTTGAGTAAATTTTTGGTTAGAAGTGCCTAATTAAAATTTCAATGCCCTTAATGAGAAAAATAAAAAATATTTATACAGCTTTTTAAAACGGGCGTTTTTTATACATAGTTGGATCGTGTGAATAATAAATAAGCAAAATAATTTCATTTTATATTCCTGGAATTTGAACAAAAAAACAATTCCGCATTTGAATTAAAGCGATTTATAGAACGGAAATGTTTTATTTTTTTTATCAGTCAACCCACTTAACTTTGAGTAAATTTTTGGTTAGAAGTGCCTAATTAAAATTTCAATGCCCTTAATGCGAAAAATAAAAAATATTTATACAGCTTTTTGAAACGGGCGTTTTTTATACATAGTTGGATCGTGTGAATAATAAATAAGCAAAAACATATCATTCTATATTCCTGGAATATGAGCAATAAAAACACTTCCGCATTTGAATTAAAGCGATCTATAGAACGGAAAATTTTTATTTTTTTATCAGTCAACCCATTTAACCTTGAGTAAATTTTTGGTTAGAAGGGCCTAATTAAAATTTCAATGCCCTTAATGAGAAAAATAAAAAATATTTATACAGCTTTTTAAAACGGGCGTTTTTTATACATAGTTGGATCGTGTGAATAATAAATAAGCAAAAACATTTCATTCTATATTCCTGGAATTTGAGCAATAAAAACACTTCCGAATTTGAATTAAAGCGATCTATAGAACGGAAAATTTTTATTTTTTTATCAGTCAACCCATTTAACCTTGAGTAAATTTTTGGTTAGAAGTGCCTAATTAAAATTTCAATGCCCTTAATGAGAAAAATAAAAAATATTTATACAGCTTTTTAAAACGGGCGTTTTTTATACATAGTAGGATCGTGTGAATAATAAATAAGCAAAAACATTTCATTCTATATTCCTGGAATTTGAGCAATAAAAACACTTCCGCATTTGAATTAAAGCGATCTATAGAACAGAAAATTTTTATTTTTTTATCAGTCAACCCATTTAACCTTGAGTAAATTTTTGGTTAGAAGTGCCTAATTAAAATTTCAATGCCCTTAATGAGAAAAATAAAAAATATTTATACAGCTTTTTAAAACGGGCGTTTTTTATACATAGTTGGATCGTGTGAATAATAAATAAGCAAAAACATTTCATTCTATATTCCTGGAATTTGAGCAATAAAAACACTTCCGCATTTGAATTAAAGCGATCTATGCAACGGCATTTTTTTATTTTTTTATCAGTCAACCCATTTAACCTTGAGTAAATTTTTGGTTAGAAGTGCCTAATTAAAATTTCAATGCCCTTAATGAGAAAAATAAAAAATATTTATACAGCTTTTTAAAACGGGCGTTTTTTATACATAGTTGGATCGTGTGAATAATAAATAAGCAAAATAATTTCATTTTATATTCCTGGAATTTGAACAAAAAAACAATTCCGCATTTGAATTAAAGCGATTTATAGAACGGAAATGTTTTATTTTTTTTATCAGTCAACCCACTTAACTTTGAGTAAATTTTTGGTTAGAAGTGCCTAATTAAAATTTCAATGCCCTTAATTGCGAAAAATAAAAAATATTTATACAGCTTTTTGAAACGGGCGTTTTTTATACATAGTTGGATCGTGTGAATAATAAATAAGCAAAAACATATCATTCTATATTCCTGGAATATGAGCAATAAAAACACTTCCGCATTTGAATTAAAGCGATCTATAGAACGGAAAATTTTTATTTTTTTATCAGTCAACCCATTTAACCTTGAGTAAATTTTTGGTTAGAAGGGCCTAATTAAAATTTCAATGCCCTTAATGAGAAAAATAAAAAATATTTATACAGCTTTTTAAAACGGGCGTTTTTTATACATAGTTGGATCGTGTGAATAATAAATAAGCAAAAACATTTCATTCTATATTCCTGGAATTTGAGCAATAAAAACACTTCCGAATTTGAATTAAAGCGATCTATAGAACGGAAAATTTTTATTTTTTTATCAGTCAACCCATTTAACCTTGAGTAAATTTTTGGTTAGAAGTGCCTAATTAAAATTTCAATGCCCTTAATGAGAAAAATAAAAAATATTTATACAGCTTTTTAAAACGGGCGTTTTTTATACATAGTAGGATCGTGTGAATAATAAATAAGCAAAAACATTTCATTCTATATTCCTGGAATTTGAGCAATAAAAACACTTCCGCATTTGAATTAAAGCGATCTATAGAACAGAAAATTTTTATTTTTTTATCAGTCAACCCATTTAACCTTGAGTAAATTTTTGGTTAGAAGTGCCTAATTAAAATTTCAATGCCCTTAATGAGAAAAATAAAAAATATTTATACAGCTTTTTAAAACGGGCGTTTTTTATACATAGTTGGATCGTGTGAATAATAAATAAGCAAAAACATTTCATTCTATATTCCTGGAATTTGAGCAATAAAAACACTTCCGCATTTGAATTAAAGCGATCTATAGAACAGAAAATTTTTATTTTTTTATCAGTCAACCCATTTCACCTTGAGTAAATTTTTGGTTAGAAGTGCCTAATTAAAATTTCAATGCCCTTAATAAGAAAAATAAAAAATATTTATACAGCTTTTTAAAACGGGCGTTTTTTGTCTACATAGTTGGATCGTGTGAATAATAAATAAGCAAAAACATTTCCTTCTATATTCCTGGAATTTGAACAATAAAAACACTTCCGCATTTGAATTAAAGCGATTTATAGAACGGAAAATTTTTATTTTTTATCAGTCAACCCATTTAACCTTGAGTAGATTTTTGGTTAGAAGTGCCTAATTAAAATTTCAATGCTCTTAATGAGAAAAATAAAAAATATTTATACAGCTTTTTAAAACGGGCGTTTTTTATACATAGTTGGATCGTGTGAATAATAAATAAGCAAAATAATTTCATTTTATATTCCTTGAATTTGAACAAAAAAACAATTCCGCATTTGAATTAAAGCGATTTATAGAACGGAAATGTTTTATTTTTTTTATCAGTCAACCCACTTAACTTTGAGTAAATTTTTGGTTAGAAGTGCCTAATTAAAATTTCAATGCCCTTAATGAGAAAAATAAAAAATATTATACAGCTTTTTAAAACGGGCGTTTTTTATACATAATTGGATCGTGTGAATAATAAATAAGCAAAAACATTTCATTCTATATTCCTGGAATTTGAGCAATAAAAACACTTCCCCATTTGAATTAAAGCGATCTATAGAACGGAAAATTTTTATTTTTTTATCAGTCAACCCATTTAACCTTGAGTAAATTTTTGGTTAGAAGTGCCTAATTAAAATTTCAATGCCCTTAATGAGAAAAATAAAAAATATTTATACAGCTTTTTAAAACGGGCGTTTTTTATACATAGTTGGATCGTGTGAATAATAAATAAGCAAAAACATTTCATTCTATATTCCTGGAATTTGAACAATAAAAACATTTCCGCATTTGGACTAAAGCGATCTATAGAACGGAAAATTTTTATTTTTTTATCAGTCAACCCATTTAACCTTGAGTAAATTTTTGGTTAGAAGTGCCTAATTAAAATTTCAATGCCCTTAATGAGAAAAATAAAAAAATATTTATACAGCTTTTTAAAACGGGCATTTTTTATACATAGTTGGATCGTGTGAATAATAAATAAGCAAAAACATTTCATTCTATATTCCTGGAATTTGAGCAATAAAAACACTTCTGAATTTGAATTAAAGCGATCTATAGAACGGAAAATTTTTATGTTTTTATCAGTCAACCCATTTAACCTTGAGTAAATTTTTGGTTAGAAGTGCCTAATTAAATTTTCAATGCCCTTAATGAGAAAAATAAAAAATATTTATATAGCTTTTTAAAACGGGCGTTTTTTATACATAGTTGGATCGTGTGAATAATAAATAAGCAAAAACATTTCATTCTATATTCCTGGAATTTGAACAATAAAAACACTTCCGCATTTGAACTAAAGCGATCTATAGAACGGAAAATTTTTATTTTTTTATCAGTCAACCCACTTAACTTTGAGTAAATTTTTGGTTGGAAGTGCCTAATTAAAATTTCAATGCCCTTAATGCGAAAAATAAAAAATATTTATACAGCTTTTTGAAACGGGCGTTTTTTATACATAGTTGGATCGTGTGAATAATAAATAAGCACAAACATTTCATTCTATATTCCTGGAATTTGAGCAATAAAAACACTTCCGAATTTGAATTAAAGCGATCTATAGAACGGAAAATTTTTATTTTTTTATCAGTCAACCCATTTAACCTTGAGTAAATTTTTGGTTAGAAGTGCCTAATTAAAATTTCAATGCCCTTAATGAGAAAAATAAAAAATATTTATATAGCTTTTTAAAACGGGCGTTTTTTATACATAGTTGGATCGTGTGAATAATAAATAAGCAAAAACATTTCATTCTATATTCCTGGAATTTGAACAATAAAAACACTTCCGCATTTGAACTAAAGCGATCTATAGAACGGAAAATTTTTATTTTTTTATCAGTCAACCCATTTTACCTTGAGTAAATTTTTGGTTAGAAGTGCCTAATTAAAATTTCAATGCCCTTAATGAGAAAAATAAAAAATATTTATACAGCTTTTTGAAACGGGCGTTTTTTATACATAGTTGGATCGTGTGAATAATAAATAAGCAAAAACATTTCATTCTATATTCCTGGAATTTGAGCAATAAAAACACTTCCGAATTTGAATTAAAGCGATCTATAGAACGGAAAATTTTTATTTTTTTATCAGTCAACACATTTAACCTTGAGTAAATTTTTGGTTAGAAGTGCCTAATTAAAATTTCAATGCCCTTAATGAGAAAAATAAAAAATATTTATATAGCTTTTTAAAACGGGCGTTTTTTATACATAGTTGGATCGTGTGAATAATAAATAAGCAAAAACATTTCATTCTATATTCCTGGAATTTGAACAATAAAAACACTTCCGCATTTGAACTAAAGCGATCTATAGAACGGAAAATTTTTATTTTTTTATCAGTCAACCCATTTAACCTTGAGTAAATTTTTGGTTAGAAGTGCCTAATTAAAATTTCAATGCCCTTAATGAGAAAAATAAAAAATATTTATACAGCTTTTTAAAACGGGCGTTTTTTATACATAGTAGGATCGTCTGAATAATAAATAAGCAAAACCATTTCATTCTATATTCCTGGAATTTGAGCAATAAAAACACTTCCGAATTTGAATTAAAGCGATCTATAGAACGGAAAATTTTTATTTTTTTATCAGTCAACCCATTTAACCTTGAGTAAATTTTTGGTTAGAAGTGCCTAATTAAAATTTCAATGCCCTTAATGAGAAAAATAAAAAATATTTATACAGCTTTTTAAAACGGGCGTTTTTTATACATAGTAGGATCGTCTGAATAATAAATAAGCAAAACCATTTCATTCTATATTCCTGGAATTTGAGCAATAAAAACACTTCCGAATTTGAATTAAAGCGGTCTATAGAACGGAAAATTTTTATTTTTTTATCAGTCAACCCATTTAACCTTGAGTAAATTTTTGGTTAGAAGTGCCTAATTAAAATTTCAATGCCCTTAATGAGAAAAATAAAAAATATTTATATAGCTTTTTAAAACGGGCGTTTTTTATACATAGTTGGATCGTGTGAATAATAAATAAGCAAAAACATTTCATTCTATATTCCTGGAATTTGAACAATAAAAACACTTCCGCATTTGAACTAAAGCGATCTATAGAACGGAAAATTTTTATTTTTTTATCAGTCAACCCATTTAACCTTGAGTAAATTTTTGGTTAGAAGTGCCTAATTAAAATTTCAATGCCCTTAATGAGAAAAATAAAAAATATTTATATAGCTTTTTGAAACGGGCGTTTTTTATACATAGTTGGATCGTGTGAATAATAAATAAGCAAAAAAATTTCATTCTATATTCCTGGAATTTGAGCAATAAAAACACTTCCGAATTTGAATTAAAGCGATCTATAGAACGGAAAATTTTTATTTTTTTATCAGTCAACCTATTTAACCTTGAGTAAATTTTTGGTTAGAAGTGCCTAACTAAAATTTCAATGCCCTTAATGAGAAAAATAAAAAATATTTATACAGCTTTTTAAAACGGGCGTTTTTTATACATAGTAGGATCGTCTGAATAATAAATAAGCAAAACCATTTCATTCTATATTCCTGGAATTTGAGCAATAAAAACACTTCCGCATTTGAATTAAAGCGATCTATAGAACAGAAAATTTTTATTTTTTTATCAGTCAACCCATTTAACCTTGAGTAAATTTTTGGTTAGAAGTGCCTAATTAAAATTTCAATGCCCTTAATGAGAAAAATAAAAAATATTTATACAGCTTTTTAAAACGGGCGTTTTTTATAAATAAGCAAAAACATTTCATTCTATATTCCTGGAATTTGAGCAATAAAAACACTTCCGCATTTGAATTAAAGCGATCTATGGAACGGAAAATTTTTATTTTTTTATCAGTCAACCCATTTAATCTTGAGTAAATTTTTGGTTAGAAGTGCCTAATTAAAATTTCAATGCCCTTAATAAGAAAAATAAAAAATATTTATACAGCTCTTTAAAACGGGTGTTTTTTATACATAGTTGGATCGTGTGAATAATAAATAAGCAAAAACATTTGATTCTATATTCCTGGAATTTGAACAATAAAAACACTTCCGCATTTGAATTAAAGCGATCTATAGAACGGAAATTTTTTATTTTTTTATCAGTCAACCCATTTAACCTTGAGTAAATTTTTGGTTAGAAGTGCCTAATTAAAATTTCAATGCCCTTAATGAGAAAAATAAAAAATATTTTTACAGCTTTTTAAAACGGGCGTTTTTTATACTTAGTTGGATGGTGTGAATAATAAATAAGCAAAAACATTTCCTTCTATATTCCGGGAATTTGAACAATAAAAACAATTCCACATTTGAATTAAAGCGATTTATAGAACGGGAATTTTTTATTTTTTTATCAGTCAACCCATTTAACTTTGAGTAAATTTTTGGTTAGAAGTGCCTAATTAAAATTTCAATGCCCTTAACGAGAAAAATAAAAAATATTTATACAGTTTTTTAAAACGGGCGTTTTTTATACATAGTAGGATCGTGTGAATAATAAATAAGCAAAAACATTTCATTCTATATTCCTGGAATTTGAGCAATAAAAACACTTCCGCATTTGAATTAAAGCGATCTATAGAACAGAAAATTTTTATTTTTTTACCAGTCAACCCATTTAACCTTGAGTAAATTTTTGGTTAGAAGTGCCTAATTAAAATTTCAATGCCCTTAATGAGAAAAATAAAAAATATTTATACAGCTTTTTAAAACGGGCGTTTTTTATACTTAGTTGGATGGTGTGAATAATAAATAAGCAAAAACATTTCCTTCTATATTCCGGGAATTTGAACAATAAAAACAATTCCGCATTTGAATTAAAGCGATTTATAGAACGGAAATTTTTTATTTTTTTATCAGTCAACCCATTTAACTTTGAGTAAATTTTTGGTTAGAAGTGCCTAATTAAAATTTCAATGCCCTTAATAAGAAAAATAAAAAATATTTATACAGCTTTTTAAACGGGCGTTTTTTATATATAGTAGGATCGTGTGAATAATAAATAAGCAAAAACATTTCATTCTATATTCCTGGAATTTGAGCAATAAAAACACTTCCGCATTTGAATTAAAGCGATCTATAGAACAGAAAATTTTTATTTTTTTATCAGTCAACCCATTTAACCTTGAGTAAATTTTTGGTTAGAAGTGCCTAATTAAAATTTCAATGCCCTTAATGAGAAAAATAAAAAAATATTTATACAGCTTTTTGAAACGGGCGTTTTTTATACATAGTTGGATCGTGTGAATAATAAATAAGCAAAAACATTTCATTCTATATTCCTGGAATTTGAGCAATAAAAACACTTCCGAATTTGAATTAAAGCGATCTATAGAACGGAAAATTTTTTATTTTTTTATCAGTCAACCCATTTAACCTTGAGTAAATTTTTGGTTAGAAGTGCCTAATTAAAATTTCAATGCCCTTAATGAGAAAAATAAAAAATATTTATATAGCTTTTTAAAACGGGCGTTTTTTATACATAGTTGGATCGTGTGAATAATAAATAAGCAAAAACATTTCATTCTATATTCCTGGAATTTGAACAATAAAAACACTTCCGCATTTGAACTAAAGCGATCTATAGAACGGAAAATTTTTATTTTTTTATCAGTCAACCCATTTTACCTTGAGTAAATTTTTGGTTAGAAGTGCCTAATTAAAATTTCAATGCCCTTAATGAGAAAAATAAAAAATATTTATACAGCTTTTTGAAACGGGCGTTTTTTATACATAGTTGGATCGTGTGAATAATAAATAAGCAAAAACATTTCATTCTATATTCCTGGAATTTGAGCAATAAAAACACTTCCGAATTTGAATTAAAGCGATCTATAGAACGGAAAATTTTTATTTTTTTATCAGTCAACCCATTTAACCTTGAGTAAATTTTTGGTTAGAAGTGCCTAATTAAAATTTCAATGCCCTTAATGAGAAAAATAAAAAATATTTATATAGCTTTTTAAAACGGGCGTTTTTTATACATAGTTGGATCGTGTGAATAATAAATAAGCAAAAACATTTCATTCTATATTCCTGGAATTTGAACAATAAAAACACTTCCGCATTTGAACTAAAGCGATCTATAGAACGGAAAATTTTTATTTTTTTATCAGTCAACCCATTTAACCTTGAGTAAATTTTTGGTTAGAAGTGCCTAATTAAAATTTCAATGCCCTTAATGAGAAAAATAAAAAATATTTATACAGCTTTTTAAAACGGGCGTTTTTTATACATAGTAGGATCGTCTGAATAATAAATAAGCAAAACCATTTCATTCTATATTCCTGGAATTTGAGCAATAAAAACACTTCCGAATTTGAATTAAAGCGATCTATAGAACGGAAAATTTTTATTTTTTTATCAGTCAACCCATTTAACCTTGAGTAAATTTTTGGTTAGAAGTGCCTAATTAAAATTTCAATGCCCTTAATGAGAAAAATAAAAAATATTTATACAGCTTTTTAAAACGGGCGTTTTTTATACATAGTAGGATCGTCTGAATAATAAATAAGCAAAACCATTTCATTCTATATTCCTGGAATTTGAGCAATAAAAACACTTCCGAATTTGAATTAAAGCGGTCTATAGAACGGAAAATTTTTATTTTTTTATCAGTCAACCCATTTAACCTTGAGTAAATTTTTGGTTAGAAGTGCCTAATTAAAATTTCAATGCCCTTAATGAGAAAAATAAAAAATATTTAGATAGCTTTTTAAAACGGGCGTTTTTTATACATAGTTGGATCGTGTGAATAATAAATAAGCAAAAACATTTCATTCTATATTCCTGGAATTTGAACAATAAAAACACTTCCGCATTTGAACTAAAGCGATCTATAGAACGGAAAATTTTTATTTTTTTATCAGTCAACCCATTTAACCTTGAGTAAATTTTTGGTTAGAAGTGCCTAATTAAAATTTCAATGCCCTTAATGAGAAAAATAAAAAATATTTATATAGCTTTTTGAAACGGGCGTTTTTTATACATAGTTGGATCGTGTGAATAATAAATAAGCAAAAAAATTTCATTCTATATTCCTGGAATTTGAGCAATAAAAACACTTCCGAATTTGAATTAAAGCGATCTATAGAACGGAAAATTTTTATTTTTTTATCAGTCAACCCATTTAACCTTGAGTAAATTTTTGGTTAGAAGTGCCTAATTAAAATTTCAATGCCCTTAATGAGAAAAATAAAAAATATTTATACAGCTTTTTAAAACGGGCGTTTTTTATAAATAGTAGGATCGTCTGAATAATAAATAAGCAAAACCATTTCATTCTATATTCCTGGAATTTGAGCAATAAAAACACTTCCGCATTTGAATTAAAGCGATCTATAGAACAGAAAATTTTTATTTTTTTATCAGTCAACCCATTTAACCTTGAGTAAATTTTTGGTTAGAAGTGCCTAATTAAAATTTCAATGCCCTTAATGAGAAAAATAAAAAATATTTATACAGCTTTTTAAAACGGGCGTTTTTTATAAATAAGCAAAAACATTTCATTCTATATTCCTGGAATTTGAGCAATAAAAACACTTCCGCATTTGAATTAAAGCGATCTATGGAACGGAAAATTTTTATTTTTTTATCAGTCAACCCATTTAATCTTGAGTAAATTTTTGGTTAGAAGTGCCTAATTAAAATTTCAATGCCCTTAATAAGAAAAATAAAAAATATTTATACAGCTCTTTAAAACGGGTGTTTTTTATACATAGTTGGATCGTGTGAATAATAAATAAGCAAAAACATTTGATTCTATATTCCTGGAATTTGAACAATAAAAACACTTCCGCATTTGAATTAAAGCGATCTATAGAACGGAAATTTTTTATTTTTTTATCAGTCAACCCATTTAACCTTGAGTAAATTTTTGGTTAGAAGTGCCTAATTAAAATTTCAATGCCCTTAATGAGAAAAATAAAAAATATTTTTACAGCTTTTTAAAACGGGCGTTTTTTATACTTAGTTGGATGGTGTGAATAATAAATAAGCAAAAACATTTCCTTCTATATTCCGGGAATTTGAACAATAAAAACAATTCCACATTTGAATTAAAGCGATTTATAGAACGGGAATTTTTTATTTTTTTATCAGTCAACCCATTTAACTTTGAGTAAATTTTTGGTTAGAAGTGCCTAATTAAAATTTCAATGCCCTTAATGAGAAAAATAAAAAATATTTATACAGTTTTTTAAAACGGGCGTTTTTTATACATAGTAGGATCGTGTGAATAATAAATAAGCAAAAACATTTCATTCTATATTCCTGGAATTTGAGCAATAAAAACACTTCCGCATTTGAATTAAAGCGATCTATAGAACAGAAAATTTTTATTTTTTTACCAGTCAACCCATTTAACCTTGAGTAAATTTTTGGTTAGAAGTGCCTAATTAAAATTTCAATGCCCTTAATGAGAAAAATAAAAAATATTTTTACAGCTTTTTTTAAAACGGGCGTTTTTTATACTTAGTTGGATGGTGTGAATAATAAATAAGCAAAAACATTTCCTTCTATATTCCGGGAATTTGAACAATAAAAACAATTCCGCATTTGAATTAAAGCGATTTATAGAACGGAAATTTTTTATTTTTTTATCAGTCAACCCATTTAACTTTGAGTAAATTTTTGGTTAGAAGTGCCTAATTAAAATTTCAATGCCCTTAATAAGAAAAATAAAAAATATTTATACAGCTTTTTAAACGGGCGTTTTTTATATATAGTAGGATCGTGTGAATAATAAATAAGCAAAAACATTTCATTCTATATTCCTGGAATTTGAGCAATAAAAACACTTCCGCATTTGAATTAAAGCGATCTATAGAACAGAAAATTTTTATTTTTTTATCAGTCAACCCATTTAACCTTGAGTAAATTTTTGGTTAGAAGTGCCTAATTAAAATTTCAATGCCCTTAATGAGAAAAATAAAAAAATATTTATACAGCTTTTTGAAACGGGCGTTTTTTATACATAGTTGGATCGTGTGAATAATAAATAAGCAAAAACATTTCATTCTATATTCCTGGAATTTGAGCAATAAAAACACTTCCGAATTTGAATTAAAGCGATCTATAGAACGGAAAATTTTTTATTTTTTTATCAGTCAACCCATTTAACCTTGAGTAAATTTTTGGTTAGAAGTGCCTAATTAAAATTTCAATGCCCTTAATGAGAAAAATAAAAAATATTTATATAGCTTTTTAAAACGGGCGTTTTTTATACATAGTTGGATCGTGTGAATAATAAATAAGCAAAAACATTTCATTCTATATTCCTGGAATTTGAACAATAAAAACACTTCCGCATTTGAACTAAAGCGATCTATAGAACGGAAAATTTTTATTTTTTTATCAGTCAACCCATTTAACCTTGAGTAAATTTTTGGTTAGAAGTGCCTAATTAAAATTTCAATGCCCTTAATGAGAAAAATAAAAAATATTTATATAGCTTTTTGAAACGGGCGTTTTTTATACATAGTTGGATCGTGTGAATAATAAATAAACAAAAAAATTTCATTCTATATTCCTGGAATTTGAGCAATAAAAACACTTCCGAATTTGAATTAAAGCGATCTATAGAACGGAAAATTTTTATTTTTTTATCAGTCAACCCATTTAACCTTGAGTAAATTTTTGGTTAGAAGTGCCTAATTAAAATTTCAATGCCCTTAATGAGAAAAATAAAAAATATTTATACAGCTTTTTAAAACGGGCGTTTTTTATACATAGTAGGATCGTCTGAATAATAAATAAGCAAAACCATTTCATTCTATATTCCTGGAATTTGAGCAATAAAAACACTTCCGCATTTGAATTAAAGCGATCTATAGAACAGAAAATTTTTATTTTTTTATCAGTCAACCCATTTAACCTTGAGTAAATTTTTGGTTAGAAGTGCCTAATTAAAATTTCAATGCCCTTAATGAGAAAAATAAAAAATATTTATACAGCTTTTTAAAACGGGCGTTTTTTATAAATAAGCAAAAACATTTCATTCTATATTCCTGGAATTTGAGCAATAAAAACACTTCCGCATTTGAATTAAAGCGATCTATGGAACGGAAAATTTTTATTTTTTTATCAGTCAACCCATTTAATCTTGAGTAAATTTTTGGTTAGAAGTGCCTAATTAAAATTTCAATGCCCTTAATAAGAAAAATAAAAAATATTTATACAGCTCTTTAAAACGGGTGTTTTTTATACATAGTTGGATCGTGTGAATAATAAATAAGCAAAAACATTTGATTCTATATTCCTGGAATTTGAACAATAAAAACACTTCCGCATTTGAATTAAAGCGATCTATAGAACGGAAATTTTTTATTTTTTTATCAGTCAACCCATTTAACCTTGAGTAAATTTTTGGTTAGAAGTGCCTAATTAAAATTTCAATGCCCTTAATGAGAAAAATAAAAAATATTTTTACAGCTTTTTAAAACGGGCGTTTTTTATACTTAGTTGGATGGTGTGAATAATAAATAAGCAAAAGCATTTCCTTCTATATTCCGGGAATTTGAACAATAAAAACAATTCCACATTTGAATTAAAGCGATTTATAGAACGGGAATTTTTTATTTTTTTATCAGTCAACCCATTTAACTTTGAGTAAATTTTTGGTTAGAAGTGCCTAATTAAAATTTCAATGCCCTTAATGAGAAAAATAAAAAATATTTATACAGTTTTTTAAAACGGGCGTTTTTTATACATAGTAGGATCGTGTGAATAATAAATAAGCAAAAACATTTCATTCTATATTCCTGGAATTTGAGCAATAAAAACACTTCCGCATTTGAATTAAAGCGATCTATAGAACAGAAAATTTTTATTTTTTTACCAGTCAACCCATTTAACCTTGAGTAAATTTTTGGTTAGAAGTGCCTAATTAAAATTTCAATGCCCTTAATGAGAAAAATAAAAAATATTTTTACAGCTTTTTAAAACGGGCGTTTTTTATACTTAGTTGGATGGTGTGAATAATAAATAAGCAAAAACATTTCCTTCTATATTCCGGGAATTTGAACAATAAAAACAATTCCGCATTTGAATTAAAGCGATTTATAGAACGGAAATTTTTTATTTTTTTATCAGTCAACCCATTTAACTTTGAGTAAATTTTTGGTTAGAAGTGCCTAATTAAAATTTCAATGCCCTTAATAAGAAAAATAAAAAAATATTTATACAGCTTTTTAAACGGGCGTTTTTTATATATAGTAGGATTGTGTGAATAATAAATAAGCAAAAACATTTCATTCTATATTCCTGGAATTTGAGCAATAAAAACACTTCCGCATTTGAATTAAAGCGATCTATAGAACAGAAAATTTTTATTTTTTTATCAGTCAACCCATTTAACCTTGAGTAAATTTTTGGTTAGAAGTGCCTAATTAAAATTTCAATGCCCTTAATGAGAAAAATAAAAAAATATTTATACAGCTTTTTGAAACGGGCGTTTTTTATACATAGTTGGATCGTGTGAATAATAAATAAGCAAAAACATTTCATTCTATATTCCTGGAATTTGAGCAATAAAAACACTTCCGAATTTGAATTAAAGCGATCTATAGAACGGAAAATTTTTTATTTTTTTATCAGTCAACCCATTTAACCTTGAGTAAATTTTTGGTTAGAAGTGCCTAATTAAAATTTCAATGCCCTTAATGAGAAAAATAAAAAATATTTATATAGCTTTTTAAAACGGGCGTTTTTTATACATAGTTGGATCGTGTGAATAATAAATAAGCAAAAACATTTCATTCTATATTCCTGGAATTTGAACAATAAAAACACTTCCGCATTTGAACTAAAGCGATCTATAGAACGGAAAATTTTTATTTTTTTATCAGTCAACCCATTTAACCTTGAGTAAATTTTTGGTTAGAAGTGCCTAATTAAAATTTCAATGCCCTTAATGAGAAAAATAAAAAATATTTATACAGCTTTTTAAAACGGGCGTTTTTTATACATAGTAGGATCGTCTGAATAATAAATAAGCAAAACCATTTCATTCTATATTCCTGGAATTTGAGCAATAAAAACACTTCCGAATTTGAATTAAAGCGATCTATAGAACGGAAAATTTTTATTTTTTTATCAGTCAACCCATTTAACCTTGAGTAAATTTTTGGTTAGAAGTGCCTAATTAAAATTTCAATGCCCTTAATGAGAAAAATAAAAAATATTTATACAGCTTTTTAAAACGGGCGTTTTTTATACATAGTAGGATCGTCTGAATAATAAATAAGCAAACCCATTTCATTCTATATTCCTGGAATTTGAGCAATAAAAACACTTCCGCATTTGAATTAAAGCGATCTATAGAACAGAAAATTTTTATTTTTTTATCAGTCAACCCATTTAACCTTGAGTAAATTTTTGGTTAGAAGTGCCTAATTAAAATGTCAATGCCCTTAATGAGAAAAATAAAAAATATTTATACAGCTTTTTAAAACGGGAGTTTTTTATACATAGTTGGATCGTGTGAATAATAAATAAGCAAAAACATTTCATTCTATATTCCTGGAATTTGAGCAATAAAAACACTTCCGCATTTGAATTAAAGCGATCTATGGAACGGAAAATTTTTATTTTTTTATCAGTCAACCCATTTAATCTTGAGTAAATTTTTGGTTAGAAGTGCCTAATTAAAATTTCAATGCCCTTAATGAGAAAAATAAAAAATATTTATACAGCTCTTTAAAACGGGTGTTTTTTATACATAGTTGGATCGTGTGAATAATAAATAAGCAAAAACATTTGATTCTATATTCCTGGAATTTGAGCAATAAAAACACTTCCGAATTTGAATTAAAGCGATCTATAGAACGGAAAATTTTTTATTTTTTTATCAGTCAACCCATTTAACCTTGAGTAAATTTTTGGTTAGAAGTGCCTAATTAAAATTTCAATGCCCTTAATGAGAAAAATAAAAAATATTTATATAGCTTTTTAAAACGGGCGTTTTTTATATATAGTAGGATCGTGTGAATAATAAATAAGCAAAAACATTTGATTCTATATTCCTGGAATTTGAGCAATAAAAACACTTCCGAATTTGAATTAAAGCGATCTATAGAACGGAAAATTTTTTATTTTTTTATCAGTCAACCCATTTAACCTTGAGTAAATTTTTGGTTAGAAGTGCCTAATTAAAATGTCAATGCCCTTAATGAGAAAAATAAAAAATATTTATACAGCTTTTTAAAACGGGAGTTTTTTATACATAGTTGGATCGTGTGAATAATAAATAAGCAAAAACATTTCATTCTATATTCCTGGAATTTGAGCAATAAAAACACTTCCGAATTTGAATTAAAGCGATCTATAGAACGGAAAATTTTTTATTTTTTTATCAGTCAACCCATTTAACCTTGAGTAAATTTTTGGTTAGAAGTGCCTAATTAAAATTTCAATGCCCTTAATGAGAAAAATAAAAAATATTTTTACAGCTTTTTTTAAAACGGGCGTTTTTTATACTTAGTTGGATGGTGTGAATAATAAATAAGCAAAAACATTTCCTTCTATATTCCGGGAATTTGAACAATAAAAACAATTCCGCATTTGAATTAAAGCGATTTATAGAACGGAAATTTTTTATTTTTTTATCAGTCAACCCATTTAACTTTGAGTAAATTTTTGGTTAGAAGTGCCTAATTAAAATTTCAATGCCCTTAATAAGAAAAATAAAAAATATTTATACAGCTTTTTAAACGGGCGTTTTTTATATATAGTAGGATCGTGTGAATAATAAATAAGCAAAAACATTTCATTCTATATTCCTGGAATTTGAGCAATAAAAACACTTCCGCATTTGAATTAAAGCGATCTATAGAACAGAAAATTTTTATTTTTTTATCAGTCAACCCATTTAACCTTGAGTAAATTTTTGGTTAGAAGTGCCTAATTAAAATTTCAATGCCCTTAATGAGAAAAATAAAAAAATATTTATACAGCTTTTTGAAACGGGCGTTTTTTATACATAGTTGGATCGTGTGAATAATAAATAAGCAAAAACATTTCATTCTATATTCCTGGAATTTGAGCAATAAAAACACTTCCGAATTTGAATTAAAGCGATCTATAGAACGGAAAATTTTTTATTTTTTTATCAGTCAACCCATTTAACCTTGAGTAAATTTTTGGTTAGAAGTGCCTAATTAAAATTTCAATGCCCTTAATGAGAAAAATAAAAAATATTTATATAGCTTTTTAAAACGGGCGTTTTTTATACATAGTTGGATCGTGTGAATAATAAATAAGCAAAAACATTTCATTCTATATTCCTGGAATTTGAACAATAAAAACACTTCCGCATTTGAACTAAAGCGATCTATAGAACGGAAAATTTTTATTTTTTTATCAGTCAACCCATTTAACCTTGAGTAAATTTTTGGTTAGAAGTGCCTAATTAAAATTTCAATGCCCTTAATGAGAAAAATAAAAAATATTTATATAGCTTTTTGAAACGGGCGTTTTTTATACATAGTTGGATCGTGTGAATAATAAATAAACAAAAAAATTTCATTCTATATTCCTGGAATTTGAGCAATAAAAACACTTCCGAATTTGAATTAAAGCGATCTATAGAACGGAAAATTTTTATTTTTTTATCAGTCAACCCATTTAACCTTGAGTAAATTTTTGGTTAGAAGTGCCTAATTAAAATTTCAATGCCCTTAATGAGAAAAATAAAAAATATTTATACAGCTTTTTAAAACGGGCGTTTTTTATACATAGTAGGATCGTCTGAATAATAAATAAGCAAAACCATTTCATTCTATATTCCTGGAATTTGAGCAATAAAAACACTTCCGCATTTGAATTAAAGCGATCTATAGAACAGAAAATTTTTATTTTTTTATCAGTCAACCCATTTAACCTTGAGTAAATTTTTGGTTAGAAGTGCCTAATTAAAATTTCAATGCCCTTAATGAGAAAAATAAAAAATATTTATACAGCTTTTTAAAACGGGCGTTTTTTATAAATAAGCAAAAACATTTCATTCTATATTCCTGGAATTTGAGCAATAAAAACACTTCCGCATTTGAATTAAAGCGATCTATGGAACGGAAAATTTTTATTTTTTTATCAGTCAACCCATTTAATCTTGAGTAAATTTTTGGTTAGAAGTGCCTAATTAAAATTTCAATGCCCTTAATAAGAAAAATAAAAAATATTTATACAGCTCTTTAAAACGGGTGTTTTTTATACATAGTTGGATCGTGTGAATAATAAATAAGCAAAAACATTTGATTCTATATTCCTGGAATTTGAACAATAAAAACACTTCCGCATTTGAATTAAAGCGATCTATAGAACGGAAATTTTTTATTTTTTTATCAGTCAACCCATTTAACCTTGAGTAAATTTTTGGTTAGAAGTGCCTAATTAAAATTTCAATGCCCTTAATGAGAAAAATAAAAAATATTTTAACAGCTTTTTAAAACGGTCGTTTTTTATACTTAGTTGGATGGTGTGAATAATAAATAAGCAAAAGCATTTCCTTCTATATTCCGGGAATTTGAACAATAAAAACAATTCCACATTTGAATTAAAGCGATTTATAGAACGGGAATTTTTTATTTTTTTATCAGTCAACCCATTTAACTTTGAGTAAATTTTTGGTTAGAAGTGCCTAATTAAAATTTCAATGCCCTTAATGAGAAAAATAAAAAATATTTATACAGTTTTTTAAAACGGGCGTTTTTTATACATAGTAGGATCGTGTGAATAATAAATAAGCAAAAACATTTCATTCTATATTCCTGGAATTTGAGCAATAAAAACACTTCCGCATTTGAATTAAAGCGATCTATAGAACAGAAAATTTTTATTTTTTTACCAGTCAACCCATTTAACCTTGAGTAAATTTTTGGTTAGAAGTGCCTAATTAAAATTTCAATGCCCTTAATGAGAAAAATAAAAAATATTTTTACAGCTTTTTAAAACGGGCGTTTTTTATACTTAGTTGGATGGTGTGAATAATAAATAAGCAAAAACATTTCCTTCTATATTCCGGGAATTTGAACAATAAAAACAATTCCGCATTTGAATTAAAGCGATTTATAGAACGGAAATTTTTTATTTTTTTATCAGTCAACCCATTTAACTTTGAGTAAATTTTTGGTTAGAAGTGCCTAATTAAAATTTCAATGCCCTTAATAAGAAAAATAAAAAAATATTTATACAGCTTTTTAAACGGGCGTTTTTTATATATAGTAGGATTGTGTGAATAATAAATAAGCAAAAACATTTCATTCTATATTCCTGGAATTTGAGCAATAAAAACACTTCCGCATTTGAATTAAAGCGATCTATAGAACAGAAAATTTTTATTTTTTTATCAGTCAACCCATTTAACCTTGAGTAAATTTTTGGTTAGAAGTGCCTAATTAAAATTTCAATGCCCTTAATGAGAAAAATAAAAAAATATTTATACAGCTTTTTGAAACGGGCGTTTTTTATACATAGTTGGATCGTGTGAATAATAAATAAGCAAAAACATTTCATTCTATATTCCTGGAATTTGAGCAATAAAAACACTTCCGAATTTGAATTAAAGCGATCTATAGAACGGAAAATTTTTTATTTTTTTATCAGTCAACCCATTTAACCTTGAGTAAATTTTTGGTTAGAAGTGCCTAATTAAAATTTCAATGCCCTTAATGAGAAAAATAAAAAATATTTATATAGCTTTTTAAAACGGGCGTTTTTTATACATAGTTGGATCGTGTGAATAATAAATAAGCAAAAACATTTCATTCTATATTCCTGGAATTTGAACAATAAAAACACTTCCGCATTTGAACTAAAGCGATCTATAGAACGGAAAATTTTTATTTTTTTATCAGTCAACCCATTTAACCTTGAGTAAATTTTTGGTTAGAAGTGCCTAATTAAAATTTCAATGCCCTTAATGAGAAAAATAAAAAATATTTATACAGCTTTTTAAAACGGGCGTTTTTTATACATAGTAGGATCGTCTGAATAATAAATAAGCAAAACCATTTCATTCTATATTCCTGGAATTTGAGCAATAAAAACACTTCCGAATTTGAATTAAAGCGATCTATAGAACGGAAAATTTTTATTTTTTTATCAGTCAACCCATTTAACCTTGAGTAAATTTTTGGTTAGAAGTGCCTAATTAAAATTTCAATGCCCTTAATGAGAAAAATAAAAAATATTTATACAGCTTTTTAAAACGGGCGTTTTTTATACATAGTAGGATCGTCTGAATAATAAATAAGCAAACCCATTTCATTCTATATTCCTGGAATTTGAGCAATAAAAACACTTCCGCATTTGAATTAAAGCGATCTATAGAACAGAAAATTTTTATTTTTTTATCAGTCAACCCATTTAACCTTGAGTAAATTTTTGGTTAGAAGTGCCTAATTAAAATGTCAATGCCCTTAATGAGAAAAATAAAAAATATTTATACAGCTTTTTAAAACGGGAGTTTTTTATACATAGTTGGATCGTGTGAATAATAAATAAGCAAAAACATTTCATTCTATATTCCTGGAATTTGAGCAATAAAAACACTTCCGCATTTGAATTAAAGCGATCTATGGAACGGAAAATTTTTATTTTTTTATCAGTCAACCCATTTAATCTTGAGTAAATTTTTGGTTAGAAGTGCCTAATTAAAATTTCAATGCCCTTAATGAGAAAAATAAAAAATATTTATACACCTCTTTAAAACGGGTGTTTTTTATACATAGTTGGATCGTGTGAATAATAAATAAGCAAAAACATTTGATTCTATATTCCTGGAATTTGAGCAATAAAAACACTTCCGCATTTGAATTAAAGCGATCTATGGAACGGAAAATTTTTATTTTTTTATCAGTCAACCCATTTAATCTTGAGTAAATTTTTGGTTAGAAGTGCCTAATTAAAATTTCAATGCCCTTAATGAGAAAAATAAAAAATATTTTTACAGCTTTTTAAAACGGGCGTTTTTTATACTTAGTTGGATGGTGTGAATAATAAATAAGCAAAAACATTTCCTTCTATATTCCGGGAATTTGAACAATAAAAACAATTCCACATTTGAATTAAAGCGATTTATAGAACGGAAATTTTTTATTTTTTTATCAGTCAACCCATTTAACTTTGAGTAAATTTTTGGTTAGAAGTGCCTAATTAAAATTTCAATGCCCTTAATGAGAAAAATAAAAAATATTTATACAGTTTTTTAAAACGGGCGTTTTTTATACATAGTAGGATCGTGTGAATAATAAATAAGCAAAAACATTTCATTCTATATTTCTGGAATTTGAGCAATAAAAACACTTCCGCATTTGAATTAAAGCGATCTATAGAACAGAAAATTTTTATTTTTTTACCAGTCAACCCATTTAACCTTGAGTAAATTTTTGGTTAGAAGTGCCTAATTAAAATTTCAATGCCCTTAATGAGAAAAATAAAAAATATTTATACAGCTTTTTAAAACGGGCGTTTTTTATACTTAGTTGGATGGTGTGAATAATAAATAAGCAAAAACATTTCCTTCTATATTCCGGGAATTTGAACAATAAAAACAATTCCGCATTTGAATTAAAGCGATTTATAGAACGGAAATTTTTTATTTTTTTATCAGTCAACCCATTTAACTTTGAGTAAATTTTTGGTTAGAAGTGCCTAATTAAAATTTCAATGCCCTTAATAAGAAAAATAAAAAATATTTATACAGCTTTTTAAACGGGCTTTTTTTATATATAGTAGGATCGTGTGAATAATAAATAAGCAAAAACATTTCATTCTATATTGCTGGAATTTGAGCAATAAAAACACTTCCGCATTTGAATTAAAGCGATCTATAGAACAGAAAATTTTTATTTTTTTATCAGTCAACCCATTTAACCTTTAGTAAATTTTTGGTTAGAAGTGCCTAATTAAAATTTCAATGCCCTTAAGGAGAAAAATAAAAAATATTTATACAGCATTTTAAAACGGGCGTTTTTTATACTTAGTTGGATGGTGTGAATAATAAATAAGCAAAAACATTTCCTTCTATATTCCGGGAATTTGAACAATAAAAACAATTCCGCATTTGAATTAAAGCGATTTATAGAACGGAATTTTTTTATTTTTTTTTATCAAGCAACCCATTTAACTTTGAGTAAATTTTTGGTTAGAAGTGCCTAATTAAAATTTCAATGCCCTTAATGAGAAAAATAAAAAATATTTATACAGCTTTTTAAAACGAGCGTTTTTTATACATAGTAGGATCGTGTGAATAATAAATAAGCAAAAACATTTCATTCTATATTCCTGGAATTTGAGCAATAAAAACACTTCCGCATTTGAATTAAAGCGATTTATAGAACGGAATTTTTTTATTTTTTTTTATCAAGCAACCCATTTAACTTTGAGTAAATTTTTGGTTAGAAGTGCCTAATTAAAATTTCAATGCCCTTAATGAGAAAAATAAAAAATATTTTTACAGCTTTTTAAAACGGTCGTTTTTTATACTTAGTTGGATGGTGTGAATAATAAATAAGCAAAAACATTTCCTTCTATATTCCGGGAATTTGAACAATAAAAACAATTCCGCATTTGAATTAAAGCGATTTATAGAACGGAAATTTTTTATTTTTTTATCAGTCAACCCATTTAACTTTGAGTAAATTTTTGGTTAGAAGTGCCTAATTAAAATTTCAATGCCCTTAATGAGAAAAATAAAAAATATTTATACAGCTTTTTAAAACGGGCGTTTTTTATACATAGTAGGATCATGTGAATAATAAATAAGCAAAAACATTTCATTCTATATTCCTGGAATTTGAGCAATAAAAACACTTCAGCATTTGAATTAAAGCGATCTATAGAACAGAAAATTTTTATTTTTTTATCAGTCAACCCATTTAACCTTGAGTAAATTTTTGGTTAGAAGTGCCTAATTAAAATTTCAATGCCCTTAATGAGAAAAATAAAAAATATTTGTACAGCTTTTTAAAACGGGCGTTTTTTATACATAGTTGGATCGTGTGAATAATAAATAAGCAAAAACATTTGATTCTATATTCCTGGAATTTGAACAATAAAAACACTTCCGCATTTGAATTAAAGCGATCTAAAGAACGGAAAATTTTTATTTTTTTATCAGTCAACCCATTAAACCTTGAGTAAATGTTTGGTAGAAGTGCCTAATTAAAATTTCAATGCCCTTAATGAGAAAAATAAAAAATATTTATACAGCTTTTTAAAACGGGCGTTTTTTATACATAGTTGGATCGTGTGAATAATAAATAAGCAAAAACATTTCCTTCTATATTCCTGGAATTTGAACAATAAAACCACTTCCGCATTTGAATTAAAGCGATTTATAGAACGGAAATTTTTTATTTTTTTATCAGCCAACCCATATAACCTTGAGTAAATTTTTGATTAGAATGCCTAATTAAAATTTCAATGCCCTTAATGAGAAAAACAAAAAATATTTATACAGCTTTTTAAAACGGGCGTTTTTTATACATAGTGGGATGGTGTGAATAATAAATAAGCAAAAACATTTCCTTCTATATTCCTGGAATTTGAACAATAAAACCACTTCCGCATTTGAATTAAAGCGATTTATAGAACGGAAATTTTTTATTTTTTTATCAGCCAACCCATATAACCTTGAGTAAATTTTTGATTAGAATGCCTAATTAAAATTTCAATGCCCTTAATGAGAAAAACAAAAAATATTTATACAGCTTTTTAAAACGGGCGTTTTTTATACATAGTGGGATGGTGTGAATAATAAATAAGCAAAAACATTTCCTTCTATATTCCTGGAATTTGAACAATAAAACCACTTCCGCATTTGAATTAAAGCGATTTATAGAACAGAAAATTTTTATTTTTTTATCAGTCAACCCATTTAACCTTGAGTAAATTTTTGGTTAGAAGTGCCTAATTAAAATTTCAATGCCCTTAATGAGAAAAATAAAAAAATATTTATACAGCTTTTTGAAACGGGCGTTTTTTATACATAGTTGGATCGTGTGAATAATAAATAAGCAAAAACATTTCATTCTATATTCCTGGAATTTGAGCAATAAAAACACTTCCGAATTTGAATTAAAGCGATCTATAGAACGGAAAATTTTTTATTTTTTTATCAGTCAACCCATTTAACCTTGAGTAAATTTTTGGTTAGAAGTGCCTAATTAAAATTTCAATGCCCTTAATGAGAAAAATAAAAAATATTTATATAGCTTTTTAAAACGGGCGTTTTTTATACATAGTTGGATCGTGTGAATAATAAATAAGCAAAAACATTTCATTCTATATTCCTGGAATTTGAACAATAAAAACACTTCCGCATTTGAACTAAAGCGATCTATAGAACGGAAAATTTTTATTTTTTTATCAGTCAACCCATTTAACCTTGAGTAAATTTTTGGTTAGAAGTGCCTAATTAAAATTTCAATGCCCTTAATGAGAAAAATAAAAAATATTTATACAGCTTTTTAAAACGGGCGTTTTTTATACATAGTAGGATCGTCTGAATAATAAATAAGCAAAACCATTTCATTCTATATTCCTGGAATTTGAGCAATAAAAACACTTCCGAATTTGAATTAAAGCGATCTATAGAACGGAAAATTTTTATTTTTTTATCAGTCAACCCATTTAACCTTGAGTAAATTTTTGGTTAGAAGTGCCTAATTAAAATTTCAATGCCCTTAATGAGAAAAATAAAAAATATTTATACAGCTTTTTAAAACGGGCGTTTTTTATACATAGTAGGATCGTCTGAATAATAAATAAGCAAACCCATTTCATTCTATATTCCTGGAATTTGAGCAATAAAAACACTTCCGCATTTGAATTAAAGCGATCTATAGAACAGAAAATTTTTATTTTTTTATCAGTCAACCCATTTAACCTTGAGTAAATTTTTGGTTAGAAGTGCCTAATTAAAATGTCAATGCCCTTAATGAGAAAAATAAAAAATATTTATACAGCTTTTTAAAACGGGAGTTTTTTATACATAGTTGGATCGTGTGAATAATAAATAAGCAAAAACATTTCATTCTATATTCCTGGAATTTGAGCAATAAAAACACTTCCGCATTTGAATTAAAGCGATCTATGGAACGGAAAATTTTTATTTTTTTATCAGTCAACCCATTTAATCTTGAGTAAATTTTTGGTTAGAAGTGCCTAATTAAAATTTCAATGCCCTTAATGAGAAAAATAAAAAATATTTATACAGCTCTTTAAAACGGGTGTTTTTTATACATAGTTGGATCGTGTGAATAATAAATAAGCAAAAACATTTGATTCTATATTCCTGGAATTTGAGCAATAAAAACACTTCCGCATTTGAATTAAAGCGATCTATGGAACGGAAAATTTTTATTTTTTTATCAGTCAACCCATTTAATCTTGAGTAAATTTTTGGTTAGAAGTGCCTAATTAAAATTTCAATGCCCTTAATGAGAAAAATAAAAAATATTTTTACAGCTTTTTAAAACGGGCGTTTTTTATACTTAGTTGGATGGTGTGAATAATAAATAAGCAAAAACATTTCCTTCTATATTCCGGGAATTTGAACAATAAAAACAATTCCACATTTGAATTAAAGCGATTTATAGAACGGAAATTTTTTATTTTTTTATCAGTCAACCCATTTAACTTTGAGTAAATTTTTGGTTAGAAGTGCCTAATTAAAATTTCAATGCCCTTAATGAGAAAAATAAAAAATATTTATACAGTTTTTTAAAACGGGCGTTTTTTATACATAGTAGGATCGTGTGAATAATAAATAAGCAAAAACATTTCATTCTATATTTCTGGAATTTGAGCAATAAAAACACTTCCGCATTTGAATTAAAGCGATCTATAGAACAGAAAATTTTTATTTTTTTACCAGTCAACCCATTTAACCTTGAGTAAATTTTTGGTTAGAAGTGCCTAATTAAAATTTCAATGCCCTTAATGAGAAAAATAAAAAATATTTATACAGCTTTTTAAAACGGGCGTTTTTTATACTTAGTTGGATGGTGTGAATAATAAATAAGCAAAAACATTTCCTTCTATATTCCGGGAATTTGAACAATAAAAACAATTCCGCATTTGAATTAAAGCGATTTATAGAACGGAAATTTTTTATTTTTTTATCAGTCAACCCATTTAACTTTGAGTAAATTTTTGGTTAGAAGTGCCTAATTAAAATTTCAATGCCCTTAATAAGAAAAATAAAAAATATTTATACAGCTTTTTAAACGGGCTTTTTTTATATATAGTAGGATCGTGTGAATAATAAATAAGCAAAAACATTTCATTCTATATTGCTGGAATTTGAGCAATAAAAACACTTCCGCATTTGAATTAAAGCGATCTATAGAACAGAAAATTTTTATTTTTTTATCAGTCAACCCATTTAACCTTTAGTAAATTTTTGGTTAGAAGTGCCTAATTAAAATTTCAATGCCCTTAAGGAGAAAAATAAAAAATATTTATACAGCATTTTAAAACGGGCGTTTTTTATACTTAGTTGGATGGTGTGAATAATAAATAAGCAAAAACATTTCCTTCTATATTCCGGGAATTTGAACAATAAAAACAATTCCGCATTTGAATTAAAGCGATTTATAGAACGGAATTTTTTTATTTTTTTTTATCAAGCAACCCATTTAACTTTGAGTAAATTTTTGGTTAGAAGTGCCTAATTAAAATTTCAATGCCCTTAATGAGAAAAATAAAAAATATTTATACAGCTTTTTAAAACGAGCGTTTTTTATACATAGTAGGATCGTGTGAATAATAAATAAGCAAAAACATTTCATTCTATATTCCTGGAATTTGAGCAATAAAAACACTTCCGCATTTGAATTAAAGCGATTTATAGAACGGAATTTTTTTATTTTTTTTTATCAAGCAACCCATTTAACTTTGAGTAAATTTTTGGTTAGAAGTGCCTAATTAAAATTTCAATGCCCTTAATGAGAAAAATAAAAAATATTTTTACAGCTTTTTAAAACGGTCGTTTTTTATACTTAGTTGGATGGTGTGAATAATAAATAAGCAAAAACATTTCCTTCTATATTCCGGGAATTTGAACAATAAAAACAATTCCGCATTTGAATTAAAGCGATTTATAGAACGGAAATTTTTTATTTTTTTATCAGTCAACCCATTTAACTTTGAGTAAATTTTTGGTTAGAAGTGCCTAATTAAAATTTCAATGCCCTTAATGAGAAAAATAAAAAATATTTATACAGCTTTTTAAAACGGGCGTTTTTTATACATAGTAGGATCATGTGAATAATAAATAAGCAAAAACATTTCATTCTATATTCCTGGAATTTGAGCAATAAAAACACTTCAGCATTTGAATTAAAGCGATCTATAGAACAGAAAATTTTTATTTTTTTATCAGTCAACCCATTTAACCTTGAGTAAATTTTTGGTTAGAAGTGCCTAATTAAAATTTCAATGCCCTTAATGAGAAAAATAAAAAATATTTGTACAGCTTTTTAAAACGGGCGTTTTTTATACATAGTTGGATCGTGTGAATAATAAATAAGCAAAAACATTTGATTCTATATTCCTGGAATTTGAACAATAAAAACACTTCCGCATTTGAATTAAAGCGATCTAAAGAACGGAAAATTTTTATTTTTTTATCAGTCAACCCATTAAACCTTGAGTAAATGTTTGGTAGAAGTGCCTAATTAAAATTTCAATGCCCTTAATGAGAAAAATAAAAAATATTTATACAGCTTTTTAAAACGGGCGTTTTTTATACATAGTTGGATCGTGTGAATAATAAATAAGCAAAAACATTTCCTTCTATATTCCTGGAATTTGAACAATAAAACCACTTCCGCATTTGAATTAAAGCGATTTATAGAACGGAAATTTTTTATTTTTTTATCAGCCAACCCATATAACCTTGAGTAAATTTTTGATTAGAATGCCTAATTAAAATTTCAATGCCCTTAATGAGAAAAACAAAAAATATTTATACAGCTTTTTAAAACGGGCGTTTTTTATACATAGTGGGATGGTGTGAATAATAAATAAGCAAAAACATTTCCTTCTATATTCCTGGAATTTGAACAATAAAACCACTTCCGCATTTGAATTAAAGCGATTTATAGAACGGAAATTTTTTATTTTTTTATCAGCCAACCCATATAACCTTGAGTAAATTTTTGATTAGAATGCCTAATTAAAATTTCAATGCCCTTAATGAGAAAAACAAAAAATATTTATACAGCTTTTTAAAACGGGCGTTTTTTATACATAGTAGGATCGTGTGAATAATAAATAAGCAAAAACATTTCCTTCTATATTCCTGGAATTTGAACAATAAAACCACTTCCGCATTTGAATTAAAGCGATTCATAGAACGGAAATTTTTTATTTTTTTATCAGCCAACCCATATAACCTTGAGTAAATTTTTGATTAGAATGCCTAATTAAAATTTCAATGCCCTTAATGAGAAAAACAAAAAATATTTATACAGCTTTTTAAAACGGGCGTTTTTTATACATAGTTGGATGGTGTGAATAATAAATAAGCAAAAACATTTCCTTCTATATTCCTGGAATTTGAACAATAAAACCACTTCCGCATTTGAATTAAAGCGATTTATAAAACGGAAATTTTTTATTTTTTTATCAGCCAACCCATATAACCTTGAGTAAATTTTTGGTTAGAATGCCTAATTAAAATTTCAATGCCCTTAATGAGAAAAACAAAAAATATTTATACAGCTTTTTAAAACGGGCGTTTTTTATACATAGTGGGATGGTGTGAATAATAAATAAGCAAAAACATTTCCTTCTATATTCCTGGAATTTGAACAATAAAACCACTTCCGCATTTGAATTAAAGCGATTTATAGAACGGAAATTTTTTATTTTTTTATCAGCCAACCCATATAACCTTGAGTAAATTTTTGATTAGAATGCCTAATTAAAATTTCAATGCCCTTAATGAGAAAAACAAAAAATATTTATACAGCTTTTTAAAACGGGCGTTTTTTATTCATAGTGGGATGGTGTGAATAATAAATAAGCAAAAACATTTCCTTCTATATTCCTGGAATTTGAACAATAAAACCACTTCCGCATTTGAATTAAAGCGATTTATAGAACGGAAATTTTTTATTTTTTTATCAGCCAACCCATATAACCTTGAGTAAATTTTTGATTAGAATGCCTAATTAAAATTTCAATGCCCTTAATGAGAAAAACAAAAAATATTTATACAGCTTTTTAAAACGGGCGTTTTTTATACATAGTGGGATGGTGTGAATAATAAATAAGCGAAAACAATTACTTCTATATTCCTGGAATTTGAACAATAAAACCACTTCCGCATTTGAATTAAAGCGATTTATAGAACGGAAATTTTTTATTTTTTTATCAGCCAACCCATATAACCTTGAGTAAATTTTTGGTTAGAATGCCTAATTAAAATTTCAATGCCCTTAATGAGAAAAACAAAAAATATTTATACAGCTTTTTAAAACGGGCGTTTTTTATACATAGTTGGATGGTGTGAATAATAAATAAGCAAAAACATTTCCTTCTATATTCCTGGAATTTGAACAATAAAACCACTTCCGCATTTGAATTAAAGCGATTTATAGAACGGAATTTTTTTTATTTTTTTATCAGCCAACCCATATAACCTTGAGTAAATTTTTGGTTAGAATGCCTAATTAAAATTTCAATGCCCTTAATGAGAAAAACAAAAAATATTTATACAGCTTTTTAAAACGGGCGTTTTTTATACATAGTGGGATGGTGTGAATAATAAATAAGCAAAAACATTTCCTTCTATATTCCTGGAATTTGAACAATAAAACCACTTCCGCATTTGAATTAAAGCGATTTATAGAACGGAAATTTTTTATTTTTTATCAGCCAACCCATATAACCTTGAGTAAATTTTTGGTTAGAATGCCTAATTAAAATTTCAATGCCCTTAATGAGAAAAACAAAAAATATTTATACAGCTTTTTAAAACGGGCGTTTTTTATACATAGTTGGATGGTGTGAATAATAAATAAGCAAAAACATTTCCTTCTATATTCCTGGAATTTGAACAATAAAACCACTTCCGCATTTGAATTAAAGCGATTTATAGAATGGACATTTTTTATTTATTTTCTTTATCCGTCAACCCATTTAACCATGAGTGAATTTTTGGTTAAAAGTGCCTAATTAAAATTTCAATGCCCTTAATGAGAAAAAAAAAAAAATATTTTATACAGCTTTTTAAAACGGGCGTTTTTTATACATAGTTGGATGGTGTGAATAATAAATAAGCAAAAACATTTCCTTCTATATTCCTGGAATTTGAACAATAAAACCACTTCCGCATTTGAATTAAAGCGATTTATAGAACGGAAATTTTTTATTTTTTTATCAGCCAACTCATATAACCTTGAGTAAATTTTTGGTTAGAATGCCTAATTAAAATTTAAATGCCCTTAACGAGAAAAACAAAAAATATTTATACAGCTTTTTAAAACGGGCGTTTTTTTATACATAGTTGCATGGTGTGAATAATAAATAAGCAAAAACATTTCCTTCTATATTCCTGGAATTTGAACAATAAAACCACTTCCGCATTTGAATTAAAGCGATTTATACAACTGAAATTTTTTATTTTTTTATCAGCCAACCCATATAACCTTGAGTAAATTTTTGATTAGAATGCCTAATTAAAATTTAAATGCCCTTAATGAGAAAAACAAAAAATATTTATACAGCTTTTTAAAACGGGCGTTTTTTTATACATAGTTGCATGGTGTGAATAATAAATAAGCAAAAACATTTCCTTCTATATTCCTGGAATTTGAACAATAAAACCACTTCCGCATTTGAATTAAAGCGATTTATACAACTGAAATTTTTTATTTTTTTATCAGCCAACCCATATAACCTTGAGTAAATTTTTGGTTAGAATGCCTAATTAAAATTTCAATGCCCTTAATGAGAAAAACAAAAAATATTTATACAGCTTTTTAAAACGGGCGTTTTTTATACATAGTTGGATGGTGTGAATAATAAATAAGCAAAAACATTTCTTCTATATTCCTGGAATTTGAACAATAAAACCACTTCCACATTTCAATTAAAGCGATTTATAGAACGGAAATTTTTTATTTATTTTCTTTATCCGTCAACCCATTTAACCATGAGTGAATTTTTGGTTAAAAGTGCCTAATTAAAATTTCAATGCCCTTAATGAGAAAAAAAATACAAAATATTTTATACAGCTTTTTAAAACGGGCGTTTTTTATACATAGTTGGATGGTGTGAATAATAAATAAGCAAAAACATTTCCTTCTATATTCCTGGAATTTGAACAATAAAACCACTTCCGCATTTGAATTAAAGCGATTTATAGAACAGAAATTTTTTATTTATTTTCTTTATCCGTCAACCCATTTAACCTTGAGTAAATTTTTGGTTAAAAGTACCTAATTAAAATATCAATGCCCTTAATGAGAAAAACAAAAAATATTTATACAGCTTTTTAAAACGGGCGTTTTTTATACATAGTTGGATGGTGTGAATAATAAATAAGCTAAAACATTTCCTTCTATATTCCTGGAATTTGAATAATAAGACCACTTCCGCATTTGAATGAAAGCGATTTATAGAACGGAAATTTTTTATTTATCCGTCAACCCATTTAACCTTGAGTAAATTTTTGGTTAAAAGTGCCTAATTAAAATATCAATGCCCTTAATGAGAAAAACAAAAAATATTTATACAGCTTTTTAAAACGGGCGTTTTTTATACTTAGTTGGATGGTGTGAATAATAAATAAGCTAAAATATTTCCTTTTATATTCCTGGAATTTGAACAATAAGACCACTTCCGCATTTGAATTAAAGCGATTTATAGAACGGAAATTTTTTATTTATCCGTCAACCCATTTAACCTTGAGTAAATTTTTGGTTAAAAGTGCCTAATTAAAATATCAATGCCCTTAATGAGAAAAAAAAAATATTTATACAGCTTTTTAAAACGGACGTTTTTTATACATAGTTGGATGGTGTGAATAATAAATAAGCTAAAACACTTCCTTCTATATTCCTGGAATTTGAATAATAAGACCACTTCCGCATTTGAATGAAAGCGATTTATAGAACGGAAATTTTTTATTTATCCGTCAACCCATTTAACCTTGAGTAAATTTTTGGTTAAAAGTGCCTAATTAAAATATCAATGCCCTTAATGAGAAAAACAAAAAATATTTATACAGTTTTTTAAAACGGGCGTTTTTTATACTTAGTTGGATGGTGTGAATAATAAATAAGCTAAAACATTTCCTTCTATATTCCTGGAATTTGAACAATAAGACCACTTCCGCATTTGAATTAAAGCGATTTATAGAACGGAAATTTTTTATTTATCCGTCAACCCATTTAACCTTGAGTAAATTTTTGGTTAAAAGTGCCTAATTAAAATATCAATGCCCTTAATGAGAAAAACAAAAAATATTTATACAGCTTTTTAAAACGGGCGTTTTTTATACTTAGTTGGATGGTGTGAATAATAAATAAGCTAAAACATTTCCTTCTATATTCCTGGAATTTGAACAATAAGACCACTTCCGCATTTAAATTAAAGCGATTTATAGAACGGAAATTTTTTATTTATCCGTCAACCCATTTAACCTTGAGTAAATTTTTGGTTAAAAGGCCTAATTAAAATATCAATGCCCTTAATGAGAAAAAAAAACATTTATACAGCTTTTTAAAACGGGCGTTTTTTATACATAGTTGGATGGTGTGAATAATAAATAAGCAAAAACATTTCCTTCTATATTCCTGGAATTTGAACAATAAAACCACTTCCGCATTTGAATTAAAGCGATTTATAGAACGGAAATTTTTTATTTATCCGTCAACCCATTTAACCTTGAGTAAATTTTTGGTTAAAAGTGCCTAATTAAAATATCAATGCCCTTAATGAGAAAAACAAAAAATATTTATACAGCTTTTTAAAACGGGCGTTTTTTATACTTAGTTGGATGGTGTGAATAATAAATAAGCTAAAACATTTCCTTCTATATTCCTGGAATTTGAACAATAAGACCACTTCCGCATTTGAATTAAAGCGATTTATAGAACGGACATTTTTTATTTATCCGTCAACCCATTTAACCTTGAGTAAATTTTTGGTTAAAAGGCCTAATTAAAATATCAATGCCCTTAATGAGAAAAAAAAAAACATTTATACAGCTTTTTAAAACGGGCGTTTTTTATACTTAGTTGGATGGTGTGAATAATAAATAAGCTAAAACATTTCCTTCTATATTCCTGGAATTTGAACAATAAAAACACTTCCGTCTTCGAATTAAAGCGATTTATAGAATGGAAAATTTTTATTTTTTCATCAGTCAACCCATTTAACTTTGAGTAAATTTATGGTTAGAAGTGCCTAATTAAAATATCAATGCCCTTAATGAGAAAAACAAAAAATATTTATACAGCTTTTTAAAACGGGCGTTTTTTATACTTAGTTGGATGGTGTGAATAATAAATAAGCTAAAACATTTCCTTCTATATTCCTGGAATTTGAACAATAAGACCACTTCCGCATTTGAATTAAAGCGATTTATAGAACGGAAATTTTTTATTTATCCGTCAACCCATTTAACCTTGAGTAAATTTTTGGTTAAAAGGCCTAATTAAAATATCAATGCCCTTAATGAGAAAAAAAAAACATTTATACAGCTTTTTAAAACGGGCGTTTTTTATACATAGTTGGATCGTGTGAATAATAAATAAGCAAAAACATTTCATTCTATATTCCTGTAATTTGAACAATAAAAACACTTCCGTCTTTGAATTAAAGCGATTTATAGAACGGAAAATTTTTATTTTTTTATCAGTCAACCCATTTAACTTTGAGCAAATTTTTGGTTAGAAGTGCCTAGCTAAAACTTCAATGCCCTTAATGAGAAAAATAAAAAATATTTATACAGCTTTTAAAAACGGGCGTTTTTTATACATAGTTGGATCGTGTGAATAATAAATAAGCAAAAACATTTCATTCTATATTCCTGGAATTTGAACAATAAAACCACTTCCGTCTTTGAATTAAAGCGATTTATAGAACGGAAATTTTTTATTTATCCGTCAACCCATTTAACCTTGAGTAAATTTTTGGTTAAAAGTGCCTAATTAAAATATCAATGCCCTTAATGAGAAAAACAAAAAATATTTATACAGCTTTTTAAAACGGGCGTTTTTTATACATAGTTGGATCGTGTGAATAATAAATAAGCAAAAACATTTCATTCTATATTCCTGGAATTTGAACAATAAAAACACTTCCGTCTTTGAATTAAAGCGATTTATAGAACGGAAAATTTTTATTTTTTTATCAGTCAACCCATTTAACTTTGAGCAAATTTTTGGTTAGAAGTGCCTAATTAAAACTTCAATGCCCTTAATGAGAAAAATAAAAAATATTTATACAGCTTTTAAAAACGGGCGTTTTTTATACACAGTTGGATCGTGTGAATAATAAATAAGCAAAAACATTTCCTTCTATATTCCTGGAATTTGAACAATAAAACCACTTCCGTCTTTGAATTAAAGCGATTTATAAAACGGAAAATTTTTATTTTTTCATCAGTCAACCCATTTAACTTTGAGCAAATTTTTGGTTAGAAGTGCCTAATTAAAACTTCAATGCCCTTAATGAGAAAAATAAAAAATATTTATACAGCTTTTAAAAACGGGCGTTTTTTATACATAGTTGGATCGTGTGAATAATAAATAAGCAAAAACATTTCATTCTATATTCCTGGAATTTGAACAATAAAAACACTTCCGTCTTTGAATTAAAGCGATTTATAGAACGGAAAATTTTTATTTTTTTATCAGTCAACCCATTTAACTTTGAGTAAATTTTTGGTTAGAAGTGCCTAATTAAAATTTCAATGCCCTTAATGAGAAAAAAAAAAATATTTATACAGCTTTTTAAAACGGGCGTTTTATATACATAGTTGGATCGTGTGAATAATAAATAAGCAAAAACATTTCATTCTATATTCCTGGAATTTGAACAATAAAAACACTTCCGCATTTGAATTAAAGCGATCTATAGAACGGAAATTTTTTATTTTTTTATCAGTAAACCCATTTAACTTTGAGTAAATTTTTGGTTAGAAGTGCCTAATTAAAATTTCAATGTCCTTAATGAGAAAAATAAAAAATATTTATACAGCTTTTTAAAACGGGCGTTTTATATACATGTAGGATGTGAATTCATTTATTTATTTTTCAAAGTACATTGATTGTTACATTTATAATGATAATGAGTTAAATAAAGTATTTTATGATTAAAATATGTGTTGGATGAATTAAACTGTATATTGGCGTGTTACTTCGTTGAAATTCGTACGTAAACTAACTTGTCGTCTTACCGGTTTTTACTCGTCCGTCTCGTTTAGGTTTAAAAGTCAGGGTTGTATTTGTACATCTGGGTTGCATTTTTACGTCTGGGTTGTTAGTCGCTATGAGGGTTGTACGTCACCGTAAGTACGTCCACTTCTGGTACGTCCCTTATCCGTTCCTACAATCGGCCGTCCTGACATTCGTTCGTCCCCGAACGAAGCTTGCCATTTTTTCATAAATTCCGCTACTGTCGTCGTCCGGTTTGGCCCTTCGTGCTCGCCTACCTTTTCGACATCATACCGACCGTGATTTAATTTGCGGACAACTTTATAAGGACCTAGGAATTTTTTCTTAATTTTCAGAGCGGAACCATACTGTGTACGCTTTATAGCTACTAGCTCGTTTTCTTCATACGTTTGTTCGGCTTTTCGTTTTGCATTAAAACTTTTCCGATTCTCTTCGTGAATTGCCTGAATGCTATCCTTTGCTGTTTCCCTAATGCGTTCGCGCTCCGTCTCCAATTCTTTTATTGCGTCATCCACAATAAACTCATTTAAATCTATATCTTTTGTTAAACGCATATTAAGACCTGTCAAAAGTTTAAATGGGGATACTTTCGTGCTACGACTGGGACAATTATTTAAAAACTGTTGTACATTCCCAACGGTTTTGTACCATTGGTCCGGATTGTTCAAAGAAAGTTTCGTCAACATTGGAATTACGGTTCGGTGGATACGCTCCACTTGACCGTTACCCCTCGGAACTCCTGTCGCTATATAGAGGTGTTGTATACCTTGCTCACTACAGTACTCTTTAAAGGCTTGTGAAGTAAACGCTGCACCTCTGTCAGTTACAATTCGTTTTGGGTTTCCAAAAACGTTGGCTAGTTTGCTCAACCTGTCAACTACAGCTGATGCTCCCGTATCTTTTGTTGGGTATAACCAAACAAACTTGGAGAATGCATTTACGACTGTCAAAATATGGTTATAACACTTTGTTGTAATTGTCAGAGGTCCTAAGTGGTCTAAATGGTACGTGCATAACGGTTGATCATCTTTGGGAATTGGTGTGAGAAACCCCTCTTTCTTACCCATTTTTGCATTTGCCACAATACACTCTACGCAACTGGTTACAATCTTGGCTACCTTTTGACTAAGCTGTGAAATATAGTATGACCTTTCTATTAACTCCTGCGTTTTCCGCGCAGCACAATGACTCTGCCTATGCACGGTTTTTATTATATCCTCTTCCATCTGACAAGGCACAACCACAAGCTCTTTGGAAGGGTCTTTGCATAAGATGCCATGGGATATATAAAAATCTTCATAGGGTCCCTTTTCAAGAATCGTCCTAACAGCTTTTATCCAATCGTCGTTCAACTGAGATTGCAACAACCGATGCCTTAAGGTATCTTCCATATGTAAGCAATGCATTCTGCTTAAGGCATCTACATGCCTCATCTGAGTTCCAGATCTGTGTACAATTTGATAGTCAAATTCTTGTAAGAAAATCGCCCATCTTGCAATACGAGGCGGCACGTCTTCTTTGCGCATCGTAAGTGCGAAAGCGTTACAATCGGTAACGATGGTGAACTTAACACCTTTCAAATAAATTCGCCACTTTTTAAGAGCAGCAATTACTGCCAAAACCTCCAATTCATATGAACTGTAGTTCTCTTCTGCGTGACTTGTTTTTCTACTTAAAAACTGAACGGGATGAAAATTTTGGTCTTCACTCCATTTTTGCATGAAGATCGCCCCATAACCAAATTTTGACGCATCCGTGTGAATCTCCGTCATTGCGTTAGGGTTATATAACCGAAGAACTGGTGAAGTGGTTAAAATTCTTTTTAACTTTTCGAAAGAAGCTACTTGCTCTTCTCCTATTATAAAAATACTATCTTTTTTTAACAAGTCAGATAAAGGTCTTGCTAAAATTGCATACTTGTTTATGAACCGCCTAAAGTATGACGTTAGTCCAAGAAAACGTTCGAGAGTTTTCTTATCCCTCGGAATTGGGTAGGACTCTATCGCTTGTATCTTTTCTTCAGATGGCCTAATTGTACCTTCCTCAATGATGTAGCCCAGAAAGTTAACTCTTTTCTCTAAAAATTGGCATTTCTTCCATTTGATACGTACACCGTACCGCGACCCTACTTCTAAAACGCGTTTCAATTTTAGCAAACCCTCGTCAACATCTTGCGATGGAATGATGATGTCATCCATATACATCGCAATAGTCCCATCTTGTATTAGTTCTCTGAACACAAAGCTTACAAACCTACAGAAAACCGCCGGCGAGTTGCATATACCAAACGGAACGTATTTAAATTCGTATTGTCCATCGGGTGTCACAAAAGATGTGTACTTCCTTGAATCTTTGGCGACTGGAACATGGAAGAACCCATCTTCCAAGTCCAATGTTGTGAAAACCTTACCTCTTTGCAACCTGTCCAGCACGTCATCGATGCGCGCCATGGGAAAATTATCTCGGATAATTTTTTTGTTTAACAATCGGTAATCACAACATAATCTTTTTGAACCGTCTTTTTTCCCTACTATTACGATGGGAGATGCGTAGTTTGAAAAGCTTGGCTGGATAATATCTGCTTTCAACCATTCTTCAACTTGTTGGCTCACAAAATTTTTATCATCCAAGGCCAATCTGCGTGGACGCTGAAATACAGG
Source organism: Eurosta solidaginis (assembly GCF_040869045.1). Classification (NCBI taxonomy): domain Eukaryota; kingdom Metazoa; phylum Arthropoda; class Insecta; order Diptera; family Tephritidae; genus Eurosta; species Eurosta solidaginis. The sequence continues at coordinate 24,343,725 of NC_090323.1, forward strand.
TACTTCGTCACTCAAAAGTATCTTCATTTCAGTTTGGCACTTTTCGATACGTTGTGGCTTGTAACTTTGTATTAATTCTTGAATAATTGTGTTTTCGCTGTAGACTCCTGCAGTCATACATAACTTTGCAAACTCTTCTAATAACTCCATCTTTTTTCCCTCACTACTTTCTTTTGATTCTGATAGCGTACTAATCCTCTTCTCGAATTTTGTACCTTCTGGCTTTACACTAATATTAACTTTATCGAGTACTGATGTACCTATAAATACTGAATACGGAATCGCGTTTTCACTAGTAATGTGAAATTTTTGTAAGAACTTCAAGTCATCTACTTCAAGCTCTGTGACGAAACTACCGCACGTCGAAAACTCTTTTGCACAAGCGCCGTATAAGGTTCGCTTGTTGTCGGTAACCTCACCGCTGAAATTAATTTTGTTGAACACATCACGCCGGATTAGGCATAAACAACACCCTGTATCGACCAAAGCATCAGTTTCCAACCCACCCACCTTTACAATTTTCACTGGCAACTTTATTTTTTCCTTTTCCATATCTACAACATTAATTTTGTCAGACTCTTTTTTAACTTTCACGATTTCAGTACTCTTACACTCAAAAGACTTGTGTCCAATGCCATTGCACTTAAAGCATTTAGTTTGTTGACTGGTGCAGTCACGAATGAGATGTGTGCTACTTCCACATCTAAAACATGGCCTTGACACCTTTTGAGCGCTAGAAGTACTTGCTGAACTCTGGATTGGTCTAGAGTTTTGATTGGTCGTTTTGCAATGAATTTTCTCGTAAATTTTAATTTTTTCTTTAAGCTCGCCAACGGTCTTTGCCTCATACAAAACCGTTTTGTTTAGCCTGGTGTCTACTATGCCCTCTATAAAGTATGATATCAAACTTTCAGTGTCAATATTTATTGGTTTACCAATTTCAGTAAGTACATACAAATACTCACGAAACGTTTCGCTTGCTTTCTTTTTACGGTTTCTTAATTTGCTATGTACTTCAGATGAAGAAATTTTTTTTCCAAATTCCTCGATAAGTGCATCTTTTAATAACTCCCAACTGACTAAACCTCTCTGACTTCTAATAAATAATTTCGCTGCCCCTCTTAGCAACTGCTTTCCATATATGAATTTCTGCACACTATTCCACCCTACTACCACAGCATTCTCTTCAAATTCATTTATCCATAGCTGTACATCAACGTTATCATCACCATTGAATTGTGTTAGACTTTCCTGTATGTCTTTAAAGGTAAACATTGATCTACCAGCCGGTGCGACGGCGGCAGCGGAATTTGTTTCTGGTGCGTCTTCATACGTACTACCCGATTCGTCATTGTCATCGTTGTTACTTATCTCGTGTCCGTAGTGTGACAATAATCTTTGTTGTAACTCCGCTTTACGCCCCGCAGTTGATTGGTCCAGTTCACGGAGTGCTTGCTGCAACTCCTTTAAATTAAATGTAAGTATTGTCTGTCTGTCCATTTTTACGCTACGCTTTTGTAGTATTTAAAGTAGGTATTATGTTATAAATGAAATTGTATGTTTACCAGTAAGAAAAAATATTCGAATAATAAAATAAAAGATCACTTAAACAAACTACTTTGAATGAAATACATAAGATTGTATGAATATATGTAAGTTCTTTTCTTCGCTTTGTTGTGATATTGATTTCCACTTATCTGTTGTTTCTTCTTTGCTTCAGCTTATTCAATGTTCCGTATCGCTTTTATACTTCTTTTACTTCAATTTGACTTTGTTTTATTATTGCTTTCTTCTCATTTGCTGTCTATTCTTTGCTCTTCTTCCTTCGATGTCTCGAATTTATTACTTTCCTTTGTCTTCGCTTTACTTTGTTTCGTTTTTGGTGTCTCCTTTACTTCAATTGATGCTGCACAACTTTGATTTGTTTCTGCTTGTGTCAGTCGTTCTATTTTCTCGCTGCTTGTGTTGCTATGTTTTCTCTGCTCTGCTTTCCTTCTGATGTATTCTACTATTGACTTCGCTTAGCTATGTTTTGATGTTGATTTCATTACTTCATTTGATGCTGCACAACTTCGCATCGTTTTATTTTCTTGTTCCTTGCATTGCTACGTTCTCTCTGCTCTGCTTTCTTTCTGATGTCTTCTATTCAATTGATGATGCACAACTTCGCATCGTTTTATTGTATCGCTGCTTGTGTTTCTACGTTTTTTCTGCACTGATTCCTCTGATGTCTTCTTCTATTCTGCTTAACAACTCTTGCGTTCTCTTTTGCTCGTTGTCGTTATATTTGTTCTGTCTCTATACGAATTCGCTGTTTTCGTGCCAACGATTTGTCTACTCAAATTCTATTCGTCGCGTTTTGAACGTTACGCAGTTTAAAATTTTATTTGGCTTCGTTGCCACTTTTCACGAGCTTTTGATGACGCTTGCTTAATTTCAAAATTGTATGCTGCGATCGACGGCACAGCGTTTGACGACGCTTTTGTGTCTTTCGGCGTTGAAAATTGGAGCTTGGAGACGCTTGTTCGTTATGAGCTTTTTCACGTACGAATGAAGTCTGCACAAATATTGTACTGCGTTTGATGACGCTTGTTAATTATTTTGCGCTTGAAGACGTTCACAAGTTCAACTTTTCAGCGTTTGGCGACGCTCACACACAGCACAATACACGTTTTATGGCACGATCCCGGTTGAGCACCCAATTTGTAGGATGTGAATTCATTTATTTATTTTTCAAAGTACATTGATTGTTACATTTATAATGATAATGAGTTAAATAAAGTATTTTATGATTAAAATATGTGTTGGATGAATTAAACTGTATATTGGCGTGTTACTTCGTTGAAATTCGTACGTAAACTAACTTGTCGTCTTACCGGTTTTTACTCGTCCGTCTCGTTTAGGTTTAAAAGTCAGGGTTGTATTTGTACATCTGGGTTGCATTTTTACGTCTGGGTTGTTAGTCGCTATGAGGGTTGTACGTCACCGTAAGTACGTCCACTTCTGGTACGTCCCTTATCCGTTCCTACATACATAGTTGGATCGTGTGAATAATAAATAAGCAAAAACATTTCATTCTATATTCCTGGAATTTGAACAATAAAAACACTTCCGTCTTCGAATTAAAGCGATAAATTTTTATTTTTTCATCAGTCAACCCATTTAACTTTGAGTAAATTTATGGTTAGAAGTGCCTAATTAAAATTTCAATGCCCTTAATGAGAAAAATAAAAAATATTTATACAGCTTTTTAAAACGGGCGTTTTATATACATAGTTGGATCGTGTGAATAATAAATAAGCAAAAACATTTCATTCTATATTCCTGGAATTTGAACAATAAAAACACTTCCGCATTTGAATTAAAGCGATCTATAGAACGGAAATTTTTTTATTTTTTTATCAGCCAACCCATTTAACCTTGAGTAAATTTTTGGTTAGAAGTGCCTAATTAAAATTTCAATGTCCTTAATGAGAAAAATAAAAAATATTTATACAGCTTTTTAAAACGGGCGTTTTATATACATAGTTGGATCGTGTGAATAATAAATAAGCAAAAACATTTCATTCTATATTCCTGGAATTTGAACAATAAAAACACTTCCGTCTTCGAATTAAAGCGATTTATAGAACGGAAAATTTTTATTTTTTCATCAGTCAACCCATTTAACTTTGAGTAAATTTATGGTTAGAAGTGCCTAATTAAAATTTCAATGCCCTTAATGAGAAAAATAAAAAACATTTATACAGCTTTTTAAAACGGGCGTTTTATATACATAGTTGGATCGTGTGAATAATAAATAAGCAAAAACATTTCATTCTATATTCCTGGAATTTGAACAATAAAAACACTTCCGCATTTGAATTAAAGCGATCTATAGAACGGAAAATTTTTATTTTTTTATCAGTCAACCCATTTAACCTTGAGTAAATTTTTGGTTAGAAGTGCCTAATTAAAATTTCAATGTTCTTAATGAGAAAAATAAAAAAATTTATACAGCTTTTTAAAACGGGCGTTTTTTATACTTAGTTGGATGGTGTGAATAATAAATAAGCAAAAACATTTCCTTCTATATTCCGGGAATTTGAACAATAAAAACAATTCCGCATTTGAATTAAAGCGATTTATAGAACGGAAATTTTTAATTTTTTTTATCAGTCAACCCATTTAACTTTGAGTAAATTTTTGGTTAGAAGTGCCTAATTAAAATTTCAATGCCCTTAATGAGAAAAATAAAAAATATTTATACAGCTTTTTAAAACGGGCGTTTTTTATACATAGTTGGATCGTGTGAATAATAAATAAGCAAAAACATTTCATTCTATATTCCTGGAATTTGAACAATAAAAACACTTCCGCATTTGAATTAAAGCGATCTATAGAACGGAAAATTTTTATTTTTTTATTAGTCAACCCACTTAACCTTGAGTAAATTTTTGGTTAGAAGTGCCTAATTAAAATTTCAATGCCCTTAATGAGAAAAATAAAAAACATTTATACAGCTTTTTAAAACGGGCGTTTTTATACAACGTTGGATTGTGTGAATAATAAATAAGCAAAAACATTTCATTCTATATTCCTGGAATTTGAACAATAAAAACAATTCCGCATTTGAATTAAAGCGACCTATAGAACGGAAAATTTTTATTTTTTTATCAGTCAACCCATTTAACCTTGGGTAAATTTTTGGTTAGAAGTGCCTAATTAAAATTTCAATGCCCTTAATGAGAAAAATAAAAAACATTTATACAGCTTTTTAAAACGGGCGTTTTTATACAACGTTGGATCGTGTGAATAATAAATAAGCAAAAACATTTCATTCTATATTCCTGGAATTTGAACAATAAAAACACTTCCGCGTTTGAATTAAAGCGATCTATAGAACGGAAAATTTTATTTTTTTATCAGTCAACCCATTTAACATTGGGTAAATTTTTGGTTAGAAGTGCCTAATTAAAATTTCAATGCTCTTAATGAGAAAAATAAAAAAATTTATACAGCTTTTTAAAACGGGCGTTTTTTATACATAGTTGGATCGTGTGAATAATAAATAAGCAAAAACATTTCATTTTATATTCCTGGAATTTGAACAATAAAAACACTTCCGCATTTGAATTAAAGCGATCTAGAGAACGGAAATTTTTTATTTTTTCATCAGTCAACCCATTTAACTTTGAGTAAATTTTTGGTTAGAAGTGCCTAATTAAAATTTCAATGCCCTTAATGAGAAAAAAATGATATAAAATATTTATACAGCTTTTTAAAACGGGCGTTTTATATACATAGTTGGATCGTGTGAATAAAAATAAGCAAAAACATTTCATTCTATATTCCTGGAATTTGAACAATAAAAACACTTGCGCATTTGAATTAAAGCGATCTATAGAACGGAAAATTTTTATTTTTTTATCAGTCAACCCATTTAACCTTGGGCAAATTTTTGGTTAGAAGTGCCTAATTAAAATTTCAATGCTCTTAATGAGAAAAATAAAAAAATTTATACAGCTTTTTAAAACGGGCGTTTTTTATACATAGTTGGATCGTGTGAATAATAAATAAGCAAAAACATTTCATTCTATATTCCTGGAATTTTAACAATAAAAACACTTCCGTCTTTAAATTAAAGCGATTTATAGAACGGAAAATTTTTATTTTTTCATCAGTCAACCCATTTAACTTTGAGTAAATTTTTGGTTAGAAGTGCCTAATTAAAATTTCAATGTCCTTAATGAGAAAAATAAAAAATATTTATACAGCTTTTTAAAACGGGCGTTTTATATACATAGTTGGATCGTGTGAATAATAAATAAGCAAAAACATTTCATTCTATATTCCTGGAATTTGAACAATAAAAACACTTCCGTCTTCGAATTAAAGCGATTTATAGAACGGAAAATTTTTATTTTTTTATCAGCCAACCCATTTAACCTTGAGTAAATTTTTGGTTAGAAGTGCCTAATTAAAATTTCAATGCCCTTAATGAGAAAAATAAAAAATATTTATACAGCTTTTTAAAACGGGCGTTTTATATACATAGTTGGATCGTGTGAATAATAAATAAGCAAAAACATTTCATTCTATATTCCTGGAATTTGGACAATAAAAACACTTCCGTCTTCGAATTAAAGCGATTTATAGAACGGAAAATTTTTATTTTTTCATCAGTCAACCCATTTAACTTTGAGTAAATTTTTGGTTAGAAGTGCCTAATTAAAATTTCAATGCCCTTAATGAGAAAAATAAAAAATATTTATACAGCTTTTTAAAACGGGCGTTTTATATACATAGTTGGATCGTGTGAATAATAAATAAGCAAAAGCATTTCATTCTATATTCCTGGAATTTGAACAATAAAAACACTTCCGTCTTCGAATTAAAGCGATTTATAGAACGGACAATTTTTATTTTTTCATCAGTCAACCCATTTAACTTTGAGTAAATTTTTGGTTAGAAGTGCCTAATTAAAATTTCAATGCCCTTAATGAGAAAAATAAAAAATATTTATACAGCTTTTTAAAACGGGCGTTTTATATACATAGTTGGATCGTGTGAATAATAAATAAGCAAAAACATTTCATTCTATATTCCTAGAATTTGAACAATAAAAACACTTCCGTCTTCGAATTAAAGCGATTTATAGAACGGAAAATTTTTATTTTTTTTATCAGTCAACCCATTTAACCTTGAGTAAGTTTTTGGTTAGTAGTGCCTAATTAAAATTTCAGTGCTCTTAATTAGAAAAATAAAAAATATTTATACAGCTTTTTAAAACGGGCGTTTTTTATACATAGTTGGATCGTGTGAATAAAAATAAGCAAAAACATTTCATTCTATATTCCTGGAATTTGAGCAATAAAAACACTTCCGCATTTGAATTAAAGCGATCTATAGAACGGAAAATTTTTATTTTTTTATCAGTCAACCCATTTAACCTTGAGTAAGTTTTTGGTTAGAAGTGCCTAATTAAAATTTCAATGCTCTTAATTAGAAAAATAAAAAATATTTATACAGCTTTTTAAAACGGGCGTTTTTATACATAGTTGGATCGTGTGAATAGTAAATAAGCAAAAACATTTCATTCTATATTCCTGGAATTGGAACAAAAAAAAAAACACTTCCGCATTTGAATTAAAGCGATCTATGCAACGGAAAATTTTTATGTTTTTATCAGTCAACCCATTTAACCTTGAGTAAATTTTTGGTTAGAAGTGCCTAATTAAAATTTCAATGCCTTTAATGAGAAAAATAAAAAATATTTATACATCTGTTTAAAACGGGCGTTTTTTATACATAGTTGGATCGTGTGAATAATAAATAAGCAAAAACATTTCATTCTATATTCCTGGAATTTGAGCAATAAAAATACTTCCGCATTTGAATTAAAGCGATCTATAGAACGGAAAATTTTTATTTTTTTATCAGTCAACCCATTTAACCTTGAGTAAATTTTTGGTTAGAAGTGCCTAATTAAAATTTCAATGCCCTTAATGAGAAAAATAAAAAATATTTATACAGCTTTTTAAAACGGGCGTTTTTTATACATAGTTGGATCGTGTGAATAATAAATAAGCAAAAACATTTGATTCTATATTCCTGGAATTTGAACAATAAAAACACTTCCGCGTTTGAATTAAAGCGATCTATAGAACGGAAAATTTTTATTTTTTTATCAGTCAACCCATTTAACCTTGAGTAAATTTTTGGTTAGAAGTGCCTAATTAAAATTTCAATGCCCTTAATGAGAAAAATAAAAAATATTTATACAGCTTTTTAAAACGGGCGTTTTTTATCTACATAGTTGGATCGTGTGAATAATAAATAAGCAAAAATATTTCATTCTATATTCCGGGAATTTGAACAATAAAAAAACTTCCGCATTTGAATTAAAGCGATTTATAGAAAGGAAAATTTTTATTTTTTTATCAGTCAACCCATTTAACTTTGAGTAAATTTTTGGTTAGAAGTGCCTAATTAAAATTTCAATGTCCTTAATGAGAAAAATAAAAAATATTTATACAGCTTTTTAAAACGGGCGTTTTATATACATAGTTGGATCGTGTGAATAATAAATAAGCAAAAACATTTCATTCTATATTCCTGGAATTTGAACAATAAAAACACTTCCGTCTTTGAATTAAAGCGATTTATAGAACGGAAAATTTTTATTTTTTCATCAGTCAAACCATTTAACTTTGAGTAAATTTTTGGTTAGAAGTGCCTAATTAAAATTTCAATGCCCTTAATGAGAAAAATAAAAAATATTTATACAGCTTTTTAAAACGGGCGTTTTTTATCTACATAGTTGGATCGTGTGAATAATAAATAAGCAAAAACATTTCCTTCTATATTCCTGGAATTTGAACAATAAAAGCACTTCCGCATTTGAATTAGAGCGATTTATAGAACGGAAAATTTTTATTTTTTATCAGTCAACCCATTTAACCTTGAGTAGATTTTTGGTTAGAAGTGCCTAATTAAAATTTCAATGCTCTTAATGAGAAAAATAAAAAAATATTTATACAGCTTTTTAAAACGGGCGTTTTTTATACATAGTTGGATCGTGTGAATAATAAATAAGCAAAATCGTTTCATTTTATATTCCTGGAATTTGAACAAAAAAACAATTCCGCATTTGAATTAAAGCGATTTATAGAACGGAAAATTTTTATTTTTTCATCAGTCAACCCATTTAACTTTGAGTAAATTTTTGGTTAGAAGTGCCTAATTAAAATTTCAATGCCCTTAATGAGAAAAATAAAAAATATTTATACAGCTTTTTAAAACGGGCGTTTTTTATACATAGTTGGATCGTGTGAATAATAAATAAGCAAAAACATTTCATTCTATATTCCTGGAATTTGAGCAATAAAAACACTTCCGCATTTGAATTAAAGCGATCTATAGAACGGAAAATTTTTATTTTTTTATCAGTCAAGCCATTTAACCTTGAGTAAATTTTTGGTTAGAAGTGCCTAATTAAAATTTCAATGCCCTTAATGAGAAAAATAAAAAATATTTATACAGCTTTTTAAAACGGGCGTTTTTTATACATAGTTGGATGGTGTGAATAATAAATAAGCAAAAACATTTCCCTCTATATTCCTGGAATTTGAACAATAAAACCACTTCCGTCTTTGAATTAAAGCGATTTATAAAACGGAAAATTTTTATTTTTTCATCAGTCAACCCATTTAACTTTGAGCAAATTTTTGGTTAGAAGTGCCTAATTAAAATTTCAATGCCCTTAATGAGAAAAATAAAAAATATTTATACAGCTTTTTAAAACGGGCGTTTTTTATACATAGTTGGTTCGTGTGAATAATAAATAAGCAAAAACATTTCATTCTATATTCCTGGAATTTGAACAATAAAAACACTTCCGCATTTGAATTAAAGCGATCTATAGAACGGAAAATTTTTATTTTTTTTATCAGTCAACTCATTTAACCTTGAGTAAATTTTTCGTTAGAAGTGCCTAATTAAAATTTCAATGCCCTTAATGAGAAAAATAAAAAATATTTATACAGCTTTTTAAAACGGGTGTTTTTTATACATAGTTGGTTCGTGTGAATAATAAATAAGCAAAAACATTTGATTCTATATTCCTAGAATTTGAACAATAAAAACACTTCCGCATTTGAATTAAAGCGATCTATAGAATGGAAGAAACCCGTGAAAAGAGAATCGACACACATCACCTCTTCGTCGACTTTAAAGCCGCTTTCGACAGCACGAAAAGGAGCTGCCTATATGCCGCTACGTCTGAATTTGGTTTCCCCGCAAAACTTATACGGCTGTGCAAAATGACGTTGAGCAACACCATCAGCTCAGTCAGAATTGGGAAGGACCTCTCCGAGCCGTTCGAAACTAAACGAGGTTTCAGACAGGGTGACCCCATATCGTGCGATTTCTTTAATTTGATGCTGGAGAAAATTATACTCTCTGCAGAACTTAACCGCACGGGAACAATATACTATAAAAGCGTGCAATTACTGGCATATGCTGATGACATTGATATCATCGGCCTAAACACCCGCGCTGTTAGTTCTGCTTACTCCAAACTGGAAAAAGAAGCGGTAAAGATGGGTTTGATGGTGAATGAGGACAAAACGAAGTAACTACTGTCATCGAGCAAAGAGTCAGCGCATATGCGCCTTGGCAACCACGCTACTGTTGGCAGCCATAATTTCGAAATAGTAAAAGACTTCGTTTATTTGGTAATCAGCATCAACACTAGCAAAAACATCAGCATTGAAATCCAGCGAAGAATCAATCTTGCCAATAAATGCTACTTTGGACTAGGTAGGCAATTGAAAAGTAAAGTCCTCTCTCGGCGAACGAAAATCATACTCTACAAGTCACTTATCGTACCCGTCCTGCTATATGGGGCAGAAGCATGGACCATGACAACAGCAGATGAAGCAGCTTTGGGAGTGTTCGAGAGAAAAGTTCTTCGAAAGATTTATTGACCTCTACGCGTTGGCGATGGCGAGTACCGAAGAAGATTTAATGATGAGCTGTACGAGCTATAGGCCATGTTATGCGAATGAAAGATGATGCTCCGGCCAAGAAAGTGTTTCTATCGGAACCCGCCTATGGAAGCAGAGGTAGAGAGCGGCCCCCACTCCCTTGGAAGGACCAGGTGGAAAACGATTTAAACTCCCTTGGTGTGACCAATTGGCGCCGGTTGGCGGAGCGAAGGAGCGACTGGCGCGCCTTGTTGGACAGCCATAACCGTTTAGACGGTTAAGCGCCAATTAAGTAAGTAAGTATAGAACGGAAAATTATTATTTTTTTATCAGTCAACCCATTTAACCTTGAGTAAATTTTTGGTTAGAAGTGCCTAATTAAAATTTCAATGCCCTTAATGAGAAAAATAAAAAATATTTATACAGCTTTTTAAAACGGGCGTTTTTTATACTTAGTTGGATGGTGTGAATAATAAATAAGCAAAAACATTTCCTCCTATATTCCGGGAATTTGAACAATAAAAACAATTCCGCATTTGAATTAAAGCGATTTATAGAACGGAAATTTTTTATTTTTTTATCAGTGAACCCTTTTAACCTTGAGTAAATTTTTGGTTAGAAGTGCCTAATTAAAATTGCAATGCCCTTAATGATGAAAAATACAAAATATTTATACAGCTTTTTAAAATGACATTTCGTTTACTTTGCTTGTTGACCTTGAGTAAATTCTATGTTAGAAGTGCCTAATTAAAATTTCAATGCCCTTAATGATGAAAAATACAAAATATATGTACAGCTTTTTAAAATGACATTTCGTTTACTTTGCTTGATGACCTTGAGTAAATTTTATGTTAGAAGTGCCTAATTAAAATTTCAATGCCCCCAATGATGAAAAACACAAAATGTTTATACAGCTTTTTAAAATGACTTCTATAGAAATTTCTTAGTATATTAGCTTTATATTTTTACGAAAAGAACAAAGCTTACACTTAATCCATCGTATACTGTCACATAACCAGAGTTGGGAACAGTGCAATAAATTTTGAGTAGCAACACTGCTCGGTCTTAAGCGGGATGACATAATCAAAATCTTGTTCAAAGTGTTAATGAGACCTTAATTTGTAATGGATTTAAGCATCTTTCCATATTTCTTATGTTCGTAAAATTAATGTGTTTTTGAAGGCTTCTGTAGGAATTTTGAAAATTAGTTTATGTAGCTTCAAATAAATCAAACTTGTTAGTGTAGAGTTTTTGATGGTTTTACAAGAGAATGCGGGGTGCCAATTACGTTTGGTAAGCTTAATGTTTTTTTTTTGCCCTCGTTAGGGTAGGCATATTTTCGTTGGTGTGAGGGCTCAGGAAGTATTGATGGCCTTACCACAGTAAGGGGCGCTGCTGTGGCTGACGGTTCTTTCCCCGTATATAATACTGGACCGCTGAGCCCGCCTTGTCGGGCAGGTGGTCGTACGACCAAGATGAACGACTCATTACCTAATTGTAATAAGGAAAATGATAAGAGGAGGACTGAGTCGCAAACCAAGGACGATAAATACGCATTAAACGATGCGTCGGACTCGAGGAGCGAGAATAGTGCTGATTCAGTGACCTCCGTGTTGGAAAAGCACACAAATGAAAACGGAGTAGCACTAAAAATTGTCCAACGCCTGGGAGCTGTGGTCGACACAACAGAAGTGGAGATTGAGCGCTTGGAATGGGCCCATGATGCGGTAGAAGTAGGGATTTTAAAAGGTTTGCTGCGAAAAACCATTGGTTCTGCAACCGGTACGAGGAGGAAGAAGCGTCGAATGGCAGAATAAAGAGGCAAAGTTCGGCAAAAGGCGACAAGCCTGCTTTTAAAAGGCAGAAAGGACCCAATACTAGAGCCGCGAGGCAGGGCAGTCGCATAGACAAGACAAGTAGGCCCAAAGTTGTAAGACAGATGGTCCCAATAGCGAGGTAGTAACTACCTCGAAAGCTCCGAGTCAGAGGGAAGTTCCAACTACGGAACTAGGAGATAAGCCAAAGGGAGATAACGCTAAGACTCCGGCTTTCTCGGAGGTGCTAAAGGGATTTAAAGCTAAGACTCTGGCTTTTTCGGATGTGACAAAGGGAGATAACACTAAAACTCCGGCTATTGCCGAGAAGATGAGTGATATGGCAAAGCAGCCACTGAATGTGGCGCTGTAGAAAGGGAGCTTATTAGCTTAATGCTTAAGATGATGCGGGAACAACCAAGTAAACCCCTTCCCAACCTTTGATTCGCGGGAGGGGGGGGGAGGTGGTATAATGGTGCGAAGATGCTAGCGTGCGATAACATCGCGAGCTTGCGATGGCTGGAGGAAGTGGTTCCAAAACTCAAGGCAAGGCACGAACGCGCGGCTTGAGGTGGTGGATAAAGCGCAAATACGCACGGTACCGAAAGTTAAGGTATGGATACCATGCGTGATGAAGTCGGAGGATACACTGCGACTTCTGCAGAATAAGAATCCGAACATACCGACACAGGCTTGGAAGGTACTTACTGTATCTCGGCCTATGGAGGAAGGTCAGTTCTACATCTTCCAAATAAACAAGCAGGCGGAGGATATATTGTACACGCAGCTTGGAAAAATGTTCTTTGGTACAGGAAAAATTTATATGCGACTCAGGAAAAGAAGTCCCGAGGATACAAATCCTAACACGCTAGAAGTGGGCGAAGTCGAAAAGGATCTCAAAAGCCTAAGGAAAAAAGGCAGGTGAAAGTAGCCGACGTAACCACGAAGGTGTTACAAGAGGACCAAGAGCCAGATGGTGCTGTGAGTCGCACAGAGGAACACGCAGCACAATAGTTAAAATACGCTGAAGGGGGCTTCGAACACTAATCCAAAAGGGCAACGGGAGAACGACGACGTCACGATGAAGGTGCTGGAGGAGGACAAACAGCCCAATGGTGCTGCGAGTCCTACAGATAAACCTCCAACACAGTAAAGTAGCGTCGAGTGAACTCCTCTCAACCCTTCAGGAGGGTTCGTTTAACGTGGCGCTGATCCAGGAGCCGTGGCTCTCATCGGGAGGAAAGGTTTATGGACTTAGCACGCGCGGATTTGGCGTTTACTATGCGCAAACGGAAGGACGGTTGCGAGCTGTTGTAATGGTAAGGAAATAGCTGAATTCATATATGCTGCCTAATTACACTACTGAGGACCTCTTAGTGGCTGTTGAGCAAAGGAATAAGCAGGAATTTATCCTGGCATCTTGCTACATGACCCATGCTGTGGAGGTTCCACCGATGGAGTGCAAGAGGCTAGTACAGGGCGAAGGGCGCAAAGGGCGGTTGGTTATAGGCGCGCATGCAAATGCGCACCAAAATGTGTGGGAAGGAGCAGACATGAACGAGAGAGGCGAATTAAAGCGATTTATAGAACGGAAATTTTTTATTTTTTTTTTATCCGTCAACCCATTTAACCTTGACTAAATTTTTGGTTAGAAGTGCCTAATTAAAATTTCAATGCCCTTAATGAGAACAAATAAGGAAGGCTAAGTTCGGGTGTAACCGGACATTACATACTCAGCTGAGAGCTATGGAGACAAAATAAGGAAAATCACCATGTAGGAAAATGAATCTAGGGTAACCCTAGAATGTGGTTGTATGACATGTGTATCAAATGGAAGGTATTATAGAGTATTTTAAGAGAGAGTAGGCCATAGTTCTATGGATGGACGCCATTTAGGGATATCGCCATAAAGGTGGACCAGGGCTGACTCTAGAATGTTTGTACGATATGGGTATCAAATGAAAGGTGTTACTGAGCATTTTAAGAGGGAGTGGGCATGAGGTCTATAGGTGGAAGCCTTTTCGAGATATCGCCTTTAGGGTGGGCCAGGGTGACTCTAGAATGTGTTTGAACGATATGGGTATCAAATGAAAGGTGGTACTGATCATTTTAAGAGGGAGTGGGCATTAGGTCTATAGGTGGACGCCTTTTCGAGATATCGCCATAAAGGTGGATCAAGGGTGACTCTAGAATGTTTGTACGATATGGGTATCAAACGAAAGGTGTTACTGAGCATTTTAAGAGAGAGTGGGCATTAGGTCTATAGGTGGACGCCTTTTCGAGATATCGCCATTAGGGTGCGCCAGGGTGACTCTAGAATGTGTTTGTACGATATTGGTATCAAATGAAAGGTGGTGATGAGTATTTTAAAAGGGAGTAATCCTTAGTTCTATAGGTGGACGCCTTTTCGTGATATCGCCATTAAGGTGGACCAAGGGTGACTCTAGAATGTTTGTACGATATGGGTATCAAACGAAAGGTGTTACTGAGCATTTTAAGAGGGAGTGGGTCTATAGGTGGACGCCTTTTCGAGATATCGCCATTAGGGTGGGCCAGGGGTGACTCTAGAATGTTTGTACGATATGGGTATCAAACAAAAGGTGTTACTGAGCATTTTAAGAGGGAGTGGGCATTAGGTCTATAGGTGGACGACTTTTCGATATATCGCCATTAGGGTGGGCCAGGGGTGACTCTAGAATGTTTGTACGATATGGGTATCAAACGAAAGGTGTTACTGAGCATTTTACGAGGGAGTAGACATTAGGTCTATAGGTGGACGCCTTTTCGAGATATCGCCATTAGGGTGGGCCAGGGGTGACTCTAGAATGTTTGTACGATATGGGTTGTAGCGACTAATCCTAGCAAATGAAACTCAAAGGAAATAAGTATTACTTGCTATTAATGGATTTATTTGACAATATTAAAATTTGATGTTTTCTCGGCGGTGTCAATTTTTGAATGTTACAATTTGCACAGTTCTTCGAATCAATTCATTTTAGCTCTAACGGAATATATTTACAGGCAAATGGGGATGTATACACGTACATATGTGCGCTATAATATGAGCAAATGAGAGGATTCGAATATTTAAGTGAGAATTCATGAATATGTATACATATGTAAGAAATATAAATGATCCAAAGTTGCATTTGTATAAAGATAAATTAGGGTGCACCCCATTAGCATGAAGTAAAATTGTAAATTATATTGCGGTAGCAATAACATTCCACCTCCAGGTGAATCACTAAGAGGATTCACAAACATCAAATGCGGCTAGCTTATTGGCTGGTCGTCGTAATACGCCCTGGGTGGTTTGTACTAATGCGGTTCTAACTTGGCCGTCTTTAGCAGTGACTACGTCTTTTATTATACCTTTTATCCATTGGCTACGGGGTAGACCAGAATCGCAAACGATGACAACCTGGCCTGGCTTTAAAGGTTCCACCTTCTCTCTCCATTTGGGTCGGCGTAGTAATGATGGCAAATATTCTCTTACCCATTTCTTCCATAATTTGTCTTTTAAAGCTTGCGATATTCTGTATTGTTTTCGTAGACATGTATGTTCTTCCTCGACATTCGGCGTTTGAGTAGAATTAAGGCTACCCAATAGGAAGTGGTTTGGGGTTAACGGCTACGGGTCATTCGGAGATACGGGAACATCCGTAAGAGGGCGACTATTTAATATGTTTTCCGCTTCGATGAGCGTACTTCTAAAGGTTTTCAAACGTGGTGACGCTTCTTTTAGGATGTGGTAAAGCAGACGTTTTACGCAACGTACTAACCTTTCCCAGCACCCGCCAGCTGATGGATTGGCAGGACAATTAAATACCCATTCAATGCCACGCTTCGTACACTCTTGTTCGATCCTGTGGAAATCAAATAGGCTGTTCCCGGACTGCAGGATTTTCTGGGCGCCAACAAAATTAGTACCGTTGTCACTTCTAATTCGGATTGGCGTTCCCCTTCTGTTGACAAAGTTTCGTAAACATATCAGAAATGAATCGGTAGACAAATCTTCTGCCACCTCCAGATGTATAGCTCGCACGGTGAGACAATTGAATAGAGCGACCCAACGTTTTTCACGTCGTCGACCAATGGCTATTTGGAATGGACCACAATAGTCGACCCCTGTGTAACTAAAAGGGCGAGTATATGGCGTTAAACGGTCGATTGGCAATTGTCCCATCGTTGGCGTATTAGGCTTTGCGGCGTTCATTTTGCACGTTGGACATGATCTTTTTACGGACTTCAATACCGAGCGGATGTGCGGTGCCCAGTACTTTTGCCTGACTTCGTTTATGGTTAAGTTGTCGTTTTGGTGGTGAAACATTTTATGGAAATGATCAACGATCAAGCGAGTGAAATAGTGATTTTGCGGCAATATAACTGGACGACGAGCTGATACTGGGAGACAAAATGCTGCATCGATACGACCGTTGACCTTTATTAACCCATCGGCATCAAGAAATGGAGTTAGTCCGTAAATGTGACTGGTCTTATCGACTCTTTGTTTGGATTGCAATTGGAGAAGTTCGGCAGCGAATTTTTCCTCCTGGATACGGTGACATATGGCATTTTCTGATTCAGCAATTTCGAAAGGTTTCAGTTCCCCTGTACGTCGTTGACAACTTTTGACATTGTGTATAAATCTCAGTACCCAACCCATGACTCTTAGTACCTTAAAGAAAGATGAAAATTTATTTAAATTCAAGATATACTCATCTTTTGGCAACATGAGTAACATAATGTTCTTTTTCTCTTCGTTGGCGCATTTATCGGATGTGAAATCAGCGGGTTCTGGCGGCCATTCTTCCTCTCCGGATCGTAAAAAGTCTGGTCCCTTTATCCATCTACCGTTTGGATTAATTTCTGACACAGGTTTACCTCGTGTGGCATCGTCAGCCACACTTAGCGATGTTGGTACCCACCTCCACTGACACGGTTCTGTTAAAGCAAGAATTTCAGCTTTAGAGTCTTTCATTTAGAGTCACTCCAATAGACGATTTTATCAATGTTAAATTCATGGCAATCTTGTACGGATTTCGACAAACGGCACCCTAAGACAGCTGCCTGAAGCTCTAGACGAGGTACCGTCATACCTTTCAGCGGAGCGCATCGTGCTTTAGCCGCAACAAAGGCGACATCAAGGGTACTATCTTTGCACATACGCAAATAGGCAACGGCTGCATATGCACTTGAGCTAGCGTCGACGAACACGTGCAGCTGGATTTTATCAGCTGACATTAGTACGGGTGAGTAGCACCTTGGTACGGAAAATGACGACACATTTTGAAAACTTTCCCACCATGATATCCATTGGTGATTGAGCTGTTGTGGTAGTGGATCGTCCCACTGTGTTTGACATTTCCAGAGTGGTTGTAGAAGCAGCTTCATGTAGATGGTAACATTGGCTAAAAGTCCAAATATATCGTAAATTGCCATTACGATACCTAAAAGTTCACGCTTCGTTGGTGGACGGTTACCGCTCAACACATCTCGAGCAATTTTATGAAATTTGATGTGGAATTCGAAAGAATCAGTGTGTGTGTTCCAAAACATACCCAAGACCTTATCTACAGTAGGCTCGTGCTCCATGTTCACGAACGTCATCGGCGTCTCTATGTCACCACATAGTATACTTTGAAGTGCCTTATCGTTTGACAAAAAGTTTCGTAATTTGAAACCAGCGGCTAAACTTATGACAATGGCTTCTTTAACGACTTTCTCGGCTTCAGTGGGATCGTTAAAGCTGATTACTAAATCATCGACATACATATTGTGAATTACGGCTGCGGAACCCTGTGGCATGGTTGACTTAAACCTGGCAGCGTTTGTATTTTTAACAAATTCGGCACAGCATGGAGAACAAATTGCTCCGAAAATCATTGACGACATTACATATGTCTGAATCGGCTTTGTCGGATCACCGTTCCGCCACAAAAATCGCTGCGAACTTTGATCGTCATCTCTTATTTTCACCTGCGAAAACATCTCTTGAATGTCGGCTGCTACTGCCACGACACCCTGTCGGAATTTGTGAATAATGGCAATGAGTGGTTTCGCATGGTCAGGACCTTTTAACAAAACTGAATTTAAGGAAACATTGGAGGTGGCGGCCGCGGCGTCGAAAACAATACGTAATTTGTTTGGTTTATGGGGATTAACCACCCCAAAATGCGGCAAATACCAGGTAGTAGGTCTTGACTTTAACCTTTCTTCCTGTCGCAATGGCCGGGCGTAACCTTTACTTATATACGCGTCTATCTCGTTTTTATATCTCTCAGCAAAACTAGCATCCTTGAGCATTCGTGTCTCCAGATTTTTTAAACGATGACAAGCCATATCATAACTAGGCGGTAGTATTGTTGTATCACTTCGCCATAACAAACCTACTTCGTATTTTTTACCAATTTCTTTAGTGGTGTTTTGTAAAATGGCCCTTGCTCTACGGTCATCATCTGACTCCATCACGACGTTCGTACTACGTACCCCAAAGTTCTCTACCGAATAGTGCTCTTGCACTAACCTATGCAACTCGTGTAATGACTGTGACTGACGAACGTGCAACACTCTTGGTTGCGAAACTTGCTTATGTTGGCGGGGTCCATACACCACCCACCCCAATCGCGTGGCGGTAGCAATTGGTTGCTTCGGACCTGCCTCTACCGTGCTGTCACCTATACCGAGGTAACTGTTGTCCAGACCTAACAACAATACCGGCTTAACGTTTGTATAACTTTTTATTGGCAAAGACTGCAAATGTGCAAATAGTTGTTTATCAAAAGTTTGATTTGGCAAATTCAGTGACTTGACTGTATGTACTTTTTTAAGATAAAACTCTGTTGTACTACCCTTAATGGCAACCGATACTTCTCTGGACTGTTCTTTGACTTGACTTTCGCCATACCACTGCAATGTAAGTGGCATGGTCCTACCACGAAGACCTAATTGGTTGGCAATATTTTCTTCTAATAACGTGATTGACGACCCTTCGTCGAACATTGCGTATGCAGACAACTTTCCGTTTGGACCGTATAATGTGATGGGCACGATTTTAAAAAGTGTCGACTGCCCATCAGAGGAACAGTTTAAAACACGTTCTACCTCTTCGGTGGCCACGGGAGCGGATTCGGATGCACTTTGATGTAGCGACGTGTAATGCATGCGCTTACAACCATCAACCGTACATTCTTTACGTTGGCGACAATTGCCTAAACTATGGCCTTTGCGCAAGCAACCAAAACACAAATGATTATTTTTGACAAAGCTCCACTTTATTGGGAGATCAAGCGAAAGAAATTGTTTACATTCACCTATTTTATGAGTCTGACTACATTTTAAACATACACCCTTCGTTTCCGGCTGCACTTCTTTGTTATGCAATACACGACGTGCATTATTTGCATTAGAACGGATCACGCTCTTTGACTGCGTAGTCGACGCTGCCTGCATAACGTTGGCTTGGATGGAGCGGAGCGATACATCCGACACACCTGGCAACAATGACACAAATTTGGCAATTTCACTAAGCCATTCCGTAAAATTTTCTACGGTAGGAAAGGGGGTAATACCTGCCGCGCGCTGACTCCACTCGTATTGCTTCGATGGAGGCAATTTCGCAACTAAACACTCAAGCAATGTAGGATTCATTAAATGATGAGCACATCTTGCCGACTTAAAAAATGCAACCATATTTCTGGTGCGGTTAGAAAAATCTAAAATCTGATCTAACCGACTCTCATCTATAGATGTAAACCTCTGTACCCTCTGTAATTGGGCTTTTATTAATAACTCAGGGCGGCCAAAGTTAAACTCAAGTTCTTGAATAACCTTTGGAACATCTTCGGGATATATTAGCAGCGACGTAACTGCTCGTTTCGCGCCGCCTTGCAAGGCTTTGTGAAGGCGCATCAGATTTTGTCTGTTACTATATTGAAACTCCATGGTTGTGTCATTATAATTGGCTAAGAAAAGTGGCCAGTCTTCCGGATTACCATCAAAATTTGGTAACGGAAAAAGCTTGGCGGCAGAATTGTCCATAAATGTTAACGTACCTGTATTGAATGTTTGCGTTGGCAGCATTCGTGTTGGCAAATATGTAGATGACAAAGGCTGTTGTATTTGTGGTGGTATATGTATTGATGACGAAGGCAGATGTCTCTGCGATGTTAAATACGTTGATGACGGCAGCGGCTGCTGGAATTGTGACGTCGAATAAGTTGGCATATGGATTGACGACGAAGATTGCTGTGTTGTTAAGAACGTTGACGATAGTGGCTGCTGTGTCGGTGCTGGCTGCTGAACAACATGTGGGCGTAGCTGCTCTGCTGACGATTGCGTTTGCGGTGACGTTTGTAGCGGTGGCTGAGCATTGTCGGACCGAACAGCGTTGGCAGAGCTGTCTCCGACCACATGCTTACTACGAGTGGCGTCAATTCGCAACTCCTCGACACATTCACGAAGCGATTTAATGCTGGACACCAATAACGCTATTTGATCAGCAGGAAGCGCTATTGGATGACTTCCACCTGCAGCTTCTTGCTGTGCTTCATCCTTACCTGGTCCCTGTTGTTCTTCCGCGTCCGAGTGTTCACTTATGGATTCTGAGCTTCCTGTTAGCTTTTTTGCGTTTCTTGTAAGCGGCATTTTGTAAATGACACCGAGAAAACAAATTTTAAACAAATGTAGCGACTAATCCTAGCAAATGAAACTCAAAGGAAATAAGTATTACTTGCTATTAATGGATTTATTTGACAATATTAAAATTTGATGTTTTCTCGGCGGTGTCAATTTTTGAATGTTACAATTTGCACAGTTCTTCGAATCAATTCATTTTAGCTCTAACGGAATATATTTACAGGCAAATGGGGATGTATACACGTACATATGTGCGCTATAATATGAGCAAATGAGAGGATTCGAATATTTAAGTGAGAATTCATGAATATGTATACATATGTAAGAAATATAAATGATCCAAAGTTGCATTTGTATAAAGATAAATTAGGGTGCACCCCATTAGCATGAAGTAAAATTGTAAATTATATTGCGGTAGCAATAACATGGGTATCAAACGAAAGGTGTTACTGAGCATTTTAAGAGGGAGAGGGCATTAAGTCTATAGGTGGACGCCTTTTCGAGATATCGCCATTAGGGTGCGCCAGGGTGACTCTAGAATGTGTTTGTACGATATGGATATCAAATTAAAGGTATTAATGAGGGTTTTAAAAGCGAGTGGCCCTTAGATGTATATGTGAAGGCGTTCTCGCGATATCGACCAAAATGTGGACCAGGTGATCCAGAAAATCATCTGTCGGGTACTGCTAATTTATTTATATATGCAATACCACTAACAGTATTCCTGCCAAGATTCCAAGGGCTGTTGATTTCGCCTTGTAGAACTTTTTCATTTTCTTCTACTTAATATGGTAGGTGTAACACCCATTTTACAAAGTTTTTTCCAAAGTTATATTTTGCGTCAATAAACCAATCCAGTTACCATGTTTAATCCCTTTTTTCGTATTTGGTATAGAATTATGGTTTTTCTTTCATTTTTCGTAATTTTCGATATCGATAAAGTGGGCGTGGTTATGGTCGGATTTCGGCCATTTTTTATACCAAGATAAAGTGAGTTCAGATAAGTACGGGGGCTAAGTTTAGTAAATATATATCGGTTTTTGCTCAAGTTATTGTGTTAACGGCCGAGCGGAAGGACAGACGGTGGACTGTGTATAAAAACTGGGCGTGGCTTCCACCGATTTCGCCCATTTTCACAGAGAACAGTTACCGTCATAGAATCTATGCCACTACCAAATTTGAGAAGGATTGGTAAATTTTTGTTCGACTTATGGCATTAAAAGTATTCTAGACAAACTAAATGAAAATGGGCGGAGCCACGCCCATTTTGAAATTTTCTTTTATTTTTGTATTTTGTTGCATCATATAATTACTGGAGTTGAATTTTGACTTAATTTACTTATATACAGTAAAGATATTAAATTTTTTGTTAAAATTTGAATTAAAATTTTTTTTTTTTTTTAAAGTGGGCGTGTTCTTCATCCAATTTTGCTAATTTGTATTTAGCACATATATAGTAATAGTATTAACGTTCGTGCCAAATTTCATCATGATATCTTCAACGACTGCCAAATTACAGCTTGCAAAACTTTTAAATTGCCTTCTTGTAAAAGTGGGCGGTGCCACGCTCATTGTCCAAAATCTTACTAATTTTCTATTCCGCGTCATAACGTCAACCAATCTACCAAGTTTCATCGCTTTATCCGCCTTTGGCAATGAATTATCGCATTTTTTCGGTTTTTCGAAATTTTCGATATCGAAAAAGTGGGCGTGGTTATAGTCCAATATCGTTCATTTTAAATAGCGATCTGAGATGAGTGCCCAGGAATCTACATACCAAATTTCATCAAGATACCTCAAAATTTACTCAAGTTATCGTGTTAACGGACAGACGGAAGGACGGACGGACGGACGGACGGACGGACGGATGGACGGACGGACATTGCTCAATCAAATTTTTTTTCGATACTGATGATTTTGTTATATGGAAGTCTATATCTATCTCGATTCCTTTATACCTGTACAACCAACCGTTATCCAATCAAAGTGAATATACTCTGTGAGCTCTGCTCAACTGAGTATAAAAACAAGTAAGGAAGGCTAAGTTCGGGTGTAACCGAACACTACATACTCAGTTGAGAGCTATGGAGACAAAATAAGGGAAAATCACCATGTAGGAAAATGAACATGCGTATCAAATGGCAGGTATTAAAGAGTATTTTAAGAGGGAAGGGCCATAGTTCTATAGGTGGACGCCTTTTCGGGATATCGTTATAAAAGTGGACCAGGGTTGACTCTAGAATGCGTTTGTACATTATGGGTATCAAATGAAAGGTGATAATGAGTATTTTAAAAGGGAGTGGGCCTTAGTTCTACAGGTGGACGCCTTTTCGATATATCGCCATAAAGGTGGACCAGGGGTGACTCTATAATGTGTTTGTACAATATGGGTGTCAAATTAAATGTATTAATAAGAATTTTAAAAGGGAGTGGCGGTAGTAGTATATGTGAAGGCGTTTTCGAGATATCGACCAACATGTGGACCAGGGTGACCCAGAACATCATCTGTCGGGTACCGCTAATTTATTTATATATGTAATACCACGAACAGTAATCCTGCCATGATTCCAAGGGCTTTTGATTTCGCCCTGCAGAACTTTTTCATTTTCTTCTACTTAATATGGTAGGTGTCACACCCATTTTACCAAGTTTTTTTCTAAAGTTATATTTTGCGTCAATAGACCAATACAATTACCATGTTTCATTCCTTCTTTCGTATTTGGTATATAATTATGGCATTTTTTTCATTTTTCGTAATTTTCGATATCGAAAAAGTGGTTGTGGTCATAGTCGGATTTCGGCCATTTTTTACACCAATACAAAGTGAGTTCAGATAAGTACGTGAACTGAGTTTAGTAAAGATATATCGATTTTTGCTCAAGTTATCGTGTTAACGGCCGAGCGGATGGACAGACGGTCGACTGTGTATAAAAACTGGGCGTGGCTTCAACCGATTTCGCCCTTTTTCACAGAAAACAGTCATCGTCCTAGGAGCTAAGCCTCTACCAAAATTTCACAAGGATTGGTTAATTTTTGTTCGACTTATGGCATTAAAAGCATCCTAGACAAATTAAATGAAAAAGGGCGGAGCCACGCCCATTTTGAAAATTTCTTTTATTTTTGTATTTTGTTCCACCATAGCATTACTGGAGTTGAATGTTAACATAATTTACTTATATACTGTAAAGATATTAAATTTTTTGTAAAAATTTCACTTTAAAAAAAATTTTTTTTCAAAAGAGAGCGTGGTCGTTCTCCGATTTTGTTAATTTTTATTAAGCATACATATAGTAATAGGAGTAACGTTCCTGCCAAATTTCATCATGATATCTTCAACGACTGCCAAATTACAGCTTGCAAAACTTCTAAATTACCTTCTTTTAAAAGTGGGCGGTGCTACGCCCATTGTCCAAAATTTTAGTTATTTTCTATTCTGCGTCATAAGCTGAACCCACCTACCAAGCTTCATCGCTTTATCCCTCTTTGGTAATGAATTATCGCAATTTTTCGATTTTTCGAAATTTTCGATATCGAAAAAGTGGGCGTGGTTATAGTCCGATATCGTTCATTTTAAATAGCGATCTGAGATGAGTGCCCAGTAACCTACGTACCAAACTTCATCAAGATTCCTAAAAATTTACTCAAGTTATCGTGTTAACGGACGCACGGACGGACATGGCTGAATCGAATTTTTTTTCGATACTGATGATTTTGATATATGGAAGTCTATATCAATCTCGATTCCTTTATACCTGTACAACCAACCGTTATTCAATCAAAGTTAATATACTCTGTGAGCTCTGCCTAACTGAGTATAAAAACCATTCGGGATAATTTTCCAATGCCACTGATAGAAGACTGTTTAGAGTATTTGTCGGGTAAGAAAATTTTTACAGTTTTGTATCACGGAATTTTTTTATCCGTAAACCCATTTAACCTTGAGTAAATTTTTGGTTAGAAGTGCCTAATTAAAATATCAATGCCCTTAATGAGAAAAACAAAAAATATTTATACAGCTTTTTAAAACGGGCGTTTTTTATACATAGTTGGATGGTGTGAATAATAAATAAGCTAAAACATTTCCTTCTATATTCCTGGAATTTGAACAATAAAACCACTTCCGCATTTGAATTAAAGCGATTTATACAACGGAAATTTTTTATTTTTTTATCAGCCAACCCATATAACCTTGGGTAAATTTTTGGTTAGAATGCCTAATTAAAATTTCAATGCCCTTAATGAGAAAAACAAAAAATATTTATACAGCTTTTTAAAACGGGCGTTTTTTATACATAGTTGGATGGTGTGAATAATAAATAAGCAAAAAACATTTCCTTCTATATTCCTGGAATTTGAACAATAAAACCACTTCCGCATTTGAATTAAAGCGATTTATACAACGGAAATTTTTTATTTTTTTTATCAGCCAACCCATATAACCTTGAGTAAATTTTTGTTTAGAATGCCTAATTAAAATTTCAATGCCCTTAATGAGAAAAACAAAAAATATTTATACAGCTTATTAAAACGGGAGTTTTTTATACATAGTTGGATGGTGTGAATAATAAATAAGCAAAAACATTTCCTTCTATATTCCTGGAATTTGAACAATAAAACCACTTCCGCATTTGAATTAAAGCGATTTATACAACGGAAATTTTTTATTTTTTTATCAGCCAACCCATATAACCTTGAGTAAATTTTTGTTTAGAATGCCTAATTAAAATTTCAATGCCCTTAATGAGAAAAACAAAAAATATTTATACAGCTTATTAAAACGGGAGTTTTTTATACATAGTTGGATGGTGTGAATAATAAATAAGCAAAAACATTTCCTTCTATATTCCTGGAATTTGAACAATAAAACCACTTCCGCATTTGAATTAAAGCGATTTATAGAACGGAAATTTTTTATTTATCCGTCAACCCATTTAACCTTGAGTAAATTTTTGGTTAGAAGTGCCTAATTAAAATATCAATGCCCTTAATGAGAAAAACAAAAAATATTTATACAGCTTTTTAAAACGGGCGTTTTTTATACATAGTTGGATGGTGTGAATAATAAATAAGCAAAAACATTTCCTTCTATATTCCTGGAATTTGAACAATAAAACCACTTCCGCATTTGAATTAAAGCGATTTATACAACGGAAATTTTTTATTTTTTTATCAGCCAACCCATATAACCTTGAGTAAATTTTTGTTTAGAATGCCTAATTAAAATTTCAATGCCCTTAATGAGAAAAACAAAAAATATTTATACAGCTTATTAAAACGGGAGTTTTTTATACATAGTTGGATGGTGTGAATAATAAATAAGCAAAAACATTTCCTTCTATATTCCTGGAATTTGAACAATAAAACCACTTCCGCATTTGAATTAAAGCGATTTATAGAACGAAAATTTTTTATTTATCCGTCAACCCATTTAACATTGAGTAAATTTTTGGTTAGAAGTGCCTAATTAAAATATCAATGCCCTTAATGAGAAAAACAAAAAATATTTATACAGCTTTTTAAAACGGGCGTTTTTTATACATAGTTGGATGGTGTGAATAATAAATAAGCAAAAACATTTCCTTCTATATTCCTGGAATTTGAACAATAAAACCACTTCCGCATTTGAATTAAAGCGATTTATAGAACGGAAATTTTTTATTTATTTTCTTTATCCGTCAACCCATTTAACCTTGAGTAAATTTTTGGTTAGAAGTGCCTAATTAAAATATCAATGCCCTTAATGAGAAAACCAAAAAATATTTATACAGCTTTTTAAAACGGGCGTTTTTTATACATAGTTGGATGGTGTGAATAATAAATAAGCTAAAACATTTCCTTCTATATTCCTGGAATTTGAACAATAAAACCACTTCCGCATTTGAATTAAAGCGATTTATAGAACGGAAATTTTTTATTTATTTTCTTTATCCCTCAACCCATTTAACCTTGAGTAATTTTTTGGTTAGAAGTGCCTAATTAAAATATCAATGCCCTTAATAAGAAAAACAAAAAATATTTATACAGCTTTTTAAAACGGGCGTTTTTTGTACATAGTTGGATGGTGTGAATAATAAATAAGCTAAAACATTTCCTTCTATATTCCTGGAATTTGAACAATAAAACCACTTCCGCATTTGAATTAAAGCCATTTATAGAACGGACATTTTTTATTTATTTTCTTTATCCGTCAAACCATTTAACCTTGAGTAAATTTTTGGTTAGAAATGCCTAATTAAAATATCAATGCCCTTAATGAGAAAAACAAAAAATATTTATACAGGTTTTTAAAACGGGCGTTTTTTGTACATAGTTGGATGGTGTGAATAATAAATAAGCTAAAACATTTCCTTCTATATTCCTGGAATTTGAACAATAAAACCACTTCCGCATTTGAATTAAAGCGATTTATAGAAAGGAAATTTTTTATTTATTTTCTTTATCCGTCAACCCATTTAACCTTGAGTAAATTTTTGGTTAGAACTGCCTAATTATAATATAAATGCCCTTAATGAGAAAAACAAAAAATATTTATACAGCTTTTTAAAACGGGCGTTTTTTATACATAGTTGGATGGTGTGAATAATAAATAAGCTAAAACATTTCCTTCTATATTCCTGAAATTTGAACAATAAAACAACCTCCGCATTTGAATTAAAGCGATTTATAGAAAGGAAATTTTTTATTTATTTTCTTTATCCGTCAACCCATTTAACCTTGAGTAAATTTTTGGTTAGAATTGCCTAATTATAATATCAATGCCCTTAATGAGAAAAACAAAAAATATTTATACAGCTTTTTAAAACGGCCGTTTTTTGTACATAGTTGGATGGTGTGAATAATAAATAAGCTAAAACATTTCCTTCTATATTCCTGGAATTTGAACAATAAAACCACTTCCGCATTTGAATTAAAGCCATTTATAGAACGGACATTTTTTATTTATTTTCTTTATCCGTCAAACCATTTAACCTTGAGTAAATTTTTGGTTAGAAATGCCTAATTAAAATATCAATGCCCTTAATGAGAAAAACAAAAAATATTTATACAGCTTTTTAAAACGGGCGTTTTTTATACATTGTTGGATGGTGTGAATAATAAATAAGCTAAAACATTTCCTTCTATATTCCTGAAATTTGAACAATAAAACAACTTCCGCATTTGAATTAAAGCGATTTATAGAAAGGAAATTTTTTATTTATTTTCTTTATCCGTCAACCCATTTAACCTTGAGTAAATTTTTGGTTAGAATTGCCTAATTATAATATCAATGCCCTTAATGAGAAAAACAAAAAATATTTATACAGCTTTTTAAAACGGGCGTTTTTTGTACATAGTTGGATGGTGTGAATAATAAATAAGCTAAAACATTTCCTTCTATATTCCTGGAATTTGAACAATAAAACCACTTCCGCATTTGAATTAAAGCGATTTATAGAAAGGAAATTTTTTATTTATTTTCTTTATCCGTCAACCCATTTAACCTTGAGTAAATTTTTGGTTAGAACTGCCTAATTATAATATCAATGCCCTTAATGAGAAAAACAAAAAATATTTATACAGCTTTTTAAAACGGGCGTTTTTTATACATAGTTGGATGGTGTGAATAATAAATAAGCTAAAACATTTCCTTCTATATTCCTGAAATTTGAACAATAAAACAACTTCCGCATTTGAATTAAAGCGATTTATAGAACGGAAATTTTTTATTTATTTTCTTTATCCGTCAACCCATTTAACCTTGAGTAAATTTTTGGTTAGAAGTGCCTAATTAAAATATCAATGCCCTTAATGAGAAAAACAAAAAATATTTATACAGCTTTTTAAAACGGGCGTTTTTTATACATAGTTGGATGGTGTGAATAATAAATAAGCTAAAACATTTCCTTCTATATTCCTGAAATTTGAACAATAAAACCACTTCCGCATTTGAATTAAAGCGATTTATAGAAAGGAAATTTTTTATTTATTTTCTTTATCCGTCAACCCATTTAACCTTGAGTAAATTTTTGGTTAGAACTGCCTAATTATAATATCAATGCCCTTAATGAGAAAAACAAAAAATATTTATACAGCTTTTTAAAACGGGCGTTTTTTATACATAGTTGGATGGTGTGAATAATAAATAAGGTAAAACATTTCCTTCTATATTCCTGGAATTTGAACAATAAAACCACTTCCGCATTTGAATTAAAGCGATTTATAGAACGGAAATTTTTTATTTTTTTATCAGCCAACCCATTTAACCTTGAGTAAATTTTTGGTTAGAAGTGCCTAATTAAAATTTCAATGCCCTTAATGAGAAAAACAAAAAATATTTATACAGCTTTTTAAAACGGGCGTTTTTTATACATAGTTGGATGGTGTGAATAATAAATAAGCTAAAACATTTCCTTCTATATTCCTGGAATTTGAACAATAAAACCACTTCCGCATTTGAATTAAAGCGATTTATAGAACGGAAATTTTTTATTTATTTTCTTTATCCGTCAACCCATTTAACCTTGAGTAAATTTTTGGTTAGAAGTGCCTAATTAAAATTTCAATGCCCTTAATGAGAAAAACAAAAAATATTTATACAGCTTTTTAAAACGGGCGTTTTTTATACATAGTTGGATGGTGTGAATAATAAATAAGCTAAAACATTTCCTTCTATATTCCTGGAATTTGAACAATAAAACCACTTCCGCATTTGAATTAAAGCGATTTATAGAAAGGAAATTTTTTATTTATTTTCTTTATCCGTCAACCCATTTAACCTTGAGTAAATTTTTGGTTAGAATTGCCTAATTATAATATCAATGCCCTTAATGAGAAAAACAAAAAATATTTATACAGCTTTTTAAAACGGGCGTTTTTTATACATAGTTGGATGGTGTGAATAATAAATAAGCTAAAACATTTCCTTCTATATTCCTGGAATTTGAACAATAAAACCACTTCCGCATTTGAATTAAAGCGATTTATAGAACGGAAATTTTTTATTTTTTTATCAGCCAACCCATTTAACCTTGAGTAAATTTTTGGTTAGAAGTGCCTAATTAAAATTTCAATGCCCTTAATGAGAAAAACAAAAAATATTTATACAGCTTTTTAAAACGGGCGTTTTTTATACATAGTTGGATGGTGTGAATAATAAATAAGCTAAAACATTTCCTTCTATATTCCTGGAATTTGAACAATAAAACCACTTCCGCATTTGAATTAAAGCGATTTATAGAACGGAAATTTTTTATTTATTTTCTTTATCCGTCAACCCATTTAACCTTGAGTAAATTTTTGGTTAGAAGTGCCTAATTAAAATTTCAATGCCCTTAATGAGAAAAACAAAAAATATTTATACAGCTTTTTAAAACGGGCGTTTTTTATACATAGTTGGATGGTGTGAATAATAAATAAGCTAAAACATTTCCTTCTATATTCCTGGAATTTGAACAATAAAACCACTTCCGCATTTGAATTAAAGCGATTTATAGAAAGGAAATTTTTTATTTATTTTCTTTATCCGTCAACCCATTTAACCTTGAGTAAATTTTTGGTTAGAACTGCCTAATTATAATATCAATGCCCTTAATGAGAAAAACAAAAAATATTTATACAGCTTTTTAAAACGGGCGTTTTTTTATACATAGTTGGATGGTGTGAATAATAAATAAGCTAAAACATTTCCTTCTATATTCCTGGAATTTGAACAATAAAACCACTTCCGCATTTGAATTAAAGCGATTTATAGAACGGAAATTTTTTATTTTTTTATCAGCCAACCCATTTAACCTTGAGTAAATTTTTGGTTAGAAGTGCCTAATTAAAATTTCAATGCCCTTAATGAGAAAAACAAAAAATATTTATACAGCTTTTTAAAACGGGCGTTTTTTATACATAGTTGGATGGTGTGAATAATAAATAAGCTAAAACATTTCCTTCTATATTCCTGAAATTTGAACAATAAAACCACTTCCGCATTTGAATTAAAGCAATTTATAGAAAGGAAATTTTTTATTTATTTTCTTTATCCGTCAACCCATTTAACCTTGAGTAAATTTTTGGTTAGAACTGCCTAATTATAATATCAATGCCCTTAATAGGAAAAACAAAAAATATTTATACAGCTTTTTAAAACGGGCGTTTTTTATACATAGTTGGATGGTGTGAATAATAAATAAGCTAAAACATTTCCTTCTATATTCCTGAAATTTGAACAATAAAACCACTTCCGCATTTGAATTAAAGCAATTTATAGAAAGGAAATTTTTTATTTATTTTCTTTATCCGTCAACCCATTTAACCTTGAGTAAATTTTTGGTTAGAACTGCCTAATTATAATATCAATGCCCTTAATAGGAAAAACAAAAAATATTTATACAGCTTTTTAAAACGGGCGTTTTTTATACATAGTTGGATGGTGTGAATAATAAATAAGCTAAAACATTTCCTTCTATATTCCTGAAATTTGAACAATAAAACCACTTCCGCATTTGAATTAAAGCGATTTATAGAAAGGAAATTTTTTATATATTTTCTTTTTCCGTCAACCCATTTAACCTTGAGTAAATTTTTGGTTAGAACTGCCTAATTATAATATCAATGCCCTTAATGAGAAAAACAAAAAATATTTATACAGCTTTTTAAAACGGGCGTTTTTTTACATAGTTGGATGGTGTGAATAATAAATAAGCTAAAACATTTCCTTCTATATTCCTGGAATTTGAACAATTAAACCACTTCCGCATTTGAATTAAAGCGATTTATAGAACGGAAATTTTTTATTTATTTTCTTTATCCGTCAACCCATTTAACCTTGAGTAAATTTTTGGTTAGAAGTGCCTAATTAAAATTTCAATGCCCTTAATGAGAAAAACAAAAAATATTTATACAGCTTTTTAAAACGGGCGTTTTTTATACATAGTTGGATGGTTCAATGCCCTTAATGAGAAAAACAAAAAATATTTATACAGCTTTTTAAAACGGGCGTTTTTTATACATAGTTGGATGGTGTGAATAATAAATAAGCTTAAACATTTCCTTCTATATTCCTGAAATTTGAACAATAAAACCACTTCCGCATTTGAATTAAAGCGATTTATAGAAAGGAAATTTTTTATTTATTTTCTTTATCCGTCAACCGATTTAACCTTGAGTAAATTTTTGGTTAGAACTGCCTAATTATAATATCAATGCCCTTAATGAGAAAAACAAAAAATATTTATACAGCTTTTTAAAACGGGCGTTTTTTATACATAGTTGGATGGTGTGAATAATAAATAAGCTAAAACATTTCCTTCTATATTCCTGGAATTTGAACAATTAAACCACTTCCGCATTTGAATTAAAGCGATTTATAGAACGGAAATTTTTTATTTATTTTCTTTATCCGTCAACCCATTTAACCTTGAGTAAATTTTTGGTTAGAAGTGCCTAATTAAAATTTCAATGCCCTTAATGAGAAAAACAAAAAATATTTATACAGCTTTTTAAAACGGGCGTTTTTTATACATAGTTGGATGGTTCAATGCCCTTAATGAGAAAAACAAAAAATATTTATACAGCTTTTTAAAACGGGCGTTTTTTATACATAGTTGGATGGTGTGAATAATAAATAAGCTAAAACATTTCCTTCTATATTCCTGAAATTTGAACAATAAAACCACTTCCGCATTTGAATTAAAGCGATTTATAGAAAGGAAATTTTTTATTTATTTTCTTTATCCGTCAACCCATTTAACCTTGAGTAAATTTTTGGTTAGAACTGCCTAATTATAATATCAATGCCCTTAATGAGAAAAACAAAAAATATTTATACAGCTTGTTAAAACGGGCGTTTTTTATACATAGTTGGATGGTGTGGATAATAAATAAGCTAAAACATTTCCTTCTATATTCCTGAAATTTGAACAATAAAACCACTTCCGCATTTGAATTAAAGCGATTTATAGAAAGGAAATTTTTTATTTATTTTCTTTATCCGTCAACCCATTTAACCTTGAGTAAATTTTTGGTTAGAACTGCCTAATTATAATATCAATGCCCTTAATGAGAAAAACAAAAAATATTTATACAGATTTTTAAAACGGGCGTTTTTTATACATAGTTGGATGGTGTGAATAATAAATAAGCTAAAACATTTCCTTCTATATTCCTGGAATTTGAACAATTAAACCACTTCCGCATTTGAATTAAAGCGATTTATAGAACGGAAATTTTTTATTTATTTTCTTTATCCGTCAACCCATTTAACCTTGAGTAAATTTTTGGTTAAAGTGCCTAATTAAAATTTCAATGCCCTTAATGAGAAAAACAAAAAATATTTATACAGCTTTTTAAAACGGGCGTTTTTTATACATAGTTGGATGGTGTGAATAATAAATAAGCTAAAACATTTCCTTCTATATTCCTGGAATTTGAACAATTAAACCACTTCCGCATTTGAATTAAAGCGATTTATAGAACGGAAATTTTTTATTTATTTTCTTTATCCGTCAACCCATTTAACCTTGAGTAAATTTTTGGTTAGGAGTGCCTAATTAAAATTTCAATGCCCTTAATGAGAAAAACAAAAAATATTTATACAGCTTTTTAAAACGGGCGTTTTTTATACATAGTTGGATGGTGTGAATAATAAATAAGCTAAAACATTTCCTTCTATATTCCTGAAATTTGAACAATAAAACCACTTCCGCATTTGAATTAAAGCGATTTATAGGAAGGAAATTTTTTATTTATTTTCTTTATCCGTCAACCCATTTAACCCTGAGTAAATTTTTGGTTAGAACTGCCTAATTATAATATCAATGCCCTTAATGAGAAAAACAAAAAATATTTATACAGCTTTTTAAAACGGGCGTTTTTTATACATAGCTGGATGGTGTGAATAATAAATAAGCTAAAACATTTCCTTCTATATTCCTGAAATTTGAACAATAAAACCACTTCCGCATTTGAATTAAAGCGATTTATAGAAAGGAAATTTTTTATTTATTTTCTTTATCCGTCAACCCATTTAACCTTGAGTAAATTTTTGGTTAGAACTGCCTAATTATAATATCAATGCCCTTAATGAGAAAAACAAAAAATATTTATACAGCTTTTTAAAACGGGCGTTTTTTATACATAGTTGGATGGTGTGAATAATAGATAAGCTAAAACATTTCCTTCTATATTCCTGGAATTTGAACAATTAAACCACTTCCGCATTTGAATTAAAGCGATTTATAGAACGGAAATTTTTTATTTATTTTCTTTATCCGTCAACCCATTTAACCTTGAGTAAATTTTTGGTTAGAAGTGCCTAATTAAAATTTCAATGCCCTTAATGAGAAAAACAAAAAATATTTATACAGCTTTTTAAAACGAGCGTTTTTTATACATAGTTGGATGGTTCAATGCCCTTAATGAGAAAAACAAAAAATATTTATACAGCTTTTTAAAACGGGCGTTTTTTATACATAGTTGGATGGTGTGAATAATAAATAAGCTAAAACATTTCCTTCTATATTCCTGAAATTTGAACAATAAAACCACTTCCGCATTTGAATTAAAGCGATTTATAGAAAGGAAATTTTTTATTTATTTTCTTTATCCGTCAACCCATTTAACCTTGAGTAAATTTTTGGTTAGAACTGCCTAATTATAATATCAATGCCCTTAATGAGAAAAACAAAAAATATTTATACAGCTTTTTAAAACGGGCGTTTTTTATACATAGTTGGATGGTGTGAATAATAAATAGGCTAAAACATTTCCTTCTATATTCCTGGAATTTGAACAATTAAACCACTTCCGCATTTGAATTAAAGCGATTTATAGAACGGAAATTTTTTATTTATTTTCTTTATCCGTCAACCCATTTAACCTTGAGTAAATTTTTGGTTAGAAGTGCCTAATTAAAATATCAATGCCCTTAATGAGAAAAACAAAAAATATTTATACAGCTTTTTAAAACGGGCGTTTTTTATACATAGTTGGATGGTGTGAATAATAAATAAGCTAAAACATTTCCTTCTATATTCCTGAAATTTGAACAATAAAACCACTTCCGCATTTGAATTAAAGCGATTTATAGATAGGAAATTTTTTATTTATTTTCTTTATCCGTCAACCCATTTAACCTTGAGTAAATTTTTGGTTAGAACTGCCTAATTATAATATCAATGCCCTTAATGAGAAAAACAAAAAATATTTATACAGCTTTTTAAAACGGGCGTTTTTTATACATAGTTGGATGGTGTGAATAATAAATAAGCTAAAACATTTCCTTCTATATTCCTGGAATTTGAACAATAAAACCACTTCCGCATTTGAATTAAAGCGATTTATAGAACGGAAATTTTTTATTTATTTTCTTTATCCGTCAACCCATTTAACCTTGAGTAAATTTTTGGTTAGAAGTGCCTAATTAAAATATCAATGCCCTTAATGAGAAAAACAAAAAATATTTATACAGCTTTTTAAAACGGGCGTTTTTTATACATAGTTGGATGGTGTGAATAATAAATAAGCTAAAACATTTCTTTCTATATTCCTGGAATTTGAACAATAAAACCACTTCCGCATTTGAATTAAAGCGATTTATAGAAAGGAAATTTTTTATTTATTTTCTTTATCCGTCAACCCATTTAACCTTGAGTAAATTTTTGGTTAGAACTGCCTAATTAAAATTTCAATGCCCTTAATGAGAAAAACAAAAAATATTTATACAGCTTTTTAAAACGGGCGTTTTTTATACATAGTTGGAAGGTGTGAATAATAAATAAGCTAAAACATTTCCTTCTATATTCCTGAAATTTGAACAATAAAACCACTTCCGCATTTGAATTAAAGCGATTTATAGAAAGGAAATTTTTTATTTATTTTCTTTATCCGTCAACCCATTTAACCTTGAGTAAATTTTTGGTTAGAAGTGCCTAATTAAAATATCAATGCCCTTAATGAGAAAAACAAAAAATATTTATACAGCTTTTTAAAACGGGCGTTTTTTATACATAGTTGGATGGTGTGAATAATAAATTAGCTAAAACATTTCCTTCTATATTCCTGAAATTTGAACAATAAAACCACTTCCGCATTTGAATTAAAGCGATTTATAGAACGGAAATTTTTTATTTATTTTCTTTATCCGTAAACCCATTTAACCTTGAGTAAATTTTTGGTTAGAAGTGCCTAATTAAAATATCAATGCCCTTAATGAGAAAAACAAAAAATATTTATACAGATTTTTAAAACGGGCGTTTTTTATACATAGTTGGATGGTGTGAATAATAAATAAGCTCAAACATTTCCTTCTATATTCCTGAAATTTGAACAATAAAACCACTTCCGCATTTGAATTAAAGCGATTTATAGAACGGAAATTTTTTATTTATTTTCTTTATCCGTCAACCCATTTAACCTTGAGTAAATTTTTGGTTAGAAGTGCTTAATTAAAATATCAATGCCCTTAATGAGAAAAACAAAAAATATTTATACAGCTTTTTATAACGGGCGTTTTTTATACATAGTTGGATGGTGTGAATAATAAATAAGCAAAAACATTTCCTTTTATATTCCTGGAATTTGAACAATAAAACCACTTCCGCATTTGTATTAAAGCGATTTATAGAACGGAAATTTTTTATTTATTTTCTTTATCCGTCAACCCATTTAACCTTGAGTAAATTTTTGGTTAGAAGTGCCTAATTAAAATATCAATGCCCTTAATGAGAAAACCAAAAAATATTTATACAGCTTTTTAAAACGGGCGTTTTTTATACATAGTTGGATGGTGTGAATAATAAATAAGCAAAAACATTTCCTTCTATATTCCTGAAATTTGAACAATAAAACCACTTCCGCATTTGAATTAAAGCGATTTATAGAACGGAAAATTTTTATATTTTTATCAGCCAACCCATTTAACCTTGAGTAAATTTTTGGTTAGAAGTGCCTAATTAAAATTTCAATGCCCTTAATGAGAAAAATAAAAAATATATTTATACAGCTTTTTGAAACGGGCGTTTTTTATACATAGTTGGATCGTGTGAATAATAAATAAGCAAAAACATTTCCTTCTAGATTCCAGGAATTTAAACAATAAAACCACTTCCGCATTTGAATTAAAGCGATTTATAGAACGGAAATTTTTAATTTTTTTATCAGCCAGCCCATTTAACCTTGAGTGAATTTTTGGTCAGAAGTGCCTAATTAAAATTTCAATGCCCTTAATGAGAAAAATAAAAAATATTTATACAGCTTTTTAAAACGAGCGTTTTTTATACATAGTTGGATCGTGTGAATAATAAATAAACAAAAACATTTCCTTCTAGATTCCAGGAATTTAAACAATAAAACCACTTCCGCATTTGAATTAAAGCGATTTATAGAACGGAAATTTTTTATTTTTTTATCAGTCAACCCATTTAACCTTGAGTAAATTTTTGGTCAGAAGTGCCTAATTAAAATTTCAATGCCCTTAATGAGAAAAATAAAAAATATTTATACAGCTTTTTAAAACGAGCATTTTTTATACATAGTTGGATCGTGTGAATAATAAATAAGCAAAAACATTTCCTTCTAGATTCCAGGAATTTAAACAATAAAACCAATTCCGCATTTGAATTAAAGCGATTTATAGAACGGAAATTTTTTATTTTTTTATCAGCCAACCCATTTAACCTTGAGTAAATTTTTGGTCAGAAGTGCCTAATTAAAATTTCAATGCCTTTAATGAGAAAAATAAAAAATATTTATACAGCTTTTTAAAACGAGCGTTTTTTATATATAGTTGGATCGTGTGAATAATAAATAAGCAAAAACATTTCCTTCTAGATTCCAGGAATTTGAACAATAAAACCACTTCCGCATTTGAATTAAAGCGATTTATAGAACGGAAATTTTTTATTTTTTTATCAGCCAACCCATTTAACCTTGAGTAAATTTTTGGTTAGAAGTGCCTAATTAAAATTTCAATGCCCTTAATGAGAAAAATAAAAAATATTTATACAGCTTTTTAAAACGAGCGTTTTTTATACATAGTTGGATCGTGTGAATAATAAATAAGCAAAAACATTTTCTTCTAGATTCCAGGAATTTAAACAATAAAACCAATTCCGCATTTGAATTAAAGCAATTTATAGAACGGAACTTTTTTATTTTTTTATCAGCCAACCCATTTAACCTTGAGTAAATTTTTGGTCAGAAGTGCCTAATTAAAATTTCAATGCCTTTAATGAGAAAAATAAAAAATATTTATACAGCTTTTTAAAACGAGCGTTTTTTATATATAGTTGGATCGTGTGAATAATAAATAAGCAAAAACATTTCCTTCTAGATTCCAGGAATTTGAACAATAAAACCACTTCCGCATTTGAATTAAAGCGATTTATAGAACGGAAATTTTTTATTTTTTATCAGCCAACCCATTTAACCTTGAGTAAATTTTTGGTTAGAAGTGCCTAATTAAAATTTCAATGCCCTTAATGAGAAAAATAAAAAATATTTATACAGCTTTTTAAAACGAGCGTTTTTTATATATAGTTGGATCGTGTGAATAATAAATAAGCAAAAACATTTCCTTCTATATTCTAGGAATTTGAACAATAAAACCACTTCCGCATTTGAATTAAAGCGATTTATAGAACGGAAAATTTTTATTTTTTTATCAGCCAACCCATTTAACCTTGAGTAAATTTTTGGTTAGAAGTGCCTAATTAAAATTTCAATGCCCTTAATGAGAAAAATAAAAAATATTTATACAGATTTTTAAACGAGCGTTTTTATATATAGTTGGATCGTGTGAATAATAATAAGCAAAAACATTTCCTTCTATATTCTAGGAATTTGAACAATAAAACCACTTCCGCATTTGAATTAAAGCGATTTATAGAACAGAAAATTTTTATTTTTTTTATCAGCCAACCCATTTAACCTTGAGTAAATTTTTGGTTAGAAGTGCCTAATTAAAATTTCAATGCCCTTAATGAGAAAAATAAGAAATATTTATACAGCTTTTTAAAACGAGCGTTTTTTATATATAGTTGGATCGTGTGAATAATAATTAAGCAAAAACATTTCCTTCTATATTCTAGGAATTTGAACAATAAAACCACTTCCGCATTTGAATTAAAGCGATTTATAGAACGGAAAACTTTTATTTTTTTTATCAGACAACCCATTTAACCTTGAGTAAATTTTTGGTTAGAAGTGCCTAATTAAAATTTCAATGCCCTTAATGAGAAAAATAAAAAATATTTATACAGATTTTTAAAACGAGCGTTTTTTATATATAGTTGGATCGTGTGAATAATAAATAAGCAAAAACATTTCCTTCTATATTCTAGGAATTTGAACAATAAAACCACTTCCGCATTTGAATTAAAGCGATTTATAGAACAGAAAATTTTTATTTTTTTTATCAGCCAACCCATTTAACCTTGAGTAAATTTTTGGTTAGAAGTGCCTAATTAAAATTTCAATGCCCTTAATGAGAAAAATAAGAAATATTTATACAGATTTTTAAAACGAGCGTTTTTTATATATAGTTGGATCGTGTGAATAATAAATAAGCAAAAACATTTCCTTCTAGATTCCAGGAATTTGAACAATAAAACCACTTCCGCATTTGAATTAAAGCGAATTATAGAACGGAAAATTTTTATTTTTTTATCACCCAACCCATTTAACCTTGAGTAAATTTTTTGTTAGAAGTGCCTAATTAAAATTTCGATGCCCTTAATGAGAAAAATAAAAAAATATTTATACAGCTTTTTGAAACGGGCGTTTTTTTATACATAGTTGGATCGTGTGAATAATAAATAAGCAAAAACATTTCCTTCTAGATTCCAGGAATTTGAACAATAAAGCCATTTCCGCATTTGAATTAAAGCGATTTATAGAAGGGAAAATTTTTATTTTTTTATCAGTCAACCCATTTAACCTTGAGTAAATTTTTGGTTAGAAGTGCCTAATTAAAATTTCAATGCTTTTAATGAGAAAAATAAAAAAATATTTATACAGCTTTTTAAAACGAGCGTTTTTTTATACATAGTTTGATCGTGTGAATAATAAATAAGCAAAAACATTTCCTTCTAGATTCCAGAAATTTGGACATAAAACCACTTCCCCATTTGAATCAAAGCGATTTATATAACGGAAAAATTTTTATTTTTTTATCAGCCAACCCATTTAACCTTGAGTAAATTTTTGGTTAGAAGTGCCTAATTAAAATTTGAATGCCCTTAATGAGAAAAATAAAAAAATATTTATACAGCTTTTAAAACGAGCGTTTTTTTATACATAGTTGGATCGTGTGAATAATAAATAAGCAAAAACATTTCCTTCTATATTCCAGGAATTTGAACAATAAAACCATTTCCGCATTTGAATTAAAGCGATTTATAGAAGGGAAAATTTTTATTTTTTTATCAGCCAACCCATTTAACCTTGAGTAAATTTTTGGTTAGAAGGGCCTAATTAAAATTTGAATGCCCTTAATGAGAAAAATAAAAAATATTTATACAGCTTTTAAAACGAGCGTTTTTTATACATAGTTGGATCGTGTGAATAATAAATAAGCAAAAACATTTCCTTCTAAATTCCAGGAATTTGAACAATAAAACCATTTCCGCATTTGAATGAAAGCGATTTATAGAAGGGAAAATTTTTATTTTTTTATCAGCCAACCCATTGAACCTTGAGTAAATTTTTGGTTAGAAGTGCCTAATTAAAATTTGAATGCCCTTAATGAGAAAAATAAAAAATATTTATACAGCTTTTAAAACGAGCGTTTTTTATACATAGTTGGATCGTGTGAATAATTAATAAGCAAAAACATTTCCTTCTAGATTCCAGGAATTTGAACAATAAAACCATTTCCGCATTTGAATTAAAGCGATTTATAGAAGGGAAAATTTTTATTTTTTTATCAGCCAACCCATTTAACCTTGAGTAAATTTTTGGTTAGAAGTGCCTAATTAAAATTTGAATGCCCTTAATGAGAAAAATAAAAAATATTTATACAGCTTTTAAAACGAGGGTTTTTTATACATAGTTGGATCGTGTGAATAATTAATAAGCAAAAACATTTCCTTCTAGATTCCAGGAATTTGAACAATAAAACCATTTCCGCATTTGAATTAAAGCGATTTATAGAAGAGAAATTTTTATTTTTTTATCAGCCAACCCATTTAACCTTGAGTAAATTTTTGGTTAGAAGTGCCTAATTAAAATTTGAATGCCCTTAATGAGAAAAATAAAAAATGTTTATACAGCTTTTAAAACGAGCGTTTTTTATACATAGTTGGATCGTGTGAATAATTAATAAGCAAAAACATTTCCTTCTA
The DNA here is from genome assembly GCF_040869045.1 of Eurosta solidaginis. Taxonomy (NCBI): domain Eukaryota; kingdom Metazoa; phylum Arthropoda; class Insecta; order Diptera; family Tephritidae; genus Eurosta; species Eurosta solidaginis. The sequence goes on from NC_090323.1 coordinate 24,384,954, forward strand.
GATTCCAGGAATTTGAACAATAAAACCATTTCCGCATTTGAATTAAAGCGATTTATAGAAGGGAAAATTTTTATTTTTTTATCAGCCAACCCATTTAACCTTGAGTAAATTTTTGGTTAGAAGTGCCTAATTAAAATTTGAATGCCCCTAATGAGAAAAATAAAAAATTTTTATACAGCTTTTAAAACGAGCGTTTTTTATACATAGTTGGATCGTGTGAATAATTAATAAGCAAAAACATTTCCTTCTAGATTCCAGGAATTTGAACAATAAAACCATTTCCGCATTTGAATTAAAGCGATTTATAGAAGGGAAAATTTTTATTTTTTATCAGCCAACCCATTTAACCTTGAGTAAATTTTTGGTTAGAAGTGCCTAATTAAAATTTCGATGCCCTTAATGAGAAAAATAAAAAAATATTTATACAGCTCTTTGAAACGGGCGTTTTTTTATACATAGTTGGATCGTGTGAATAATAAATAAGCAAAAATATTTCCTTCTAGATTCCAGGAATTTGAACAATAAAACCATTTCCGCATTTGAATTAAAGCGATTTATAGAAGGAAAAATTTTTATTTTTTTATCAGTCAACCCATTTAACCTTGAGTAAATTTTTGGTTAGAAGTGCCTAATTAAAATATCAATGCCCTTAATGAGAAAAACCAAAAATATTTATACAGATTTTTAAAACGGGCGTTTTTTATACATAGTTGGATGGTGTGAATAATAAATAAGCTCAAACATTTCCTTCTATATTCCTGAAATTTGAACAATAAAACCACTTCCGCATTTGAATTAAAGCGATTTATAGAACGGAAATTTTTTATTTATTTTCTTTATCCGTCAACCCATTTAACCTTGAGTAAATTTTTGGTTAGAAGTGCTTAATTAAAATATCAATGCCCTTAATGAGAAAAACAAAAAATATTTATACAGCTTTTTAAAACGGGCGTTTTTTATACATAGTTGGATGGTGTGAATAATAAATAAGCAAAAACATTTCCTTCTATATTCCTGGAATTTGAACAATAAAACCACTTCCGCATTTGTATTAAAGCGATTTATAGAACGGAAATTTTTTATTTATTTTCTTTATCCGTCAACCCATTTAACCTTGAGTAAATTTTTGGTTAGAAGTGCCTAATTAAAATATCAATGCCCTTAATGAGAAAAACAAAAAATATTTATACAGCTTTTTAAAACGGGCGTTTTTTATACATAGTTGGATCGTGTGAATAATAAATAAGCAAAAACATTTCCTTCTATATTCCTGGAATTTGAACAATAAAACCACTTCCGCATTTGAATTAAAGCGATTTATAGAACGGAAAATTTTTATATTTTTATCAGCCAACCCATTTAACCTTGAGTAAATTTTTGGTTAGAAGTGCCTAATTAAAATTTCAATGCCCTTAATGAGAAAAATAAAAAAAATATTTATACAGCTTTTTGAAACGGGCGTTTTTTATACATAGTTGGATCGTGTGAATAATAAATAAGCAAAAACATTTCCTTCTAGATTCCAGGAATTTAAACAATAAAACCACTTCCGCATTTGAATTAAAGCGATTTATAGAACGGAAATTTTTTATTTTTTTATCAGCCAGCCCATTTAACCTTGAGTGAATTTTTGGTCAGAAGTGCCTAATTAAAATTTCAATGCCCTTAATGAGAAAAATAAAAAATATTTATACAGCTTTTTAAAACGAGCGTTTTTTATACATAGTTGGATCGTGTGAATAATAAATAAACAAAAACATTTCCTTCTAGATTCCAGGAATTTAAACAATAAAACCACTTCCGCATTTGAATTAAAGCGATTTATAGAACGGAAATTTTTTATTTTTTTATCAGTCAACCCATTTAACCTTGAGTAAATTTTTGGTCAGAAGTGCCTAATTAAAATTTCAATGCCTTTAATGAGAAAAATAAAAAATATTTATACAGCTTTTTAAAACGAGCGTTTTTTATATATAGTTGGATCGTGTGAATAATAAATAAGCAAAAACATTTCCTTCTAGATTCCAGGAATTTGATCAATAAAACCACTTCCGCATTTGAATTAAAGCGATTTATAGAACAGAAAATTTTTATTTTTTTTATCAGCCAACCCATTTAACCTTGAGTAAATTTTTGGTTAGAAGTGCCTAATTAAAATTTCAATGCCCTTAATGAGAAAAATAAGAAATATTTATACAGATTTTTAAAACGAGCGTTTTTTATATATAGTTGGATCGTGTGAATAATAAATAAGCAAAAACATTTCCTTCTAGATTCCAGGAATTTGAACAATAAAACCACTTCCGCATTTGAATTAAAGCGAATTATAGAACGGAAAATTTTTATTTTTTTATCACCCAACCCATTTAACCTTGAGTAAATTTTTTGTTAGAAGTGCCTAATTAAAATTTCGATGCCCTTAATGAGAAAAATAAAAAAATATTTATACAGCTTTTTGAAACGGGCGTTTTTTTATACATAGTTGGATCGTGTGAATAATAAATAAGCAAAAACATTTCCTTCTAGATTCCAGGAATTTGAACAATAAAACCATTTCCGCATTTGAATTAAAGCGATTTATAGAAGGGAAAATTTTTATTTTTTTATCAGTCAACCCATTTAACCTTGAGTAAATTTTTGGTTAGAAGTGCCTAATTAAAATTTCAATGCTTTTAATGAGAAAAATAAAAAAATATTTATACAGCTTTTTAAAACGACCGTTTTTTTTATACATAGTTTGATCGTGTGAATAATAAATAAGCAAAAACATTTCCTTCTAGATTCCAGAAATTTGGACATAAAACCACTTCCCCATTTGAATCAAAGCGATTTATATAACGGAAAAATTTTTATTTTTTTATCAGCCAACCCATTTAACCTTGAGTAAATTTTTGGTTAGAAGTGCCTAATTAAAATTTGAATGCCCTTAATGAGAAAAATAAAAAATATTTATACAGCTTTTAAAACGAGCGTTTTTTATACATAGTTGGATCGTGTGAATAATAAATAAGCAAAAACATTTCCTTCTATATTCCAGGAATTTGAACAATAAAACCATTTCCGCATTTGAATTAAAGCGATTTATAGAAGGGAAAATTTTTATTTTTTTATCAGCCAACCTATTTAACCTTGAGTAAATTTTTGGTTAGAAGGGCCTAATTAAAATTTGAATGCCCTTAATGAGAAAAATAAAAAATATTTATACAGCTTTTAAAACGAGCGTTTTTTATACATAGTTGGATCGTGTGAATAATAAATAAGCAAAAACATTTCCTTCTAAATTCCAGGAATTTGAACAATAAAACCATTTCCGCATTTGAATGAAAGCGATTTATAGAAGGGAAAATTTTTATTTTTTTATCAGCCAACCCATTTAACCTTAAGTAAATTTTTGGTTAGAAGTGCCTAATTAAAATTTGAATGCCCTTAATGAGAAAAATAAAAAATATTTATACAGCTTTTAAAACGAGCGTTTTTTATACATAGTTGGATCGTGTGAATAATTAATAAGCAAAAACATTTCCTTCTAGATTCCAGGAATTTGAACAATAAAACCATTTCCGCATTTGAATTAAAGTGATTTATAGAAGGGAAAATTTTTATTTTTTTATCAGCCAACCCATTTAACCTTGAGTAAATTTTTGGTTAGAAGTGCCTAATTAAAATTTGAATGCCCTTAATGAGAAAAATAAAAAATATTTATACAGCTTTTAAAACGAGCGTTTTTTATACATAGTTGGATCGTGTGAATAATTAATAAGCAAAAACATTTCCTTCTAGATTCCAGGAATTTGAACAATAAAACCATTTCCGCATTTGAATTAAAGCGATTTATAGAAGGGAAAATTTTTATTTTTTTATCAGCCAACCCATTTAACCTTGAGTAAATTTTTGGTTAGAAGTGCCTAATTAAAATTTGAATGCCCTTAATGAGAAAAATAAAAAATATTTATACAGCTTTTAAAACGAGCGTTTTTTATACATAGTTGGATCGTGTGAATAATTAATAAGCAAAAACATTTCCTTCTAGATTCCAGGAATTTGAACAATAAAACCATTTCCGCATTTGAATTAAAGCGATTTATAGAAGGGAAAATTTTTATTTTTTTATCAGCCAACCCATTTAACCTTGAGTAAATTTTTGGTTAGAAGTGCCTAATTAAAATTTGAATGCCCTTAATGAGAAAAATAAAAAATATTTATACAGCTTTTAAAACGAGCGTTTTTTATACATAGTTGGATCGTGTGAATAATTAATAAGCAAAAACATTTCCTTCTAGATTCCAGGAATTTGAACAATAAAACCATTTCCGCATTTGAATTAAAGCGATTTATAGAAGGGAAAATTTTTATTTTTTTATCAGCCAACCCATTTAACCTTGAGTAAATTTTTGGTTAGAAGTGCCTAATTAAAATTTGAATGCCCCTAATGAGAAAAATAAAAAATATTTATACAGCTTTTAAAACGAGCGTTTTTTATACATAGTTGGATCGTGTGAATAATTAATAAGCAAAAACATTTCCTTCTAGATTCCAGGAATTTGAACAATAAAACCATTTCCGCATTTGAATTAAAGCGATTTATAGAAGGGAAAATTTTTATTTTTTTATCAGCCAACCCATTTAACCTTGAGTAAATTTTTGGTTAGAAGTGCCTAATTAAAATTTGAATGCCCTTAATGAGAAAAATAAAAAATGTTTATACAGCTTTTAAAACGAGCGTTTTTTATACATAGTTGGATCGTGTGAATAATTAATAAGCAAAAACATTTCCTTCTAGATTCCAGGAATTTGAACAATAAAACCATTTCCGCATTTGAATTAAAGCGATTTATAGAAGGGAAAATTTTTATTTTTTTATCAGCCAACCCATTTAACCTTGAGTAAATTTTTGGTTAGAAGTGCCTAATTAAAATTTGAATGCCCTTAATGAGAAAAATAAAAAATGTTTATACAGCTTTTAAAACGAGCGTTTTTTATACATAGTTGGATCGTGTGAATAATTAATAAGCAAAAACATTTCCTTCTAGATTCCAGGAATTTGAACAATAAAACCATTTCCGCATTTGAATTAAAGCGATTTATAGAAGAGAAAATTTTTATTTTTTTATCAGCCAACCCATTTAACCTTGAGTAAATTTTTGGTTAGAAGTGCCTAATTAAAATTTGAATGCCCTTAATGAGAAAAATAAAAAATGTTTATACAGCTTTTAAAACGAGCGTTTTTTATACATAGTTGGATCGTGTGAATAATTAATAAGCAAAAACATTTCCTTCTAGATTCCAGGAATTTGAACAATAAAACCATTTCCGCATTTGAATTAAAGCGATTTATAGAAGGGAAAATTTTTATTTTTTTATCAGCCAACCCATTTAACCTTGAGTAAATTTTTCGTTAGAAGTGCCTAATTAAAATTTGAATGCCCCTAATGAGAAAAATAAAAAATATTTATACAGCTTTTAAAACGAGCGTTTTTTATACATAGTTGGATCGTGTGAATAATTAATAAGCAAAAACATTTCCTTCTAGATTCCAGGAATTTGAACAATAAAACCATTTCCGCATTTGAATTAAAGCGATTTATAGAAGGGAAAATTTTTATTTTTTATCAGCCAACCCATTTAACCTTGAGTAAATTTTTGGTTAGAAGTGCCTAATTAAAATTTCGATGCCCTTAATGAGAAAAATAAAAAAATATTTATACAGCTTTTTGAAACGGGCGTTTTTTTATACATAGTTGGATCGTGTGAATAATAAATAAGCAAAAATATTTCCTTCTAGATTCCAGGAATTTGAACAATAAAACCATTTCCGCATTTGAATTAAAGCGATTTATAGAAGGAAAAATTTTTATTTTTTTATCAGTCAACCCATTTAACCTTGAGTAAATTTTTGGTTAGAAGTGCCTAATTAAAATATCAATGCCCTTAATGAGAAAAACAAAAAATATTTATACAGATTTTTAAAACGGGCGTTTTTTATACATAGTTGGATGGTGTGAATAATAAATAAGCTCAAACATTTCCTTCTATATTCCTGAAATTTGAACAATAAAACCACTTCCGCATTTGAATTAAAGCGATTTATAGAACGGAAATTTTTTATTTATTTTCTTTATCCGTCAACCCATTTAACCTTGAGTAAATTTTTGGTTAGAAGTGCTTAATTAAAATATCAATGCCCTTAATGAGAAAAACAAAAAATATTTATACAGCTTTTTAAAACGGGCGTTTTTTATACATAGTTGGATGGTGTGAATAATAAATAAGCAAAAACATTTCCTTCTATATTCCTGGAATTTGAACAATAAAACCACTTCCGCATTTGTATTAAAGCGATTTATAGAACGGACATTTTTTATTTATTTTCTTTATCCGTCAACCCATTTAACCTTGAGTAAATTTTTGGTTAGAAGTGCCTAATTAAAATATCAATGCCCTTAATGAGAAAAACAAAAAATATTTATACAGCTTTTTAAAACGGGCGTTTTTTATACATAGTTGGATCGTGTGAATAATAAATAAGCAAAAACATTTCCTTCTATATTCCTGGAATTTGAACAATAAAACCACTTCCGCATTTGAATTAAAGCGATTTATAGAACGGAAAATTTTTATATTTTTATCAGCCAACCCATTTAACCTTGAGTAAATTTTTGGTTAGAAGTGCCTAATTAAAATTTCAATGCCCTTAATGAGAAAAATAAAAAAAATATTTATACAGCTTTTTGAAACGGGCGTTTTTTATACATAGTTGGATCGTGTGAATAATAAATAAGCAAAAACATTTCCTTCTAGATTCCAGGAATTTAAACAATAAAACCACTTCCGCATTTGAATTAAAGCGATTTATAGAACGGAAATTTTTTATTTTTTTATCAGCCAGCCCATTTAACCTTGAGTGAATTTTTGGTCAGAAGTGCCTAATTAAAATTTCAATGCCCTTAATGAGAAAAATAAAAAATATTTATACAGCTTTTTAAAACGAGCGTTTTTTATACATAGTTGGATCGTGTGAATAATAAATAAACAAAAACATTTCCTTCTAGATTCCAGGAATTTAAACAATAAAACCACTTCCGCATTTGAATTAAAGCGATTTATAGAACGGAAATTTTTTATTTTTTTATCAGTCAACCCATTTAACCTTGAGTAAATTTTTGGTCAGAAGTGCCTAATTAAAATTTCAATGCCTTTAATGAGAAAAATAAAAAATATTTATACAGCTTTTTAAAACGAGCGTTTTTTATATATAGTTGGATCGTGTGAATAATAAATAAGCAAAAACATTTCCTTCTAGATTCCAGGAATTTGAACAATAAAACCACTTCCGCATTTGAATTAAAGCGATTTATAGAACAGAAAATTTTTATTTTTTTTATCAGCCAACCCATTTAACCTTGAGTAAATTTTTGGTTAGAAGTGCCTAATTAAAATTTCAATGCCCTTAATGAGAAAAATAAGAAATATTTATACAGATTTTTAAAACGAGCGTTTTTTATATATAGTTGGATCGTGTGAATAATAAATAAGCAAAAACATTTCCTTCTAGATTCCAGGAATTTGAACAATAAAACCACTTCCGCATTTGAATTAAAGCGAATTATAGAACGGAAAATTTTTATTTTTTTATCACCCAACCCATTTAACCTTGAGTAAATTTTTTGTTAGAAGTGCCTAATTAAAATTTCGATGCCCTTAATGAGAAAAATAAAAAAATATTTATACAGCTTTTTGAAACGGGCGTTTTTTTATACATAGTTGGATCGTGTGAATAATAAATAAGCAAAAACATTTCCTTCTAGATTCCAGGAATTTGAACAATAAAACCATTTCCGCATTTGAATTAAAGCGATTTATAGAAGGGAAAATTTTTATTTTTTTATCAGTCAACCCATTTAACCTTGAGTAAATTTTTGGTTAGAAGTGCCTAATTAAAATTTCAATGCTTTTAATGAGAAAAATAAAAAAATATTTATACAGCTTTTTAAAACGACCGTTTTTTTTATACATAGTTTGATCGTGTGAATAATAAATAAGCAAAAACATTTCCTTCTAGATTCCAGAAATTTGGACATAAAACCACTTCCCCATTTGAATCAAAGCGATTTATATAACGGAAAAATTTTTATTTTTTTATCAGCCAACCCATTTAACCTTGAGTAAATTTTTGGTTAGAAGTGCCTAATTAAAATTTGAATGCCCTTAATGAGAAAAATAAAAAATATTTATACAGCTTTTAAAACGAGCGTTTTTTATACATAGTTGGATCGTGTGAATAATAAATAAGCAAAAACATTTCCTTCTATATTCCAGGAATTTGAACAATAAAACCATTTCCGCATTTGAATTAAAGCGATTTATAGAAGGGAAAATTTTTATTTTTTTATCAGCCAACCTATTTAACCTTGAGTAAATTTTTGGTTAGAAGGGCCTAATTAAAATTTGAATGCCCTTAATGAGAAAAATAAAAAATATTTATACAGCTTTTAAAACGAGCGTTTTTTATACATAGTTGGATCGTGTGAATAATAAATAAGCAAAAACATTTCCTTCTAAATTCCAGGAATTTGAACAATAAAACCATTTCCGCATTTGAATGAAAGCGATTTATAGAAGGGAAAATTTTTATTTTTTTATCAGCCAACCCATTTAACCTTGAGTAAATTTTTGGTTAGAAGTGCCTAATTAAAATTTGAATGCCCTTAATGAGAAAAATAAAAAATATTTATACAGCTTTTAAAACGAGCGTTTTTTATACATAGTTGGATCGTGTGAATAATTAATAAGCAAAAACATTTCCTTCTAGATTCCAGGAATTTGAACAATAAAACCATTTCCGCATTTGAATTAAAGTGATTTATAGAAGGGAAAATTTTTATTTTTTTATCAGCCAACCCATTTAACCTTGAGTAAATTTTTGGTTAGAAGTGCCTAATTAAAATTTGAATGCCCTTAATGAGAAAAATAAAAAATATTTATACAGCTTTTAAAACGAGCGTTTTTTATACATAGTTGGATCGTGTGAATAATTAATAAGCAAAAACATTTCCTTCTAGATTCCAGGAATTTGAACAATAAAACCATTTCCGCATTTGAATTAAAGCGATTTATAGAAGGGAAAATTTTTATTTTTTTATCAGCCAACCCATTTAACCTTGAGTAAATTTTTGGTTAGAAGTGCCTAATTAAAATTTGAATGCCCTTAATGAGAAAAATAAAAAATATTTATACAGCTTTTAAAACGAGCGTTTTTTATACATAGTTGGATCGTGTGAATAATTAATAAGCAAAAACATTTCCTTCTAGATTCCAGGAATTTGAACAATAAAACCATTTCCGCATTTGAATTAAAGCGATTTATAGAAGGGAAAATTTTTATTTTTTTATCAGCCAACCCATTTAACCTTGAGTAAATTTTTGGTTAGAAGTGCCTAATTAAAATTTGAATGCCCTTAATGAGAAAAATAAAAAATATTTATACAGCTTTTAAAACGAGCGTTTTTTATACATAGTTGGATCGTGTGAATAATTAATAAGCAAAAACATTTCCTTCTAGATTCCAGGAATTTGAACAATAAAACCATTTCCGCATTTGAATTAAAGCGATTTATAGAAGGGAAAATTTTTATTTTTTTATCAGCCAACCCATTTAACCTTGAGTAAATTTTTGGTTAGAAGTGCCTAATTAAAATTTGAATGCCCCTAATGAGAAAAATAAAAAATATTTATACAGCTTTTAAAACGAGCGTTTTTTATACATAGTTGGATCGTGTGAATAATTAATAAGCAAAAACATTTCCTTCTAGATTCCAGGAATTTGAACAATAAAACCATTTCCGCATTTGAATTAAAGCGATTTATAGAAGGGAAAATTTTTATTTTTTTATCAGCCAACCCATTTAACCTTGAGTAAATTTTTGGTTAGAAGTGCCTAATTAAAATTTGAATGCCCTTAATGAGAAAAATAAAAAATGTTTATACAGCTTTTAAAACGAGCGTTTTTTATACATAGTTGGATCGTGTGAATAATTAATAAGCAAAAACATTTCCTTCTAGATTCCAGGAATTTGAACAATAAAACCATTTCCGCATTTGAATTAAAGCGATTTATAGAAGGGAAAATTTTTATTTTTTTATCAGCCAACCCATTTAACCTTGAGTAAATTTTTGGTTAGAAGTGCCTAATTAAAATTTGAATGCCCTTAATGAGAAAAATAAAAAATGTTTATACAGCTTTTAAAACGAGCGTTTTTTATACATAGTTGGATCGTGTGAATAATTAATAAGCAAAAACATTTCCTTCTAGATTCCAGGAATTTGAACAATAAAACCATTTCCGCATTTGAATTAAAGCGATTTATAGAAGGGAAAATTTTTATTTTTTTATCAGCCAACCCATTTAACCTTGAGTAAATTTTTGGTTAGAAGTGCCTAATTAAAATTTGAATGCCCTTAATGAGAAAAATAAAAAATGTTTATACAGCTTTTAAAACGAGCGTTTTTTATACATAGTTGGATCGTGTGAATAATTAATAAGCAAAAACATTTCCTTCTAGATTCCAGGAATTTGAACAATAAAACCATTTCCGCATTTGAATTAAAGCGATTTATAGAAGGGAAAATTTTTATTTTTTTATCAGCCAACCCATTTAACCTTGAGTAAATTTTTGGTTAGAAGTGCCTAATTAAAATTTGAATGCCCTTAATGAGAAAAATAAAAAATGTTTATACAGCTTTTAAAACGAGCGTTTTTTATACATAGTTGGATCGTGTGAATAATTAATAAGCAAAAACATTTCCTTCTAGATTCCAGGAATTTGAACAATAAAACCATTTCCGCATTTGAATTAAAGCGATTTATAGAAGGGACAATTTTTATTTTTTTATCAGCCAACCCATTTAACCTTGAGTAAATTTTTGGTTAGAAGTGCCTAATTAAAATTTGAATGCCCTTAATGAGAAAAATAAAAAATGTTTATACAGCTTTTAAAACGAGCGTTTTTTATACATAGTTGGATCGTGTGAATAATTAATAAGCAAAAACATTTCCTTCTAGATTCCAGGAATTTGAACAATAAAACCATTTCCGCATTTGAATTAAAGCGATTTATAGAAGGGAAAATTTTTATTTTTTTATCAGCCAACCCATTTAACCTTGAGTAAATTTTTGGTTAGAAGTGCCTAATTAAAATTTGAATGCCCTTAATGAGAAAAATAAAAAATGTTTATACAGCTTTTAAAACGAGCGTTTTTTATACATAGTTGGATCGTGTGAATAATTAATAAGCAAAAACATTTCCTTCTAGATTCCAGGAATTTGAACAATAAAACCATTTCCGCATTTGAATTAAAGCGATTTATAGAAGGGAAAATTTTTATTTTTTTATCAGCCAACCCATTTAACCTTGAGTAAATTTTTGGTTAGAAGTGCCTAATTAAAATTTGAATGCCCTTAATGAGAAAAATAAAAAATATTTATACAGCTTTTAAAACGAGCGTTTTTTATACATAGTTGGATCGTGTGAATAATTAATAAGCAAAAACATTTCCTTCTAGATTCCAGGAATTTGAACAATAAAACCATTTCCGCATTTGAATTAAAGCGATTTATAGAAGGGAAAATTTTTATTTTTTTATCAGCCAACCCATTTAACCTTGAGTAAATTTTTGGTTAGAAGTGCCTAATTAAAATTTGAATGCCCTTAATGAGAAAAATAAAAAATATTTATACAGCTTTTAAAACGAGCGTTTTTTATACATAGTTGGATCGTGTGAATAATTAATAAGCAAAAACATTTCCTTCTAGATTCCAGGAATTTGAGCAATAAAACCATTTCCGCATTTGAATTAAAGCGATTTATAGAAGGGAAAATTTTTATTTTTTTATCAGCCAACCCATTTAACCTTGAGTAAATTTTTGGTTAGAAGTGCCTAATTAAAATTTGAATGCCCCTAATGAGAAAAATAAAAAATATTTATACAGCTTTTAAAACGAGCGTTTTTTATACATAGTTGGATCGTGTGAATAATTAATAAGCAAAAACATTTCCTTCTAGATTCCAGGAATTTGAACAATAAAACCATTTCCGCATTTGAATTAAAGCGATTTATAGAAGGAAAATTTTTATTTTTTTATCAGCCAACCCATTTAACCTTGAGTAAATTTTTGGTTAGAAGTGCCTAATTAAAATTTGAATGCCCTTAATGAGAAAAATAAAAAATGTTTATACAGCTTTTAAAACGAGCGTTTTTTATACATAGTTGGATCGTGTGAATAATTAATAAGCAAAAACATTTCCTTCTAGATTCCAGGAATTTGAACAATAAAACCATTTCCGCATTTGAATTAAAGCGATTTATAGAAGGGAAAATTTTTATTTTTTTATCAGCCAACCCATTTAACCTTGAGTAAATTTTTGGTTAGAAGTGCCTAATTAAAATTTGAATGCCCCTAATGAGAAAAATAAAAAATATTTATACAGCTTTTAAAACGAGCGTTTTTTATACATAGTTGGATCGTGTGAATAATTAATAAGCAAAAACATTTCCTTCTAGATTCCAGGAATTTGAACAATAAAACCATTTCCGCATTTGAATTAAAGCGATTTATAGAAGGGAAAATTTTTATTTTTTATCAGCCAACCCATTTAACCTTGAGTAAATTTTTGGTTAGAAGTGCCTAATTAAAATTTGAATGCCCTTAATGAGAAAAATAAAAAATATTTATACAGCTTTTAAAACGAGCGTTTTTTATACATAGTTGGATCATGTGAATAATTAATAAGCAAAAACATTTCCTTCTAGATTCCAGGAATTTGAACAATAAAACCATTTCCGCATTTGAATTAAAGCGATTTATAGAAGGGAAAATTTTTATTTTTTTATCAGCCAACCCATTTAACCTTGAGTAAATTTTTGTTTAGAAGTGCCTAATTAAAATTTGAATGCCCTTAACGAGAAAAATAAAAAATATTTATACAGCTTTTAAAACGAGCGTTTTTTATACATAGTTGGATCGTGTGAATAATTAATAAGCAAAAACATTTCCTTCTAGATTCCAGGAATTTGAACAATAAAACCATTTCCGCATTTGAATTAAAGCGATTTATAGAAGGGAAAATTTTTATTTTTTTATCAGCCAACCCATTTAACCTTGAGTAAATTTTTGGTTAGAAGTGCCTAATTAAAATTTCAATGCCCTTAATGAGAAAAATAAAAAATATTTATACAGCTTTTAAAACGAGCGTTTTTTATACATAGTTGGATCGTGTGAATAATAAATAAGCAAAAACATTTCCTTCTAGATTCCAGAAATTTGGACAATAAAACCACTTCCGCATTTGAATTAAAGCGATTTATATAACGGAAATTTTTTTATTTTTTTATCAGCCAACCCATTTAACCTTGAGTAAATTTTTGGTTAGAAGTGCTTAATTAAAATTTCAATGCCCTTAATGAGAAAAATAAAAAATATTTATACAGCTTTTTAAACGAGCGTTTTTTTATACATAGTTGGATCGTGTAAATAATAAATAAGCAAAAACATTTCCTTCTAGATTCCAGAAATTTGGACAATAAAACCACTTCCGCATTTGAATTAAAGCGATTTATATAACGGAAAATTTTTTATTTTTTTATCAGCCAACCCATTTAACCTTGAGTAAATTTTTGGTTAGAAGTGCTTAATTAAAATTTCAACGTCCTTAATGAGAAAAATAAAAAATATTTATACAGCTTTTTAAAACGAGCGTTTTTTTATACATAGTTGGATCGTGTGAATAATAAATAAGCAAAAACATTTCCTTCTATATTCCAGAAATTTGGACTATAAAACCACTTCCGCATTTGAATTAAAGCGATTTATATAACGGAAAAATTTTTATTTTTTTATCAGCCAACCCATTGAACCTTGAGTAAATTTTTGGTTAGAAGTGCCTAATTAAAATTTGAATGCCCTTAATGAGAAAAATAAAAAATATTTATACAGCTTTTAAAACGAGCGTTTTTTATACATAGTTGGATCGTGTGAATAATAAATAAGCAAAAACATTTCCTTCTATATTCTAGGAATTTGAACAAGAAAACCACTTCCGCATTTGAATTAAAGCGATTTATAGAACGGAAATTTTTTATTTTTTTATCAGTCAACCCATTTAACCTTGAGTAAATTTTTGGTCAGAAGTGCCTAATTAAAATTTCAATGCCCTTAATGAGAAAAATAAAAAATATTTATACAGCTTTTTAAAACGAGCGTTTTTTATACATAGTTGGATCGTGTGAATAATAAATAAGCAAAAACATTTCCTTCTAGATTCCAGGAATTTAAACAATAAAACCAATTCCGCATTTGAATTAAAGCGATTTATAGAACGGAAATTTTTTATTTTTTTATCAGCCAACCCATTTAACCTTGAGTAAATTTTTGTTTAGAAGTGCCTAATTAAAATTTGAATGCCCTTAATGAGAAAAATAAAAAATATTTATACAGCTTTTAAAACGAGCGTTTTTTATACATAGTTGGATCGTGTGAATAATAAATAAACAAAAACATTTCCTTCTAGATTCCAGGAATTTAAACAATAAATCCACTTCCGCATTTGAATTAAAGCGATTTATAGAACGGAAATTTTTAATTTTTTTATCAGTCAACCCATTTAACCTTGAGTAAATTTTTGGTCAGAAGTGCCTAATTAAAATTTCAATGCCCTTAATGAGAAAAATAAAAAATATTTATACAGCTTTTTAAAACGAGCGTTTTTTATACATAGTTGGATCGTGTGAATAATAAATAAGCAAAAACATTTCCTTCTAGATTCCAGGAATTTAAACAATAAAACCAATTCCGCATTTGAATTAAAGCGATTTATAGAACGGAAATTTTTTATTTTTTTATCAGCCAACCCATTTAACCTTGAGTAAATTTTTGGTCAGAAGTGCCTAATTAAAATTTCAATGCCTTTAATGAGAAAAATAAAAAATATTTATACAGCTTTTTAAAACGAGCGTTTTTTATATATAGTTGGATCGTGTGAATAATAAATAAGCAAAAACATTTCCTTCTAGATTCCAGGAATTTGAACAATAAAACCACTTCCGCATTTGAATTAAAGCGATTTATAGAACGGAAATTTTTTATTTTTTTATCAGCCAACCCATTTAACCTTGAGTAAATTTTTGGTTAGAAGTGCCTAATTAAAATTTCAATGCCCTTAATGAGAAAAATAAAAAATATTTATACAGCTTTTTAAAACGAGCGTTTTTTATACATAGTTGGATCGTGTGAATAATAAATAAGCAAAAACATTTTCTTCTAGATTCCAGGAATTTAAACAATAAAACCAATTCCGCATTTGAATTAAAGCAATTTATAGAACGGAACTTTTTTATTTTTTTATCAGCCAACCCATTTAACCTTGAGTAAATTTTTGGTCAGAAGTGCCTAATTAAAATTTCAATGCCTTTAATGAGAAAAATAAAAAATATTTATACAGCTTTTTAAAACGAGCGTTTTTTATATATAGTTGGATCGTGTGAATAATAAATAAGCAAAAACATTTCCTTCTAGATTCCAGGAATTTGAACAATAAAACCACTTCCGCATTTGAATTAAAGCGATTTATAGAACGGAAATTTTTTATTTTTTTATCAGCCAACCCATTTAACCTTGAGTAAATTTTTGGTTAGAAGTGCCTAATTAAAATTTCAATGCCCTTAATGAGAAAGATAAAAAATATTTATACAGCTTTTTAAAACGAGCGTTTTTTATATATAGTTGGATCGTGTGAATAATAAATAAGCAAAAACATTTCCTTCTATATTCTAGGAATTTGAACAATAAAACCACTTCCGCATTTGAATTAAAGCGATTTATAGAACGGAAAATTTTTATTTTTTTATCAGCCAACCCATTTAACCTTGAGTAAATTTTTGGTTAGAAGTGCCTAATTAAAATTTCAATGCCCTTAATGAGAAAAATAAAAAATATTTATACAGCTTTTTAAAACGAGCGTTTTTTATATATAGTTGGATCGTGTGAATAATAATTAAGCAAAAACATTTCCTTCTATATTCTAGGAATTTGAACAATAAAACCACTTCCGCATTTGAATTAAAGCGATTTATAGAACGGAAAACTTTTATTTTTTTTATCAGACAACCCATTTAACCTTGAGTAAATTTTTGGTTAGAAGTGCCTAATTAAAATTTCAATGCCCTTAATGAGAAAAATAAAAAATATTTATACAGATTTTTAAAACGAGCGTTTTTTATATATAGTTGGATCGTGTGAATAATAAATAAGCAAAAACATTTCCTTCTATATTCTAGGAATTTGAACAATAAAACCACTTCCGCATTTGAATTAAAGCGATTTATAGAACAGAAAATTTTTATTTTTTTTATCAGCCAACCCATTTAACCTTGAGTAAATTTTTGGTTAGAAGTGCCTAATTAAAATTTCAATGCCCTTAATGAGAAAAATAAGAAATATTTATACAGATTTTTAAAACGAGCGTTTTTTATATATAGTTGGATCGTGTGAATAATAAATAAGCAAAAACATTTCCTTCTAGATTCCAGGAATTTGAACAATAAAACCACTTCCGCATTTGAATTAAAGCGAATTATAGAACGGAAAATTTTTATTTTTTTATCACCCAACCCATTTAACCTTGAGTAAATTTTTTGTTAGAAGTGCCTAATTAAAATTTCGATGCCCTTAATGAGAAAAATAAAAAAATATTTATACAGCTTTTTGAAACGGGCGTTTTTTTATACATAGTTGGATCGTGTGAATAATAAATAAGCAAAAACATTTCCTTCTAGATTCCAGGAATTTGAACAATAAAACCATTTCCGCATTTGAATTAAAGCGATTTATAGAAGGGAAAATTTTTATTTTTTTATCAGTCAACCCATTTAACCTTGAGTAAATTTTTGGTTAGAAGTGCCTAATTAAAATTTCAATGCTTTTAATGAGAAAAATAAAAAAATATTTATACAGCTTTTTAAAACAACCGTTTTTTTATACATAGTTTGATCGTGTGAATAATAAATAAGCAAAAACATTTCCTTCTAGATTCCAGAAATTTGGACATAAAACCACTTCCCCATTTGAATCAAAGCGATTTATATAACGGAAAAATTTTTATTTTTTTATCAGCCAACCCATTTAACCTTGAGTAAATTTTTGGTTAGAAGTGCCTAATTAAAATTTGAATGCCCTTAATGAGAAAAATAAAAAATATTTATACAGCTTTTAAAACGAGCGTTTTTTATACATAGTTGGATCGTGTGAATAATAAATAAGCAAAAACATTTCCTTCTATATTCCAGGAATTTGAACAATAAAACCATTTCCGCATTTGAATTAAAGCGATTTATAGAAGGGAAAATTTTAATTTTTTTATCAGCCAACCTATTTAACCTTGAGTAAATTTTTGGTTAGAAGGGCCTAATTAAAATTTGAATGCCCTTAATGAGAAAAATAAAAAATATTTATACAGCTTTTAAAACGAGCGTTTTTTATACATAGTTGGATCGTGTGAATAATAAATAAGCAAAAACATTTCCTTCTAAATTCCAGGAATTTGAACAATAAAACCATTTCCGCATTTGAATGAAAGCGATTTATAGAAGGGAAAATTTTTATTTTTTTATCAGCCAACCCATTTAACCTTGAGTAAATTTTTGGTTAGAAGTGCCTAATTAAAATTTGAATGCCCTTAATGAGAAAAATAAAAAATATTTATACAGCTTTTAAAACGAGCGTTTTTTATACATAGTTGGATCGTGTGAATAATTAATAAGCAAAAACATTTCCTTCTAGATTCCAGGAATTTGAACAATAAAACCATTTCCGCATTTGAATTAAAGCGATTTATAGAAGGGAAAATTTTTATTTTTTTATCAGCCAACCCATTTAACCTTGAGTAAATTTTTGGTTAGAAGTGCCTAATTAAAATTTGAATGCCCTTAATGAGAAAAATAAAAAATATTTATACAGCTTTTAAAACGAGCGTTTTTTATACATAGTTGGATCGTGTGAATAATTAATAAGCAAAAACATTTCCTTCTAGATTCCAGGAATTTGAACAATAAAACCATTTCCGCATTTGAATTAAAGCGATTTATAGAAGGGAAAATTTTTATTTTTTTATCAGCCAACCCATTTAACCTTGAGTAAATTTTTGGTTAGAAGTGCCTAATTAAAATTTGAATGCCCTTAATGAGAAAAATAAAAAATATTTATACAGCTTTTAAAACGAGCGTTTTTTATACATAGTTGGATCGTGTGAATAATTAATAAGCAAAAACATTTCCTTCTAGATTCCAGGAATTTGAACAATAAAACCATTTCCGCATTTGAATTAAAGCGATTTATAGAAGGGAAAATTTTTATTTTTTTATCAGCCAACCCATTTAACCTTGAGTAAATTTTTGGTTAGAAGTGCCTAATTAAAATTTGAATGCCCTTAATGAGAAAAATAAAAAATGTTTATACAGCTTTTAAAACGAGCGTTTTTTATACATAGTTGGATCGTGTGAATAATTAATAAGCAAAAACATTTCCTTCTAGATTCCAGGAATTTGAACAATAAAACCATTTCCGCATTTGAATTAAAGCGATTTATAGAAGGGAAAATTTTTATTTTTTTATCAGCCAACCCATTTAACCTTGAGTAAATTTTTGGTTAGAAGTGCCTAATTAAAATTTGAATGCCCCTAATGAAAAAAATAAAAAATATTTATACAGCTTTTAAAACGAGCGTTTTTTATACATAGTTGGATCGCGTGAATAATTAATAAGCAAAAACATTTCCTTCTAGATTCCAGGAATTTGAACAATAAAACCATTTCCGCATTTGAATTAAAGCGATTTATAGAAGGGAAAATTTTTATTTTTTATCAGCCAACCCATTTAACCTTGAGTAAATTTTTGGTTAGAAGTGCCTAATTAAAATTTGAATGCCCTTAATGAGAAAAATAAAAAATATTTATACAGCTTTTAAAACGAGCGTTTTTTATACATAGTTGGATCGTGTGAATAATTAATAAGCAAAAACATTTCCTTCTAGATTCCAGGAATTTGAACAATAAAACCATTTCCGCATTTGAATTAAAGCGATTTATAGAAGGGAAAATTTTTATTTTTTTATCAGCCAACCCATTTAACCTTGAGTAAATTTTTGTTTAGAAGTGCCTAATTAAAATTTGAATGCCCTTCATGAGAAAAATAAAAAATATTTATACAGCTTTTAAAACGAGCGTTTTTTATACATAGTTGGATCGTGTGAATAATAAATAAGCAAAAACATTTCCTTCTAGATTCCAGGAATTTGAACAATAAAACCATTTCCGCATTTGAATTAAATCGATTTATAGAAGGGAAAATTTTTATTTTTTTATCAGCCAACCCATTTAACCTTGAGTAAATTTTTGGTTAGAAGTGTCTAATTAAAATTTGAATGCCCTTAACGAGAAAAATAAAAAATATTTATACAGCTTTTAAAACGAGCGTTTTTTATACATAGTTGGATCGTGTGAATAATTAATAAGCAAAAACATTTCCTTCTAGATTCCAGGAATTTGAACAATAAAACCATTTCCGCATTTGAATTAAAGCGATTTATAGAAGGGAAAATTTTTATTTTTTTATCAGCCAACCCATTTAACCTTGAGTAAATTTTTGGTTAGAATTGCCTAATTAAAATTTCAATGCCCTTAATGAGAAAAATAAAAAATATTTATACAGCTTTTAAAACGAGCGTTTTTTATACATAGTTGGATCGTGTGAATAATAAATAAGCAAAAACATTTCCTTCTAGATTCCAGAAATTTGGACAATAAAACCACTTCCGCATTTGAATTAAAGCGATTTATATAACGGAAATTTTTTTATTTTTTTATCAGCCAACCCATTTAACCTTGAGTAAATTTTTGGTTAGAAGTGCTTAATTAAAATTTCAATGCCCTTAATGAGAAAAATAAAAAATATTTATACAGCTTTTTAAACGAGCGTTTTTTTATACATAGTTGGATCGTGTAAATAATAAATAAGCAAAAACATTTCCTTCTAGATTCCAGAAATTTGGACAATAAAACCACTTCCGCATTTGAATTAAAGCGATTTATATAACGGAAAATTTTTTATTTTTTTATCAGCCAACCCATTTAACCTTGAGTAAATTTTTGGTTAGAAGTGCTTAATTAAAATTTCAACGTCCTTAATGAGAAAAATAAAAAATATTTATACAGCTTTTTAAAACGAGCGTTTTTTTATACATAGTTGGATCGTGTGAATAATAAATAAGCAAAAACATTTCCTTCTATATTCCAGAAATTTGGACAATAAAACCACTTCCGCATTTGAATTAAAGCGATTTATATAACGGAAAAATTTTTATTTTTTTATCAGCCAACCCATTGAACCTTGAGTAAATTTTTGGTTAGAAGTGCCTAATTAAAATTTGAATGCCCTTAATGAGAAAAATAAAAAATATTTATACAGCTTTTAAAACGAGCGTTTTTTATACATAGTTGGATCGTGTGAATAATAAATAAGCAAAAACATTTCCTTCTATATTCTAGGAATTTGAACAAGAAAACCACTTCCGCATTTGAATTAAAGCGATTTATAGAACGGACAATTTTTATTTTTTTATCACCTAACCCATTTTACCTTGAGTAAATTTTTGGTTAGAAGTGCCTAATTAAAATTTCAATGCCCTTAGTGGGAAAAATTAAAAATATTTATATAGCTTTTTGAAACGGGCGTTTTTTTTTTTACATAGTTGGATCGTGTGAATAATAAATAAGCAAAAACATTTCCTTCTAGATTCCAGGAATTTGAACAATAAAACCACTTCCGCATTTGAATTAAAGCGATTTATAGAACGGAAAATTTTTATTTTTTTATCAGCCAACCCATTTAACCTTGGGTAAATTTTTGGTTAGAAGTGCTTAATTAAAATTTGAATGCCCTTAATGAGAAAAATAAAAAATATTTATACAGCTTTTTGAAACGGGCGTTTTTTAATACATAGTTGGATCGTGTGAATAATAAATAAGCAAAAACATTTCCTTCTAGATTCCAGGAATTTGAACAATAAAACCATTTCCGCATTTGAATGAAAGCGATTTATAGAAGGGAAAATTTTTATTTTTTTATCAGCCAACCCATTTAACCTTGAGTAAATTTTGGTTAGAAGTGCCTAATTAAAATTTCAATGCTTTTAATGAAAAAAAATAAAAAAAATATTTATACAGCTTTTTAAAACGAGCGTTTTTTTATACATAGTTGGATCGTGTGAATAATAAATAAGCAAAAACATTTCCTTCTAGATTCCAGAAATTTGTACAATAAAACCTCTTCCGCATTTGAATTAAAGCGATTTATATAACGGAAAAATTTTTATTTTTTTATCAGCCAACCCATTTAACCTTGAGTAAATTTTTGGTTAGAAGTGCTTAATTAAAATTTCAATGCCCTTAATGAGAAAAATAAAAAATATTTATACAGCTTTTTGAAACGGGCGTTTTTTTATACATAGTTGGATCGTGTGAATAATAAATAAGCAAAAACATTTCCTTCTAGATTCCAGGAATTTGAACAATAAAACCATTTCCGCATTTGAATGAAAGCGATTTATAGAAGGGAAAATTTTTATTTTTTTATCAGCCAACCCATTTAACCTTGAGTAAATTTTGGTTAGAAGTGCCTAATTAAAATTTCAATGCTTTTAATGAAAAAATTAAAAAAATATTTATACAGCTTTTTAAAACGAGCGTTTTTTTATACATAGTTGGATCGTGTGAATAATAAATAAACAAAAACATTTCCTTCTAGATTCCAGGAATTTGAACAATAAAACCACTTCCGCATTTGAATTAAAGCGATTTATAGCTTTTTGAAACGGGCGTTTTTTTATACATAGTTGGATCGTGTGAATAATAAATACGCAAAAACATTTCCATCTAGATTCAAGGAATTTGAACAATAAAACCAATTCCGCATTTGAATTAAAGCGATTTATAGAACGGAAAATTTTTATTTTTTTATCAGCCAACCCATTTAGCCTTGAGTAAATTTTTGGTTAGAAGTGACTAATTAAAATTTCAATGCCCTTAACGGGAAAAATAAAAAATATTTATACAGCTTTTTAAAACGAGCGTTTTTTATACATAGTTGGATCGTGTGAATAATAAATAAGCAAAAACATTTCCTTCTAGATTCCAGGAATTTGAACAATAAAACCACTTCCGCATTTGAATTAAAGCGATTTATAGAACGGAAAATTTTTATTTTTTTATCAGCCAAACCATTTAACCTTGAGTAAATTTTTGGTTAGAAGTGCCTAATTAAAATTTCAATGCTCTTAATGGGAAAAATAAAAAATATTTATACAGCTTTTTGAAACGGGCGTTTTTTATACACAGTTGGATCGTGTGAATAATAAACAAGCAAAAACATTTCCTTCTAGATTCCAGGAATTTGAACAATAAAACCACTTCCGCATTTGAATTAAAGCGATTTATAGAACGGAAAATTTTAATTTTTTTATCAGCCAACCCATTTAACCTTGAGTAAATTTTTGGTTAGAAGTGCCTAATTAAAATTTCAATGCCCTTAATGGGAAAAATAAAAAATATTTATACAGCTTTTAGGAACGGGCGTTTTTTATACATAGTTGGATCGTGTGAATAATAAATAAGCAAAAACATTTCCTTCTAGATTCCAGGAATTTGAACAATAAAACCACTTCCGCATTTGAATTAAAGCGATTTATAAAACGGAAAATTTTTATTTTTTTATCAGCCAACCCATTTAACCTTGAGTAAATTTTTGGTTAGAAGTGCCTAATTAAAATTTCAATGCCCTTAATGGGAAAAATAAAAAATATTTATACAGCTTTTTGAAACGGGCGTTTTTTATACATAGTTGGATCGTGTGAATAATAAATAATCAAAAACATTTCCTTCTAGATTCCAGGAATTTGAACAATAAAACCACTTCCGCATTTGAATTAAAGCGATCTATAGAACGGAAAATTTTTATTTTTTTATCAGCCAACCCATTTAACCTTGAGTAAATTTTTGGTTAGAAGTGCCTAATTAAAATTTCAATGCCCTTAATGAGAAAAATAAAAAATATTTATACAGCTTTTTGAAACGGGCGTTTTTTATACATAGTTGGATCGTGTGAATAATAAATAAGCAAAAAGCTTTCCTTCTAGATTCCAGGAATTTGAGCAATAAAACCACTTCCGCATTTGAATTAAAGCGATCTATAGAACGGAAAATTTTTATTTTTTATCAGTCAACCCATTTAACCTTGAGTAAATTTTTGGTTAGAAATGCCTAATTAAAATTTCAATGCCCTTAATGGGAAAAATAAAAAATATTTATACAGCTTTTTAAAACGGGCGTTTTTTATACATAGTTGGATCGTGTGAATAATAAATAAGCAAAAACAATTCCTTCTGTATTCCAGGAATTTTAACAATAAAGACACATCCGCATTTGAATT
This sequence comes from Eurosta solidaginis, assembly GCF_040869045.1. Classification (NCBI taxonomy): domain Eukaryota; kingdom Metazoa; phylum Arthropoda; class Insecta; order Diptera; family Tephritidae; genus Eurosta; species Eurosta solidaginis. The sequence goes on from NC_090323.1 coordinate 24,408,484, forward strand.
AAAGCGATCCATAGAACGGAAAATTTTTATTTTTTTATCAGTCAACCCATTTAACCTTGAGTAAATTTTTGGTAGAAGTGCCTAATTAAAATTTCAATGCCCTTAATGAGAAAAATAAAAAATATTTATACAGCTTTTTGAAACGTGCGTTTTTTATACATAGTTGGATCGTGTGAATAATAAATAAGCAAAAACATTTCCTTCTAGATTCCAGGAATTTGAACAATAAGACCACTTCCGCATTTGAATTAAAGCGATCTATAGAACGGAAAATTTTTATTTTTTATCAGTCAACCCATTTAACCTTGAGTAAATTTTTGGTTAGAAATGCCTAATTAAAATTTCAATGCCCTTAATGGGAAAAATAAAAAATATTTATACAGCTTTTTAAAACGGGCGTTTTTTATACATAGTTGGATCGTGTGAATAATAAATAAGCAAAAACAATTCCTTCTGTATTCCAGGAATTTTAACAATAAAGACACATCCGCATTTGAATTAAAGCGATCCATAGAACGGAAAATTTTTATTTTTTTATCAGTCAACCCATTTAACCTTGAGTAAATTTTTGGTTAGAAGTGCCTAATTAAAATTTCAATGCCCTTAATGAGAAAAATAAAAAATATTTATACAGCTTTTTGAAACGGGCGTTTTTTATACATAGTTGGATCGTGTGAATAATAAATAAGCAAAAACATTTCCTTCTAGATTCGAGGAATTTGAACAATAAAACCACTTCCGCATTTGAATTAATAATAATAATAATAATAATAATAATACCCAACGGATTAAACCCTCCAAAGCCCGCCCGACCGGCGCGAGGGGCGCATCCGCATGACGCACGGATTTGTTATTGCCGAGTTTTTGATAGGCGGAGGTTTGTTAAGCGTCGAGATCTAAAACTGCTCAGCTACAGAATAAAAATCATCAGCTGAGTACTATACATAACAGTTAGAAATTACATAGAAATTATACATATATATACTACATTGTTAAATAAGTGAACATTTTTAATTTATTTGATTTTTTTTTTTTTTTTTTTTTTTATTTGTTAAGAGTTAAGATAGGATAAGACAGTTTTCGTTATGGTAAAAAGTGAATCCGTTATATCAAATGAATTAGAATGAGTGTTAAAATCATGACACAAACACCGAAAAGATTCATTTAATTCGAAATTAGTTCTACACTGCCTCAAAAGAAGAGGTTTGTAATGTCTTGACACCCGTGATGGGACGTTGAAATTTACTTCGTTCAAAAGAATTGGACTAGAAATCAGTCCATTCAGGAGTTTAGCGATAAATATAACGCCTAGCATTTCTCTACGACTTGCAAGAGTTGGAAGATTGATAAGCTTTAACCGACTAGTATAAGGTGGAAGATTATACGCAGAGTCCCACTGAAAATTCCTTAAAGAGAAAAGTAGAAATTGCTTTTGTATTGATTCCAGTCTATCTGCATGAATTCGATATTGTGGATTCCAGACTATTGATCCGTATTCTAGTATCGGTCTAACTAAGGTGATGAAAAGGGCTTTAGTTGCATAAGGGTCACTAAATTCTTTGGACCACCGTTTCACGTATGAAAGAACACCTCTAGCCTTATTGACAGTAGCATTAATATGAAGGTTGAAACTAAGTTTAGCATCTATCGTGACTCCCAAGTCCTCAAAATAGTTTACTGATAGAAGACAAAAATTATTAATTACGTAAGAGGCTGCTGGCAAAGATCTTCGAGATAGGCACATGAATTTGCATTTATTTAGGTTCAGCGGCATTGAATTTACGTTTACGTTAAAGCGACCTATACAACGGAAAATTTTTATTTTTTATCAGTCAACCCATTTAACCTTGAGTAAATTTTTGGTTAGAAATGCCTAATTAAAATTTCAATGCCCTTAATGGGAAAAATAAAAAATATTTATACAGCTTTTTAAAACGGGCGTTTTTTATACATAGTTGGATCGTGTGAATAATAAATAGGCAAAAACATTTCCTTCTAGATTCCAGGAATTTGAGCAAAAAAACCACTTCCGCATTTGAATTAAAGCGATCTATAGAACGGAAAATTTTAATTTTTTATCAGTCAACCCATTTAACCTTGAGTAAATTTTTGGTTAGAAATGCCTAATTAAAATTTCAATGTCCTTAATGGGAAAAATAAAAAATATTTATACAGCTTTTTAAAACGGGATTTTTTTATACATAGTTGGATCGTGTGAATAATAAATAAGCAAAAACAATTCCTTCTGTGTTCCAGGAATTTTAACAATAAAGACACATCCGCATTTGTATTAAAGCGATCCATAGAACGGAAAATTTTTATTTTTTTATCAGGCAACCCATTTAACCTTGAGTAAATTTTTGGTAAGAAGTGCCTAATTAAAATTTCAATGCCCTTAATGAGAAAAATAAAAAATATTTATACCGCTTTTTAAAACGGGCGTTTTTTTATACATAGTTGGATCGTGTGAATAATAAATAAGCAAAAACATTTCCTTCTAGATTCCAGGAATTTGAACAATAAAACCACTTCCGCATTTGAATTAAAGCGATCTATAGAACGGAAAATTTTTATTTTTTATCAGTCAACCCATTTAACCTTGAGTAAATTTTTGGTTAGAAATGCCTAATTAAAATTTCAATGCCCTTAATGGGAAAAATAAAAAATATTTATACAGCTTTTTAAAACGGGCGTTTTTTATACATAGTTGGATCGTGTGAATAATAAATAAGCAAAAACAATTCCTTCTGTATTCCAGGAATTTTAACAATAAAGACACATCCGCATTTGAATTAAAGCGATCCATAGAACGGAAAATTTTTATTTTTTTATCAGTCAACCCATTTAACCTTGAGTAAATTTTTGGTTAGAAGTGCCTAATAAAAATTTCAATGCCCTTAATGGGAAAAATAAAAAATATTTATACAGCTTTTTAAAACGAGCGTTTTTTATACATAGTTGGATCGTGTGAATAATAAATAAGCAAAAACAATTCCTTCTGTATTCCAGGAATTTGAACAATAAAAACACATCCGCATTTGAATTAAAGAGATCTATAGAACGGAAAATTTTTATTTTTTTATCAGTCAATCCATTTAACCTTGAGTAAATTTTTGGTTAGAAGTGCCTAATTAAAATTTCAATGCCCTTAATGGGAAAAATAAGAAATATTTATACAGCTTTTTAAAACGAGCGTTTTTTATACATAGTTGGATCGTGTGAATAATAAATATGCAAAAACAATTCCTTCTGTATTCCAGGAATTTGAACAATAAAAACACATCCGCATTTGAATTAAAGCGATCTATAGAACGGAAAATTTTTATTTTTTTTATCAGTCAACCCATTTAACCTTGAGTAAATTTTTGGTTAGAAGTGCCTAATTAAAATTTCAATGCCCTTAATGGGAAAAATAAAAAATATTTATACAGCTTTTTAAAACGGGGGTTTTTTTACATAGTTGGATCGTGTAAATAATAAATAAGCAAAAACAATTCCTTCTGTATTCCAGGAATGTGAACAATAAAGACACATCCGCATTTGAATTAAAGCTATCTATAGAACGGAAAATTTTTATTTTTTTATCAGTCAACCCATTTAACCTTGAGTAAATTTTTGGTTAGAAGTGCCTAATTAAAATTTCAATGCCCTTAATGGGAAAAATAAAAAATATTTATACAGCTTTTTAAAACGAGCGTTTTTTATACATAGTTGGATCGTGTGAATAATAAATATGCAAAAACAATTCCTTCTGTATTCCAGGAATTTGAACAATAAAAACACATCCGCATTTGAATTAAAGCGATCTATAGAACGGAAAATTTTTATTTTTTTATCAGTCAACCCATTTAACCTTGAGTCAATTTTTGGTAAGAAGTGCCTAATTAAAATTTCAATGCCCTGAATGACAAAAATAAAAAAATATTTATAAAGCTTATTAAAACGGGGGTTTTTATACATAGTTGGATCGTGTGAATAATAAATAAGCAAAAACATTTCCTTCTATATTCTAGGAATTTGAATAATAAAACCACTTCCGCATTTGAATTAAAGCGATTTATAGAACGGAAAATTTTTATTTTTTTATCAGTCAACCCATTTAACCTTGAGTAAATTTTTGGTAAGAAGTGCCTAATTAAAATTTCAATGCCCTGAATGACAAAAATAAAAAATATTTATAAAGCTTTTTAAAATGGGGGTTTTTATACATAGTTGGATCGTGTGAATAATAAATAAGCAAAAACATTTCCTTCTATATTCTAGGAATTTGAACAATAAAACCACTTCCGCATTTGAATTAAAGTGATTTATAGAACGGAAAATTTTTATTTTTTTTATCAGCCAACCCATTTAACCTTGAGTAAATTTTTGGTTAGAAGTGCCTAATTAAAATTTCAATTCCCTTAATGAGAAAAATAAAAAAATATTTATACAGCTTTTTAAAACGAGCGTTTTTTATACATAGTTGGTTCGTGTGAATAATAAATAAGCAAAAACATTTCCTTCTATATTCTAGGAATTTGAATAATAAAACCACTTCCGCATTTGAATTAAAGCGATTTATAGAACGGAAAATTTTTATTTTTTTATCAGCCAACCCATTTAACCTTGAGTAAATTTTTGGTTAGAAGTGCCTAATTAAAATTTCAATGCCCTTAATGAGAAAAATAAAAAATATTTATACAGCTTTTTAAAACGAGCGATTTTTATACATAGTTGGATCGTGTGAATAATAAATAAGCAAAAACATTTCCTTCTAGATTCCAGGAATTTGAACAATAAAACCACTTCCGCATTTGAATTAAAGCGATTTATAGAACGGACAATTTTTATTTTTTTTATCAGCCAATCCATTTAACCTTGAGTAAATTTTTGGTTAGAAGTGCCTAATTAAAATTTCAATTCCCTTAATGAGAAAAATAAAAAATATTTATACAGCTTTTTGAAACGGGCGTTTTTTATACATAGTTGGATCGTGTGAATAATAAATAAGCAAAAACATTTCCTTCTATATTCCAGGAATTTGAACAATAAAACCACTTCCGCATTTGAATTAAAGCGATCTATAGAACGGAAAATTTTGATTTTTTTATCAGTCAACCCATTTAACCTTGAGTAAATTTTTGGTTAGAAATGCCTAATTAAAATTTCAATGCCCTTAATGGGAAAAATAAAAAATATTTATACAGCTTTTTAAAACGGGCGTTTTTTATACATAGTTGGATCGTGTGAATAATAAATAAGCAAAAACAATTCCTTCTGTATTCCAGGAATTTGAACAATAAAAACACATCCGCATTTGAATTAAAGCGATCTATAGAACGGAAATTTTTTATTTTTTTTATCAGTCAACCCATTTAACCTTGAGTAAATTTTTGGTTAGAAGTGCCTAATTAAAATTTCAATGCTCTTAATGGGAAAAATAAAAAATATTTATACAGCTTTTTGAAACGGGCGTTTTTTATACACAGTTGGATCGTGTGAATAATAAACAAGCAAAAACATTTCCTTCTAGATTCCAGGAATTTGAACAATAAAACCACTTCCGCATTTGAATTAAAGCGATTTATAGAACGGAAAATTTTTATTTTTTTATCAGCCAACCCATTTAGCCTTGAGTAAATTTTTGGTTAGAAGTGACTAATTAAAATTTCAATGCCCTTAACGGGAAAAATAAAAAATATTTATACAGCTTTTTAAAACGAGCGTTTTTTATACATAGTTGGATCGTGTGAATAATAAATAAGCAAAAACATTTCCTTCTAGATTCCAGGAATTTGAACAATAAAACCACTTCCGCATTTGAATTAAAGCGATTTATAGAACGGAAAATTTTTATTTTTTTATCAGCCAAACCATTTAACCTTGAGTAAATTTTTGGTTAGAAGTGCCTAATTAAAATTTCAATGCTCTTAATGGGAAAAATAAAAAATATTTATACAGCTTTTTGAAACGGGCGTTTTTTATACACAGTTGGATCGTGTGAATAATAAACAAGCAAAAACATTTCCTTCTAGATTCCAGGAATTTGAACAATAAAACCACTTCCGCATTTGAATTAAAGCGATATATAGAACGGAAAATTTTTATTTTTTTATCAGCCAACCCATTTAACCTTGAGTAAATTTTTGGTTAGAAGTGCCTAATTAAAATTTCAATGCCCTTAATGGGAAAAATAAAAAATATTTATACAGCTTTTAGAAACGGGCGTTTTTTATACATAGTTGGATCGTGTGAATAATAAATAAGCAAAAACATTTCCTTCTAGATTCCAGGAATTTGAACAATAAAACCACTTCCGCATTTGAATTAAAGCGATTTATAGAACGGAAAATTTTTATTTTTTTATCAGCCAACCCATTTAACCTTGAGTAAATTTTTGGTTAGAAGTGCCTAATTAAAATTTCAATGCCCTTAATGGGAAAAATAAAAAATATTTATACAGCTTTTTGAAACGGGCGTTTTTTATACATAGTTGGATCGTGTGAATAATAAATAATCAAAAACATTTCCTTCTAGATTCCAGGAATTTGAACAATAAAACCACTTCCGCATTTGAATTAAAGCGATCTATAGAACGGAAAATTTTTATTTTTTTATCAGCCAACCCATTTAACCTTGAGTAAATTTTTGGTTAGAAGTGCCTAATTAAAATTTCAATGCCCTTTTTATAAAAACAATTCCTTCTGTATTCCAGGAATTTTAACAATAAAGACACATCCGCATTTGAATTAAAGCGATCCATAGAACGGAAAATTTTTATTTTTTTATCAGTCAACCCATTTAACCTTGAGTAAATTTTTGGTAGAAGTGCCTAATTAAAATTTCAATGCCCTTAATGAGAAAAATAAAAAATATTTATACAGCTTTTTGAAACGGGCGTTTTTTATACATAGTTGGATCGTGTGAATAATAAATAAGCAAAAACATTTCCTTCTAGATTCCAGGAATTTGAACAATAAAACCACTTCCGCATTTGAATTAAAGCGATCTATAGAACGGAAAATTTTTATTTTTTATCAGTCAACCCATTTAACCTTGAGTAAATTTTTGGTTAGAAATGCCTAATTAAAATTTCAATGCCCTTAATGGGAAAAATAAAAAATATTTATACAGCTTTTTAAAACGGGCGTTTTTTATACATAGTTGGATCGTGTGAATAATAAATAAGCAAAAACAATTCCTTCTGTATTCCAGGAATTTTAACAATAAAGACACATCCGCATTTGAATTAAAGCGATCCATAGAACGGAACATTTTTATTTTTTTATCAGTCAACCCATTTAACCTTGAGTAAATTTTTGGTTAGAAGTGCCTAATTAAAATTTCAATGCCCTTAATGAGAAAAATAAAAAATATTTATACAGCTTTTTGAAACGGGCGTTTTTTATACATAGTTGGATCGTGTGAATAATAAATAAGCAAAAACATTTCCTTCTAGATTCCAGGAATTTGAACAATAAAACCACTTCCGCATTTGAATTAAAGCGATCTATAGAACGGAAAATTTTTATTTTTTATCAGTCAACCCATTTAACCTTGAGTAAATTTTTGGTTAGAAATGCCTAATTAAAATTTCAATGCCCTTAATGGGAAAAATAAAAAATATTTATACAGCTTTTTAAAACGGGCGTTTTTTATACATAGTTGGATCGTGTGAATAATAAATAAGCAAAAACAATTCCTTCTGTATTCCAGGAATTTTAACAATAAAGACACATCCGCATTTGAATTAAAGCGATCCATAGAACGGAAAATTTTTATTTTTTTATCAGGCAACCCATTTAACCTTGAGTAAATTTTTGGTAAGAAGTGCCTAATTAAAATTTCAATGCCCTTAATGAGAAAAATAAAAAATATTTATACCGCTTTTTAAAACGGGCGTTTTTTTATACATAGTTGGATCGTGTGAATAATAAATAAGCAAAAACATTTCCTTCTAGATTCCAGGAATTTGAGCAATAAAACTACTTCCGCATTTGAATTAAAGCGATCTATAGAACGGAAAATTTTTATTTTTTATCAGTCAACCCATTTAACCTTGAGTAAATTTTTGGTTAGAAATGCCTAATTAAAATTTCAATGCCCTTAATGGGAAAAATAAAAAATATTTATACAGCTTTTTAAAACGGGCGTTTTTTATACATAGTTGAATCGTGTGAATAATAAATAAGCAAAAACAATTCCTTCTGTATTCCAGGAATTTTAACAATAAAGACATATCCGCATTTGAATTAAAGCGATCCATAGAACGGAAAATTTTTATTTTTTTATCAGTCAACCCATTTAACCTTGAGTAAATTTTTGGTTAGAAGTGCCTAATAAAAATTTCAATGCGCTTAATGGGAAAAATAAAAAATATTTATACAGCTTTTTAAAACGATCGTTTTTTATACATAGTTGGATCGTGTGAATAATAAATAAGCAAAAACAATTCCTTCTGTATTCCAGGAATTTGAACAATAAAAACACGTCCGCATTTGAATTAAAGCGATCTATAGAACGGAAAATTTTTATTTTTTTATCAGTCAACCCATTTAACCTTGAGTAAATTTTTGGTTAGAAGTGCCTAATTAAAATTTCAATGCCCTTAATGGGAAAAATAAGAAATATTTATACAGCTTTTTAAAACTAGCGTTTTTTATACATAGTTGGATCGTGTGAATAATAAATATGCAAAAACAATTCCTTCTGTATTCCAGGAATTTGAACAATAAAAACACATCCGCATTTGAATTAAAGCGATCTATAGAACGGAAAATTTTTATTTTTTTTATCAGTCAACCCATTTAACCTTGAGTAAATTTTTGGTTAGAAGTGCCTAATTAAAATTTCAATGCCCTTAATGGGAAAAATAAAAAATATTTATACAGCTTTTTAAAACGGGGGTTTTTTTTACATAGTTGGATCGTGTGAATAATAAATAAGCAAAAACAATTCCTTCTGTATTCCAGGAATTTGAACAATAAAGACACATCCGCATTTGAATTAAAGCGATCTATAGAACGGAAAATTTTTATTTTTTTATCAGTCAACCCATTTAACCTTGAGTCAATTTTTGGTAAGAAGTGCCTAATTAAAATTTCAATGCCCTGAATGACAAAAATAAAAAATATTTATAAAGCTTTTTAAAACGGGGGTTTTTATACATAGTTGGATCGTGTGAATAATAAATAAGCAAAAACATTTCCTTCTATATTCTAGGAATTTGAACAATAAAACCACTTCCGCATTTGAATTAAAGTGATTTATAGAACGGAAAATTTTTATTTTTTTTATCAGCCAACCCATTTAACCTTGAGTAAATTTTTGGTTAGAAGTGCCTAATTAAAATTTCAATTCCCTTAATGAGAAAAATAAAAAAATATTTATACAGCTTTTTAAAACGAGCGTTTTTTATACATAGTTGGTTCGTGTGAATAATAAATAAGCAAAAACATTTCCTTCTATATTCTAGGAATTTGAATAATAAAACCACTTCCGCATTTGAATTAAAGCGATTTATAGAACGGAAAATTTTTATTTTTTTATCAGCCAACCCATTTAACCTTGAGTAAATTTTTGGTTAGAAGTGCCTAATTAAAATTTCAATGCCCTTAATGAGAAAAATAAAAAATATTTATACAGCTTTTTAAAACGAGCGCTTTTTATACATAGTTGGATCGTGTGAATAATAAATAAGCAAAAACATTTCCTTCTAGATTCCAGGAATTTGAACAATAAAACCACTTCCGCATTTGAATTAAAGCGATTTATAGAACGGACAATTTTTATTTTTTTTATCAGCCAATCCATTTAACCTTGAGTAAATTTTTGGTTAGAAGTGCCTAATTAAAATTTCAATTCCCTTAATGAGAAAAATAAAAAATATTTATACAGCTTTTTGAAACGGGCGTTTTTTTATACATAGTTGGATCGTGTGAATAATAAATAAGCAAAAACATTTCCTTCTATATTCCAGGAATTTGAACAATAAAACCACTTCCGCATTTGAATTAAAGCGATCTATAGAACGGAAAATTTTTATTTTTTTATCAGTCAACCCATTTAACCTTGAGTAAATTTTTGGTTAGAAATGCCTAATTAAAATTTCAATGCCCTTAATGGGAAAAATAAAAAATATTTATACAGCTTTTTAAAACGGGCGTTTTTTATACATAGTTGGATCGTGTGAATAATAAATAAGCAAAAACAATTCCTTCTGTATTCCAGGAATTTTAACAATAAAGACACATCCGCATTTGAATTAAAGCGATCTATAGAACGGAAAATTTTTATTTTTTTATCAGTCAACCCATTTAACCTTGAGTAAATTTTTGGTTAGAAGTGCCTAATTAAAATTTCAATGCCTTTAATGGGAAAAATAAAAAATATTTATACAGATTTTTAAAACGAGCGTTTTTTATACATAGTTGGATCGTGTGAATAATAAATAAGCAAAAACATTTCCTTCTATATTCCAGGGATTTGAACAATAAAAACACATCCGCATTTGAATTAAAGCGATCTATAGAAAGGAAAATTTTTAATTTTTTATCAGTCAACCCATTTAACCTTGAGTAAATTTTTGGTAATAAGTGCCTAATTAAAATTACAATGCCCTGAATGACAAAAATAAAAAATATTTATAAAGCTTTTTAAAACGGGGGTTTTTATACATAGTTGGATCGTGTGAATAATAAATAAGCAAAAACATTTCCTTCTATATTCTAGGAATTTGAACAATAAAACCACTTCCGCATTTGAATTAAAGCGATTTATAGAACGGAAAATTTTTATTTTTTTATCAGCCAACCCATTTAACCTTGAGTAAATTTTTGGTTAGAAGTGCCTAATTAAAATTTCAATTCCCTTAATGAGAAAAATAAAAAATATTTATACAGCTTTTTAAAACGAGCAATTTTTATACATAGTTGGATCGTGTGAATAATAAATATGCAAAAACAATTCCTTCTGTATTCCAGGAATTTGAACAATAAAAACACATCCGCATTTGAATTAAAGCGATCTATAGAAAGGAAAATTTTTATTTTTTTATCAGTCAACCCATTTAACCTTGAGTAAATTTTTGGTAAGAAGTGCCTAATTAAAATTACAATGCCCTGAATGACAAAAATAAAAAATATTTATAAAGCTTTTTAAAACGGGGGTTTTTATACATAGTTGGATCGTGTGAATAATAAATAAGCAAAAACATTTCCTTCTATATTCTAGGAATTTGAACAATAAAACCACTTCCGCATTTGAATTAAAGCGATTTATAGAAAGGAAAATTTTTATTTTTTTATCAGTCAACCCATTTAACCTTGAGTAAATTTTTGGTTAGAAGTGCCTAATTAAAATTACAATGCCCTGAATGACAAAAATAAAAAATATTTATAAAGCTTTTTAAAACGGGGGTTTTTATACATAGTTGGATCGTGTGAATAATAAATAAGCAAAAACATTTCCTTCTATATTCTAGGAATTTGAACAATAAAACCACTTCCGCATTTGATTTAAAGCGATTTATAGAACGGAAAACTTTTATTTTTTTATCAGTCAACCCATTTAACCTTGAGTAAATTTTTGGTTAGAAGTGCCTAATTAAAATTACAATGCCCTGAATGACAAAAATAAAAAATATTTATAAAGCTTTTTAAAACGGGGGTTTTTATACATAGTTGGATCGTGTGAATAATAAATAAGCAAAAACATTTCCTTCTATATTCTAGGAATTTGAACAATAAAACCACTTCCGCATTTGAATTAAAGCGATTTATAGAAAGGAAAATTTTTATTTTTTTATCAGTCAACCCATTTAACCTTGAGTAAATTTTTGGTTAGAAGTGCCTAATTAAAATTACAATGCCCTGAATGACAAAAATAAAAAATATTTATAAAGCTTTTTAAAACGCGGGTTTTTATACATAGTTGGATCGTGTGAATAATAAATAAGCAAAAACATTTCCTTCTATATTCTAGGAATTTGAAAAATAAAACCACTTCCGCATTTGAATTAAAGCGATTTATAGAACGGAAAATTTTTATTTTTTTATCAGCCAACCCATTTAACCTTGAGTAAATTTTTGGTTAGAAGTGCCTAATTAAAATTTCAATGCCCTTAATGAGAAAAATAAAAAAATATTTATACAGCTTTTTGAAACTGGCGTTTCTTTATACATAGTTGGATCGTGTGAATAATAAATAAGCAAAAACATTTCCTTCTATATTCTAGGAATTTGAACAATAAAACCACTTCCGCATTTGAATTAAAGCGATTTATAGAACGGAAATTTTTTATTTTTTTATCAGCCAACCCATTTAACCTTGAGTAAATTTTTGGTTAGAAGTGCCTAATTAAAATTTCAATGCCCTTAACGAGAAAAATAAAAAAAATATTTATACAGTTTTTGAAACGGGCGTTTCTTTATACATAGTTGAATCGTGTGAATAATAAATAAGCAAAAACATTTCCTTTTAGATTCCAGGAATTTGAACAATAAAACCACTTCCGCATTTGAATTAAATCGATTTATAGAACGGAAAATTTTTATTTTTTTTATCACCCAACCCATTTAATCTTGAGTAAATTTTTGGTTAGAAGTGCCTAATTAAAATTTCAATGCCCTTAATGAGAAAAATAAAAAAATATTTATACAGCTTTTTGAAACGGGCGTTTCTTTATACATAGTTGGATCGTGTGAATAATAAATAAACAAAAACATTTCCTTCTATATTCTAGGAATTTGAACAATAAAACAACTTCCGCATTTGAATTAAAGCGATTTATAGAACGGAAATTTTTTATTTTTTTTATCAGCCAACCCATTTAACCTTGAGTAAATTTTTGGTTAGAAGTGCCTAATTAAAATTTCAATGCCCTTAACGAGAAAAATAAAAAAAATATTTATACAGCTTTTTGAAACGGGCGTTTTTTTATACATAGTTGGATCGTGTGAATAATAAATAAACAAAAACATTTCCTTCTATATTCTAGGAATTTGAACAATAAAACAACTTCCGCATTTGAATTTAAGCGATTTATAGAACGGAAAATTTTTATTTTTTTATCAGCCAACCCATTTAACCTTGAGTAAATTTTTGGTTAGAAGTGCCTAATTAAAATTTCAATTCCCTTAATGAGAAAAATAAAAAAATATTTATACAGCTTTTTAAAACGAGCGTTTTTTATACATAGTTGGTTCGTGTGAATAATAAATAAGCAAAAACATTTCCTTCTATATTCTAGGAATTTGAATAATAAAACCACTTCCGCATTTGAATTAAAGCGATTTATAGAACGGAAAATTTTTATTTTTTATCAGCCAACCCATTTAACCTTGAGTAAATTTTTGGTTAGAAGTGCCTAATTAAAATTTCAATGCCCTTAATGAGAAAAATAAAAAATATTTATACAGCTTTTTAAAACGAGCGATTTTTATACATAGTTGGATCGTGTGAATAATAAATAAGCAAAAACATTTCCTTCTAGATTCCAGGAATTTGAACAATAAAACCACTTCCGCATTTGAATTAAAGCGATTTATAGAACGGACAATTTTTATTTTTTTTATCAGCCAACCCATTTAACCTTGAGTAAATTTTTGGTTAGAAGTGCCTAATTAAAATTTCAATTTCCTTAATGAGAAAAATAAAAAATATTTATACAGCTTTTTGAAACGGGCGTTTTTTATACATAGTTGGATCGTGTGAATAATAAATAAGCAAAAACATTTCCTTCTATATTCCAGGAATTTGAACAATAAAACCACTTCCGCATTTGAATTAAAGCGATCTATAGAACGGAAAATTTTTATTTTTTTATCAGTCAACCCATTTAACCTTGAGTAAATTTTTGGTTAGAAATGCCTAATTAAAATTTCAATGCCCTTAATGGGAAAAATAAAAAATATTTATACAGCTTTTTAAAACGGGCGTTTTTTATACATAGTTGGATCGTGTGAATAATAAATAAGCAAAAACAATTCCTTCTGTATTCCAGGAATTTTAACAATAAAGACACATCCGCATTTGAATTAAAGCGATCTATAGAACGGAAAATTTTTATTTTTTTATCAGTCAACCCATTTAACCTTGAGTAAATTTTTGGTTAGAAGTGCCTAATTAAAATTTCAATGCCTTTAATGGGAAAAATAAAAAATATTTATACAGCTTTTTAAAACGAGCGTTTTTTATACATAGTTGGATCGTGTGAATAATAAATAAGCAAAAACATTTCCTTCTATATTCCAGGAATTTGAACAATAAAAACACATCCGCATTTGAATTAAAGCGATCTATAGAAAGGAAAATTTTTAATTTTTTATCAGTCAACCCATTTAACCTTGAGTAAATTTTTGGTAATAAGTGCCTAATTAAAATTACAATGCCCTGAATGACAAAAATAAAAAATATTTATAAAGCTTTTTAAAACGGGGGTTTTTATACATAGTTGGATCGTGTGAATAATAAATAAGCAAAAACATTTCCTTCTATATTCTAGGAATTTGAACAATAAAACCACTTCCGCATTTGAATTAAAGCGATTTATAGAACGGAAAATTTTTATTTTTTTTATCAGCCAACCCATTTAACCTTGAGTAAATTTTTGGTTAGAAGTGCCTAATTAAAATTTCAATTCCCTTAATGAGAAAAATAAAAAATATTTATAAAGCTTTTTAAAACGGGGTTTTTTATACATAGTTGGATCGTGTGAATAATAAATAAGCAAAAACATTTCCTTCTAGTTTCCAGGAATTTGAACAATAAAACCACTTCCGCATTTGAATTAAAGCGATTTATAGAACGGACTATTTTTATTTTTTTTATCAGCCAACCAATTTAACCTTGAGCAAATTTTTGGTTAGAAGTGCCTAATTAAAATTTCAATTCCCTTAATGAGAAAACTAAAAAATATTTATACAGCTTTTTAAAACGAGCAATTTTTATACATAGTTGGATCGTGTGAATAATAAATATGCAAAAACAATTCCTTCTGTATTCCAGGAATTTGAACAATAAAAACACATCCGCATTTGAATTAAAGCGATCTATAGAAAGGAAAATTTTTATTTTTTTATCAGTCAACCCATTTAACCTTGAGTAAATTTTTGGTAAGAAGTGCCTAATTAAAATTACAATGCCCTGAATGACAAAAATAAAAAAATATTTATAAAGCTTTTTAAAACGGGGGTTTTTATACATAGTTGGATCGTGTGAATAATAAATAAGCAAAAACATTTCCTTCTATATTCTAGGAATTTGAACAATAAAACCACTTCCGCATTTGAATTAAAGCGATTTATAGAAAGGAAAATTTTTATTTTTTTATCAGTCAACCCATTTAACCTTGAGTAAATTTTTGGTTAGAAGTGCCTAATTAAAATTACAATGCCCTGAATGACAAAAATAAAAAATATTTATAAAGCTTTTTAAAACGGGGGTTTTTATACATAGTTGGATCGTGTGAATAATAAATAAGCAAAAACATTTCCTTCTATATTCTAGGAATTTGAACAATAAAACCACTTCCGCATTTAAATTAAAGCGATTTATAGAACGGAAAACTTTTATTTTTTTATCAGTCAACCCATTTAACCTTGAGTAAATTTTTGGTTAGAAGTGCCTAATTAAAATTACAATGCCCTGAATGACAAAAATAAAAAATATTTATAAAGCTTTTTAAAACGGGGGTTTTTATACATAGTTGGATCGTGTGAATAATATTCCTTCTATATTCTAGGAATTTGAACAATAAAACCACTTCCGCATTTGAATTAAAGCGATTTATAGAAAGGAAAATTTTTATTTTTTTATCAGTCAACTCATTTAACCTTGAGTAAATTTTTGGTTAGAAGTGCCTAATTAAAATTACAATGCCCTGAATGACAAAAATAAAAAATATTTATAAAGCTTTTTAAAACGGGGGTTTTTATACATAGTTGGATCGTGTGAATAATAAATAAGCAAAAACATTTCCTTCTATATTCTAGGAATTTGAACAATAAAACCACTTCCGCATTTGAATTAAAGCGATTTATAGAACGGAAAATTTTTATTTTTTTATCAGCCAACCCATTTAACCTTGAGTAAATTTTTGGTTAGAAGTGCCTAATTAAAATTTCAATGCCCTTAATGAGAAAAATAAAAAATATTTATACAGCTTTTTAAAACGAGCGTTTTTTATACATAGTTGGATCGTGTGAATAATAAATAAGCAAAAACATTTCCTTCTATATTCCAGGAATTTGAACAATAAAACCACTTCCGCATTTGAATTAAAGCGATCTATAAAACGGAAAATTTTTATTTTTTTATCAGTCAACCCATTTAACCTTGAGTAAATTTTTGGTTAGAAATGCCTAATTAAAATTTCAATGCCCTTAATGGGAAAAATAAAAAATATTTATACAGCTTTTTAAAACGGGCGTTTTTTATACATAGTTGGATCGTGTGAATAATAAATAAGCAAAAACAATTCCTTCTGTATTCCAGGAATTTTAACAATAAAGACACATCCGCATTTGAATTAAAGCGATCTATAGAACGGAAAATTTTTATTTTTTTATCAGTCAACCCATTTAACCTTGAGTAAATTTTTGGTTAGAAGTGCCTAATTAAAATTTCAATGCCTTTAATGGGAAAAATAAAAAATATTTATACAGCTTTTTAAAACGAGCGTTTTTTATACATAGTTGGATCGTGTGAATAATAAATAAGCAAAAACATTTCCTTCTATATTCCAGGAATTTGAACAATAAAAACACATCCGCATTTGAATTAAAGCGATCTATAGAAAGGAAAATTTTTAATTTTTTATCAGTCAACCCATTTAACCTTGAGTAAATTTTTGGTAATAAGTGCCTAATTAAAATTACAATGCCCTGAATGACAAAAATAAAAAATATTTATAAAGCTTTTTAAAACGGGGGTTTTTATACATAGTTGGATCGTGTGAATAATAAATAAGCAAAAACATTTCCTTCTATATTCTAGGAATTTGAGCAATAAAACCACTTCCGCATTTGAATTAAAGCGATTTATAGAACGGAAAATTTTTATTTTTTTTATCAGCCAACCCATTTAACCTTGAGTAAATTTTTGGTTAGAAGTGCCTAATTAAAATTTCAATTCCCTTAATGAGAAAAATAAAAAATATTTATACAGCTTTTTAAAACGAGCAATTTTTATACATAGTTGGATCGTGTGAATAATAAATAAGCAAAAACATTTCCTTCTAGATTCCAGGAATTTGAACAATAAAACCACTTCCGCATTTGAATTAAAGCGATTTATAGAACGGACTATTTTTATTTTTTTTATCAGCCAACCAATTTAACCTTGAGCAAATTTTTGGTTAGAAGTGCCTAATTAAAACTTCAATTCCCTTAATGAGAAAACTAAAAAATATTTATACAGCTTTTTAAAACGAGCAATTTTTATACATAGTTGGATCGTGTGAATAATAAATATGCAAAAACAATTCCTTCTGTATTCCAGGAATTTGAACAATAAAAACACATCCGCATTTGAATTAAAGCGATCTATAGAAAGGAAAATTTTTATTTTTTTATCAGTCAACCCATTTAACCTTGAGTAAATTTTTGGTAAGAAGTGCCTAATTAAAATTACAATGCCCTGAATGACAAAAATAAAAAAAATATTTATAAAGCTTTTTAAAACGGGGGTTTTTATACATAGTTGGATCGTGTGAATAATAAATAAGCAAAAACATTTCCTTCTATATTCTAGGAATTTGAACAATAAAACCACTTCCGCATTTGAATTAAAGCGATTTATAGAAAGGAAAATTTTTATTTTTTTATCAGTCAACCCATTTAACCTTGAGTAAATTTTTGGTTAGAAGTGCCTAATTAAAATTACAATGCCCTGAATGACAAAAATAAAAAATATTTATAAAGCTTTTTAAAACGGGGGTTTTTATACATAGTTGGATCGTGTGAATAATAAATAAGCAAAAACATTTCCTTCTATATTCTAGGAATTTGAACAATAAAACCACTTCCACATTTAAATTAAAGCGATTTATAGAACGGAAAACTTTTATTTTTTTATCAGTCAACCCATTTAACCTTGAGTAAATTTTTGGTTAGAAGTGCCTAATTAAAATTACAATGCCCTGAATGACAAAAATAAAAAATATTTATAAAGCTTTTTAAAACGGGGGTTTTTATACATAGTTGGATCGTGTGAATAATAAATAAGCAAAAACATTTCCTTCTATATTCTAGGAATTTGAAAAATAAAACCACTTCCGCATTTGAATTAAAGCGATTTATAGAACGGAAAATTTTTATTTTTTTATCAGCCAACCCATTTAACCTTGAGTAAATTTTTGGTTAGAAGTGCCTAATTAAAATTTCAATGCCCTTAATGAGAAAA
This sequence comes from Eurosta solidaginis, assembly GCF_040869045.1. NCBI lineage: Eukaryota > Metazoa > Arthropoda > Insecta > Diptera > Tephritidae > Eurosta > Eurosta solidaginis. The sequence continues at coordinate 24,426,868 of NC_090323.1, forward strand.
ATAAAAAATATTTATACAGCTTTTTAAAACGAGCGTTTTTTATACATAGTTGGATCGTGTGAATAATAAATAAGCAAAAACATTTCCTTCTATATTCCAGGGATTTGAACAATAAAAACACATCCGCATTTGAATTAAAGCGATCTATAGAAAGGAAAATTTTTAATTTTTTATCAGACAACCCATTTAACCTTGAGTAAATTTTTGGTAATAAGTGCCTAATTAAAATTACAATGCCCTGAATGACAAAAATAAAAAATATTTATAAAGCTTTTTAAAACGGGGGTTTTTATACATAGTTGGATCGTGTGAATAATAAATAAGCAAAAACATTTCCTTCTATATTCTAGGAATTTGAACAATAAAACCACTTCCGCATTTGAATTAAAGCGATTTATAGAACGGAAAATTTTTATTTTTTTATCAGCCAACCCATTTAACCTTGAGTAAATTTTTGGTTAGAAGTGCCTAATTAAAATTTCAATTCCCTTAATGAGAAAAATAAAAAATATTTATACAGCTTTTTAAAACGAGCAATTTTTATACATAGTTGGATCGTGTGAATAATAAATAAGCAAAAACATTTCCTTCTATATTCTAGGAATTTGAACAATAAAACCACTTCCGCATTTGAATTAAAGCGATTTATAGAACGGAAAATTTTTATTTTTTTATCAGTCAACCCATTTAACCTTGAGTAAATTTTTGGTTAGAAGTGCCTAATTAAAATTTCAATTCCCTTAATGAGAAAAATAAAAAATATTTATACAGCTTTTTAAAACGAGCGTTTTTTATACATAGTTGGATCGTGTGAATAATAAATAAGCAAAAACATTTCCTTCTATATTCTAGGAATTTGAACAATAAAACCACTTCCGCATTTGAATTAAAGCGATTTATAGAAAGGAAAATTTTTATTTTTTTATCAGTCAACTCATTTAACCTTGAGTAAATTTTTGGTTAGAAGTGCCTAATTAAAATTACAATGCCCTGAATGACAAAAATAAAAAATATTTATAAAGCTTTTTAAAACGGGGGTTTTTATACATAGTTGGATCGTGTGAATAATAAATAAGCAAAAACATTTCCTTCTATATTCTAGGAATTTGAAAAATAAAACCACTTCCGCATTTGAATTAAAGCGATTTATAGAACGGAAAATTTTTATTTTTTTATCAGCCAACCCATTTAACCTTGAGTAAATTTTTGGTTAGAAGTGCCTAATTAAAATTTCAATGCCCTTAATGAGAAAAATAAAAAATATTTATACAGCTTTTTAAAACGAGCGTTTTTTATACATAGTTGGATCGTGTGAATAATAAATAAGCAAAAACATTTCCTTCTATATTCCAGGGATTTGAACAATAAAAACACATCCGCATTTGAATTAAAGCGATCTATAGAAAGGAAAATTTTTAATTTTTTATCAGACAACCCATTTAACCTTGAGTAAATTTTTGGTAATAAGTGCCTAATTAAAATTACAATGCCCTGAATGACAAAAATAAAAAATATTTATAAAGCTTTTTAAAACGGGGGTTTTTATACATAGTTGGATCGTGTGAATAATAAATAAGCAAAAACATTTCCTTCTATATTCTAGGAATTTGAACAATAAAACCACTTCCGCATTTGAATTAAAGCGATTTATAGAACGGAAAATTTTTATTTTTTTATCAGCCAACCCATTTAACCTTGAGTAAATTTTTGGTTAGAAGTGCCTAATTAAAATTTCAATTCCCTTAATGAGAAAAATAAAAAATATTTATACAGCTTTTTAAAACGAGCAATTTTTATACATAGTTGGATCGTGTGAATAATAAATATGCAAAAACAATTCCTTCTGTATTCCAGGAATTTGAACAATAAAAACACATCCGCATTTGAATTAAAGCGATCTATAGAAAGGAAAATTTTTATTTTTTTATCAGTCAACCCATTTAACCTTGAGTAAATTTTTGGTTAGAAGTGCCTAATTAAAATTACAATGCCCTGAATGACAAAAATAAAAAATATTTATAAAGCTTTTTAAAACGGGGGTTTTTATACATAGTTGGATCGTGTGAATAATAAATAAGCAAAAACATTTCCTTCTATATTCTAGGAATTTGAACAATAAAACCACTTCCGCATTTGAATTAAAGCGATTTATAGAAAGGAAAATTTTTATTTTTTTATCAGTCAACCCATTTAACCTTGAGTAAATTTTTGGTTAGAAGTGCCTAATTAAAATTACAATGCCCTGAATGACAAAAATAAAAAATATTTATAAAGCTTTTTAAAACGGGGGTTTTTATACATGGTTGGATCGTGTGAATAATAAATAAGCAAAAACATTTCCTTCTATATTCTAGGAATTTGAACAATAAAACCACTTCCGCATTTGATTTAAAGCGATTTATAGAACGGAAAACTTTTATTTTTTTATCAGTCAACCCATTTAACCTTGAGTAAATTTTTGGTTAGAAGTGCCTAATTAAAATTACAATGCCCTGAATGACAAAAATAAAAAATATTTATAAAGCTTTTTAAAACGGGGGTTTTTATACATAGTTGGATCGTGTGAATAATAAATAAGCAAAAACATTTCCTTCTATATTCTAGGAATTTGAACAATAAAACCACTTCCGCATTTGAATTAAAGCGATTTATAGAAAGGAAAATTTTTATTTTTTTATCAGTCAACCCATTTAACCTTGAGTAAATTTTTGGTTAGAAGTGCCTAATTAAAATTACAATGCCCTGAATGACAAAAATAAAAAATATTTATAAAGCTTTTTAAAACGGGGGTTTTTATACATAGTTGGATCGTGTGAATAATAAATAAGCAAAAACATTTCCTTCTATATTCTAGGAATTTGAAAAATAAAACCACTTCCGCATTTGAATTAAAGCGATTTATAGAACGGAAAATTTTTATTTTTTTATCAGCCAACCCATTTAACCTTGAGTAAATTTTTGGTTAGAAGTGCCTAATTAAAATTTCAATGCCCTTAATGAGAAAAATAAAAAAATATTTATACAGCTTTTTGAAACTGGCGTTTCTTTATACATAGTTGGATCGTGTGAATAATAAATAAGCAAAAACATTTCCTTCTATATTCTAGGAATTTGAACAATAAAACCACTTCCGCATTTGAATTAAAGCGATTTATAGAACGGAAATTTTTTATTTTTTTATCAGCCAACCCATTTAACCTTGAGTAAATTTTTGGTTAGAAGTGCCTAATTAAAATTTCAATGCCCTTAACGAGAAAAATAAAAAAAATATTTATACAGTTTTTGAAACGGGCGTTTCTTTATACATAGTTGAATCGTGTGAATAATAAATAAGCAAAAACATTTCCTTTTAGATTCCAGGAATTTGAACAATAAAACCACTTCCGCATTTGAATTAAATCGATTTATAGAACGGAAAATTTTTATTTTTTTATCACCCAACCCATTTAATCTTGAGTAAATTTTTGGTTAGAAGTGCCTAATTAAAATTTCAATGCCCTTAATGAGAAAAATAAAAAAATATTTATACAGCTTTTTGAAACGGGCGTTTCTTTATACATAGTTGGATCGTGTGAATAATAAATAAACAAAAACATTTCCTTCTATATTCTAGGAATTTGAACAATAAAACAACTTCCGCATTTGAATTAAAGCGATTTATAGAACGGAAATTTTTTATTTTTTTTATCAGCCAACCCATTTAACCTTGAGTAAATTTTTGGTTAGAAGTGCCTAATTAAAATTTCAATGCCCTTAACGAGAAAAATAAAAAAAATATTTATACAGCTTTTTGAAACGGGCGTTTTTTTATACATAGTTGGATCGTGTGAATAATAAATAAACAAAAACATTTCCTTCTATATTCTAGGAATTTGAACAATAAAACAACTTCCGCATTTGAATTTAAGCGATTTATAGAACGGAAAATTTTTATTTTTTTATCAGCCAACCCATTTAACCTTGAGTAAATTTTTGGTTAGAAGTGCCTAATTAAAATTTCAATTCCCTTAATGAGAAAAATAAAAAAATATTTATACAGCTTTTTAAAACGAGCGTTTTTTATACATAGTTGGTTCGTGTGAATAATAAATAAGCAAAAACATTTCCTTCTATATTCTAGGAATTTGAATAATAAAACCACTTCCGCATTTGAATTAAAGCGATTTATAGAACGGAAAATTTTTATTTTTTTATCAGCCAACCCATTTAACATTGAGTAAATTTTTGGTTAGAAGTGCCTAATTAAAATTTTAAGTCCCCTAATGAGAAAAATAAAAAATATTTATACAGCTTTTTAAAACGAGAGATTTTTATACATAGTTGGATCGTGTGAATAATAAATAAGCAAAAACATTTCCTTCTAGATTCCAGGAATTTGAACAATAAAACCACTTCCGCATTTGAATTAAAGCGATTTATAGAACGGACAATTTTTATTTTTTTTATCAGCCAACCCATTTAACCTTGAGTAAATTTTTGGTTAGAAGTGCCTAATTAAAATTTCAATTTCCTTAATGAGAAAAATAAAAAATATTTATACAGCTTTTTGAAACGGGCGTTTTTTATACATAGTTGGATCGTGTGAATAATAAATAAGCAAAAACATTTCCTTCTATATTCCAGGAATTTGAACAATAAAACCACTTCCGCATTTGAATTAAAGCGATCTATAGAACGGAAAATTTTTATTTTTTTATCAGTCAACCCATTTAACCTTGAGTAAATTTTTGGTTAGAAATGCCTAATTAAAATTTCAATGCCCTTAATGGGAAAAATAAAAAATATTTATACAGCTTTTTAAAACGGGCGTTTTTTATACATAGTTGGATCGTGTGAATAATAAATAAGCAAAAACAATTCCTTCTGTATTCCAGGAATTTTAACAATAAAGACACATCCGCATTTGAATTAAAGCGATCTATAGAACGGAAAATTTTTATTTTTTTATCAGTCAACCCATTTAACCTTGAGTAAATTTTTGGTTAGAAGTGCCTAATTAAAATTTCAATGCCTTTAATGGGAAAAATAAAAAATATTTATACAGCTTTTTAAAACGAGCGTTTTTTATACATAGTTGGATCGTGTGAATAATAAATAAGCAAAAACATTTCCTTCTATATTCCAGGAATTTGAACAATAAAAACACATCCGCATTTGAATTAAAGCGATCTATAGAAAGGAAAATTTTTAATTTTTTATCAGTCAACCCATTTAACCTTGAGTAAATTTTTGGTAATAAGTGCCTAATTAAAATTACAATGCCCTGAATGACAAAAATAAAAAATATTTATAAAGCTTTTTAAAACGGGGGTTTTTATACATAGTTGGATCGTGTGAATAATAAATAAGCAAAAACATTTCCTTCTATATTCTAGGAATTTGAACAATAAAACCACTTCCGCATTTGAATTAAAGCGATTTATAGAACGGAAAATTTTTATTTTTTTTATCAGCCAACCCATTTAACCTTGAGTAAATTTTTGGTTAGAAGTGCCTAATTAAAATTTCAATTCCCTTAATGAGAAAAATAAAAAATATTTATACAGCTTTTTAAAACGAGCAATTTTTATACATAGTTGGATCGTGTGAATAATAAATAAGCAAAAACATTTCCTTCTAGATTCCAGGAATTTGAACAATAAAACCACTTCCGCATTTGAATTAAAGCGATTTATAGAACGGACTATTTTTATTTTTTTTATCAGCCAACCAATTTAACCTTGAGCAAATTTTTGGTTAGAAGTGCCTAATTAAAATTTCAATTCCCTTAATGAGAAAACTAAAAAATATTTATACAGCTTTTTAAAACGAGCAATTTTTATACATAGTTGGATCGTGTGAATAATAAATATGCAAAAACAATTCCTTCTGTATTCCAGGAATTTGAACAATAAAAACACATCCGCATTTGAATTAAAGCGATCTATAGAAAGGAAAATTTTTATTTTTTTATCAGTCAACCCATTTAACCTTGAGTAAATTTTTGGTAAGAAGTGCCTAATTAAAATTACAATGCCCTGAATGACAAAAATAAAAAAATATTTATAAAGCTTTTTAAAACGGGGGTTTTTATACATAGTTGGATCGTGTGAATAATAAATAAGCAAAAACATTTCCTTCTATATTCTAGGAATTTGAACAATAAAACCACTTCCGCATTTGAATTAAAGCGATTTATAGAACGGAAAATTTTTATTTTTTTATCAGCCAACCCATTTAACCTTGAGTAAATTTTTGGTTAGAAGTGCCTAATTAAAATTACAATGCCCTGAATGACAAAAATAAAAAATATTTATAAAGCTTTTTAAAACGAGGGTTTTTATACATAGTTGGATCGTGTGAATAATAAATAAGCAAAAACATTTCCTTCTATATTCTAGGAATTTGAACAATAAAACCACTTCCGCATTTGAATTAAAGCGATTTATAGAAAGGAAAATTTTTATTTTTTTATCAGTCAACTCATTTAACCTTGAGTAAATTTTTGGTTAGAAGTGCCTAATTAAAATTACAATGCCCTGAATGACAAAAATAAAAAATATTTATAAAGCTTTTTAAAACGGGGGTTTTTATACATAGTTGGATCGTGTGAATAATAAATAAGCAAAAACATTTCCTTCTATATTCTAGGAATTTGAAAAATAAAACCACTTCCGCATTTGAATTAAAGCGATTTATAGAACGGAAAATTTTTATTTTTTTATCAGCCAACCCATTTAACCTTGAGTAAATTTTTGGTTAGAAGTGCCTAATTAAAATTTCAATGCCCTTAATGAGAAAAATAAAAAATATTTATACAGCTTTTTAAAACGAGCGTTTTTTATACATAGTTGGTTCGTGTGAATAATAAATAAGCAAAAACATTTCCTTCTATATTCTAGGAATTTGAGTAATAAAACCACTTCCGCATTTGAATTAAAGCGATTTATAGAACGGAAAATTTTTATTTTTTTATCAGCCAACCCATTTAACCTTGAGTAAATTTTTGGTTAGAAGTGCCTAATTAAAATTTCAATGCCCTTAATGAGAAAAATAAAAAATATTTATACAGCTTTTTAAAACGAGCGCTTTTTATACATAGTTGGATCGTGTGAATAATAAATAAGCAAAAACATTTCCTTCTAGATTCCAGGAATTTGAACAATAAAACCACTTCCGCATTTGAATTAAAGCGATTTATAGAACGGACAATTTTTATTTTTTTTATCAGCCAATCCATTTAACCTTGAGTAAATTTTTGGTTAGAAGTGCCTAATTAAAATTTCAATTCCCTTAATGAGAAAAATAAAAAATATTTATACAGCTTTTTGAAACGGGCGTTTTTTATACATAGTTGGATCGTGTGAATAATAAATAAGCAAAAACATTTCCTTCTATATTCCAGGAATTTGAACAATAAAACCACTTCCGCATTTGAATTAAAGCGATCTATAGAACGGAAAATTTTTATTTTTTTATCAGTCAACCCATTTAACCTTGAGTAAATTTTTGGTTAGAAATGCCTAATTAAAATTTCAATGCCCTTAATGGGAAAAATAAAAAATATTTATACAGCTTTTTAAAACGGGCGTTTTTTATACATAGTTGGATCGTGTGAATAATAAATAAGCAAAAACAATTCCTTCTGTATTCCAGGAATTTTAACAATAAAGACACATCCGCATTTGAATTAAAGCGATCTATAGAACGGAAAATTTTTATTTTTTTATCAGTCAACCCATTTAACCTTGAGTAAATTTTTGGTTAGAAGTGCCTAATTAAAATTTCAATTCCCTTAATGAGAAAAATAAAAAATATTTATACAGCTTTTTAAAACGAGCAATTTTTATACATAGTTGGATCGTGTGAATAATAAATATGCAAAAACAATTCCTTCTGTATTCCAGGAATTTGAACAATAAAAACACATCCGCATTTGAATTAAAGCGATCTATAGAAAGGAAAATTTTTATTTTTTTACCAGTCAACCCATTTAACCTTGAGTAAATTTTTGGTAAGAAGTGCCTAATTAAAATTACAATGCCCTGAATGACAAAAATAAAAAATATTTATAAAGCTTTTTAAAACGGGGGTTTTTATACATAGTTGGATCGTGTGAATAATAAATAAGCAAAAACATTTCCTTCTATATACTAGGAATTTGAACAATAAAACCACTTCCGCATTTGATTTAAAGCGATTTATAGAAAGGAAAATTTTTATTTTTTTATCAGTCAACCCATTTAACCTTGAGTAAATTTTTGGTTAGAAGTGCCTAATTAAAATTACAATGCCCTGAATGACAAAAATAAAAAATATTTATAAAGCTTTTTAAAACGGGGGTTTTTATACATAGTTGGATCGTGTGAATAATAAATAAGCAAAAACATTTCCTTCTATATTCTAGGAATTTGAACAATAAAACCACTTCCGCATTTGAATTAAAGCGATTTATAGAAAGGAAAATTTTTATTTTTTTATCAGTCAACCCATTTAACCTTGAGTAAATTTTTGGTTAGAAGTGCCTAATTAAAATTACAATGCCCTGAATGACAAAAATAAAAAATATTTATAAAGCTTTTTAAAACGGGGGTTTTTATACATAGTTGGATCGTGTGAATAATAAATAAGCAAAAACATTTCCTTCTATATTCTAGGAATTTGAAAAATAAAACCACTTCCGCATTTGAATTAAAGCGATTTATAGAACGGAAAATTTTTATTTTTTTATCAGCCAACCCATTTAACCTTGAGTAAATTTTTGGTTAGAAGTGCCTAATTAAAATTTCAATGCCCTTAATGAGAAAAATAAAAAAATATTTATACAGCTTTTTGAAACTGGCGTTTCTTTATACATAGTTGGATCGTGTGAATAATAAATAAGCAAAAACATTTCCTTCTATATTCTAGGAATTTGAACAATAAAACCACTTCCGCATTTGAATTAAAGCGATTTATAGAACGGAAATTTTTTATTTTTTTATCAGCCAACCCATTTAACCTTGAGTAAATTTTTGGTTAGAAGTGCCTAATTAAAATTTCAATGCCCTTAACGAGAAAAATAAAAAAAATATTTATACAGTTTTTGAAACGGGCGTTTCTTTATACATAGTTGAATCGTGTGAATAATAAATAAGCAAAAACATTTCCTTTTAGATTCCAGGAATTTGAACAATAAAACCACTTCCGCATTTGAATTAAATCGATTTATAGAACGGAAAATTTTTATTCTTTTATCACCCAACCCATTTAATCTTGAGTAAATTTTTGGTTAGAAGTGCCTAATTAAAATTTCAATGCCCTTAATGAGAAAAATAAAAAAATATTTATACAGCTTTTTGAAACGGGCGTTTCTTTATACATAGTTGGATCGTGTGAATAATAAATAAACAAAAACATTTCCTTCTATATTCTAGGAATTTGAACAATAAAACAACTTCCGCATTTGAATTAAAGCGATTTATAGAACGGAAATTTTTTATTTTTTTTATCAGCCAACCCATTTAACCTTGAGTAAATTTTTGGTTAGAAGTGCCTAATTAAAATTTCAATGCCCTTAACGAGAAAAATAAAAAAAATATTTATACAGCTTTTTGAAACGGGCGTTTTTTTATACATAGTTGGATCGTGTGAATAATAAATAAACAAAAACATTTCCTTCTATATTCTAGGAATTTGAACAATAAAACAACTTCCGCATTTGAATTTAAGCGATTTATAGAACGGAAAATTTTTATTTTTTTATCAGCCAACCCATTTAACCTTGAGTAAATTTTTGGTTAGAAGTGCCTAATTAAAATTTCAATTCCCTTAATGAGAAAAATAAAAAAATATTTATACAGCTTTTTAAAACGAGCGTTTTTTATACATAGTTGGTTCGTGTGAATAATAAATAAGCAAAAACATTTCCTTCTATATTCTAGGAATTTGAATAATAAAACCACTTCCGCATTTGAATTAAAGCGATTTATAGAACGGAAAATTTTTATTTTTTTATCAGCCAACCCATTTAACCTTGAGTAAATTTTTGGTTAGAAGTGCCTAATTAAAATTTCAATGCCCTTAATGAGAAAAATAAAAAATATTTATACAGCTTTTTAAAACGAGCGATTTTTATACATAGTTGGATCGTGTGAATAATAAATAAGCAAAAACATTTCCTTCTAGATTCCAGGAATTTGAACAATAAAACCACTTCCGCATTTGAATTAAAGCGATTTATAGAACGGACAATTTTTATTTTTTTTATCAGCCAACCCATTTAACCTTGAGTAAATTTTTGGTTAGAAGTGCCTAATTAAAATTTCAATTTCCTTAATGAGAAAAATAAAAAATATTTATACAGCTTTTTGAAACGGGCGTTTTTTATATATAGTTGGATCGTGTGAATAATAAATAAGCAAAAACATTTTCTTCTATATTCCAGGAATTTGAACAATAAAACCACTTCCGCATTTGAATTAAAGCGATCTATAGAACGGAAAATTTTTATTTTTTTATCAGTCAACCCATTTAACCTTGAGTAAATTTTTGGTTAGAAATGCCTAATTAAAATTTCAATGCCCTTAATGGGAAAAATAAAAAATATTTATACAGCTTTTTAAAACGGGCGTTTTTTATACATAGTTGGATCGTGTGAATAATAAATAAGCAAAAACAATTCCTTCTGTATTCCAGGAATTTTAACAATAAAGACACATCCGCATTTGAATTAAAGCGATCTATAGAACGGAAAATTTTTATTTTTTTATCAGTCAACCCATTTAACCTTGAGTAAATTTTTGGTTAGAAGTGCCTAATTAAAATTTCAATGCCTTTAATGGGAAAAATAAAAAATATTTATACAGCTTTTTAAAACGAGCGTTTTTTATACATAGTTGGATCGTGTGAATAATAAATAAGCAAAAACATTTCCTTCTATATTCCAGGAATTTGAACAATAAAAACACATCCGCATTTGAATTAAAGCGATCTATAGAAAGGAAAATTTTTAATTTTTTATCAGTCAACCCATTTAACCTTGAGTAAATTTTTGGTAATAAGTGCCTAATTAAAATTACAATGCCCTGAATGACAAAAATAAAAAATATTTATAAAGCTTTTTAAAACGGGGGTTTTTATACATAGTTGGATCGTGTGAATAATAAATAAGCAAAAACATTTCCTTCTATATTCTAGGAATTTGAACAATAAAACCACTTCCGCATTTGAATTAAAGCGATTTATAGAACGGAAAATTTTTATTTTTTTTATCAGCCAACCCATTTAACCTTGAGTAAATTTTTGGTTAGAAGTGCCTAATTAAAATTTCAATTCCCTTAATGAGAAAAATAAAAAATATTTATACAGCTTTTTAAAACGAGCAATTTTTATACATAGTTGGATCGTGTGAATAATAAATAAGCAAAAACATTTCCTTCTAGATTCCAGGAATTTGAACAATAAAACCACTTCCGCATTTGAATTAAAGCGATTTATAGAACGGACTATTTTTATTTTTTTTATCAGCCAACCAATTTAACCTTGAGCAAATTTTTGGTTAGAAGTGCCTAATTAAAATTTCAATTCCCTTAATGAGAAAACTAAAAAATATTTATACAGCTTTTTAAAACGAGCAATTTTTATACATAGTTGGATCGTGTGAATAATAAATATGCAAAAACAATTCCTTCTGTATTCCAGGAATTTGAACAATAAAAACACATCCGCATTTGAATTAAAGCGATCTATAGAAAGGAAAATTTTTATTTTTTTATCAGTCAACCCATTTAACCTTGAGTAAATTTTTGGTAAGAAGTGCCTAATTAAAATTACAATGCCCTGAATGACAAAAATAAAAAAATATTTATAAAGCTTTTTAAAACGGGGGTTTTTATACATAGTTGGATCGTGTGAATAATAAATAAGCAAAAACATTTCCTTCTATATTCTAGGAATTTGAACAATAAAACCACTTCCCCATTTGAATTAAAGCGATTTATAGAAAGGAAAATTTTTATTTTTTTATCAGTCAACCCATTTAACCTTGAGTAAATTTTTGGTTAGAAGTGCCTAATTAAAATTACAATGCCCTGAATGACAAAAATAAAAAATATTTATAAAGCTTTTTAAAACGGGGGTTTTTATACATAGTTGGATCGTGTGAATAATAAATAAGCAAAAACATTTCCTTCTATGTTCTAGGAATTTGAACAATAAAACCACTTCCGCATTTAAATTAAAGCGATTTATAGAACGGAAAACTTTTATTTTTTTATCAGTCAACCCATTTAACCTTGAGTAAATTTTTGGTTAGAAGTGCCTAATTAAAATTACAATGCCCTGAATGACAAAAATAAAAAATATTTATAAAGCTTTTTAAAACGGGGGTTTTTATACATAGTTGGATCGTGTGAATAATAAATAAGCAAAAACATTTCCTTCTATATTCTAGGAATTTGAACAATAAAACCACTTCCGCATTTGAATTAAAGCGATTTATAGAAAGGAAAATTTTTATTTTTTTATCAGTCAACTCATTTAACCTTGAGTAAATTTTTGGTTAGAAGTGCCTAATTAAAATTACAATGCCCTGAATGACAAAAATAAAAAATATTTATAAAGCTTTTTAAAACGGGGGTTTTTATACATAGTTGGATCGTGTGAATAATAAATAAACAAAAACATTTCCTTCTATATTCTAGGAATTTGAAAAATAAAACCACTTCCGCATTTGAATTAAAGCGATTTATAGAACGGAAAATTTTTATTTTTTTATCAGCCAACCCATTTAACCTTGAGTAAATTTTTGGTTAGAAGTGCCTAATTAAAATTTCAATGCCCTTAATGAGAAAAATAAAAAATATTTATACAGCTTTTTAAAACAAGCGTTTTTTATACATAGTTGGATCGTGTGAATAATAAATAAGCAAAAACATTTCCTTCTAGATTCCAGGAATTTGAACAATAAAACCACTTCCGCATTTGAATTAAATCTATTTATAGAACGGAAAATTTTTATTTTTTTATCACCCAACCCATTTAATCTTGAGTAAATTTTTGGTTAGAAGTGCCTAATTAAAATTTCAATGCCCTTAAGGAGAAAAATAAAAAAAATATTTATACAGCTTTTTGAAACGGGCGTTTTTTTTATACATAGTTGGATCGTGTGAATAATAAATAAACAAAAACATTTCCTTCTATATTCTAGGAATTTGAACAATAAAACAACTTCCGCATTTGAATTAAAGCGATTTATAGAACGGAAAATTTTTATTTTTTTATCAGCCAACCCATTTAACCTTGAGTAAATTTTTGGTTAGAAGTGCCTAATTAAAATTTCAATGCCCTTAATGAGAAAAATAAAAAAATATTTATACAGCTTTTTGAAACGGGCGTTTCTTTATACATAGTTGGATCGTGTGAATAATAAATAAGCAAAAACATTTCCTTCTATATTCTAGGAATTTGAACAATAAAACCACTTCCGCATTTGAATTAAAGCGATTTATAGAACGGAAATTTTTTATTTTTTTATCAGCCAACCCATTTAACCTTGAGTAAATTTTTGGTTAGAAGTGCCTAATTAAAATTTCAATGCCCTTAACGAGAAAAATAAAAAAAATATTTATACAGCTTTTTGAAACGGGCGTTTCTTTATACATAGTTGAATCGTGTGAATAATAAATAAGCAAAAACATTTCCTTTTAGATTCCAGGAATTTGAACAATAAAACCACTTCCGCATTTGAATTAAATCGATTTATAGAACGGAAAATTTTTATTTTTTTATCACCCAACCCATTTAATCTTGAGTAAATTTTTGGTTAGAAGGGCCTAATTAAAATTTCAATGCCCTTAATGAGAAAAATAAAAAAATATGTATACAGCTTTTTGAAACGGGCGTTTCTTTATACATAGTTGGATCGTGTGAATAATAAATAAACAAAAACATTTCCTTCTATATTCTAGGAATTTGAACAATAAAACAACTTCCGCATTTGAATTAAAGCGATTTATAGAACGGAAATTTTTTATTTTTTTATCAGCCAACCCATTTAACCTTGAGTAAATTTTTGGTTAGAAGTGCCTAATTAAAATTTCAATGCCCTTAACGAGAAAAATAAAAAAGATATTTATACAGCTTTTTGAAACGGGCGTTTTTTATACATAGTTGGATCGTGTGAATAATAAATAAACAAAAACATTTCCTTCTATATTCTAGGAATTTGAACAATAAAACAACTTCCGCATTTGAATTAAAGCGATTTATAGAACGGAAAATTTTTATTTTTTTATCAGCCAACCCATTTAACCTTGAGTAAATTTTTGGTTAGAAGTGCCTAATTAAAATTTCAATGCCCTTAATGAGAAAAATAAAAAAATATTTATACAGCTTTTTGAAACGGGCGTTTCTCTATACATAGTTGGATCGTGTGAATAATAAATAAGCAAAAACATTTCCTTCTATATTATAGGAATTTGAGCAATAAAACCACTTCCGCATTTGAATTAAAGCGATTTATAGAACGGAAAATTTTTATTTTTTTATCAGCCAACCCATTTAACCTTGAGTAAATTTTTGGTTAGAAGTGCCTAATTAAAATTTCAATGCCCTTAATGAGAAAAATAAAAAATATTTATACAGCTTTTTAAAACGAGCGTTTTTTATACATAGTTGGATCGTGTGAATAATAAATAAGCAAAAACATTTCCTTCTAGATTCCAAGAATTTGAACAATAAAACCACTTCCGCATTTGAATTAAAGCGATTTATAGAACGGAAAATTTTTATTTTTTTATCAGCCAACCCATTTAATCTTGAGTAAATGTTTGGTTAGAAGTGCCTAATTAAAATTTAAATGCCCTTAATGAGAAAAATAAAAAATATTTATACAGCTTTTTAAAACGAGCGTTTTTTATACATAGTTGAATCGTGTGAATAATAAATAAGCAAAAACATTTCCTTTTAGATTCCAGGAATTTGAACAATAAAACAACTTCCGCATTTGAATTAAAGCGATTTATAGAACGGAAAATTTTTATTTTTTTATCAGCCAATCCATTTAACCTTGAGTAAATTTTTGGTTAGAAGTGCCTAATTAAAATTTCAATGCCCTTAACGAGAAAAATAAAAAAAATATTTATACAGCTTTTTGAAACGGGCGTTTCTTTATACATAGTTGAATCGTGTGAATAATAAATAAGCAAAAACATTTCCTTTTAGATTCCAGGAATTTGAACAATAAAACCACTTCCGCATTTGAATTAA
The DNA here is from genome assembly GCF_040869045.1 of Eurosta solidaginis. Taxonomy (NCBI): domain Eukaryota; kingdom Metazoa; phylum Arthropoda; class Insecta; order Diptera; family Tephritidae; genus Eurosta; species Eurosta solidaginis. Next base: position 24,442,096 of record NC_090323.1, read on the forward strand.
ATCGATTTATAGAACGGAAAATTTTTATTTTTTTTATCACCCAACCCATTTAATCTTGAGTAAATTTTTGGTTAGAAGTGCCTAATTAAAATTTAAATGCTCTTAATGAGAAAAATAAAAAATATTTATACAGCTTTTTAAAACGAGCGTTTTTTATACATAGTTGAATCGTGTGAATAATAAATAAGCAAAAACATTTCCTTTTAGATTCCAGGAATTTGAACAATAAAACAACTTCCGCATTTGAATTAAAGCGATTTATAGAACGGAAAATTTTTATTTTTTTATCAGCCAACCCATTTAACCTTGAGTAAATTTTTGGTTAGAAGTGCCTAATTAAAATTTCAATGCCCTTAACGAGAAAAATAAAAAAAATATTTATACAGCTTTTTGAAACGGGCGTTTTTTTATACATAGTTGGATCGTGTGAATAATAAATAACCAAAAACATTTCCTTCTATATTCTAAGAATTTGAACAATAAAACCACTTCCGCATTTGAATTAAAGCGATTTATAGAACGGAAAATTTTTATTCTTTTATCAGCCAACCCATTTAACCTTGCGTAAATTTTTGGTTAGAAGTGCCTAATTAAAATTTCAATGCCCTTAATGAGAAAAATAAAAAAATATTTATACAGCTTTTTGAAACGGGCATTTTTTATACATAGTTGGATCGTGTGAATAATAAATAAACAAAAACATTTCCTTCTATATTCTAAGAATTTGAACAATAAAACCACTTCCGCATTTGAATTAAAGCGATTTATAGAACGGAAAATTTTTATTTTTTTATCAGCCAACCCATTTAACCTTGAGTAAATTTTTGGTTAGAAGTGCCTAATTAAAATTTCAATGCCCTTAATGAGAAAAATAAAAAATATTTATACAGCTTTTTAAAACGAGCGTTTTTTATACATAGTTGGATCGTGTGAATAATAAATAAGCAAAAACATTTCCTTCTAGATTCCAAGAATTTGAACAATAAAACCACTTCCGCATTTGAATTAAAGCGATTTATAGAACGGAAAATTTTTATTTTTTTATCAGCCAACCCATTTAACCTTGAGTAAATTTTTGGTTAGAAGTGCCTAATTAAAATTTCAATGCCCTTAATGAGAAAAATAAAAAATATTTATACAGCTTTTTAAAACGACCTTTTTTTATACATAGTTGGATCGTGTGAATAATAAATAAGCAAAAACATTTCCTTCTAGATTCCAAGAATTTGAACAATAAAACCACTTCCGCATTTGAATTAAAGCGATTTATAGAACGGAAAATTTTTATTTTTTTATCAGCCAACCCATTTAACCTTGAGTAAATTTTTGGTTAGAAGTGCCTAATTAAAATTTCAATGCCCTTAATGAGAAAAATAAAAAATATTTATACAGCTTTTTAAAACGAGCGTTTTTTATACATAGTTGGATCGTGTGAATAATAAATAAGCAAAAACATTTCCTTCTAGATTCCAGGAATTTGAACAATAAAACCACTTCCGCATTTGAATTAAAGCGATTTGTAGAACGGAAAATTTTTATTTTTTTATCAGCCAACCCATTTAACCTTGAGTAAATTTTTGGTTAGAAGTGCCTAATTAAAATTTCAATGCCCTTAATGAGAAAAATAAAAAAATATTTATACAGATTTTTAAAACGAGCGTTTTTTATACATAGTTTGATCGTGTGAATAATAAATAAGCAAAAACATTTCCTTCTAGATTCCAAGAATTTGAACAATAAAACCACTTCCGCATTTGAATTAAAGCGATTTATAGAACGGAAAATTTTTATTTTTTTATCAGTTAACCCATTCAACCTTGAGTAAATTTTTGGTTAGAAGTGCCTAATTAAAATTTCAATGCCCTTAATGAGAAAAATAAAAAATATTTATACAGCTTTTTAAAACGAGCGTTTTTTATACATAGTTGGATCGTGTGAATAATAAATATGCAAAAACAATTCCTTCTGTATTCCAAGAATTTGAACAATAAAAACACATCCGCATTTGAATTAAAGCGATCTATAGAAAGGAAAATTTTTATTTTTTTATCAGTCAACCCATTTAACCTTGAGTAAATTTTTGGTAAGAAGTGCCTAAAATTACAATGCCCTGAATGACAAAAATAAAAAATATTTATAAAGCTTTTTAAAACGGGGGTTTTTATACATAGTTGGATCGTGTGAATAATAAATAAGCAAAAACATTTCCTTCTATATTCTAGGAATTTGAACAATAAAACCACTTCCGCATTTGAATTAAAGCGATTTATAGAACGGACTATTTTTATTTTTTTTATCAGCCAACCCATTTAACCTTGAGTAAATTTTTGGTTAGAAGTGCCTAATTAAAATTTCAATTCCCTTAATGAGAAAAATAAAAAAATATTTATACAGCTTTTTAAAACGAGCGATTTTTATACATAGTTGGATCGTGTGAATAATAAATAAGCAAAAACATTTCCTTCTAGATTCCAGGGATTTGAACAATAAAACCACTTCCGCATTTGAATTAAAGCCATTTATAGAACGGACTATTTTTATTTTTTTTTATCAGCCAACCCATTTAACCCTGAGTAAATTTTTGGTTAGAAGTGCCTAATTAAAATTTCAATGCCCTTAATGGGAAAAATAAAAAATATTTATACAGCTTTTTAAAACGAGCGTTTTTTATACATAGTTGGATCGTGTGAATAATAAATATGCAAAAACAATTCCTTCTGTATTCCAGGAATTTGAACAATAAAAACACATCCGCATTTGAATTAAAGCGATCTATAGAAAGGAAAATTTTTATTTTTTTATCAGTCAACCCATTTAACCTTGAGTAAATTTTTGGTAAGAAGTGCCTAATTAAAATTACAATGCCCTGAATGACAAAAATAAAAAAATATTTATAAAGCTTTTTAAAACGGGGGTTTTTTATACATAGTTGGATCGTGTGAATAATAAATAAGCAAAAACATTTCCTTCTATATTCTAGGAATTTGAATAATAAAACCACTTCCGCATTTGAATTAAAGCGATTTATAGAACGGAAAATTTTTATTTTTTTCTCAGCCAACCCATTTAACCTTGAGCAAATTTTTGGTTAGAAGTGCCTAATTATAATTTCAATGCCCTTAATGAGAAAAATAAAAAATATTTATATAGCTTTTTGAAACGGGCGTTTTTTATACATAGTTGGAACGTGTGAATAATAAATAAGCACAAACATTTCCTTCTAGATTGCAGGAATTTGAACAATAAAACCACTTCCGCATTTGAATTAAAGCGATTTATAGAACGGAAAATTTTTATTTTCTTATCAGCCAACCTATTTAACCTTGAGCAAATTTTTGGTTAGAAGTGCCTAATTAAAATTTCAATGCCCTTAATGAGAAAAATAAAAAATATTTATATAGCTTTTTGAAACGGGCGTTTTTTATACATAGTTGGAACGTGTGAATAATAAATAAGCAAAAACATTTCCTTCTAGATTGCAGGAATTTGAACAATAAAACCACTTCCGCATTTGAATTAAAGCGATTTATAGAACGGAAAATTTTTATTTTCTTATCAGCCAACCTATTTAACCTTGAGCAAATTTTTGGTTAGAAGTGCCTAATTAAAATTTCAATGCCCTTAATGAGAAAAATAAAAAATATTTATATAGCTTTTTGAAACGGGCGTTTTTTATACATAGTTGGATCGTGTGAATAATAAATAAGCAAAAACATTTCCTTCTAGATTGCAGGAATTTGAACAATAAAACCACTTCCGCATTTGAATTAAAGCGATTTATAGAACGGAAAATTTTTATTTTCTTATCAGCCAACCTATTTAACCTTGAGCAAATTTTTGGTTAGAAGTGCCTAATTAAAATTTCAATGCCCTTAATGAGAAAAATAAAAAATATTTATATAGCTTTTTGAAACGGGCGTTTTTTATACATAGTTGGAACGTGTGAATAATAAATAAGCACAAACATTTCCTTCTAGATTCCAGGAATTTGAACAATAAAACCACTTCCGCATTTGAATTAAAGCGATTTATAGAACGGAAAATTTTTATTTTCTTATCAGCCAACCTATTTAACCTTGAGTAAATTTTTGGTTAGAAGTGCCTAATTAAAATTTCAATGCCCTTAATGAGAAAAATAAAAAATATTTATATAGCTTTTTGAAACGGGCGTTTTTTATACATAGTTGGATCGTGTGAATAATAAATAAGCAAAAACATTTCCTTCTAGATTGCAGGAATTTGAACAATAAAACCACTTCCGCATTTGAATTAAAGCGATTTATAGAACGGAAAATTTTTATTTTTTTATCAGCCAATCCATTTAACCTTGAGTAAATTTTTGGTTAGAAGTGCCTAATTAAAATTTCAATGCCCTTAATGAGAAAAATAAAAAATATTTATATAGCTTTTTGAAACGGGCGTTTTTTATACATAGTTGGATCGTGTGAATAATAAATAAGCAAAAACATTTCCTTCTAGATTGCAGGAATTTGAACAATAAAACCACTTCCGCATTTGAATTAAAGCGATTTATAGAACGGAAAATTTTTATTTTTTTATCAGCCAATCCATTTAACCTTGAGTAAATTTTTGGTTAGAAGTGCCTAATTAAAATTTCAATGCCCTTAATGAGAAAAATAAAAAATATTTATATAGCTTTTTGAAACGGGCGTTTTTTATACATAGTTGGTTCGTGTGAATAATAAATAAGCAAAAACATTTCCTTCTAGATTCCAGGAGTTTGAACAATAAAACCACTTCCGCATTTGAATTAAAGCGATTTATAGAACGGAAAATTTTTATTTTTTTATCAGCCAATCCATTTAACCTTGAGTAAATTTTTGGTTAGAAGTGCCTAATTAAAATTTCAATGCCCTTAATGAGAAAAATAAAAAATATTTATATAGCTTTTTGAAACGGGCGTTTTTTATACATAGTTGGAACGTGTGAATAATAAATAAGCAAAAACATTTCCTTCTAGATTCCAGGAATTTGAACAATAAAACCACTTCCGAATTTGAATTAAATCGATTTATAGAATGGAAATTTTTTATTTTTTTATCACCCAACCCATTTAACCTTGAGTAAATTTTTGGTTAGAAGTGCCTAATTAAAATTTCAATGCCCTTAATGAAAAAAATAAAAAATATTTATATAGCTTTTTGAAACGGGCGTTTTTTATACATAGTTGGATCGTGTGAATAATAAATAAGCAAAAACATTTCCTTCTAGATTCCAGGAATTTGAACAATAAAACCACTTCCGCATTTGAATTAAAGCGATTTATAGAACGGAAAATTTTTATTTTTTTATCAGCCACCCATTTAACCTTGAGTAAATTTTTGGTTAGAAGTGCCTAATTAAAATTTCAATGCCCTTAATGAGAAAAATAAAAAATATTTATATAGCTTTTTGAAACGGGCGTTTTTTATACATAATTGGATCGTGTGAATAATAAATAAGCAAAAACATTTCCTTCTAGATTCCAGGAATTTGAACAATAAAACCACTTCCGCATTTGAATTAAAGCGATTTATAGAACGGAAAATTTTTATTTTTTTATCAGCCAATCCATTTAACCTTGAGTAAATTTTTGGTTAGAAGTGCCTAATTAAAATTTCAATGCCCTTAATGAGAAAAATAAAAAATATTTATATAGCTTTTTGAAACGGGCGTTTTTTATACATAGTTGGATCGTGTGAATAATAAATAAGCAAAAACATTTCCTTCTAGATTCCAGGAATTTGAACAATAAAACCACTTCCGCATTTGAATTAAAGCGATTTATAGAACGGAAAATTTTTATTTTTTTATCAGCCAATCCATTTAACCTTGAGTAAATTTTTGGTTAGAAGTGCCTAATTAAAATTTCAATGCCCTTAATGAGAAAAATAAAAAATATTTATATAGCTTTTTGAAACGGGCGTTTTTTATAGATAGTTGGATCGTGTGAATAATAAATAAGCAAAAACATTTCCTTCTAGATTCCAGGAATTTGAACAATGAAACCACTTCCGCATTTGAATTAAAGCGATTTATAGAACGGAAAATTTTTATTTTTTTATCAGCCAATCCATTTAACCTTGAGTAAATTTTTGGTTAGAAGTGCCTAATTAAAATTTCAATGCCCTTAATGAAAAAAATAAAAAATATTTATATAGCTTTTTGAAACGGGCGTTTTTTATACATAGTTGGATCGTGTGAATAATAAATAAGCAAAAACATTTCCTTCTAGATTCCAGGAATTTGAACAATGAAACCACTTCCGCATTTGAATTAAAGCGATTTATAGAACGGAAAATTTTTATTTTTTTATCAGCCAATCCATTTAACCTTGAGTAAATTTTTGGTTAGAAGTGCCTAATTAAAATTTCAATGCCCTTAATGAGAAAAATAAAAAATATTTATATAGCTTTTTGAAACGGGCGTTTTTTATAGATAGTTGGATCGTGTGAATAATAAATAAGCAAAAACATTTCTTTCTAGATTCCAGGAATTTGAACAATAAAGCCACTTCCGGATTTGAATTAAAGCGATTTATAGAACGGAAAATTTTTATTTTTTTATCAGCCAATCCATTTAACCTTGAGTAAATTTTTGGTTAGAAGTGCCTAATTAAAATTTCAATGCCCTTAATGAGAAAAATAAAAAATATTTATATAGCTTTTTGAAACGGGCGTTTTTTATACATAGTTGGATCGTGTGAATAATAAATAAGCAAAAACATTTCCTTCTAGATTCCAGGAATTTGAACAATAAAACCACTTCCGGATTTGAATTAAAGCGATTTATAGAACGGAAAATTTTTATTTTTTTATCAGCCAATCCATTTAACCTTGAGTAAATTTTTGGTTAGAAGTGCCTAATTAAAATTTCAATGCCCTTAATGAGAAAAATAAAAAATATTTATATAGCTTTTTGAAACGGGCGTTTTTTATACATAGTTGGATCGTGTGAATAATAAATAAGCAAAAACATTTCCTTCTAGATTCCAGGAATTTGAACAATAAAACCACTTCCGGATTTGAATTAAAGCGATTTATAGAACGGAAAATTTTTATTTTTTTATCAGCCAATCCATTTAACCTTGAGTAAATTTTTGGTTAGAAGTGCCTAATTAAAATTTCAATGCCCTTAATGAGAAAAATAAAAAATATTTGTATAGCTTTTTGAAACGGGCGTTTTTTATACATAGTTGGATCGTGTGAATAATAAATAAGCAAAAACATTTCCTTCTAGATTCCAGGAATTTGAACAATGAAACCACTTCCGCATTTGAATTAAAGCGATTTATAGAACGGAAAATTTTTATTTTTTTATCAGCCAATCCATTTAACCTTGAGTAAATTTTTGGTTAGAAGTGCCTAATTAAAATTTCAATGCCCTTAATGAGAAAAATAAAAAATATTTATATAGCTTTTTGAAACGGGCGTTTTTTATAGATAGTTGGATCTTGTGAATAATAAATAAGCAAAAACATTTCCTTCTAGATTCCAGGAATTTGAACAATAAAACCATTTCCGCATTTGAATTAAAGCGATTTATAGAACGGAAAATTTTTATTTTTTTTATCAGCCAACCCATTTAACCTTGAGTAAATTTTTGGTTAGAAGTGCCTAATTAAAATTTCAATGCCCTTTATGAGAAAAATAAAAAATATTTATATAGCTTTTTGAAACGGGCATTTTTTATACATAGTTGGAACGTGTGAATAATAAATAAGCAAAAACATTTCCTTCTAGATTCCAGGAATTTGAACAATAAAACCACTTCCGCATTTGAATTAAAGCGATTTATAGAACGGAAAATTTTTATTTTTTTATCAGCCAACCCATTTAACCTTGAGTAAATTTTTGGTTAGAAGTGCCTAATTAAAATTTCAATGCCCTTAATGAAAAAAATAAAAAATATTTATATAGCTTTTTGAAACGGGCGTTTTTTATACATAGCTCGAACGTGTGAATAATAAATAAGCAAAAACATTTCCTTCTAGATTCCAGGAATTTGAACAATAAAACCACTTCCGCATTTGAATTAAAGCGATTTATAGAACGGAAATTTTTTATTTTTTTATCAGCCAACCCATTTAACCTTGAGTAAATTTTTGGATAGAAGTGCTTAATTAAAATTTCAATGTCCTTAATGAGAAAAATAAAAAATATTTATACAGCTTTTTAAAACGAGCGTTTTTTTATACATAGTTGGATCGTGTGAATAATAAATAAGCAAAAACATTTCCTTCTATATTCCAGAAATTTGGACAATAAAACCACTTCCGCATTTGAATTAAAGCGATTTATATAACGGAAAAATTTTTATTTTTTTATCAGCCAACCCATTGAACCTTGAGTAAATTTTTGGTTAGAAGTGCCTAATTAAAATTTGAATGCCCTTAATGAGAAAAATAAAAAAAAAATTATATAGCTTTTTGAAACGGGCGTTTTTTATACATAGTTGGATCGTGTGAATAATAAATAAGCAAAAATATTTCATTCAAGATTCCAGGAATTTGAACAATAAATCCACTTCCGCATTTGAATTAAAGCGATTTATAGAACGGAAAATTTTTATTTTTTTATCAGCCAACCCATTTAACCTTGAGTAAATTTTTGGTTAGAAGTGCCTAATTAAAATTTCAATGCCCTTAATGAGAAAAATAAAAAATATTTATACAGCTTTTTGAAACGGGCGTTTTTTATACATAGTTGGATCGTGTGAATAATAAATAAGCAAAAACATTTCCTTCTAGATTCCAGGAATTTGAACAACAAAGCCACTTCCGCATTTGAATTAAAGCGATTTATAGAACGGAAAATTTTTATTTTTTTATCAGCCAACCCATTTAACCTTGAGTAAATTTTTGGTTAGAAGTGCCTAATTAAAATTTCAATGCCCTTAATGAGAAAAACAAAAAAATATCTATACAGCTTTTTGAAACGGGCGTTTTTTATACATAGTTGGATCGTGTGAATAATAAATAAGCAAAAACGTTTCCTTCTAGATTCCAGGAATTTGAACAATAAATCCACTTCCGCATTTGTATTAAAGCGATTTATAGAACGGAAAATTTTTATTTTTTTATCAGCCAACCCATTTAACCTTGAGTAAATTTTTGGTTAGAAGTGCCTAATTAAAATTTCAATGCCCTTAATGAGAAAAATAAAAAATATTTATACAGCTTTTTGAAACGGGCGTTTTTTATACATAGTTGGATCGTGTGAATAATAAATAAGCAAAAATATTTCCTTCAAGATTCCAGGAATTTGAACAATAAATCCACTTCCGCATTTGAATTAAAGCGATTTATAGAACGGAAATTTTTTATTTTTTTATCAGCCAACCCATTTAACCTTGAGTAAATTTTTGGTTAGAAGTGCCTAATTAAAATTTCAATGCCCTTAATGAGAAAAATAAAAAATATTTATACAGCTTTTTGAAATGGGCGTTTTTATACATAGTTGGATCGTGTGAATAATAAATAAGCAAAAACATTTCCTTCTAGATTCCAGGAATTTGAACAATAAAACCACTTCCGCATTTGAATTAAAGCGATTTAGAGAACGGAAAATTTTTATTTTTTTATCAGCCAACCCATTTAACCTTGAGTAAATTTTTGATTAGAAGTGCTTAATTAAAATTTCAATGCCCTTAATGAGAAAAATAAAAAAATATTTATACAGCTTTTTGAAACGGGCGTTTTTTATACATAGTTGGAACGTGTGAATAATAAATAAGCAAAAACATTTCCTTCTAGATTCCGGGAATTTGAACAATAAAACCACTTCCGCATTTGAATTAAAGCGATTTATAGAACGGAAAATTTTTATTTTTTTATCAGCCAACCCATTTAACCTTGAGTAAATTTTTGGTTAGAAGTGCTTAATTAAAATTTCAATGCCCTTAATGAGAAAAATAAAAAAATATTTATACAGCTTTTTAAAATGGGAGTTATTTATACATAGTTGGGTCGTGTGAATAAAAAATAAGCGAAAACCTTTCCTTCTATATTCCAGGAATTTGAACAACAAAAACACTTCCGATTTGAATTAAAGCAATTTATAGAACGGAAAATTCTTATTTTTTTTATCAGTCAACACATTTAACCTTGAGTAGATTTTTGGTTTGAATTGCCTAATTAAAATTTCAATGCCCTTAATGATGAAAAATATAAAATATTTATACAGCTTTTTAAAATGCTCGTTATTTATACATAGTTGGGTCGTGTGAATAAAAAATAAGCAAAAACATTTCCTTCTATATTCCAGGAATTTGAACAACAAAAACACTTCCGCATTTGAATTAAAGCAATTTATAGAATGGAAAATTTTTATTTTTTTATCAGCCAACCCATTTAACCTTGAGTAAATTTTTGGTTAGAAGTGCTTAATTAAAATTTCAATGCCCTTAATGAGAAAAATAAAAAAATATTTATACAGCTTTTTAAAATGGGAGTTATTTATACATAGTTGGAACGTGTGAATAATAAATAAGCAAAAACATTTCCTTCTAGATTGCAGGAATTTGAACAATAAAACCACTTCAGCATTTGAATTAAAGCGATTTATAGAACGGAAAATTTTTATTTTCTTATCAGCCAACCTATTTAACCTTGAGCAAATTTTTGGTTAGAAGTGCCTAATTAAAATTTCAATGCCCTTAATGAGAAAAATAAAAAATATTTATATAGCTTTTTGAAACGGGCGTTTTTTATACATAGTTGGAACGTGTGAATAATAAATAAGCACAAACATTTCCTTCTAGATTCCAGGAATTTGAACAATAAAACCACTTCCGCATTTGAATTAAAGCGATTTATAGAACGGAAAATTTTTATTTTCTTATCAGCCAACCTATTTAACCTTGAGTAAATTTTTGGTTAGAAGTGCCTAATTAAAATTTCAATGCCCTTAATGAGAAAAATAAAAAATATTTATATAGCTTTTTGAAACGGGCGTTTTTTATACATAGTTGGATCGTGTGAATAATAAATAAGCAAAAACATTTCCTTCTAGATTGCAGGAATTTGAACAATAAAACCACTTCCGCATTTGAATTAAAGCGATTTATAGAACGGAAAATTTTTATTTTTTTATCAGCCAATCCATTTAACCTTGAGTAAATTTTTGGTTAGAAGTGCCTAATTAAAATTTCAATGCCCTTAATGAGAAAAATAAAAAATATTTATATAGCTTTTTGAAACGGGCGTTTTTTATACATAGTTGGATCGTGTGAATAATAAATAAGCAAAAACATTTCCTTCTAGATTGCAGGAATTTGAACAATAAAACCACTTCCGCATTTGAATTAAAGCGATTTATAGAACGGAAAATTTTTATTTTTTTATCAGCCAATCCATTTAACCTTGAGTAAATTTTTGGTTAGAAGTGCCTAATTAAAATTTCAATGCCCTTAATGAGAAAAATAAAAAATATTTATATAGCTTTTTGAAACGGGCGTTTTTTATACATAGTTGGATCGTGTGAATAATAAATAAGCAAAAACATTTCCTTCTAGATTCCAGGAGTTTGAACAATAAAACCACTTCCGCATTTGAATTAAAGCGATTTATAGAACGGAAAATTTTTATTTTTTTATCAGCCAATCCATTTAACCTTGAGTAAATTTTTGGTTAGAAGTGCCTAATTAAAATTTCAATGCCCTTAATGAGAAAAATAAAAAATATTTATATAGCTTTTTGAAACGGGCGTTTTTTATACATAGTTGGAACGTGTGAATAATAAATAAGCAAAAACATTTCCTTCTAGATTCCAGGAATTTGAACAATAAAACCACTTCCGCATTTGAATTAAATCGATTTATAGAATGGAAATTTTTTATTTTTTTATCACCCAACCCATTTAACCTTGAGTAAATTTTTGGTTAGAAGTGCCTAATTAAAATTTCAATGCCCTTAATGAAAAAAATAAAAAATATTTATATAGCTTTTTGAAACGGGCGTTTTTTATACATAGTTGGATCGTGTGAATAATAAATAAGCAAAAACATTTCCTTCTAGATTCCAGGAATTTGAACAATAAAACCACTTCCGCATTTGAATTAAAGCGATTTATAGAACGGAAAATTTTTATTTTTTTATCAGCCACCCATTTAACCTTGAGTAAATTTTTGGTTAGAAGTGCCTAATTAAAATTTCAATGCCCTTAATGAGAAAAATAAAAAATATTTATATAGCTTTTTGAAACGGGCGTTTTTTATACATAGTTGGATCGTGTGAATAATAAATAAGCAAAAACATTTCCTTCTAGATTCCAGGAATTTGAACAATAAAACCACTTCCGCATTTGAATTAAAGCGATTTATAGAACGGAAAATTTTTATTTTTTTATCAGCCAATCCATTTAACCTTGAGTAAATTTTTGGTTAGAAGTGCCTAATTAAAATTTCAATGCCCTTAATGAGAAAAATAAAAAATATTTATATAGCTTTTTGAAACGGGCGTTTTTTATACATAGTTGGATCGTGTGAATAATAAATAAGCAAAAACATTTCCTTCTAGATTCCAGGAATTTGAACAATAAAACCACTTCCGCATTTGAATTAAAGCGATTTATAGAACGGAAAATTTTTATTTTTTTATCAGCCAATCCATTTAACCTTGAGTAAATTTTTGGTTAGAAGTGCCTAATTAAAATTTCAATGCCCTTAATGAGAAAAATAAAAAATATTTATATAGCTTTTTGAAACGGGCGTTTTTTATAGATAGTTGGATCGTGTGAATAATAAATAAGCAAAAACATTTCCTTCTAGATTCCAGGAATTTGAACAATGAAACCACTTCCGCATTTGAATTAAAGCGATTTATAGAACGGAAAATTTTTATTTTTTTATCAGCCAATCCATTTAACCTTGAGTAAATTTTTGGTTAGAAGTGCCTAATTAAAATTTCAATGCCCTTAATGAGAAAAATAAAAAATATTTATATAGCTTTTTGAAACGGGCGTTTTTTATACATAGTTGGATCGTGTGAATAATAAATAAGCAAAAACATTTCCTTCTAGATTCCAGGAATTTGAACAATGAAACCACTTCCGCATTTGAATTAAAGCGATTTATAGAACGGAAAATTTTTATTTTTTTATCAGCCAATCCATTTAACCTTGAGTAAATTTTTGGTTAGAAGTGCCTAATTAAAATTTCAATGCCCTTAATGAGAAAAATAAAAAATATTTATATAGCTTTTTGAAACGGGCGTTTTTTATAGATAGTTGGATCGTGTGAATAATAAATAAGCAAAAACATTTCTTTCTAGATTCCAGGAATTTGAACAATAAAACCACTTCCGGATTTGAATTAAAGCGATTTATAGAACGGAAAATTTTTATTTTTTTATCAGCCAATCCATTTAACCTTGAGTAAATTTTTGGTTAGAAGTGCCTAATTAAAATTTCAATGCCCTTAATGAGAAAAATAAAAAATATTTATATAGCTTTTTGAAACGGGCGTTTTTTATACATAGTTGGATCGTGTGAATAATAAATAAGCAAAAACATTTCCTACTAGATTCCAGGAATTTGAACAATAAAACCACTTCCGGATTTGAATTAAAGCGATTTATAGAACGGAAAATTTTTATTTTTTTATCAGCCAATCCATTTAACCTTGAGTAAATTTTTGGTTAGAAGTGCCTAATTAAAATTTCAATGCCCTTAATGAGAAAAATAAAAAATATTTATATAGCTTTTTGAAACGGGCGTTTTTTATACATAGTTGGATCGTGTGAATAATAAATAAGCAAAAACATTTCCTTCTAGATTCCAGGAATTTGAACAATAAAACCACTTCCGGATTTGAATTAAAGCGATTTATAGAACGGAAAATTTTTATTTTTTTATCAGCCAATCCATTTAACCTTGAGTAAATTTTTGGTTAGAAGTGCCTAATTAAAATTTCAATGCCCTTAATGAGAAAAATAAAAAATATTTATATAGCTTTTTGAAACGGGCGTTTTTTATACATAGTTGGATCGTGTGAATAATAAATAAGCAAAAACATTTCCTTCTAGATTCCAGGAATTTGAACAATGAAACCACTTCCGCATTTGAATTAAAGCGATTTATAGAACGGAAAATTTTTATTTTTTTATCAGCCAATCCATTTAACCTTGAGTAAATTTTTGGTTAGAAGTGCCTAATTAAAATTTCAATGCCCTTAATGAGAAAAATAAAAAATATTTATATAGCTTTTTGAAACGGGCGTTTTTTATAGATAGTTGGATCGTGTGAATAATAAATAAGCAAAAACATTTCCTTCTAGATTCCAGGAATTTGAACAATAAAACCATTTCCGCATTTGAATTAAAGCGATTTATAGAACGGAAAATTTTTATTTTTTTTATCAGCCAACCCATTTAACCTTGAGTAAATTTTTGGTTAGAAGTGCCTAATTAAAATTTCAATGCCCTTTATGAGAAAAATAAAAAATATTTATATAGCTTTTTGAAACGGGCATTTTTTATACATAGTTGGAACGTGTGAATAATAAATAAGCAAAAACATTTCCTTCTAGATTCCAGGAATTTGAACAATAAAACCACTTCCGCATTTGAATTAAAGCGATTTATAGAACGGAAAATTTTTATTTTTTTATCAGCCAACCCATTTAACCTTGAGTAAATTTTTGGTTAGAAGTGCCTAATTAAAATTTCAATGCCCTTAATGAAAAAAATAAAAAATATTTATATAGCTTTTTGAAACGGGCGTTTTTTATACATAGCTCGAACGTGTGAATAATAAATAAGCAAAAACATTTCCTTCTAGATTCCAGGAATTTGAACAATAAAACCACTTCCGCATTTGAATTAAAGCGATTTATAGAACGGAAATTTTTTATTTTTTTATCAGCCAACCCATTTAACCTTGAGTAAATTTTTGGATAGAAGTGCTTAATTAAAATTTCAATGTCCTTAATGAGAAAAATAAAAAATATTTATACAGCTTTTTAAAACGAGCGTTTTTTTATACATAGTTGGATCGTGTGAATAATAAATAAGCAAAAACATTTCCTTCTATATTCCAGAAATTTGGACAATAAAACCACTTCCGCATTTGAATTAAAGCGATTTATATAACGGAAAAATTTTTATTTTTTTATCAGCCAACCCATTGAACCTTGAGTAAATTTTTGGTTAGAAGTGCCTAATTAAAATTTGAATGCCCTTAATGAGAAAAATAAAAAAAAAATTATATAGCTTTTTGAAACGGGCGTTTTTTATACATAGTTGGATCGTGTGAATAATAAATAAGCAAAAATATTTCCTTCAAGATTCCAGGAATTTGAACAATAAATCCACTTCCGCATTTGAATTAAAGCGATTTATAGAACGGAAAATTTTTATTTTTTTATCAGCCAACCCATTTAACCTTGAGTAAATTTTTGGTTAGAAGTGCCTAATTAAAATTTCAATGCCCTTAATGAGAAAAATAAAAAATATTTATACAGCTTTTTGAAACGGGCGTTTTTTATACATAGTTGGATCGTGTGAATAATAAATAAGCAAAAACATTTCCTTCTAGATTCCAGGAATTTGAACAACAAAGCCACTTCCGCATTTGAATTAAAGCGATTTATAGAACGGAAAATTTTTATTTTTTTATCAGCCAACCCATTTAACCTTGAGTAAATTTTTGGTTAGAAGTGCCTAATTAAAATTTCAATGCCCTTAATGAGAAAAACAAAAAAATATCTATACAGCTTTTTGAAACGGGCGTTTTTTATACATAGTTGGATCGTGTGAATAATAAATAAGCAAAAACGTTTCCTTCTAGATTCCAGGAATTTGAACAATAAATCCACTTCCGCATTTGTATTAAAGCGATTTATAGAACGGAAAATTTTTATTTTTTTATCAGCCAACCCATTTAACCTTGAGTAAATTTTTGGTTAGAAGTGCCTAATTAAAATTTCAATGCCCTTAATGAGAAAAATAAAAAATATTTATACAGCTTTTTGAAAAGGGCGTTTTTTATACATAGTTGGATCGTGTGAATAATAAATAAGCAAAAATATTTCCTTCAAGATTCCAGGAATTTGAACAATAAATCCACTTCCGCATTTGAATTAAAGCGATTTATAGAACGGAAATTTTTTATTTTTTTATCAGCCAACCCATTTAACCTTGAGTAAATTTTTGGTTAGAAGTGCCTAATTAAAATTTCAATGCCCTTAATGAGAAAAATAAAAAATATTTATACAGCTTTTTGAAATGGGAGTTTTTATACATAGTTGGATCGTGTGAATAATAAATAAGCAAAAACATTTCCTTCTAGATTCCAGGAATTTGAACAATAAAACCACTTCCGCATTTGAATTAAAGCGATTTAGAGAACGGAAAATTTTTATTTTTTTATCAGCCAACCCATTTAACCTTGAGTAAATTTTTGATTAGAAGTGCTTAATTAAAATTTCAATGCCCTTAATGAGAAAAATAAAAAAATATTTATACAGCTTTTTGAAACGGGCGTTTTTTATACATAGTTGGAACGTGTGAATAATAAATAAGCAAAAACATTTCCTTCTAGATTCCGGGAATTTGAACAATAAAACCACTTCCGCATTTGAATTAAAGCGATTTATAGAACGGAAAATTTTTATTTTTTTATCAGCCAACCCATTTAACCTTGAGTAAATTTTTGGTTAGAAGTGCTTAATTAAAATTTCAATGCCCTTAATGAGAAAAATAAAAAAATATTTATACAGCTTTTTAAAATGGGAGTTATTTATACATAGTTGGGTCGTGTGAATAAAAAATAAGCGAAAACCTTTCCTTCTATATTCCAGGAATTTGAACAACAAAAACACTTCCGATTTGAATTAAAGCAATTTATAGAACGGAAAATTCTTATTTTTTTTATCAGTCAACACATTTAACCTTGAGTAGATTTTTGGTTTGAATTGCCTAATTAAAATTTCAATGCCCTTAATGATGAAAAATATAAAATATTTATACAGCTTTTTAAAATGCTCGTTATTTATACATAGTTGGGTCGTGTGAATAAAAAATAAGCAAAAACATTTCCTTCTATATTCCAGGAATTTGAACAACAAAAACACTTCCGCATTTGAATTAAAGCAATTTATAGAACGGAAAATGTTTATTTTTTTATCAGTCAACCCATTTAACCTTGAGTAGATTTTTGGTTAGAATTGCCTAATTAAAATTTCAATGCCCTTAATGATGAAAAATACAAAATATTTATACAGCTTTTTAAAATGGGAGTTATTTATACATAGTTGGGTCGTGTGAATAAAAAATAAGCGAAAACCTTTCCTTCTATATTCCAGGAATTTGAACAACAAAAACACTTCCGATTTGAATTAAAGCAATTTATAGAACGGAAAATTCTTATTTTTTTATCAGTCAACCCATTTAACCTTGAGTAGATTTTTGGTTTGAATTTCCTAATTAAAATTTCAATGCCCTTAATGATGAAAAATATAAAATATTTATACAGCTTTTTAAAATGCTCGTTATTTATACATAGTTGGGTCGTGTGAATAAAAAATAAGCAAAAACATTTCCTTCTATATTCCAGGAATTTGAACAACAAAAACACTTCCGCATTTGAATTAAAGCAATTTATAGAACGGAAAATTTTTATTTTTTTATCAGTCAACCCATTTAACCTTGAGTAAATTTTTGGTTAGAATTGCCTAATTAAAATTTCAATGCCCTTAATGATGAAAAATACAAAATATTTATACAGCTTTTTAAAATGGGAGTTATTTATACATAGTTGGGTCGTGTGAGTAAAAAATAAGCGAAAACCTTTCCTTCTATATTCCAGGAATTTGAACAACAAAAACACTTCCGCATTTGAATTTAAGTGATTTATAGAACAGACAATTTTTATTTTTTTTATCAGTCAACCCATTTAACCTTGAGTAGATTTTTGGTTAGAATTGCCTAATTAAAATTTCAATGCCCTTAATGATGAAAAATACAAAATATTTATACAGCTTTTTAAAATGGGAGTTTTTAAACATAGTTGGGTTGTGTGAATAAAAAAAGCAAAAACATTTCCTTCTATATTCCAGGAATTTGAACAACAAAAACACTTCCGCATTTGAATTAAAGCAATTTATAGAACGGAAAATTTTATTTTTTTTATCACTCAACCCATTTAACCTTGAGTAAATTTTTGGTTAGAAGTGCCTAATTAAAATTTTAATGCCCTTAGTGATGAATAAAAAGGTGATAAAAAAATTTTAGGGACTACCTTTATATAAATGGACCAAAAAATAGAAGGCAATTTTTTCCTTTAATACAGACGTAGTCTTGTTGAATTTTGACTAAAAAACTTTAACAATAGCTCTTTTAAAAGAACTTTGGGATTTGAAATTATAAAGATAGAGCGCTTGTTTAAATTTTATATAATCAATTAGTTAATCCCAAGTACATGGTTTGCCTTAGATTGAAAGATTCCACCTTTATGGTTTTAAATCCCAAAATTCTTTTACAAGAGCTATTGTTGAAGCTTTTTCGTCAAAATTCAACAATACTGAGTCTGTATGAAAGGAAATAATGCCTTCTATTTTTTGGTCAATTTATATAAAGGTAGTCCTTACAATTTTTTTATCACCTTTTTATTTTAAATTTTTTAGTACCGCCTACCAAAGGCAATTGCCACTTTGATTAGTAATTTAAGTAATTCCTAAGTGAAAATTCTTATCTTTATTAATTTGTTCAAAATAGCAAGATTTAAGTGAATTAGTGGAATTTTCGGTGACAACACTGGCGAAAACAACAGAATTCCGCCTCGCATCATAACAAAAGAATTCTACCTCGTTTGTCGTGGTGAAATTCTCATACGCCTGAAAGGCTAAAAGAATCGTGGTGAAAGTCGCGTACGCCTAAAGGTATGCAAGGACGTGCATTGAGTTGAGCCTTCAACGAGGTGGAATTCTACAACGCCTGCAACACTCAGGAGGCTAGCTATGAAGGTACGGCCTAATCTTCTAAATAGATCTATTTTTGCGTTACGTAGCTAAAATTTTTTGATCAAACATTGCACTGTCACCGAGTTTTAAACCATATTTCACGTTTCAAGTCTCTATGTATCAAGGAAGTTAGTTAAAAATCGATTGCCGGGAAGTTAGTTAAAAATGGATTGAAAGATTCCCAAATTAAAATTTGTTTCCTTACTATCTCGATCCGTGTTCCACCTAGCGATTTTTTTGGATCAAATGTTGCATTGTCACCAGGTTCTGACCCACGGCCCAAGTTCCAAGTCTCTAGCTCTCCGCCAAGTTATTCAAAAATCGATCGCAAGATTCCACTCGTTTTTCAGGTATTTGTAGTTATCTTAATAAGCACGCCACCTAGCGGAACTTTGTTTTCTATAAATTGTATTGTCACCGGGTATCGAACTATGTGCTAGGCTACAAGTCTCTAGGTAACCGGGAAGTTAGTTAAAAATAGGTTGAAAAATTCGCAAATTAAAATTAACTTTCCTAATATCTCGATCAATGCACCACCTAGCGAAATTTTTTGATCAAATGTTACATTGCCACCGGGTTCTGACCCACGGCCCAAGTTCCAAGTCTCTAGCTAACCGGCAAGTTACTCAAAAATCAATCCAAGATTCCCTCGTTTTTCAGGGATTTGTAGTTAGCTCAATTAGCACACCACCTAGCGGAACTTTGTTATACTCAGCGTGCTTTGCACACAGATTATAATAACTTTGATTGGATAACTGTTGGTTGTACAGGTATAAAGGAATGGAGATAGATATAGACTTCCATATATCAAAATCATCAGCGTCGAAAAAAAATTTGATTGAGCAATGTCCGTCCGTCCGTCCATCCGCCCGTTTGTCCGTTAACACGATAACTTGAGTAAATATTGAGATATCTTGACCAAATTTGGTACACGAGTTTACCTGGACACATAATAGATTTGTATTGAAAATGACCGAAATCGGATGATAACCACGCCCACTTTTTATATATATAAAATTTTGGAAAACAGAAAAAACCTGATTATTTAGTAAATAATATACCTAGAATGTTGAAATTTGAAATGTGGACTGATATTGAGACTCTTGATACAAATTTGAAAACAAATTTTAAAATGGGCGTGGCACCGCCCACTTGTGATAAAATCAATTTTACAAATGTTATTAATCATAACTCAAAAATCGTTAAACCTATCGTAACAAATTTCGGCATAGAGGTTGCCTTTACTATAAGGAATGCTTTGAAGAGAAATTAACGAAATCGGTTAAAACCACGCCCACTTTTATATAAAAGATTTTTAAAAGGGTTGTGGTCGAATAAAATAAGCTATATCTTTGCAAAAAAGAGCTTTATTTCAATGGTATTTAATTTACCAAGTGGATTTAAAACAATAAAAAGGAAAAACTTCACATTTTAAAGAATGGGCGTGGCACCGCCCCTTTTATGACTGAGAAATTTTCTATGTTTCGGGAGCCATAGATTAGGTTGAAATGGTCGGTCCATGAGGACCACACATAGACTGATTGAGTCCGTAGTTTACCAGAAGTTTGTTTTAACGACCAAACTGAAAAACCCTATCAAAAACCAGGACCTATGTTATAAAATAACTTCGTCCTCTTGGCAAATACTAGAAGCTTCCTAGGACCTATGCTACATATACTATCACTGACCAAGCCTAATTTAAAGGTATGTGACGCCAGAAAGCAGTGTCCAGTCAGAATACCCGTCATGAGTCTGCAGTCCTCCCTTTTTAATGATCGATGCAACTTTGTTAGTCTAAGGTTGTAAGCTATTTAATAATTTGGGAAAAATTTAAACAACGTGACATCAGGACGGATAAGGAGACGGTTGTTTCGATTATACCTTGTAAATCTCTTCAAAGCCTTTTCTCACGGGAGTGGGAGTCGAATCCGCACTCCTACGATAGTTGAAATGGTTGTAAACGCATTCAGCATACATTTAAAGCGATACGGGCAATCCCCGGTTAACTCATATAAGTAGACAACATTTGGTTAATTCGTTTTAGTTCTATAAATAGAACAAAGACAACAACAAATATCAAGAGTCTCTGAAAACCGCCTTACAAACAGGCATAACTTCAACACATAACTACATACGAATTATGTAATGTGTGGAAGATAATATATGCGAAGAAGGCAATTGGGAAAAACTTTACAACAACTAAGGCATGACGTAGCTGAATGCGTTTACAACCATTTCAACTATCGTAGGAGTACGGGTTCGACTCCCACTCCCGGGAGAAAAGGCTTTGAAGAGATTTACAAGGTATAATCGAAACAGCTGTCGCCTTGTCCGTCCTGATGTCACGTTGTTTAAATTTTTCCCAAATTATTAAATAAATTATAAAATTAAAAATTGCTTGAAATAAATGTTTTCATACATTTAAAGCGAAACGGGCAATCCCCGGTTAACTCGTATAAAGTTGTAAGACCTACACATAATCTTCGACACTTTACAGCCCCGCGCTTTAACACACGCCTTTCCCGCTTGGTCCATCATGTGGACCTCTCGGCTTCGCTTAATCTCGCCCAGTCTAATTGGGACCTCTACGTAGCAAGCTTCAAGGGATCCGCTCTTTTTAGCTAGTTCATCCGCTTTTTCATTCCCATCTATTCCCATATGCACTGGGACCCAATATATATGAATGCTTCTCCCTGTCCCGATTCTCTCCAGATACTGCTTACACTCTAACACGCATTTAGATGCTGTGCTATGCGAGATTATTGCCTTAATTGCTGCTTGTCTGTCAACATAAAAGTTAACACGGTTGCAGCTTAATTTATTCTCTTCCAGGGTTTCTACTGCTTTGGCTACGGCTAATATTTCCGCTTGGAAAACGCTACAGTAATCCGGCAGCCTGTAGAATCTGCTTATTTCCGGATCAGCGCAGTATACCGCAGACCCTACTCCTTCCACTACTTTTGAACCATCTGTGTACACATGTATCGCCTCGTCCGTCATTTGCGCACCCTTGCGCCAACCGTCCACATCTATTGTGGCCTTAAGATATCCCTCGAAGCGCATAGGGAATCAGGTAGTCTGTTCGTCTTGTGATTGATGACACTACTACTATGGCCATATGGTCGGCGCTCAAGCTGCCCCGAGGCATCGAGCCTGGTTGCAGTTGTTAATGCTATGTTCTTTGCTACCAGGTCTACGATGGAGTGTGCAGAATGGCACACAGGACTACCGTAATGCTAAGCATCGATAGTCTAATCTAATTTTTTGCGGTATATTGTTTTTTGTGTGGCTTTCCACCAAACAGAAAGTCCATAGTATAAAATAGGGCTTACAATCGCTGTAAAAACCCAATGAGAAAGAGTGGGCGATAAGCCCTACGTACACCCCATCATTCTTTTACATGCATAAAGTGTCGTTGAGGCCTTCTTCACCCTCTCCTTCACGTTGAGCTTCCATGACAGCTTACTGTCTAGGATGATTCCTAGATATTTTTTGCAAGGTTTCCCTGTAAGGTCACCCCTCCTAACTTAGGCCTTGTCCAATTTGGGACCTTGTACCTCTTTGTAAAGAAGACCATATCCGACTCCTCCGCATTGACTTTCAACCCGACATTAGATGCCCAGGTGTAAATATCCCGAAGCGCCCGATCCATCATAGAACTAATCGTTGGAAGGCACTTTCCACTTATGACAATTACAACGTCATCTGCGTAAGCCGTAAGTATTACGGATCCCTCATCGAATCGCCTGAGCAGTTGGTTGATGACCAGCGTCCACAGCAGATATGCTAGCACCCCGCCCTGCGGCGTGCCCATGTCCACTGAGTTCGTGGCCTCGCACAATCCCCATTGTGATGTAATATTCCTGCAATTTAACATACAGCCGATCCATATGGTTAAGGCTGGATGTACTTTAATGTAATTAGGACCATCCATAATTGCCCATTTAGAAACATTATTGAAAGCCCCGGCAATGTCCAAGAATACTCCTAGAGCATATTCCTTATATTCCAGAGATTTATCTATGCTTATTACCATCCTATGCAATGCGGTGTCTACCGACTTGCCTTTCGTGTATACATGCTGTGTTGTGGAGAGCAGCTTTTCATCCACGTTGGACTTTATGTACACATCTATCAGCCTCTCAAAAGTTTTGAGCAGAAATGATGTTAAGCTGATGGGTCTATAGTCTTTGGGATACACGTGACCGATCTTCCCCGCCTATGGTAGGAAAGCTACACGAGCAGTTCTCCAAGAGTGCGGTACATGATTCAGCCTAATACACCCATCAAATATTATTTTAAGCCATTCCACGACCGCCATACTTGAAACTTGTAGCATGGCCGGGAATATACCATCTGGGCCCGGCGATTTCAACTTAGAAAACGTCTTCACTGACCATTCTATCTTGGTATCGGTCAGCAAGCCCGGCACTATCCGCTCCGTGATCGAAGTTTGAGTGATGCCTGCTGGCTCTTCTGAACCGTCTCCCGATGGAAAATGTGTGTAAAAGAGCGCCTCAAGGGATTCCTCACTATTACGTGACCTTTCCCCTTCTCTTTCTTTATTAGTCCCTCCCCTTGCTAGGACTTTTTTCAATCGTGCTGTTTCGATGGAGGACTCTATGTCCTTACAGAAACTTTTCCATGAGATTCTCTTCGCCCTGGAAATCTCACGCTTGTAGAACCTCAGTAGATCACTGTACTCGTCCCAACACGCTCCGCTTTCCGCGGTCTTTGCGAGCTTAAACATTTCTTTTACCTGTCTTCTTAGAAGACTCAGCTCATTGCTCCACCATGGCGGCTTTGCTTTTCCTCTGTATCTTCTTAGAGGGCAAGCTTTGGTATATGTAGTCATAAGCGTCCTTGTTAGGAATTCATTCGACTCTTCCAGTTCCTTCATATTGGCAATCTCTTTGGGTTGTCCCAGTTTTTTTTCTACCTATTTCTGGAATTTAGTCCAGTTCGTTGACCTAGAGCTTCTAAATGTTCCTCCCTTCTCTACCCTCTTTAGGGTGATGCTGAAGCTGATATACGCATGGTCGGAGAAGGATGGTCTATCAAGAACCATCCAATCATACCTTGATATATCACGCTCGGAGCTCAATGTAAGATCCAGAACATTGCTGGATATTGGACCCATTTATGTAGGGAAATTTCCCCTGTTGGCTATCTGCAAATTGGTTTGCAGGATGTAACAAAATAGAGATTTGCCTCTCTCGTTCGTATCTGCTCCTCCCCACGCATTGTGGTGCGCATTTGCATCTGCTCCTACGACCAACCGCCCTTTGTGCCCTTCCTCCTGTACTATCCTTTCACTCCACCGGTGGAACCTCCGCAGCATGGGCCATATAGCAGGATTCCAGGATATATGCCTGCTTATTCTTTTGCTCAACGGCCACCACTACGAGATCCTCAGTAGTGTAATTAGGCATCATAAATGAATGCAGCTGTTTCCTTATCATTACTACAGCTCGCACCCGTCCTTCCGTTTGCGCATAGTACACGCCAAACCCGCGCGCGCTAAGTCCAGAAAGCTTTCCTCCCGATCAGAGCTACGGCTCCTGGATCAGCGCCACGCCAAGCGAACCCTCCTCAAGGGTTAGGAGGAGTTCGATCGACGCCACTTTACTGTGAGGTTTATCTGTAGGACTCGCAGCACCATTGGACTGTTTGTCCTCCTCCAGCTCCTCTATCGTGACGTCGTCGTCCTCCCCTTGCCCTTTTGGCTTAGATTATTCGAGGCCCCCTTCAGCCTCTCGTAACTGTTGTGCCGGACGTTCCTCTGTGCGAGTCACAGCACCATTTGGCTGTTGGTCCTCTTCTAACACGTTCGTGGTGACGTCGGCTACCTCCACCTGTGTTTTTTCTCTCAGGCTTTTAAGGTCCTTTTCGACTTCGCCCACCTCTAGCGTGTTAGGATTTTTATCCTCGGGACTTCTTTTCCTGAGCCGCATGTAAATTTTGCCTGTGCCAAAGGACATTTTGGGAATCAGCGTGTACAATATATCCTCCGCCTGCTTGTTTATTTGGAAGATGTAGAACTGACCTTCCTCCGTAGGCCGAGATACAGTAAGTACCTTCCAATCTTGTGCCGGTATGTTCGGATTCTGAAGTGGCAATGTATCCTTTCGACTTCATCACGCATGGTATCCATACCTTAACTTTTGGTACCGTGGATATTTGCGCTTTATCCACCACCTCAAACCGCGCGTTCGGGCCTTGCCTTTGGAGGTTTGGAACCACTTTCTCCAGCCACCTCAAGCTCGCGATGTTGTCGCACGCTTTCATCTTCACACCATTATACCATCCCCGCGAATCAAAGGTTGGAAGGGGCTTATTTCGTTGTTATCGCATCATCTTAATCATTAAGCTAATAAGCTTCCTTTCTACAGATCTCCACCTTTCAGTAGTCATCTGTCCGAAAGGACTGCTACGACCAACCAGCGCCACAGTCAGTGACTGCTTTGCCATGTCACTCATCTTCTCGGGAAAAGCCGGAATTTTAGTGTTATCTCCCTTTGGCACTTCCGAGAACGCCGGAGTCTTAACGTTAACTCCCTTTAGCACCTCCGGCAGCCATAACTTCAATAAAAATTAACGGATCGTAATAAAATTGGGTACACATAATAAGCAATATCTTAGCGAAAAAGAGCTTTCTATCAATAGAATTTTACTTTTTATATTGAATTATAACATTAAATTGGAAAACACTAAAATTTTTGAAAATGGGTGTGGCACGGCCCTTTTTATGACTAAGAAATTTTCTAAGTTTCGGGAGCCATAACTCGAAGAAAAATTAACGGCTCGTAATAAAATTGGGTACACAAATTTTCCCTATAGTAGAAAATATTTCCAGTAAAAATGGACCGGATCGGTTAAAGACCACGGCAACTTTTATATAAAAGATTTTTTAATAAGCTACAACTTAGCAAAAAATAGTTTTGAGTCAATGATATTTCACATACCAAGTTTTATTGTAAGAGGAAATGGGGAGACATTTTTTTTAAATGGGGGTGCCACGTGTTATGTAGAGAAGTCTTTTATCTGAAATGAAATGTGCAATTGAAGCTCACGCTGAGTATATAATGTTCGGTTACACCCGAACTTAGACACCTTTACTTGTTTTCTATAAATTGTACTGTCATCGGGTTTCGAACTATGTGCTAAGTTAGAATGGATTGAAAGATTCCCAAATTAAAATTAATTTTCCTAATATTTCGATCCATGCGCCACCTAGTGGATTTTTTTTGATTGATAAAATATTGCATTGTCACCGGGTTCTGGCTTACGGCTCAAGTTTCATTTCTCCAGCTCACCGGGAAGTTACTCAAAAACCGATTGCATGATTCCCCTCGTTTTCAAGGATTTGTAGTTATCTCACTTAGCGCGCCACCAAGCGGAATTGTGTTTTCTGTAAATTGTATTGACACCAAGCCTCGAACTGTGCCAAGTTTCAAGTCTCTAGCTCACCGGGAAGTTGGTTAAAAGTCGATCGCAAAATTTCCATTTTAAAATTAATATTCTGTATATCTCGATCCGTGCGCCACCCAGCGGATTTTTTCATTTGCCTTATAATGTCTCCCAGATCTGAACTATGTTCTAAGTATCAAGTGTCTAGCTTAACGGGAAGTTGCCGAAAAAGACTTTTCCGTGGATCAAAAATTCGTATGGAAATGAGGCGACAAACATGAAAGCGACTTAATATAAAGGTAATAATAACAAGCAAAGGTGTCCAAGTTCGGGTGTAACCGAACATTATATACTCTGCGTGAGCTTCAATTGTACTTTTCATTTCAGATAAATTACTTTTCTACATAACACGTGGCATCGCCCGTTTAAAAATCATTGATTCAAAACTATTTTTTGTTAAGTTATAGCTTATTATTCTAGTCTGCGTCCCTTTTAAGCTTGTTTTATATTTAAGTTGCCGTGGTCTTTAACCGATCCCGTCCATTTTTACCAGAAATATTTTCTACTATAGGGCAAATTTTTGTACCCAATTTTATTACGATCCGTTAATTTTTCTTCGAGTTATGGCTCCCGAAACATGGAAAATTGCTTAGTCATAAAAGGGGCGGTGCCACGCCCATTTTTTAAAATTTAAAGCTTTTCCTATTTACTGTTATAAATTCACTTTGGAAATGAAATACCATTGATATAAAGCTCATTTTTGCAAAGATATAGCTTATTTTATTCGTCCACGACCCTTTTAAAAAACTTTTATATAAAAGTAGGCGTGATCCTTAATCGATTTCGTTAATTTTTCTTCAAAGCATTCCTTATAGTAAAGGCAACCTCTATGCCGAAATTTGTTCCGACAGGTTTAACGATTTTTGATTTATGATTAATAATATTTGTAAAATTCATTTTATCACAAGTGGGCGGTGCCACGGCCATTTAAAAAAAATCTTCAAGTTTTTATTGAAAGTCTCCACACGTCAAATTTCAACATTCTAGGTGTTTTATTTACAAAATTATCAGGTTTTTTGTGTTTTCCAAAATGTTATATATATAAAAAGTGGGCGTGGTTATCATCCGATTTAGGTCATTTTCAATACTAATCTATTATGGGTCCAGATAAACTCGTGTACCAAATTTGGTCAAGATATCTCAATATTTATTCAAGTTATCGCGTTAACGGACAGACGGGCGGATGGACGGACGGACGGACATTGCTCAATCAAATTTTTTTTCGACGCTGATGATTTTGATATATGGAAGTCTATATCTATCTCCATTCCTTTATACCTGTACAACCAACCGTTATCCAATCAAAGTTATTATACTCTGTGTGCAAAGCATGCTGAGTATAAAAATACAAAATATTTATACAGCTTTTTAAAATGACTTTTCTATAGAAATTTCTTATTATATTAGTTTTATATTCTTACGAAAAGAACAAGGCTTACACTTAATTAGTTTCAATTGTTTCCAAACTGTTCCCAAATAGCGAATAGCAGTGCAATAAATTTTCAGTAACAACACTGTGGAACCTAAGCGGGATGACATAATCAAGATCTTGTTTAAAGTGTGAATGAGACCAAAATTTGTAGTGGATTAACATATTTACATCATCATACAGGCCACTTTGTATTCTGGATTCCTTAGGAAAGATTTTCCAGCGTATAATTAGCGAGCGCCTGCAGCTGACTTTAGAAAGCCCAGGTTTCTTGCTTAGCACATACATATGTTAAAGGCTGATGGTCTGTAAAAATTCTGACCTTTGCCGAACTGTTGTTGCGTAGAGATTTCAATGCCCATATGATAGCGAGCATTTCCTTCTCGTTGGTTGCGCAAGTTTCCTGTTTTAAAAAGAGTCCTACATATAAAGGTTATTGGTCTGTCTTCTTGTCTCATAAATTTAAGTATTGCTTCTTGACTTATCAGCAGCAATGATTTTTCCAGTAGCATAAAAAGTAATTTGAAAAACAAAACAAAAAACTTGTAACATCAATCGAGTTACGGGTCAATTCAAGCGATATATTTGACAATTTTTATCCACCGCCAATGGCTGTTGAATCAACTTCGAACCATTTGCGGATTCTAAATTAACTGTGAATTCAAAAAAAAAAAAAAAAAAAAAAAATCATTAAAGCCACAGGTCTCCTAAAAAAACAAGTACAATAAAAAACTTTTTTTCTGAATATTTAGGTGTTGCTTTTTCCAGGCCTTGATTCCAGGATTTTCGGTGTGGTAGGCGTATCACGCTACCACCACACCACGATGACCGTCTACCTCTGGTGTGTTAACTAACAATTATTACCGTCACCCTTAAAATACCAATGAAAACTGCTGAAATATAACGGTGGCTGTTGATATTACAGAAATTTCTGTGGCACTTTAGTCATCAGACGAAGTAGTAGTAAGCGCCGTGAGCGTAAATTTCTCTTTAAAATTTGCTCATGCATTTTCATAATATTGACTGATGTCGCTGTTAAAACGACCAATTAAAAAAGTTCTTTAATAGAAAAATCAGCATGAATGATTCTGAATCTGTCATTTTTACAGAATATTTTTAAATTGAGCTCAACAGATTCTCTTCTGTTAAAATGACTATACAAGTTTGCCCTCTTGACAAAAAGTTCCGTTGAATTAACCATAATGCGATGAATTTTACTGAATAACTGCTAATTAGTGCTTCGAAATCCATGAAGGGATTATGAGGGCTGTAAATTTTTGTTGTTGTACTATTGACTTCACCTGTCTGGTTTTATTGCGTTATGGCATGTATAAAGAAATGAAAGAAAATATACATTTTAAACTAAAAAAAGTTAAAGTTTGGCCTACGTAGGCAGTATAAACCACTTTCTTATGCATTCTTGAGAAAGCACACCACAATATCAATTGTAGGTTAAGAGGGAGTGCGTGAGTGCCCTCAGTAAGTACAGGGTTGCGGCAAATTTGTTTAGCCGCATTACATCCTAGTGGTCCTCAACGAACCACTTGCTTTCCCTGATGAAGCAAGACGTCCACCTGTGGAAGAAGCGTGATCCTTCTTCTTCCTCCTCATCCTGACAGCTTCTGCAGAGGGAGTTTGTTGGTATTCGCCACCGTCGGAGCATTGGTGCGATAGCACAATGACCTGTGAGGGCACCCGTAAGTACCACCACCGCAGATTTGTTCAGCTTGGGAAGGGAGCCGGTGCCTTTCCTATCCAAGCATGGCCATAAGGACCATGAAGCTTCGCAGTCAACCCTATTTGTCCATAGCAAGTCCATTGCCCTGATCTCATATTCGTCGATTCTCCCTAGGAGATAACTCAGCGGCGGTCGGACGGAACTGTCCATCTCAGCAAGTCCGTTGCCCTCTTCTCATATTCGTCGATTCTCCCTAGGAGATAACTATGTAGCGGTTGGACGGAACTGTCCAACTCACTTATGTCTAAGTCGGAACCTTTCTTAGCCATCTCATCCGCGAGTTCATTCCCTTCAATGCCGTTGTGCCCAGGGACCCAGCAAAGGGAGACATTGAGATGACTTATAGAAGCGATAGAGGTTCTACACCTCCGTACGATGTCCGATTTTATCATGTTGGACTCTAATGCCCTTAAGGCGGCTTGGCTGTCAACAAAGATTGTTACGTCGGGGTTAGAGACCGCACTATCTTGGAGCCGCTTTGCCGCTCTGTCTATAGCATAGACCTCGGCTTAGAATACACTGCATGCGTCAGGAAGTCGGAATGATTGGCTTAACTGTATAAGTGTTGAGTACATCCCAGCTCCAGTTCCCTTTTACATTTTCGAGCCGTCGGTGTATATTGTGATGCCCCTGCCGTGGTGTAGGCCTACTTCCCATTCCTCCCTTGAAGGATATCGTATGTTATGAACCTCGAAGTCCAAAAATCCTGTAATGTGGTCTATTTTGGATGTTAGGTCGGTTATTATTCCGTTTAATTGCCCCTTCGTCATATCGTCCAGAATTATAGCGTGTCCGTGCTTAGCTGTTTTCCACATGTTGGATTCTCCTAGTCGTAGAGCGCCTCTAGCGGCTAATCCCTGCACGAGGACTTGTAGAGGCGTTAAGTGAAGGATTACGTATAGCGCCTCCTGATGTGCGCTGCTCACGGCGCCTGACATTCCCAGACATGCCAGCCCTTGTATCTTTCCGATCCTCTCTTGATTACTCTTTTTGTCTAGCGCCTTCCACTAGACAAGAGCTCCATATATTAGTATCGGTCGAATGACTGTGCTGTACATGCCATGATTGACATGTAGTGCCAGTCCCCAGTTCCGCCCAAAAGCCCTTTTGCAGGCGTAGTATGCTGGTAAAGCTTTCTTTGATCCAATCCCAACAAGGAACGCTTCATTTGGAATAGAGTATAATTCCAAGATATTTCGCTTCCGAAGATAGGTTTAACGTTGTGCCGTTTAGCCTCGGTAAGTTAAAGGAGGATATCTTTGTCTTTGTCGTGACAGGACAAGTTCGGTTTTTGTTGGGTTTGCCCTCAGCGCATTTTGCCCTGCCCATCGCGAAATGTCGCAAAATGCCGATGCCATGAGTTGATAGTTGGCAAGAATTTGCCTGCGATCAGAATCACTAAGTCATAGGCGTACGCAACTACCTTTCTTCCTTTTCTCCTATAGATTTCAAGAATTTAGTTGACCACCAGTATCCAGTATCCAGAAAAGAGGCGATAGAACCAGTCCCTAAAGTCGCGTTGACAACTCTACACCTAAGCATAGAATCGATCCATGCAACTATGGAGCTTTGGGTTCTATATCGTGTAAGAGCCTTGCAGATGGCCTCCGTCTGCACGTTGTTGAAAGCGCCCTCAATGTCGAGGAAAGCTGCTAACGTATACCCTTTCCTATTCAGTGAGTTCTCGATGGCACTGACTGTCTCATGGAGGGCACTTTCAACTGATTTGCCGTTTTGGTATGCGTGCTGAGCTGCATCCATCTGCCAGAGATTGACACTGCTTCTAATATGTAGATAAGATAAGCCTCTCCAGTGTTTAATTTTAACTTACCTGCATTTGATCCGAGTATGCCTTGCAACCGAAAAAGAATTTCTAATGGTTCACGACAATTATCTAAAAGTTCCGCTTGTATCGTTAATTAATCGAAGAGCGTCCATGGGAACATCCACAGCCGCGTTTATTTTGCTATGAGCTGACAAAATCAACAAATTTATTTGATGAGAATATCGGACCATGTTTTTTATTACACATTTCTAACTCATTTTGAATACTTTCACCAGATAATTTATCATTTGCATTCAAAACAAATTCATTAAGGCGACTAAGGGCTTTATCACCTTTTGGACCAAGTGGATGATAGTTTTGCAACACGTGTAGCATACTCTGCAACACTAATAATTTTTCAAGTTGTATTTTATTTACTTTTGGAGTTTCATTGAATAGCATTTGACGCATAGCCATTTCAAGATCAGCCTAAAATGAGAACAAAACAATAATTAGAAACACTTGTTTGAACATAATGATTACTCGTATTGTTTTTAGAAAAAATCGGCTACTTAAATATTAACATTATGAAATATGTACCTAACTATGTACATATGTATAGCCAAATGGTAAAGTTATCATATTTTGTTATTATTAAACGGTGTTTAGCTCATGAATTCTTCGAAATTAAGTTAACACTAACTAAAACAAACAAACATTTTTAAATTTATTGGAAACTTTCCTATCGACGTCAATTGAAATTTACGAGGGCCTTGGGGTAAGAAGCTGGAAACTTGCACGCACCCTTGTTTTGACGTTATGTCTGTTAATGGCATTAATGGTCACAATAAATTCCATGTGTGCGCCTTGAGATATTCAAATTCATAAAATTTATTTTTTCGCAATTAGCTTCCCCTTTGTCGTACTTGCGATTTTATCTCAGTACGAAGATGCACGTCATGAAATTCTCCCTAAGTCCAGTCTGAAGTAGTTCTTCGTGGTGGTCCAGGCATAGCGAAAATTTAAAAAATCTTCCGAACTTGGAAATTAGTGCATAAAGATGATGAAATCTTTTGTCGTACAACAATCAGGCATTACCAATCAAGTATGTACATATATATGTGGAATATAAAACAAAATATGCCTAAATGTACAATTAAGTTTCATTCAACAGATAAATAATAAGACGAGTTAAATAAAAAAAAAAATAGAAGAAGTATAGAGAAAGGTAAATATATATGTTAGACTGGACCGATTTATTAACCGATATCACGCCATCTATTTTTCGATATGATTTGGGCTCAGGAAAAAAGTTCCACCACGCATACCCAAAAATTAATTTTCGAGCCTGCGAAATTTCATTTTGTTGACTTTTTTCGACTTTGATTTTTAAGGTTTTTTGATGACCTACTAAAAAAATTTTCATTTGATTGTAAAACTTTCATGTATACCCTGTCCGACCCAAAAATGTTTTTTTTTGTTTCAAAAAACTGTTATCGCCAACGTTTTTAGAGGACATTTTTGGATCGGACCGGTTATACATATGAAATTTTTTTAGTAGGTCATAAAAAAAACCTTAAAAATCAAAGTCGAAAAAAAGTAAAAATAAAAAATGAAATTTCACAGGCTCAAAAATTATTTTTTTTCTTGATCCCAAATCCTATCGAAAAATTGATGGCGCGATATCGGTTAACTTTCGTCCATACAAATCGATCCACCCTAATGTATGTAGTTACAAATTATTTTAGGTAACCAATCTTAGTTTCATGATAATAAAAACAGCTGTAAAGGATACGTCTATAGTTTTTTTGGTCCAAGAAGTTTCTCACAGCAGCTGGGATAGAGTTCCAGAGACGTGTGGTGTTGACAAAGGATAGCCTAGTGGAGGGGGCATAGTTGAAAGCAGATAGTGATAGAGTGAATGAACAGAGAGACCTATTGAATAAAATTTTATTATAGAAGTATGCCAGTGTTTTTGTGAGGATCAATCGTAACAACAAAAAAAAAAGGCGATGGCTGTGGTGTGATGGTAACTTGCTCCGCCTACCACTCGCCCCGGGCAGAGAAACACCAAAAATTTAGAAACAAGGTTTTTCAATTAGAAGAAAATTTTGCTAAGCGAGGTCGCCCCTCGGCAGTGCTTGGCAAGCACTCCGAGTGTATTTCCGTCATGAAAAGCTCTCAGTGAAAACTCACCATCCTTGCAGATGCCGTCCGCAGTCGGCATAAAACAAGTAGGTCCCGTTCCGCCAATTTGTGGGAACAATTAAAAGGAGCACGACGCAAATTGGAAGAGTAGCCTAAAATATCTTCGGAGGTTATTGCGCCTTACATTTTTTAATCGAAAAAAAAAAAATGCAACTTCAGGCCTTCTGGTTATCAGACAGGTTACATCCCGGAAGTCTAGATCACCAAGCGGATATATGGTCAAATTTACGTAACCCATAGGCACATCGAATGACGTAGTTAAAGGCAGTCTCCATTTTTTAGGCAGACCTTGAGTCGAGCTTATTGCAGATCAGATCGGAGTACGTAATAAGGGGTAAAACGCGTTACTTTAATGGTGCTTTGTTACCGGAACGTACAGGTTCTATATACGGAAAAGGACCATCAACATCGATAAAACTCCCCAAAACATTCTTCTTTATCATTAATGCAACAACAACAACAAACTAGTTGATATACTCAGTAGCAGTAATGCTAGTATTCATTATAACCCCAAGGTTTCTAACTTTGCTACGATCTTCACTGTAGAATTCCAATACTTAAGACAGGTATTGGGAGACTTGTGAGAGCTTTGTCATTAGTCCAACATAATATAGCCGATAAATCATTATTTACTTTTTGACAGAGATCACGCATATTGCAAGAACTATCAGATATATATATCTGTGTATCATCAGTGAATGCATGCATACTTACAAATTCGCACACAATAAATACATCATTCAGGAAAAGACTAAAAAGTTAAGAACAAGGTAAAGCGTAAAAGAGCTTTCCAGATGGGACAGTATCAAGATATTCAGAGGTCTAAAAAGTTTTTTTTAGAATTTTGGAATGTTGCGATCGATTTTTAAATAACAATTCATTGAGCTAGAAACATGAAAGCTTACACATATGTAGTTCAGGCCACCTTGACAATGCAACAAAAGAAGAAAATAAATAGAAGATAAACAATTTTTAAGTATTTTCTTTATATACATAGAAGGACCAGAAGAAACGAAAAATGTCTATTTAAACATAATAGAGTTCGCCCAGTGGTTGAAATTCAACCACAGCAAAGGAAAAGACAGGAAAGGAAAGGAAAGGAAGGAAAATTAATGGAAGGGAAATGAAAATAAAAGAAATGAAAGAATGGAAAATAGAGGAATGGAAAGGAAAGGAAAGCAAAGGAAAGGAATGGAAAGGAAAGGAAAGGAATGGAAATATGAATGGAAGAGAAATGAAGGCAAAAGAAAGGAAATAAAAAGAAAATTAAAAGAAAGGAAAGGAAAATAAAGAGAAGGTAAGGAAAGGAAAGGTAAGGAAAGGAAAGGAAATGAAAGGAAAACAAAGAAAAGAAAAAAGAGGAAATAAAAATAAAAGAATAGAATGGAAAAGGAAGGAAAGCAAAGAAAAGAAAAGAAATAGACTTGATGCATGATCAGCTATGTATTTTTGTTAAATTTTTATTGTGTACAAAGTAACTCCTCGGCCATGCTCACGATTCAGCATAGTACACAAAAAGCAAGTACACACATACAGCGTGTCTACAGTATGAATAAGTGCATGTGTAGTGGTGTGACTTTTATGTTAAATTTTTTATATTAATTTTCAAATTTTTCAAATTTTTTTTATTTATGGATAACAGTGCAGCTCGAAATTTCCTATCAACACATATATAATTTGTATACCTTAGAATTATACAGAATACGGTTCCAAATTTTTTCATTGTGTCTATTTATATATAAGATACATAATCTTGTTGAATTTTGATATTCAAATTTTAACATAACTACTGTAAAAATTTGTATGAGGAACAAAAATATGCATGTGGAGTGCAATAAATAGACTTTCATTCATTTCATTTTCATTTATTAGAAATTACATTAGTACAGTAAGATAATATATCTTTTATTGTACAACAAACAGTGTCATATATATGTATTTAACTAGATTGAATAAAATTTTGGGATAAAAAAGGGATACACAGCAGGGCCGTAGCTAGATTATAATTTAAGGTAGGGCAGCGTTGGTTTAAGGTAGGGCGGAAATAAATGACATCGAGGCATGGCTTCCAAAATCAGTCAGCATGTATATAACTTATCTCTAGGTCAGTGACATACATTTAATACCTATTTGTTGATACATAATTATTATGACAGTACATAAGCAATACTCATTGCAAATAAGCCAACAAGATGGTTGAGCTTTCAGATATAGATGTGGAGATCCACGTCTAAGTTCGAGTAAGTGCTGGATGGGCGATACGAGTAAATAGATACGACCAAAAGTACCACTTCAGTTTATTGTTTCTGCAAACTTATTCTAATAATAAACATAGTAAAATGATTCAAAACAGCTGAATTCTTCGGTCCGCCATGTTATTAAAAATGCGAAGAACTTCGCTCAGATCAACCGATTTTGTTCTCAAAGGCGAGAAATACCATACCAGCCATTCTCTCGTGACCCATTGACAGCCTTTGAGACCTATTGATTGCAGTTAGTGTTGAAAAGGTTGATTCGCACACTGTAGTACTACATCCTATGGTCGCTGCAGATGCAAAAAGTTCATATGTGTCTTTAAACGCCTCTCGTTGCCTGTACAAAAGTTGCAGTGTATCTTCTATTATATCTTCGATACGACTCAAGTAAGCCGTAAGCACACTAGCCTCTTCTCTTGATGGAAGTTTTAGACCTGAAAAATTATTCAAAATTGAAAATTGAAAAAAGACAAATTATATTGATAATGAAATATTTTGAAACTTACCAAAATTTTTCAGTGGCTGCATTTTATCTATATCCAACTCATCGAGACTTGCAATCGAATTGATTAGATCATCATTGTCCGAAAACCTTCTTTGTAATTCAGAAATTAGTATGTCCAAAGTTTCTAAATACTCAGACTTAAATGGCTCGTCGTTCTCTTCTACATTTTTTCTGGGGGTGAAAAAGGAGGGGTCATACATGCAATAGTCATCCATCCGATTCGGTTTTCTTAAATGCCTCTGTGCCCTAATTTCTGATTAGCCGGAGTCATTGCTTGATAAAGACTTAGCTTCATCCAGAATTTTATTATACATTTGATTTGATCTCAGTTTTCTTATTTCACTTTCGACACACTTGACGACTGCTATGGCGTCTTTCAATCCAGCGTTTCGGGCTTGCAAAGCTGCGTCTGCAGGTTGTAGCGTGGATAAAATTTTTTGGCCACAACCATGGCCATTCGGAATTCCAGATTAAGCATAACTTTTTTAATACCGATACTCTGTGCCAATCAGTTAAAAAACATTTATCGTGGTGAATACGAACGCTAGGTCAGTTTTGGCAATCGATATGCATGTGAATAGATATATAATTAATGGAAGATATGCGACCAACCGCCATACGTAAACAAGCGAGAGTCAAAATTAAAGCCGAAAATATTAGGAAAAAATTAAATGCAACAGAAAAGTTAATTTGGGAAAAATATTCTTAAGGGGCCCATTTTTTGGCAAAGCTTTTCATGAGCTTTTCATAGTGATATCTCGAAAATGGTTGAAGATATTTCGATGAGTGCATGGCGGGAAATCTTTCCATAAGTAATAGCAAGATGGGATGATAACCAGGCCTACTTTTATATACATTAGGGCGGGTCGATTTAAAAATCGCTAATTGCTCTGTGAAAATCGTATTCTAGGGATCAAAATAAGAAACTTTGCCGAAGGAACCACACTTCTAAAACGAATTCTGATGTCCCCCCCTTTGGGTCGAACTTTTGGGTAGGGGCAATTTTAATTCTACTTGCTGTGTCTTGTGGTGGCTTAAAAAAAACAACACAAGCAATTTTACGATTTGCAATTGTGTCACAGTGATACTTCATTTTTTAAAACGGTTGAATAAAAAACCCACACAACTATGTTTACGGCATGCAAATACATCACAGTGATGCCTTGGTTTTAAAAGGGGGTTGTAAAAACGCTAATTTCTAAAAATTTTTTTAAATTTCTTTTCTATTACTAAGTTAAATTCATTTTTTCATTTACATATGTTCTGACTAAATAAATTTCTAAAGAGAAAAATAAACTCCAAAAAGAAAAAACATAGGCTTTTCAAATTGGGATTTTTCAAAAGTTGCCCCTACGACCCAAAGGGGGGGACATCAGAATTCGTTTTAGAGGTATGGTTCCTTCGGCAAAGTTTCTTATCTTGCTTGATCCCTAGAATATGATTTTCACAGAGCAATGGGCGATTTTTTTGCCTCCCCACAAATCGACCCGGCCTAATATACATATATAACTGAAAATATACGGGGTAGCTTCGGAAACTGAAAAGCAAAAAGCATAAAACTCTAAAATTTTTAAAAGTGGGCGTAATCTGTATTTAAACACGCGTCCTTTCATATCATACAAAATGTCTCCTTCGATTATTCCATACCTAAGTGAGCTATGACCTTTAAATATGGTATGTGGGTAGTCTGTAGGCAGGCATGCCTACCGAAATGATATCGGTTCGTTGGTTAAGCATGCCTGCCTGTAGGTATGCACGCAAGTCAAGGTGAGAAAAAAACTCTCGGAAACGATTAAACGATAACCATAGAAAACTTCTAAATTCTCCATCGAGTAAAATGTTTTAGATTAGCACACAGCCCTGGAAATCAATTCCGCGCTTTTAGCGTTGTTCGCTCACAGTGAGATTAGTTTTTGTCAAAAAAGTGCCGGAATGAACCATTCCTTTAACCAAACTACAAAAATTCGATAGTCTGATTTAATTATATCTGTGATGCAGGGTGGATTCTCCATACCATACATTGCAACCGCAATAATTTTTTATCTCAAACTATGACAAAATATTTAATTATAATAATTCATCTCACCTGTTGGCCTTTTAAGGCAGGGTATTCTAATTTTAAGGTAGGACATTGCCCCACAATTCCCCCCTCTAGCTACGGGCCTGATACACAGTATTACTGAAGTTCACCTAAGTTAATGACGCTATATAAAGTACAGTGGTAATGCTACAAAATATATATAGATATAGTAGACATATTAAAGACAGTTAATTAAGACTATACTTAAAGTAGACAACTGAGGAAAAAATTGAGTACAAAAAATTGTCAGTTTAAGATTAATATGAAAAGAAATAATTTAAAAGATTCCGCTTATAATTGTTTTGGTTTACATTGTTCCTTATTGCAGCTGGGATTGAGTTCCATATACAAATGGTGTTGACGAAAAACAGCCTTGTAGAGACAACAAAATTGAAGTTGGGTACCACTATACTACATGACCTTAGAGATCTAGCAAATGTGAGTTTTCATATAAGTACGGCGGGGATTTAGTAGAAATTAACCTAAACAATAAAATTACACTTCCAGCCTTCTGATAGGCGAATATGTCACATCCCAAAAGTAGAAACCGCCACGCAGAAATATGATCGAACCTGCGTAATCCAAATACGTAGCTAGTTACCTGATTAAAGGCAATCTCAATTTTATGTGCAGAGCACAAATCTAATTTGATGTAAACTAGCTCAGAGTAGGTTATTATTGGCAATATGAGCTGTACGGCAAGCTTTCTTCTAATTTGAGGAGGCGTAAACGGTGCAGATTGCCCCAGATTGCACAATGTACCATACACTTTACCAACAACAGAGTTGATATGGTCATCACAAGTTAGGTTTGAGTTAATTACGACACCCAGATTCGTGACTTTGGTAACAGTTTGTAAAGCAGTATTACCAATGCATTTAGTAGGAGTTAGTACATCGACGACCTTTTTCTTAGAAATAGGTAATACAAACGATTTATTAGTATTAAGACAAAGACCATTACTATTGGCCCAGTACTGCACGCATGATAGGTCATTATTTACTTTGACACAAAAGTGTGCTTAGGTTCGCGAAACTACCAGATAAATACATTTGTATATCATCTGCATACGCATGCATACTCATGTGCTTACACACTGAAAAACTGTTGTTTATAAAAATACTAAATAATAAGGGCCCAAGGATGGAGCCCTGCGGAACACCTTGGATTAAGTTTTTCATACCCCACACTTCACTTCCTGTGTTGACAAATTGAACTCTTCCAGCTAAATAACTTTCCATTAGCATCAAGGCGCTTTTAGTAAATCCGAAGTATAGCTGTAGATTATAACAGAGTAACTCGTGGTCGACAGAGTCGAAAGCTTTTGAAAAGTCTAGTAAGCAGAGCAGGATGCGCTGGTTATTATCGGAGGGTATTCGGATATCATCGATTACTTTTAGTAATGCAGTTGCACAGCTGTGATTGGCTCTAACACCCGACTGGTACGGCGAAAGTAGATTATGCCTCGAAATATGTGAGTTGATTTGATCTGCTGGCAGCCTTTCAAAAACTTCAGATAGTACTGGCAGAATGCTTATGGGTCGATAATCGGTGACTGAGATCGCAGGCCCTTTTTTAGGAACAGGCTTAACTATGGCACACTTCCACGACCCAGGAATGCAAGATGTCTTAATGCCGTGGTTAAGAATGTGTGTAAGAGTACTCAACACAAATGGCAAAATAATTTTTATAAATGCAATGGGAACACCATCAACTCCAGTTGCGTTGGACTTTATTTTAAGAATACTTCCTACTACCTCACATTCAGTAACCACAGAGAATTCGATTGGACTTCCAGAGAAACACACAGAACCATTTGGAACATAATTATCAAAGTCAACACCAACCACTGAACCATGCACAAATGCATCATTAAGGGTATCTGCATTCACCTTGAAGTGAAGAACTTACATTTTTGGTTTCTTATAAACCTAGTAGCAGTATTTCTAGCGATTATGTAGGCCTGCCATGCTACATCAGTTTTAATCCTCCTCCAAGATTTGTATGCCTTATTGCGCGCTTTAATTGCAGAAATAACTTGGCCGTTATACCAGGGACAGGACCTATTTTTAGCGTTGCTATAGCGAGTGGGGACATGCGTGTTATAGGCATCTATAATCTTATTATTAAGAAACTCAAGTTTTTCATTAGCAGTACGAGGCGCCAACATTCGCTGAGATCAACATAGGACAAATCGGAGTATAAAGCATTGTTGTCAAGAGAACAATAATCCCTAAAAGCAAAAGAGCTATTTGCGTCACAGCGGGCAAAGTTAAAGTCAAAGGAACAAGAGATAAGGCCACGGTCTGATAGAAATGGTATCTGGTCAAATTTTAAAACAACAGCCAAGTCAGAAACAATAAAATAATCAAGTCGACTAGGACAACAATTAATACCAAACCTTGTACGAATATCCCGATTTACAACACTAAGACCAGTACCACAGAAGTCATTCAATAGACTGGAACTATACGAGTCACGAACGAGGAGATTAACATTAAAGTCGCCACAAATAATTATACTATCATAAGCTACAATGTATGAGGACAGCGAAGAAAGTAACAAGTCATGACTATTAGTTTTATGGGGACTGTAAACGCATGACATAAGGACCTTTGTAGAAGCATCACGTAACTCAACAAAGAAATACTCTGTACCGGGGCCCACAGACTTGCAAATAGGCTTTATATTAATATATTTTTTTACAATAAATTGCAACGCCTCCACCCTTTTTATCCACTCTTGTCATTACGAACCATATTATAGTTGCTTATATTGAAGTGCCTGTCATCAATATCTTCAGCAGACCAAGTCTCTGAAACACATATAACGTCAACATTCGAGTTTTCAAACACATACTTTACAAAATCTATCTTCTCAGCATTCAAGCTTCTGGCGTTAAAATGTACAATGCTAAAACCATTCCCACGCTGACACCACTCAAATTGCTGCTAAGGGTCAGCATAATGTATGCAAACAAAAGCAACCATAAGCCAAACCCACAAAGTTACAGCAACGAAAGTAGTCAAAGACGAGAAACATAAGTAAAAGAGTTTGAAGAGATTTAAGCGGACCATCTTATGTCTTGGTGTTATTTGTATGTATGAGATTATATACGTATAATAATATAAATAGAAATATAATATTAAATAGCAATAAGCTAGCGCAACTTGTAGTCAGCGGTACTGCTTCATATCGTGAGCGCGAAGATCTTCTCTTCGATATAATCCTTACCATAGCTCGGCAATTTGCTCCAGTGAAACGGCAAGATTGAGGAAAGTCCTCTCCACGGCAGATCAAAAAAGGACTACAGGGAATGGTCACACAGTTGTAAAGAGTCCCTCGCGACGCTACTCAGAACACACTCTGCACAAGGAGATGATACGGAAGAGTTGTGTAACAACATCTACACTCTAAATACGGAGCAAGCAGTAGCTGAATTGGAAAAAAGTAACCAAAATTGAATGGGCGATAAAAACTTTGGCCAAATTGAAATCAAATTTAAGTCAAATTCACGTCGTTAGTCATCATAAGCGATAGATGTATACCAACAATCAGCTTACTGATGGAACAGGTGCTTCGGGATGCACACGCCTGGGCATCTGCAGTCCGCTAACGCGGAAAAACACAAACTAGTGTTATTTACCATCAAATATAGGGTCCCTAACTGGACTAAGCCTAAGCTTTATAGGGGTAACCCTACAAGAAAAGTAGAGCTCAAAATATCAATGAATTATACTGCATAGTAAGTTGTTGTGAAAACTTCATGTGGAAGAGAGAGCTAAGAGAGCCCCCGTGGCAATGTGCGCATCCAAGAGGATGCTAGGTTAGACGTGGGGACTATCGCCCCAACTTTCACATTGGGTATTTACTGCAATTACCAAGCCCATACTTGACGACGAACGTCTCGCCGCTATCCGAATAAAAACAAAATTTTTTAATATAGCATTCATCTGAGCTCATGCACCGACAGAGGAGAAAGACGATGAGGTAAAAGACATATTTTATGAACAAATAGAACGCACATACGAGCACTGCCCCCGCCATGATATAAAAGTCGTGCTTGATGACTTTAACGCCAGGGTGTGGAAAGAAGGTATTTTTGGCTCTAAAGTCGGAAAGTTCAGCCTACACAATGCAACTTCTCCTAATGGATTGAGGCTGATTGACTTTGCCGGTGCTCGAAACATGGTCATATCCAGCACGAGGTTCCTGCATAAAAAGATACATGAAGCTACTGATCGAAATACTCGCAATCAGATCGATCACGTTGTGATAGACGATGCCGTCCTCCAGTGTTTTAGATGTGCGGATCCGAGGACATAACATCGACTCGCACCATTATTTCGTCGCAGCCAAAATACGAACCCGCCTCTGCGCGGCTAAAACCTAGGAACAAAAAACACAAGGAAAACTAGACTTCGAAAGGCTGCAATCGCAACAGACTGCCAATGATTTCGCAACTCGACTCTCACACCTGCTCTCTGAGAGCTCAACTCAGCTTGAAGGAATGCAGGAGGAGCACTTCGTACTGCCGCCGAGGAAAATATTGGTTACCGGAGGCCACGGAAAAACAACTGTTACGATGAAGTATGCCGCGTTGCAACCGAAAGAAAAGACGCTGCCTACAGGGCTACGTTGATAGCGAGCGCAACAAGGGGAGTGTGTGAACGCTATCGCGAGCTAAAAAGGGAAGCGAGACGCCTTTTCAAGAAGAAAAAAAGCAGAGGCAGAAAGGCGTGAGTGTGAAGAGCTTAGGCTCCTAGTCACCAGGAATAACGCCTGAAAATTTTATCAAAAAATTCGGCGACAGACGGAAGGTTTTAAGACCGGGGCAAACTCCTGTAAGAACGAAAACGGTTACTTTGTAACTGGTCCAGAATATACTCAGATTATGGAGGGAACACTTCTCTGCTGTCCTAAATGGATACAGCGATTTACCGCACAGGGGTGACGAACCCGATCCCGCAATTGATGATGATGGAATAAATGTCCCCCCAGCCGATTATGACGAAGTCAGAGTATCAATAACCCGATTCAAAAACAACAAGGCCGCGGGCGCTGAAGGATTGCCTGCGAAGCTATTCAAATACGGCGGCAAGGAGTTGGTAAGGCGAATGCATCAGCTTCTTCGAAAAATATGAACGGACGAGTGCATGCCGGACGATTGGAGTCTAAGTGTTCCTTGCCCAGTCAGCAAGAAGGGGGATACTGCACACTGCACCAACTATCACAGGATTAGCCTTCTTAATATCGCATATAAAGTCCTGTCCAATGTATTGTGCTAAAGATTCAATCCCACCGTGAATCGGCTGATTGGACCTTATCAGTGCGGCTTCAGACCTGGTAAATCTACCATCGCCTGCCTATTGCTCATGCGCCGCTATGTCTAAATTTGGTTTCCCCAAAAACTGATACGGCTGTGCAAAATAACGTTGAGCAACACCATCAGCTCAGCCAGAATGGGGAAGGACCTCTCCGAGCCGTTCGAAACTAAACGATGTTTCAGACAGGGTGACCCCCTATCTTGCGATTCCTTTCATTTGATGCTGGAGAAAATTATACTAGCTGCAGAACTTAACCGCTCTGGAACAATATTCTTTAAAAGCGTGCATTTACTGGCATATGCTGATGACATTGATATCATCGGCCTAAACACTCGCGCCGTTAGCTCTGCTTACTCCAAACTGGAAAAAGAAGCGGTAAAGATGGG
This sequence comes from Eurosta solidaginis, assembly GCF_040869045.1. Classification (NCBI taxonomy): domain Eukaryota; kingdom Metazoa; phylum Arthropoda; class Insecta; order Diptera; family Tephritidae; genus Eurosta; species Eurosta solidaginis. The sequence continues at coordinate 24,486,216 of NC_090323.1, forward strand.
TTTGATGGTGACTGAGGACAACACGAAGTACCTGCATGGACCATGACAACAACAGATGAAGCGGCTCTGGGAGTGTTCGAGAGAAAAGTTCTTCGAAAAATTTATGGACCTCCACTCGTTGTCGATGGCGAGTACCGAAAAAGATTTAAAGATGAGCTGTACGAGCTCTACGCAGACATCATCATAGTCCAGCGAATTAAAACGCAGCGGCCACGCTGCTTAGGCTTTATTATACGAATGAAAGATCACGCTCCGGCCAAGAATGTGTTTCTATCGGAACACGCCTATGGAAGCAGAGGTAGAGGACGACCCCCCTTCGCTGTTAGGACCAGGTGAAAAACGATTTAAACTCCCTTGGTGTTACCAATAGCGCCGGTTGGCAGAGAGAAGAAGCGACTGGCGCGCCTTGTTGGACGGCCATAACCGTTTAAACGGTTTGTTCGCATAGTTTCAGTTAAAAACTTTATAGATGTCTTTTCATAAATTATCAATAATAAACAATGAATGAATTGCCCTATCCCACAGGGCAGTCATCTAGGTCCAATTCTGTTCTTGCTATTTATTAATGATATTTGTACCACAATAAAATATTCCAACATCTTAATGTTTGCCGATGATGTACAACTTTTTAGGTCTTATGCGTCTATCGAAGAACGTCCCTTGCGTCAAGCGGATTTAAACTGCCTAGTTACCTGGTACAACGTGAATTCAATGCCGCTTAACTTCAATAAATGTAAATTCATGTCCCTCTCTCGGAGATCTTTGCCAGCAGCCTCTTATGTAATTAACAATTTTTGTCTTCTATCAGTAAACTATTTTGTGGACTTGGGAGTCACGATAGATATTAACTTGGTTTCAACCTTCATATTAATGGTACTGTCAATAAGGCTAGAGGTGTTCTTTCATTCGTGAAACGATGGTCCAAAGAATTTAGTGACCCTTATGTAACTAAAGCACTGTTCACCACTTTAGTTAGGCCAATAATAGAATATGGATCCATAGTCTGGAATCCTAAATATCGAGTTCATGCAGATAGATTTGAATCAGTACAAAAGCAATTTCTACTTTTCTCTTTAAGAAATTTTCAGTGAGACTCTGCGTATAATCGTCCCCTCATACTAGTCGGTTGAAGCTTATCAATCTTCGAACTCTTGCAAGTCGTAGAGAAATGCTAGGCAAAATATTTATGGCTAAACTACTGAATGGATTGATTTATAGCCCAATTCTCTTAAGCGAAGTAAAATTTAACGTCCCATCACGAGTGTCAAGACGTTACAAACCTCTTCTTTTGAGGCAGTGTAGAACTAGTTTCGAATTAAATGAACCTTTTCGGTGTTTGTGTCATGATTTCAACACTCATTCTAGTTCATTTGATATAACGGATTCACTTTTTACCATAAAGAAAACTGTCCTAACCTATATAAAAAAAAAAAATTTACGTAAAAAAATGTTCACTTACTTAACAATGTATTATATGCTTAATTTCTAACTGTTATTTATAATACTCAGCTGATGATTTTTTTTCTGTAGCTGAGCAGTTTTTGATCTCAACGCTTAACAAACCTCCGCCTATCAACAACTCGCAAAAGCAAAAACAAATCCGCGCGTCATGCGGATGCGCCGCTCGCGTCGGTTGGGCGGGCTTTGGAGGGTATTAAACCGTTGGGTATTATTATTATTATTATTACTATTATTATAATAGCTCAAAAATGGTAACTCGAACAAATACCATATTAGATTAACAATTTGCTACCAATTCCATAGTTTCACATATTTTTATTTATCAAAGTCACTTTGGATTCGTGTTAAATGGGGTTATACTGAAATGAAAGCCCTAGATCCCTAAAAATCCCAAGTCGCTCGGGTACATAAAACGTATGGAACGATACTGCTCCAGCTCTTCAAAGTTGTTTTCTTCATAAACCATTTTAAAAGCAGCAACAATTCCAGACATCTTTTGATATTTGACTCTATTTCAAGCGATTTATTAAGTTTTGAAAGAAATTAATTATTTATTGGTGAACTGCAGGCTAGGCTCAGCTATGTACTTCAAGCAAAAACAAATTGCTTAGCTACGGTATGGTTATCACTATGGCATCAGTAACAGAATACATTGATTTCCATAAGGTTGATCGCATCAACTGTCTTATGCGGAGTTTTCCTATTCACTAAAGAGGGAACTTTAAAGCTAAGAAAAAAGTTTCATCTCATAACCTAAGTCATTTGCATATGTCACACTTTCATTGCATACAATCAAAAATATATTTTTTAAATCGTAAATGTTTATAATCATTTATTTGAAGATAACTAAAAGAAAACGCAATTTCGACTGCGGATTGGAATATCACCCAATCTCAGCTGCCGTTTAGTAAAAGCTCTATCTTAGAATAATTTCTATATGCTTTGACGTGAGTTGCAAGTGTATGAAAAATGTTCTGAAATGGGCCTTCAGCCGAGTTAGGGGGATTTTCCACTCAGTAGTCGATTTATAACAATAGCCTGCAATTAAGACAGCAGCTTTTCATTTAAAAAGTCTAGAACTTCGTCATTATTTACAACTGTAAAAGCAGTCGGTAAACTGGAGTTCGCACAATTAAGATTATGTGATGCCACCGCACAAAGTTTTCCATCTATAACGGCCGGCGCCCCAGAATTTACAAAGCACACATCAGCTGTAGGATGACCAGCACAAATCATTGCTCGCGTGAAAGTAATTCTTGCTCTCCTATAAAGCTGCTCACAATCATTATATTTCAATGAAATCAGGGCAACAGGTTGGGGTATTTCCGACGTCCTCCCATTTACAGCAGTTGTCCAACCCCATCCATTAATATGTATTTCTGTGCTCCTGCCAAATGCGCATGGGCAAAAGAGTATTGTTTTTACTGTTTGAGCCATGCCAATAAATCTAGGCACTTTCACCACAGCAATATTCAAATGTTTTGTTTCGGGATTATACCCATATGGAGCAGTAGCACTCTCCACATTGCGAATTTGTGCGTTCATTACACCAGCTGCAACTTTGAGCAAGCTCACATCTAAATTTATCACACAATCTGCAGCTGTAACCACCGTCCGCAAATTGACTAATGAACCAACGCAACGCTCTTCCTTGTTATAACGTATTGATACCAAATGTGGAGTTCTCTCTATATCCCAATCACTGCCACCTACCATGCGATATTCAGAATTCGAAAAATTCAAAATGCATCCAAGCATGAAAAACAAGAGCGCTAAATAATTGCGAAGATACATTTTAGTTTAAGACTATTTCCACCGCGTTTTAAGTATAAAGTACACCGAGATCAATTTTGTGGGCGCTATTTATACATAATTGGCACGTGTGAATAAAAAATGAGCAAAACCGTTTCCTTCTAGATTTCAGGAATCTGAACAATAAAAAAACTTCCTCATTTGAATTAAAGCAATTTATAGAATGGAAAATTTTTAGTTTTTTCACTCAACCCATTCAACCTTGAGTAAATTTTTTGTTGGAAGTGCGTAATTAAAATTTCAATGCGCCTAATGATGAAAAATACAAAATATTTATACAGCCTTTTAAAATTACTTTTCTTTAGAAATTTCTTACTATATAAGCTTTATATTTTTACGAAAAGACAAAAGCGTACACTTAATTAGTTTCCTCTGCTTCCAAACTGCAAATGGGTTCTATCTTATACCGTCACATACCCAGAGTTGGGACAGTGCAATAAATTTTGAGTAACAACATTGCTCGAACTTATGCGGGATGACATAATCAAAATCTTGTTCAAAATGTTAATGAGATCTTTATTTGTAATGGATTTACATCCTCATACAGGCCACTCCCAGCATACAAGATTCCATAGGAAAGATTTTCAGCGTATAATTAGAGAGCGCCTACAGCTGGCTTTAGGAAGCCCAGGTGGCTTGTCGAATAATCAATATGGATTTCGCAAATCAAGGTCCACCGTAGATGCAATACAAACAGTCGTCAATATAGCTAAAGCTATCTCTGGAATCCAAAATAAAAGGCAGTTATGTGCGCTGACTACCTTGGACATCAAGAATGCTTTTAACATTGCGAACTGGATGCAGATAATGGCAGCGCTACGAAGCTTCGGCACACCAGCTTAAATAGGCAGAATAATAGGTAGCTACTTTAAAGGCAGAGTATTTCGTTTTGACACAGATGAAGGAACAAAAGAGTACAACATCACTGGAGGCGACCCACAGGGATCTGTTCTCGGTCCAATTAAATGTATGACGGGGTGCTAAAGATTGATCTGCCAGAAAAAAGCAAATTGTGGATATGCTGATGATATTGTATTGGTAGTGATGGCCAAGAAACTGGACCTGCTTCAAGCATTATGTAATGACGCCGCCGGAAGAATAAAGGAATGGTTGACCAATACAATACGGGACTGGAGTTGGCTAGCCAAATGTCAGAAGTGATATTAGTAAGCTACAAACGTTCGGCGAACGAGTTAGTCTATGTTATGGAGCACTTATGCGAATAATGCCTAACATTGGTGGTCCGAGCGAAGCTACCCGTCAGCTGTTGTCCACAGTAACCAGCCCGGTAATACTATACGCAGCACCAGTGTGGTACGGATCTAAACGGACCCATCAAAGAGATATATTAGCAGCATACCGACCTGCAGCTATAGGAATATCAAGTGCTCACCGGACGGTGTCCGACGATTCGATCCTAACCCGGAAAATCCCATTGGATTTACTAGCAACCGAAATAGCCGATCTGTATAAAACTTGAGCGACCATCTGAAGATGCCAAGAAAAGAGCAAGGACACAAACAATAGCTAAGAATGGTGGGAGGCCTCGAGTAAAGGGAATTGGACCTTCACGTTAGTTTACGACGTAGGTCAATGGAATTAGCGGAAGCACGGAAAATTGAACTACCATCTCACGCAGATACTGAGCGGACATGGCGGTTTCAAAGAGTATTTATGGAAGCGTAGGATAGAGGAAGAACCTCTTTGTCCAAGGTGTACCACGGAGTTAGAAAACGCAGAACACGTCATGTTCTACTGTGCCCGTTTTTACGAGCAAAGACTCACCTTGCGTAGAGTGTTGGGGGAGGAACCTACCACAGAAATTTATTATCACAAATCTGCAACTGGAAGGAGCAAAATGGCATTTATAGTCATGACGCGCCTGATAGGGAGCGCAGAGAAATGCGCAGGCGAAGCAATGGCGATTAAATCGACACTCAGAGCAAAAAGCGGGAACCTCAACGTATGTAGGTGTAACAGTAGGCCCTTAAATAATGAGAGATATGGAACGGCACCCTTAAGTAATGCGGAAGTGGTACCGTGGTGGGCGATGGTTACAAAACTCGGGCTGTTTTCTAGTCTACGGACACACGGTTGCTGCGACGGCAGCAATTATGATGCATTAGGCATTTTCTATTCCTCCCGCAAAAAAAAAAAAAAAAAATAAAAAAAGATCTGGCAACTTTGCCACTCCTTACAGCTGGAGCCTTGACCTAGCGAGCGCTGGACGCGAACATAGAACGTTCTCAGCTTTGTCTCCCTACATCTCGCACTTCCTACACCTGCAGTTACTGATTCTACTCACTTTAGAGATATGAGCCACTTTGATAGTCTTATATTGTAGGATTTGTACATGGTCTTAAAAATTTTGGGACGTCTATCGTCGATTAAGCGAATGTTGAGCGAGTCTTTGTCAACTCCTCGGCCTTTTCGTTACCTTCTATCCTTTACGGCCGGGAATCCAGTAAAGATGTATGGTCCGGCCTGATCGAAGTATTTCCAACGTTTCTTTGCACTACATAACACTTCTTGATGAATTACTGTGTGAGATTATAGCTCTAAACTCCCCCCGATTATCAGTGTAATTGACGCGACTGCAGCTTAAGCACGCTTACTCCATTATTTCTGCTGCTTTCTTCATGGCTGAAAGGCCCTGCAGTTATCTGGCAGCCTGTAGGATCAACTTATTTCTGGATTATACATGGTTAGATTAGAATCGACTGCGCTATAAAAAACAATATAAAAGTTTTGTAACTTTTTTCGAATTTCAAATTTTTCCAAACCCGTTTTTGAGGTTGGTTTGCACAGTTTCAGTTGAAAACTTTTCACATGTTTTTTCATAAATTATCAGTAATAAAATGGTGAATTAAATTAACGCCGTCTGATAAAACTTTCCACTGCTATTTTCATAATCGCTTTGCTCTGTCTAAGGGGCTCGAGAGCTTCCTTATTCAGGGCCAACACGACCTGTCTCCTAGGTCCTACAGTGTCCTCGACTTGGATGACACTCCAGTCCCGCGTTGGGAGAGCTGGGTTCATTAGTTGCAGCATCCTGAGAATTCTCTCAGTTTCTGCTGGAACAGCTGGATTTCATGCCCTGGCCCTTGGCCGAGCCGGAATGTCCTTCCAGTCGACGACCTCAATAATCGCCCCGTGATAGACTTGTCCCAGCTTTGCGGCTGCTACCTTGTACAGCGCAACACACCTTGCGTCTTCGGAAGTGAGTACCTTGATTTGGCCCTGATACCATCCTGCATCAGAACCTCGCGGCGGACTACCCCGAGACTCCGAGACTCCATCAGCACGTCAATTCATTTCGGACGTACGGCCACTTGCCTTTAGGGATTGACCCCTCGGTCTAGGATTCCTATAAGGATTCGGCCCTTGGCTACCTCGACAAAGCTGGGTTTGGCTATCGCGGGGTGATTCTTTGGCCTCTTCGGCGATGGTTTAATATCCTCGTCGGACCTTGGCGCTTGTATGGGGTTGCGCTTTCTACATTTGTTGGCAGAGAACCCCGAAAATTCGGCAATAGAGCTCGCGCCCTTTCCACCGAATTCCTGGCGTTCTCTGACAGCGTTTCCAGCACAACGCCCTCATACCTTGACAGGACTTTTGCAGCCCTTCTCTTGTTCCTGTGGACCGATCCCTTGTAGGAGTCTTCTTGAGAAGGGGTCCGACCCGTAGTTGCCCTCGCGGTCGTACCTCCGGATGATGTCTAGTTTATGGCTCCTTTCTCCTTTCGCTCAGTGTGACCAGATCGTGGGACCCCTGTCACAGCCGTTGGGAGAACAGTCGCCGTACCGGCGTCAGACGGGCGCCCAGCATCAGCAGGCGCGTCAGTGTTCGCCGTTACCAGCGCAACTACCTTCGCCGCCATACTGGTGCTTGCCTTCGTCAGATCACGTAAGCCTGTATTGACTGAGGTGGCCCTCTTGTCCTCCATCCGTCGTTTCAAACGCAGTCGCTCCCCCGGTTGAAGCAGCTGTTGCGGCTCTGTTTTCCCTTGGCTCGGAGTGGCCAGGTCCAGAGATCCCTGCCACAGCTGTGGGAAAAATGGTTGCCGTTCCCGCGCTTGGTCGGTGTCCGGCATGAGCAGGCGCGTCAGGGTTCGCCGTTGCCGGCGCAACCCCCTTCGCCGCCATACTGGTGCCGACCCCCACCAAGTCGCTCTTCCCTCTAACATTGGTAGCCCTCCCTAGTTCACTAGGGCGTATAGGTACCTTTGTTATTGTCCTTCTCCCTGTGGAGGAGGACGAAGTTTCTTTTTTATTTTGATTTTTTTTATTCATCGTGTTCGTGAGACCCCTTGCTAGACGAGACCAGCTTAGGGTCAACTTATTGAAAAGGGGGAAAAGTGTCGGCCGCCGCGACAGAGTCCATTACCGCGGTAAGACCATTTCTACTCTCTGAGGTGGCCCGGTGTCAGAGAAGCTCCGCACAAATACAGCCAGATTAACCTCCTGGCTGCAAACCATCCAATGGGCACGGTGCCGCATAACACCCTGTATTGGGAGGGGGCAGATCTTGGTCATCGTTCACCCTAGGACTAGGCCACCGCAGTCATGGAGATCCATATGAACCTGCATCCTACTGGGTGGCATAGTCCCGTGGTCAGCGACTAAGCCCTCGCATCGCGGCAAGATGTCTGTCCTTCGCCATAAGTCAAACAAAAAATTACACATCCTTGTGAAATTCGGTAAGAACATAGCTTCTATGATGATAACTGTTTTCTATGATGATAACTGTTTTCTGAAAATGGGTGAAATCGGTTAAAGCCCCTCCCAGTTTTTAGCTAACGTTTAGTTTAGCTAACGTACTTACTTGAACTCACTTTATCGTGGTATTAAAAATGAGCAAAATTCGACTATGACCACGCCTACTTTTTCGATATCAAAAATTTCGAAAAATGAAAAAAATGCCATAATTCTATATCAAATACGAAAAAAGGAATGAAACATCGTCGTTGGATTCGTTTTTTGACGCAAAATACAACTCTAGAAAAAACTTTGTAAAATGGGTGTGACACCTACCATATCAAGTAGAAGAAAATGAAAAAGTTCTACATGGTGAAATCCAAAGCCTTTGGAATCATGGCATGAATACTGTTCTTAGTATTACATATATAACTAAATTAGCGGTACCCGACAGATGATGTTCTGGGTCACCCTGGTCCACATTTTGGTCGATATCTCGAAAACGCCTTTACATATACAACTACCACCAGTCGCTTTTAAAACCCTCTTTAGTACCTTTAATTTGATACCCATATCGTACGAACACATTATAGAGTCACCCCTGGTACACATATATGGCGATATCTGGAAAAGGTGTCCACCTATAGAACTAAGGCCCACTCCCTTTTAAAATACTCATTAACGCCTTTCGTTTGATACCCATATTGCACAAACGAATTCTAGAGTCACCCCTGGCCCACCTTTATGGCGATATCTCGAAAAGGTGTCCACCTATGAAACTAAGGATTACTCCCTTTTAAAATACTCATTAACACCTTTCTTTTGATACCCATATTGTACAAACAAATTCTAGAGTCACCCCTGGTCCACCTTTATGGCGATATTTCGAAACGGCGTCCACCTATAGAACTAAGGCCCACTCCCTTTTAAAATACACATTAACACCTTTCTTTTGATACCCATATTGTACAAACAAATTCTAGGGTCGCCCCTGGTCCACCTTTATGGCGATATCTCGGAACGGCGTGCACCTATGGAACTAAGGATTACTCCCTTTTAAAATACTCATTAACACCTTTCTTTTGATACCCATATCGTACAAACGCATTCTAGAGTCACCCCTGGTCCACCTTTATGGCGATATCTCGAAAAGGCGACCACCTATACAACAACCACCACTCCCTTTTAAAACCCTCATTAATACCTTTAATTTGATACCCATATCGTACAAACACATTCTGGAGTCAACCCTGTTCTACCTTTATGGCGATATTTCGAAACGGCATCCACCTATAGAACTAAGGCCCACTCCCTTTTAAAAAACTCATTAACACCATTCGTTTGATGCCCATATTGTAAAAACAAATTCCAGGGTCACCCCTGTTCCACCTTTACGGCGATATCTCGAGATGGCGTCCACCTATGGAACTAAGGATTACTCCCTTTTAAAATACTCATTAACACCTTTCTTTTGATACACATATTGTACAAACAAATTCTAGAGTCACCCCTGGTCCACCTTTATGGCGATATCTCGAAAAGGCGTCCACCTATAGAACTAAGGCCCGCTCCCTTTTAAAATACTCATTAACTCCTTTCGTTTGATACCCATATTGCACAAACGAATTCTAGAGTCACCCCTGGCCCACCTTTATGGCGATATCTCGAAAAGGTGTCCACCTATGGAACTAAGGATTACTCCCTTTTAAAATACTCATTAACACCTTTCTTTTGATACCCATATCGTACAAACGCATTCTAGAGTCACCCCTGGTCCACCTTTATGGCGATATCTCGAAAAGGCGACCACCTATACAACAACCCCCACTCCCTTTTAAAACCCTCATTAATACCTTTAATTTGATACCCATATCGTACAAACACATTCTAGAGTCAACCCTGTTCTACCTTTTTGGCGATATTTCGAAACGGCATCCACCTATAGAACTAAGGCACACTCCCTTTTAAAATACTCATTAACACCTTTCGTTTGATGCCCATATTGTACAAACAAATTCTAGGGTCACCCCTGGTCCACCTTTATGGCGATATCTCAGAACGGCGTCCACCTATGGAACTAAGGATTACTCCCTTTTAAAATACTCATTAACACCTTTCATTTGATATCCATATCGTACAAACGCATTCTAGAGTCACCCCTGGTCCACCTTTATGGCGATATCTCGAAAAGACGACCACCTACACAACCCCCACTCCCTTTTAAACCCTCATTAACACCTTTAATTTGATACCCATATCGTACTAACGCATTCTAGAGTCAACCCTGATCCACCTTTATGGCTATGTCCCTAAATAGCGTCCATCTATAGAACTATGGCCCACTCCCTCATAAAATACTCTTTAATGCCTTTCATTTGATACACATGTCATACAAACACATTCAAGGGTTTCCCTCGGTTCATTTTCCTACATGGTTATTTTCCCTTATGTTGTCACCATAGCTCTCAACTGAGTATGTAATGTTCGGTTACACCCGAACTTAACCTTCCTTACTTGTTTTTTTATTCTTTTATATATGTTTTTCGCTTTATATAGTATATTTTTAAATGAACGTAATGTAATTATTACTTTTGTTGTAATATACAAGATTGCATTGTACTAATGCATTGCCAATGAAATAAGAAATAAATAAAAAAATCTTCCATTAGCGGATTGCTTCCCTTTTCTATTAATTTTTATCGCAAAACTAGTATTTCCAATAACGGATGCTTACTATGAGCTTCCATATGTTCAAAAGTCTTGCTAATGCAAGCGAATTATAAAGGGGTACAATTAGGTCAGTCAAACGTGCCGATCTGGTGAAAACCAACTTTGCATATAGGTAAGTAGGTATTCTAAAGAGCATAAGCTTAAATAAAAATATACAGTTTCTAGCCTTAAGATAGTTTAAGATGTCACATCCTAAAAGACTATGACTCCATGGAGAAATATGGCCAAACCTTTGTAAGCCATAAACATACCGAGTGAGGCTATTCATCAAGACCTGGACTTTGTGCGCGGAGTGACTATCCACCTTACTATGTACCAGCTCAGAATAAGTAATTAATGGGAGTATCAGCTGTAGAGCAAGTTGACGCCTAGTACCAGTAGGGGTGTAAGGACTAGACTGTCGCAGGTTGCGCAAGGTTAAATATATTTTGCTTATTACCGTGTTAATATGATCGCTACACGGGAGCTTAGATTTAACAATAAATCCCAGACTTTTTATCTTATGAACAACTTTAAGGTTTACATTATTTATATGTACCGGTGGTACCATATTAATTGATTTATGACCTCTCTTGAAAATAGGTAGAACGTAGGATTTACTACAGTTAAGTAACAGCCCATTGTCCGTAGCCCAATTAGATATGGCGGACAGGTCTCCATTGATATTATAGCAAAGGCGATCAGCTTGCTCCATGGTGTCTGACACATAGAGCTGAATGTCGTCCGCATAAGCATGGAGTCTCGCGTGCTTGCACAATACAAAGATGTCATTAATGAATAAGCTGAATAGTAGGGGGCCGAGAATGGATCCTTGTGGTACTCCAGCAGAGAGCGCTTGTAGTTGTGACACATCTACTCCAATTCGAACCCGCTGAAATCTGCACGATAAACAGCTACTCATCAAGAGTAGCGCACCTTTACCAAAGCCAAAATAAAAATTTAGCTTCTTTGATAGTAATGAGTGGTTAACGCAGTCGAATGCTTTGGAAAAATCAAGTAGGCATAATAAAGTTAAGTGACTCTTATCAAACGGAGTTCGGAGATCATCTAAGATCTTAATCATCGCAGTAGTGCAGCTATGATTTTTCCTAAGGCCGGACTGTAGCGGAGAAAGAAGTTTATATTCATTGACATGTTGGGAGATCTGTTCATGCATTATGGTTTCAAAAATCTTGGAAAGAGCCGGCAGGATGCTAATCGGACGAAAGTCGGACAGACAACAAGGATCCCTCTTTTTAGCTATAGGTAACACAGTTGCTGCTTTCCACATTGTTTAAGCGACTTAAACTATGACTTTTTTTCTTTCGTTTGTTTCATTAGCCATTGAGTGTGCTTGTAATTCTCAACTTGTTAGTGAAATATTCTAAAGATATAGTTTTAGTTTTTAATTTAAAATTGAGGTTCTTCGAGTAGAAGATGGCGTGCCAATACCTCAGAGCCCAGTGCTGGCCTCCATATCACATTTTTTAAGGGTTCTTCAAATAGAAGATGAGCGAAACCTCAGAGCCCCCAGTGCTCGCCCCCAATGAATAAATACAAGAGGTTTTTCAAAGCAAAACAAGGTGGCTCATCCCGCAGCCAATACCTTGGAGCCCCTAGTGCTCGCCCCCAATGAATAAATACAAGGTGTAACAGGTACAGAGTGACCTCTCTCTAAATAAATTTAAAAATAACAAACAAATACATTAAAATAAAGATATCATAAATAAGGTGTACCGATGCGTAGCATCGTCCCGTATTTTAAATACACCATAAACAAAGTAAAATAACATACAGTCCATTAAAATAGTAATTTATAAAATAAAAAAGATAATAAATTTAAAAAAATGCTTGCCAGCAGTGGGCTTTGAACCCGCAACCCCAAACGTGTGAGTCGGGTACGTCATCCACTGTGCCACGACTCATACGCCTACAAGCGCATCAAATTACTCCCTTATAACTCATATTAAACTGCTCGCCCTCAACTGCCCCACGCTTAGCTACACATGTTAGGAAAGCAAGAGGTGGTAATGGCTTGGCTAATAATGTGGGCAAGAGTTCCAACAATGTAAGGTAACACTAGTTTAATGAATTTGATTGGCAAACCATCTTCACCTTCAGCATTAGAGTTAATTTTAGAAACACACCTGCCCACATCGTACTCAGTCACTGTGGAAAATTCGAACTGTGCTCCTTCAAAACAGAGGCTCTCGCGGCGGACAAATGGAGGAATAGCATTACGAGACGCACTACTGGAAAGAAAAGCATTATTAACAGCATCAGGGGAGAAAGGACACTCAATCTTCTCTTTGCAATGCACTTGCAATTTTTTAACGTTGCGCCATAAGACACTGGTTGGCAGCGATGTATTCAACTTCTATTAGTTGCTTGATTTCTGGCAAGTTTGAAGGCATTCCAGTTTTCAACTGTAGGGTTCCTCTTCCATTTAGATTCCAGTTTGTTCCTCTGCTTGAGAACAGTTTGCACTTCTTTGTTAAACCACGGACAAGACGAACATTCAGCAGAAACTACACGGACAGGCACAAGTTTTTCGTCCATAGATTCTAGAAGCCAACATAAGCTCCAGTCAATTCTGCTTAGGTCAGAAAACAGTTCGCTCTCATTGAGTCGGCGAAAATCATGATATGCAAACAATCGGTTCCCATTAGCCCGTTCATTATTTATATTAATACAACAAAATATCAAATCATGATCAGCTAAAAACGAAATTTGGTCAAACTTAATAACACTGGAGAGATCGGAGACAATATAATAATCTAGAAGACTCGGACAACAATTCCTAGCATATTTGGTTGGCACAACAGTATTAACAACAAGAAAGTCCTGTACTTGCAATAGCATCTAGAAAATTAGTACAATAGCTATCACGCGTAAGAATATTTACGTTAAAATCACCACATAAAACAACATCACTATAGTCAAGAAGGTACGACGACACGACTTCAAAAAACGGACATAAGCTAATACATTTATGGGGATTATACACACAAGAGACCAGGGTTTTGAAATTTGTTCCTGATATCTCAACAATGAGGAATTCCGTACCATTTCCAGCTGACTTGTGTAAGATTTTCATTCGCAAGTCACATCTAACATATATAGCAACCCCACCGCCCCTCCTATCAGCTCTATCATTTCGTACCAAATTATAATTATATATGCCAGTGAGCGCCTCATTCCACCTACAATCAAACCACGTTTCAGAAACACAGATCACATCAATTAATGAGCGCTCGAAGACAGATCTGACGTAATCTCTCTTCTCACTATTTAGGCTGCGAGCATTAAAATGAACAAAATTGAAACCTTCTTGTTGACTGCACAATACATTAAGCTTAGCAAGACCAAACCTGTCACCACTATGGTTCCTGTCATTTAGTACCATGGGAAGCGTAAACAAAAGCAACTTTAATTAGAAATGGTACAGATATAGAGCGAAGAAAAATGATCAGTTTCACAAATAAGAAGGTGAGAAAAATTAAAATGTGTCATACTTTCATTGCATACAATAAAAAATATTTTTTTTTTTTTTAAATCGCAATTATAAATATTTATTTGAGAATAACACAAAAAAAAACGGCATTTCGACAGCTGATTGGAATATCACCCAATCTCAGCTGCCGTTTCGAAATAGCTCTATCTTAGAATAATATGCTATATGCTTTGACGTGGGCTGCAAGTTTATGAAATTGGTCGTTCAGCCGAGTTAGGGGGATTTTCCACTCAGTAGTTGATTTATAACAATAGCCTGCAATTAAGACCACAGCTCTTTAGTTAAAAAGTCTAGAATTTCATCATTATATAAAACTGTAAAAGCAGTCGGTAAATCGGAGTTCGCACAATTAAGATTATGTGATGCCACCGCACAAAGTTTTCCATCTATAACGGCCGGCGCCCCAGAATTTACAAAACACACATCAGCTGTAGGATGACCAGCACAAATCATTGCTCTTGTGAAAGTAATTCCTGCTCTCCTATAAAGCTGCTCACAATCATTATATTGAAATGAAGTCAAGACAACAGGTTTGGGTATTTCCGAAGTCCTCCCATTTACTGCAGTTGTCCAACCCCATCCACTAACTGGTATTTCTGTGCGCCCCTGAAATGAGCAAGGGCAAAAGAGTATTGTGTTCACTGTTTCACCCAGATACATAAATCCTCGCAATTTCACCACAGCAATATTCAGATGTTTTGTTTCGGGATTATACCCATATGGAGCAGTAGCACTCTCCACATTGCGAACTTGTGCGTTCATTACACCAGCTGCAACTTTGAGCAAGTTCACATCTAAATTTATTACACAATCTGCAGCTGTAACCACCGTCCGCAAAGTGGCTAATGAACCAACGCAACGCTCTTGGTTGTTATAACGTATTGATACCAAATATGGAGTTCTCTCTATATCCCAATCACTGCCACTTGCCATGCGATATTCAGAATTCGAAAAATTCAAAATGCATCCAAGCATGAAAAACAAGAGCGCTAAATAATTGCGAAGATACATTTTAGTTTAAGACTATTTCCACCGCTTTTTAAATATAAAGTACACCGAGATCAGTTTTGTGGGCGCTATTTATACTTAATTGGCTCGTGTGAATAAAAAATAAACAAAAACGTTTCCTTCTAGATTCCAGGAATTTGAACAATAAAAACACTTCCACATTTGAATTAAAGCAATTTATAGAACGGAAAATTTTTATTTTTTTTTCACTGAACCCGTTTAACCTTGAGTAAATTTTTGGTTAGAAGTGCCTAATTAAAATTTCAATGCCCTTAATGAGAAAAACAAAAAAATATTTATACAGCTTTTTAAAATGACTTTTCTATAGAAATTTTTCTATTATACTAGCTTTATATTTTAATGAAAAGAACAAAGCGTACACTCATTTAGTTTCATCTGTTTCCAAATTTCTCTATCGTACACTGAGTTGGGAGCAATCCAATAAATTTTTAGTAACAATTCTGTCGAACTTAAGCGGGATGACATAAACAAGATCTTGTTCAAAGTGTTAATGAGACCTTAATTTGTAAAGGATTTACATCTTAATACATGCCACTTTGTATGCTGGATTCACTAGGAAAAATTTTCCAGCGCATAATTAGCCAGCGCCTACAGCTGACCTTAGAAAGCCCAGGTTTCTTGTCGATTAATCAATATGGACTGGCCATACAAATAAGCCCAGTTTCGGCGTCGGATTCGTGGTGGGGGAGAGACTTTGTCGCCAAGTATTGGCGTTCACGCCTGTGGACGAACGTCTCGCCGCTATCCGACTAAAAGCAACATTTTTTAAGATATCATGCACCGATAGAGGAGAAAGCCGATGAGGTGAAAGACACTTTTTATGAGCAATTAGAACGCACGTACGAGCGCTGCCCCCGCCATAATATAAAAGTCGTGCTTGGCTACTTTAACGCCAGGGTGGGCAAAGAAGGTATTTTTGGCCCTACGGTCGGAAAGTTCAGCGTACACAATGAAACTTCTCCTAATGGACTGAGACTGATTGAATTTGCCGGTGCTCGAAACATTTTCATATCCAGCAGAGGTTCATGCATAAAAAGATATATCAAGTTACATGGCTGTCCCCCGATCGAAATACTCGCAATCAGATTGATCATGTTGTGATAGACGGACGGCATGCCTCCAATGTTTTAAATGTGCGCATGATCCGAGGACCTAACATCGACTCGGACTATTATCTCGTCGCAGCCAAAATACGCACCCGCCTCTGCGCGGCTAAACCTAAGGAACAAAAAACACAAGGAAAGCTAGACGTCGAAAGGCTGCAATCGCAACAGACTGTCAATAATTTCGCAACTCAACTGCCACACCTGCTCTGTGAGAGCACAACTCAGCCTGAAGGAATGCAGGAGGAGTGGGAGCATATCATCAAAGCACTTCGTACTGCCGCCGAGGAAAGAATTGGTTATCGGCGGCCACGGAAAAACAACTGATACGACGATGAAGAATGCCGCGTTGCAACCGAAAGAAAAGACGCTGCCTACAGGGCTACGTCGAAAGCGAACACAACAAGAGCAGTGTGTCAACGCTATCGCGAGTTAAAAACGGAAGCGAGACGCCTTTCCAGGAAGAAAAAAGAGAGACAGAAAGGCGTGAGTGCGAGGAAGTTGAGCCCGAAAATTTTATCAAAAAAATCGGCGACAGACGGAAGGTTTCAAGACCGGGGCAAACTCTTGTAAGAACGAAAACGGCGACCTTGTACTGATGTCCAGAAAGTACTTAGATTATTGAGGCAACACTTCTCTGCTCTTCTAAATGGAGATAGCGATTTACTGCACAGGGATGATGTTTTTTGTGGTTAATAGTGTTACAAGGCTGCGCAATAATACATATTCATGTGGTTCTATTCTGAACTAATTTTCGTTTAAAAGAAACAAAAAGTATACAGACGCTAACACCAATGACCTTGAGCGGGAGTAATGCAGTTTTCCTTCAGAAATGGGGATTTCCCTACTATTTGTTTTAAAATAAAGATGTAACATAACAGTAAAAATACGATTGGTACAAAACTATTTTTCACTAATATTTAACTTATTATTTTTGCCTACGATCCTTTTTAAAGTCATTTTTATAAAAGTGGGTGTGGTCCTTAACCAATCTTATCCATTTTTAATAGAAATATTTCCTGCTATAATGAAAATATTTGTACCCAATTTTATTACGATCCGTTAATTTTTCTTCGAGTTATGGCTCCCGAAACATAGAAAATTCTTAATCATAAGAGTGGCGGTGCCACGCCCATATTTTTAAATTTGAAATTTTCCTATTTATTGTTATAAATCCACTTGGGAAATGAAATACCATTGATATAAAGCTCTTTTTTGCAAAGATATAGCTTATTTTATTCGTCCACGACACTTTCAAAAAGCTTTTATATAAAAGTGGGCGTGGTCTTTACACGATTTCGTTAATTTTTCTTCAAAACATTCCCTATAGTAAAGGCAACCTCTAGGCCGAAATTTGTTACGACAGGTTTAACGATTTTTCATTTATGATAAATAATATTTGTAAAATTAATTTTATCACAAGTGGGCGGTGCCACGCCCATTTTAAACAATGTTTTCAAACTTCTATCAAAAGTCTCAATATCAGTCCACTAGTCAAATTTCAACATTCTACTAGGTATATTATTTACTAAATAATCAGGTTTTTTGTGTTTTCCAAAATGTTATATATATAAAAAGTGGGCGTGGTTATCATCCGATTTCGCTCATTTTCAATACCAATCTATTCTGTCCAGATAAGCTCGTGTACGAAATTTGGTGAAGATATCTCAATATTTTCTCAAGTTATCGTGTTAACGGACAAACGGATAGACGGACGGAAGGACGGACATGGCTCAATCAATTATTTTTTTTCGATACTGATGATTTTCATATATGAAAGTCTATACCTATATCGATTACTTTATACCTATACAACCAACCATTATCCAATCAAGTTATAATACCCTGTGTACAAGTACAGCGGGTATAAAAACATCAAGGCCGCGGGCCCTGATATATTGCCTGCGGAGCTATTCAAATACGGCGGTGAGGAGTTGGTAAGGCGCATGCATCAGCTTCTTCGAAAAATATGGGCGGACGAGTGCATGCCCGACGATTGGAATCTAAGTGTTCTTTGCCCAGTCGACAAGAAGGAGGATACTGCATACTGCACCAACTATCGCGGAATCAGCCTTCTTAATATCGCATATAAGGTACTGTGCAGTGTATTGTGTGAAATATTGAAGCCCACCGTGAATCGGCTGATTGGACCTTATCAGTGCGGCTTCAGACCTGGTAAATGTACCATCGACCAGATTTTCATAATGCGCCAAATCTTGGAAAAAACCCGCGGAAAAAACCGACATACATCACCTCTTCATATCATCGGCCTAAATACTCACGCCGTCAGTTCTGCTCACTCCAAACTGGAAAAAAACCCATCTTTGTTAGTGAATGAGGACAAAACGAAGTGCCTACTGTCATCGTGCAAAGAGTCAGCGCATATGCCCCTTGGCAACCACGCTACTGTTGGCAGCCATAATTTCGAAATAGTAATAGACTTAGTTTATTTGGGAACCAGCATCAACACTAACAACAACATCAGCTTTAAAATCCAGCGAAGAATCACTCTTGCCAATAAATGTTACTTTGGACTAGGTAGGCAAATGGAAAGTGAAGTCCTCTCTCGTCAAACGAAAACCATACTCTACAAGTCACTTATCGTTCCCGTCCTGCTTTATGGTGTAGAAGCAGGGACCATGACAACATCAGATGAAACGGCTCTGGGAGTGTTCGAGAGAAAAGTTCTTCGTAGATGCAACACAAACAGTCGTCAATATAGCTAGAGAAGCTATCTCTGGAGGCCAAAATAAAAGGTAGTTATGTGCACTGATTATGTTGGACATCAGGAATGCTTTTAACACTGCGAGCTGGATGCAGATAATGGCAGCGCTATGAAGCTTCGTGTCCCACAGGAATCTGTTCTCGGTCCAATGCTGTGGAGTGCAATACATAACGGGGTCTTAGATATTAATCTACCAGAAAACACGCAAATTGTGGGATATGCTGATGATATTGGAGTGGTAGTAGTGGCCCAGAAACTGGACCTGCTTTAAACATTATGTAATGACGCCGTAGGAAGAATAAAGGAATGGCTGACCTATTTGGGTAGCCAAAACTCAGAAGTGGTATTAGTAAGCTCCAAACGGTCGGCGAATGAGTTAGTCTCAACTGTTGGGGATCATCAAATCACCTGAAAGGATTCTCTAATGTGCAGTCCCATTGACTCTAAGTTAACTTTCAAAGAGCAGTTTAGAGCGGTGGGAGAGAAAATTACCAAATTTAATTGAGCACTTATGAGAATAATGCCTAACATTGGTGGTCCGAGCGTATCTACCCGTCAGCTATTGTCCACAGTAATCAGTTCGCTAACACTGTACGCAGCACCAGTGTGTTACGGATCTAAATGGACCCATCAAATGGATATATTAGCAGCATACCGATTTGCAGCTATAAGAATAACAAGTGCTTACCGGACGGTGTCCGACGACGCGATCCTGGTCCTAACTCGGAAAATCCCAGTGGACTTACTGGAAAGCGAATTGGCCGATCTGTATAGCACTAATATCGAGCGAACATCAGAAGACACCAGGACACAAACCATAGCTAATTGGCAAGAAGGGTGGGAGGCATCGTGTAAAGGGCGTTGGACCTTCGCGTTAGTTTGGGATGTAGCTCTATGGAATGAGCGAAAGCATGGCGAACTGAACTACCATCTCACACAGATATTGAGCGGACATGGCGGTTTCAAAGAGTATTTATGGAAGCGTAGGATAGTGGAAGAACCCCTTGCCCAAGGTGTACCACGGAGTTAGAAAACACAGAACACATCATGTTCTACCGTCCCCGTTTTCACGAGGAAATACTCACCTTGCATAGAGTTTTTGGAGAGGGACATACCACAATAAATTTAGTATCACAAATGTACAACAGGAAGGAATACTGGACTGCAGTGAGTAAAATGGCATTTATAGTCATGACACACCTGATGAAT
This sequence comes from Eurosta solidaginis, assembly GCF_040869045.1. Classification (NCBI taxonomy): domain Eukaryota; kingdom Metazoa; phylum Arthropoda; class Insecta; order Diptera; family Tephritidae; genus Eurosta; species Eurosta solidaginis. The sequence goes on from NC_090323.1 coordinate 24,506,475, forward strand.
GCTGAGAGGGAGCGCAGAGAAATGCGCAGGCGAAGCAGTGGCGATTAAATCGACATTCAGAGCAAATAGCGGGTACCTTGATGCAGGCACAACAGTAGGCTCTTAAAAAATGAGAAATATGGAACTTCACCCCGAAGTAATGCGAAAGTGGTACCGGGGTGGGCAGCGTTTTCAAAAGTGGGGCTGTTTTTTAGTCTACGAACACACGGTTGCTGCGACGGCAGCAATTATGGTGCATTCGGCATTTTTCATTCCTCCCGCAAAAAAAAAAAAAAAAATGAAATAAAGGAAATATGTGGCAACTCTGCCGCCCCTTATAACTGGAAACTTGACCTGGTGAGCGCAGGACACGAAACCAGATCGTTCTCAGATGTGTCTTCCTACATCTCGCACTTCCTACACCTGCAGTTACCGACGAGATCTAACTTATAAGCATTTGACGCCAGAAGGCAGTGGCCAGTTAGTGTTCCCATCATGAACCTTAAGCCTGCTCACTTCAGAGATATGAGCCACCTTGTTAGTCTTATATCGTGGGATTTGTACATGGTCTTAAACATTTTGGGACATCTCTCGTCGATTAAGCGAATGTTAAGCGAATCTTTGTCAACTCATCGGCCTTTTCGTTACCTTCTATCCTTTATGGCAGGGAATCCAGTATATATGTATGGTCTGGTTTGAGCGAAGCTTTTCCAATGCTCTCTTTTCATTCCACAACATTTCTTGATGAATTACTCTGTGAGATTATAGCTCTAAACTCCGCCCGATTATCAATGTATGTATATTGACGCAACTTAAGCTTAAGCACGCTTTCTCCATAATTTCTGCTGCTTTCTTCATGGCTGAAAGACGCAGCAGTCATGATCAATTTATTTCTGGATTATACTTGGAGAGACTAGAATCGACTCCGCTATAAAAAACTCTAACTAAAAGTTTTGAAACTTTTTTCGAATACCGGATTCTTCCAAAAACGTTTTTGAGGTTGGTTTGCATAGTTTCAGTTAAAAACGTTATAGATGTTTTTCATAAATTATCAATAATAAAATGGTGAATTAAATTAACGCCGTATGATAAACTTTTCCAGTGCTATTCTCATAATCGCTGCTGTACATATTTCGGAAGCCTCGACCATCCCTTCTAAGATGCTTATGAATTCCTTAAAATTGTTCAAATTATTTTGTGGCAAAATAAAACACTGTGCGTTTATCATCCTTTATCTCACATCTCACAAAGAGCTTTTAAAATGCCCACACTTATGGTGATTTCTTTTCTACACGAAAATGTCGCCATTTTCAGGGGCAAACATTTTAAAGATTCCCACTTCGCCCTGTGAAATTGTAGCTAATTAAATTATTCATGACTTAAATTATGCATGATTTGAAAAGAACAAAAATTGTAACCCTGTCACGTAATCAGCTGTTTTTCGCGCCAAATAAACAAAAACTTTCACAAATTATAAATATTCAAATAAAATTCATTTTAGTACACTGTTTTTAGTATACTGTGTTTATTTGTCAATGTGATTCATCAGCTGATTGACAGGGCTATTCTCTGCACCGTCAATGACAGCGAGGGCAAGTTATGTTGCATTTTTGGCCATTTTTAGGGGTAGGTTGTTGAGAAAAGATAATGATGCCCTCTATTGAGGCTACACTGATTTTATAACCGAACACAACTTTTTGAAGGGTTGGCGTGAAGGCGACATTTTCGTGTAGAAATGAAATCACCATTAATGTTCGCGATCTCCACGCACTCCACACTTTATTCTATATGGTGGCGGCTAATACGCTTCCACATCCACTAAGGAGGTTACTTCATTTACTCTCATTCCTTTCATTACTGAGTTACGATTACTAGTGTTAACAACTTAATGCTGCCTTGCATGCTTTAGTATATGTATAGCTATCTCTTTCTATTAATTTTAATGCCAATATTACTGTGTGTACTTAAATTCACTTTTTCTGCTGTGTTTTGTGATGCAAGATATCACAAAATTTTCTTGGTTTCTTGACATTTCAAAATTAATTAAAAACAAGTAAGGACGGGACTGTCTTCGGCTATGCCGAAGACTTCATACCTTTCATGAATGGGGCTGAACAATAATCTTATCCCGTTCGTAATCTCCGAATAATTGGATGTATAAAATAAGAAATATCTAGTGAACAGTCTACATACCTTAACGATTTTTAAGATAAATATAAAATAAAAAATAGGTAGGTACTTTGTGTGAGGATGCAAAGTTTCAGGTTTTTTGTGGTCTGCGTGTAAAAACTATTACTACGAATCACGTATTTCAACAATATATGACGTAAACGTAACTATTTGATAAAATGTTTTGAATTTTGAAGCTTCTAGCCGTAAAAAAGGGGCAAACAAATACAGTTTATATGGGGTATATAATATATGTACCACCGATCTGTATGATTTTTTCAGACAACAATATATGCTATATACGTAAGCATTCGTTGAAATTTGAAGCCTCTAGCTCTTAAAATAGGGCAGTAATTACGAAAAGTTTCTTATCTGAACAGTCGGTTGTGGGGGATATATACTATATATACGACCGATCTCATCAATTTTTTCAGGCAACAATATGTGCAATATACGAAAGTATATGGTGAAGTTTGAAGCTTCAATCTGTTACATTGAGTAAGATATTACAAAAATCCTCTTTTTCTGAAAAATCGGTTGTATGGAGGATATATGCTATAGTGGTCCGATCCGGCCGGTTCCGACAAATGTCTAATCGGACACCCAAATACACCTGCTCACCAAATTTTATCAAGATATCTCAAAAATTGAGGGACTAGTTTGCATACAAACAGACAGGCGGACAGACGGACATGGCTAAATCAACTCAGCTCTTCATTCTGATTATTTCGGTATACTTAATGGTGGGTCTATCTATTTTCCTTTAAGGACTTACAATTTTGGGTTTCGTGACGAAATTAATATACCATTTCATTTTCATGAAAGGTATAACAAGTAAGGACGGGACTGTCTTCGGCTGTGCCGAAGACTTCATTCCTTTCATGAATGGGGCTGAACAACAATCTTATCCCATTCGTAATCTCCAAATAATGCGCTGTATAAGATAAGAAATATGTATATAGTGAAGAGATGTACATATGCACCTAAACGATTTTTAAGATAAATATAAAATAAAAATGGCAAAAAACCCTCTTATCTGAACGATCGGTTGTGTGGGATGTATATTATATATAGCTCCAATCGAAATGATTTTTACAGGAAATCTTCTATGATATATTAGAATATATATCACCAAGTTTCACTTTTTTATATTGTGAACTAAGGGAGAAATGGCCGAATATCTTTCTACCTGAACGATCGGTTGTATGGGATATATATTATATATAGCTCCGATCGAAATGATTTTTTCATGAAATCTTCCACGATATATTAGAATAAATATCACCAAGTTTAACGTGTGTAGATTGGAAATTAAGGGAGAAATGGCCAAAAATCTTTCTATCTGAACGATCGGTTGTATGGGATATATATTATATATAGCTCCGATCGAAATGATTTTTTCATGAAATCTTCCACGATATATTAGAATAAATATCACCAAGTTTAACGTGTGTAGATTGGAAATTAAGGGAGAAATGGCCAAAAATCTTTCTATCTGAACGATCGGTTGTATGGGATATAACTATATATAGCTCCGATCAACGTGATTTTTTCAGGATTTCTTCTATGATGTATTAGAATATATATCACCGAGTTTCACGTTTATGCTTTCTAAATTGCAGCAGGAATGACCAAAATCGTCTTATCTCGGTTGATCGGTTGTATGGGAGATATATGTTATAGTGGTCCGATCCTACCGGATCTGACAAATGTCTAATATAATACCTACAAAAATACATCCTTGTGCCAAATTTCGTTTAGATATCTCAAAATTTGAGGGACTAGTTTGCGTTCAAACAGACAGACGGACGGACAGACGGACATGGCTATATCAACTCAGTTCGTCGCCCTGATCAATTCGGTATACCTAAAGGTGAGTATATCTTCTATATTTCTCAACGTTACAAACATCGGACCAAAGTTAATATACCATTTCATGTTCATGAAAGGTATAATGATGATTGTGTTGCAAAAAAAGAAAAAAACCCGAGAGAAGGATCAAGATGTTTTGCTGCAACTCAATTTTAGTTAAAACATACATACAAATGCATTAGTTGGTCATGTTGTTGTTGGCAATTACGCCACGGGGTACTGCTAGTAGTTTCTTAGTTGGCCATTTGCTTGATTCTTCATGTAATTGAATAGCGGTTTCTTCATATTCGTTTGATGATAACTCAAAAAGTTTACGACAAAAGTCATTTTTTTATATTCTAGTATGTTTGTTAATGTGTGTGTCTGTGTGTGTGATTAGAAAGTCAACTGTGTGGCTTTAAAAGCCAAAGGTTCATGACAATTTTGTCATTAGCAGTGCAGTTAGATAGCCTTGTATGATTAAAACTTTACTAAATTTGGATTAATGACTAGAGACCAAAGTATTGCTAATGACAGCAGGGAGTATATGAGTTTTTCACTTAACACAACTTTGTGAATTAAATTGCCGCATGATGCTTGGAAATTATTGATTACAATCACACTAGGGCGATAACTTGTGTGTAGCTCAGAAGCTTATATAAGTTTTGTTCTTAGTAAGATGAGCACCACTATTGACTCTAGGAATGATAATTTGAAATGAGTTCTGCCTTTACTAGATTTTATACCGATGTGAGAGCAGTAAGGTCTTGCACCCTCAACCTAGCAGGTTTGCTGGCGCATTCGTTGTCTGAGCAGAAATTTTTCAACCTAGCTCCTTGAATTTACGTATTTCACGTATATACCAATACCTATGCCTCTATCTTAGCTGATTATTGCGTATTTGGGTTATAGCTAAGACTCGCAGCACCACTGAGCTGTTCATCTGCCTCCAACACCCCACATGCTGCAGTGGAGCAACTCTCTGCAACCATTCTAAAGTCACATTGGTGCAAGTCATCAGATTTTGGAGACATCTGCTTATTGGGGTTGCCGCAATCTACTAGCGCCACAGTCAAGGACTTCTTCGTGAATCGCTCATCTTCTTTTCTTGTTCATCAGGGAGCTAATGTTAAATACGGCGAGAAAAATCAGTATCTCTGGCTGTGGGATGTCCATCATTACTTTCCGAGGCGGCCCGGTATCGGGAAGGCTTTGTAAGGCTTTGTTCAAGTATAGCCGAAAATACCCCCTGACGGCAAATCGTCCAATAGGCATGGACCGAATAACAACTTCGATTAGGAGTTTTGCGGTTCTTGGTTACCTACACCCCCTCCCCCCTATGAAGCAAAACGGCGTGGATGAAGGAGTTCGGTCATCCCTCACACCAACGACACCTCATGACGGCTTTGCTTTGTCCCTGAACCTCCTTTGAGTGTCGCTTATAAACCTTTGTAAACGTCATTGATCTATATCACGGTCTATAAAAATCTGCCCTCTGAGAAAAGGCTCCTATTTCTTTCAGTGATTGCAGATTGCATGTGTTTCTGTATCATTACTGCAGCTCTTACACAGCGTTTCGAATTCGCGGTCGCTGAGCCCAGAATCCTTCTATGCATAGAGAAAATATGGCTTCTGGACGACAGCTACATAAAAAGGACTTCACCTGAAGAGTTAGCAGAATTATCTCGACCCCACTTTGTTGTGTAGAAGCTGCAGCATCATTGAACTGTTGGTTCTTCCTCCTCACCATTTACGCCTATGTGTTCTTCTTGACTGCTTTCGGTATTATGTGATTGGCGATCTTAGAATAAGCCCTTCTCCGGCTCAGATAAAAAATTCCCTTTCCCAAGTAATTTTGTCGAGCTCATCAGATTTTTGTATATTTTGAAGATGTAGTACTAATTCTCTCTATGTCAGCACATACGGATTATGACGTTGCAACGCAACTTCTTACCTCGCACACATCTTCATCTTGGACTTTAGTAGTGACAAGATCAGCGCTCTATCTATCACCACAAACCGTGCGCGAGAACCCTGCCACGCCGATAATCTCTTCGAAGAGTCCGGAATAACAGCACTTCTCGTTTAAGCGAGCGAACTTGAGCCTTGACGTTATCTTGCCTTATCAGTTGCTACCTTAACAACTACTTGATCCGTAGTCAATTTTATTATTAGAATATTACAACTATTTTCCTACTCTTTGTACCATGTAGTTTTCTCTTAATTTCTGGATAAAAAGCCGCTCTGCCTTCCAGTTTTAGACGTACATGTATTGTACCTACCGCACCCTAGAACTTGCACTCGCTTTGAAACTGGATGGACGGTTTCTCGTAGTAAAGTTTTTGTTAGCGCACTACCTTATATCTATTTATACTACCTCGCAGTCCCTTGCCAAGCCTTCTATCTTATGTTCGGTTGAGTCGATCACTGTTCCCAAAGATAATTCTTAATACTCATCGATAACTTGAAATACCTTCCCTACCCTATTTGTTGTGTGCCTTCTTCTATCATTCCCCGGCTCGGAGTCGCCTGCCATAGCCTCATTGAGCTCATCCGCTGCTCTCTTAAAGTCCTACAAATTCGTTGGCTTGCGGCTCTATTTTCGCTCTCCTTATCGTTGATGTAAGCATCTAAGTAATCAATTTTTGTTGAGCTACTAAGTGCCCGTCAAGGTGGCGACAAGTACCATCGGTAACGGGGATGAAGCTGCAATGCAATTAATTTGGCATAACGCCAGAGGGTTTAATGTTAGAAGCGTGTTAATAAAGTAGAAAAACAACTTTTGGATGCTCAAAAGCATGCAACATTTATTTCACTTTCTTCTTGAACCTGAGCTTTGCGAATGTGCAAAAGGGCAATCAAACATAAAAGAACTTATAAAAAGTGAGATGAATTCATTTTTTTATATTTAGTACTATCTACTCCCTTTTTTCACTACAATTTCCATAAAACTTATCAGGTTTTTGCTTAAGGTTCTTTTTTTATCCCTTCGACTTGCATTTGAAATGCATCAAAAGCTACAAAACGTTCTGCCTACAATAAAAATCGCCACATTTTATTTCTTCTCATTTTTCCTTCTATTAGTATATTTGCAAATAGCATTTTGCTACTATTTTAGTGGCATAATGAAACAATGTGGAAAATTCAATCGACTTTATCAAAGTTAGCAAAGTAAACTTGATTGAGCTTTTCGCTGCTCAAAAATTTACTTGTAAAGTAAAAAGAGAAAACATTTTCTCAGGAACATTTTTCCCATTTTCTTTTATAGTTTCACAGTGAATGCGTATTGAGTGAGTACTTACGCAAAATTGCATTCCCGCTGATTCGCTTTTAACAGTTAAAAAGTTGTTGCTATTCCATTTCTGACTTTTTATTTCATTTTTCCATTTTGCTTAAGCTTTCACAGCTTTTGCAGTTACTTTCACTAGCACTGATACAATTTTTGATTTTTTAGCAAAATCTTTCAAATTTATTTAGTTTTGTGTGCTTTTATGCTGCAGTTGAATATTCTTGGTTGCAAGTGAATTTGTTTTTTTTCTGAAAAGCCTTTCTACTTTGTCTATTTATCCTTTTTAAGGGAGCGCATTATTCATGCTGTTAGCATTGCATCGCTGTTTGTGAATGCTTTTTGCAGCAACAGTTGTTTGAAAAGTCGTGAGTACCGAGTACGCGTCAGGTGCACGTCTATAAACTAAAGCGGCATTTACCCACCGACGTACGTACGGACGTTTGTCGTACGAAACACGTTTGACCGAACCCTCAAGCCTGTAGGAATCAATGTGTGCGTCTGTGTACATGTACATAACATATTTGTGTGTGTATTGTTTACAGAGGAGCACTGTTGCCATTGACCAGTTTGCATGCATGCTTATGGAAACATCAACTTTTTCCAATTTAATTTTTGATGTTGTAAAAGGCTGGAAATTAATATTAAATAAATATAAATATATTACATATTTATAATCTGCACTTTTACATAATTATTTCGAATTATTTTCACAATTTTTCAAACTTTAATTAGGTGTTTTTGCATAAAACTGCAAATGGTCAAATGGTTTACTAGGCAACTCTGTCTAGTGAGAGAGCGATCAGCTGACACGTTCTCACGGAAAAAATCAAAATTGTTTTGATTTATACGTTCCGGGCTACGTACATACGGGCGTTGCAGGTCGGCGAGTTTTCGTTTACATTGCACACTCATAAGATAGGTCGTATCATCTGACACGTTTTTTGTACGTACGTTCGTGGGTAACTGCCGCTTAATGCTTTTTTGGTTGATTGGAGCTCGATCAGGGGTTGAAGTTAGAGCGCAACAGAGGTAGCTTTACTAGAAGCATACACAGTTACTCACTAAAGTAAGTACACACTTGGTTTATGCTGAAAAAAACTCACATATTTACTCACTTTTTGAGAAGATCTTGGTCGACTTCTAATCGCTTGTTGTCGTTTTTGTTGTTGCTGTTGTAGCGCTAAATACACTACCCGAGGTTTTTTTGGAGTGTTATCGACATTGATGGTCCTTTGTCGGATATACATATGTAGATCGGGTGCGTTCTCGTAACAAGTACCTTTAAGTTAAGGTTTAGGTTTTATGCTCAAGTGGCTGCCCCCCAACAATACGACAGGAACACTAAGGCCGGTTGGCCCATTGTGATACCACTATATGGGCTATAACCAGTCCTCCTTTAAATGTGTAAGAACTTAAACCCATTTGCCTTTCTGATGTAGCGTAGAATGTTTTCGGTATCCCCAGAGCCAAGTTCTGCTCAGCAGTCGATGAAATGCTTTTTAGACATTCCATACGTATCCTGGCCAGAGCAGGGCATCTACAGAGGAAGTGCTCGACGCTTTGTATCTCCTCTTCATCCCTACAGCTCCGACAGAAATCGTTAGCTGGAATTCCAATGCGTTTGCCGTGTGTTCCCATAAGGCATTTGACCGTTAGTATCCCCATCAGTGGACCTAAGGAGATGCGGTTGAGGTTAATAAGGGGCCTAGTTCATTTCTCATTAATGAGAGGCCAGGTTTGTTTGGATACTTCGCATGTGGATTCTAGCGTGCATCTGAAATTCGTCTTATGGGTAAAAAATGATGTTAGCCAGTACTTGCACGCAGCAAGAGGGAAAGTAATATCCTTCAACTGGCTTAGCTCTGCCTGTTCAGTTGCCTTCCTCGCTAGTTCATCGGCAGCATAGTTATCGGATAGACCGCTGTGGCCTGGGACCCATACAATAGCTGCTTCGCACCGCAATGCAAGTTCGTTAGAGTCTGTCTACATTCTATTACTTATTTCCATGAAGTGTTTTTGGCTTGGAGGGCTTTTATTGCTGGTTGACTTTTGGCAACATAACACTTCGATAATGAACTCGTCTATACCTCGTCAACATTACAGCTATAACAAACAAAACTTCGATAACATGTTGCTAACACGCCATCCACTTTCGACTTCGGGCTTCGGTTTTCACTTCTAATCTTTTCTTTCATTGCCCCTTATTTTCTTTTTTTCCTTTCCTTTCTTGCTTGGCTTTGCAAACGTGACGATAACCATAAGCATCGTTATTATGATTCACATAATTATCGACTGGGGACTTTTCCGAACCAAGGTAGCCCCATTTTGTTTGTAGATATCATTTCTGAACACGTTTTGTAAAAAATTGCCTCCTGAAAACCTCGTTGTGGTACAGAATTCTGTAGGTCGATGGCCAAAATAACTTACAATTCCTTTCTATCTTTCGATCTTTTTCTCGTAGCGATAAGCAGGCCCCCAAAGGTTTATAGCACCGTTAAGCTACCAGCTCCAACGATCTCAGGTCGCCCTTCTTAGTCATGCAAGCCCCTCCAAACGTGAAGAACTTGGGGTGAACAAAGTGGGAGAGATTGGGAAGATAAGCTGAAAATTGGGTTGGAAAACCCTTAAAAGAGTGACACTACGCTATTCTGTGATAGATATCCAAAAGGGCTAGATGGTGATCCTGCCTTCGCTCGACGTTAACCTGAGTTTTGTAAAATAATACAACTGCAATGCTTATAAGCTTTCTTCCCAAAAACTCGTAAAACAGGTAAAGTTTCTTAAAAAAAAATGCAGTAGATTTTTCAAGTAACGATAAAGTCCCAATATTATCTGTTGGTTACTTAGGGCTTAGCAACTACTTCATAAGAAATGTTGGAGATTCGCGGTCATGATGCTCCATTGAATTTTGATCTCCATAGAACGCAGTGGTTCCGATATCAAACAACAGTCACCGGCAACAGTATATCACTGGCACATCTTTCAACAATTCTACAAGTAGTTTGCGCACTGGTTAATCGGCTGATCTCTTACTCCCAACGATTACTTCTCTCCGATATGATCCGTAACCTTCACCGATCCCACTGTTTCTTAGCCATTGGCGGCGTTTAAACCCTCAACTTCAATCGCTGGCTCAATCATTGAGCGCTTATTTTTTTCACCGTTGTTTACTTTTAATAAGCCCCAAACGAGAATTGAAGCAAAAAACAGTCAAGCTGAACACCATCCGTTCCAATGTTTTCATGTTTCACAGAGCAAAATTTTTCGTCTTCTAATACTGTTTCTTCAAAAGCCTCCTACTTGTTCCTACCAGAGGCGGGGCAGATCCATTTAAAATGCACTGTAGTTTCATCTACCTCAAGCCAGGAAGAGTTTCCCTCAACCTGGCTTTTAAAAAATGGCCGAGACAAAAAAAAAAAAAATGCCCAGTCGTCTCATCCTCTTCAAGGCGGATGGAGGTCAGAAAAACCACTTCTCACACTGCTGGAGTACCTGCTTTTATTATTCAACAGTCCATTTGGTACAGCCAATCACAAATTTCTTCCAAACTGTTGAAATACTCAGAGCTTCTAAAAGACCTAAAATTTCTTCGGAGATTATCGCGCCGCACATCTAAAAGACAGCTTTTTAAATAGTTCTGAACGGGATAGGATTGTTCTGCCTAGAACGAAATAAACTCTGCCGACTTTAAGCCGCAGTCCCTCAAATTTGAGGTAATATTTAAACACCTAAATTCATGTGTTCAATGTGCCTTTAGTCTGTCGGTTTTTATGATGTAAGATAACTCTGGATACGCTTAGTCAAACCGTAAAACTTTGGAGTTTCGGGATTACACAAGTTCAATATATTCACAACCCTAACTTATATAAATGTAGCTCAAAAACGAGACTAAAAAACGTAGTACAATCACAAAAAAAAAAATGTACTAAAATAAAATAAGTAACTCAAACAAAGTCTGTCTATGTGCTCAGACAAAAAAGTTGGGTACACATTTTTTTATATCAGTAAGCCAAAAAAGGGAAAGTTAAAAAGTTTAGCAAGCAGACCAGCCGTTTACTTAAACGATCAAATGGCTTCTATGCTAATTCTGTTAAGTCACTAAAGTTTTTTTTGTAACACTAAATTTAAAATTTGTCTAGATCGAAAGCTGCAGTGGAAACCATAGGATGCACGATGGCGTTGAATGCAATTTATCCTAGAGTCTAGTACTGAACCGATATTTGACTTTAGCGCGAAAAGAGGGATAATTGAGATGCTTGAAACTCTATCAGAAGTCGTATTATGAGAACACCAGAGAATCTCCATGAAGCTTCAAGTGTGGAAGTGCTTCATAGCTCCAGTCTGATAAGGTAGAACACAAGTGAGAGTAGCTATACGGTTTTCGCTTTCTCTCCCCGTCTCTTTCTCCTTCTTCTTCTCCATTCCCATCTCCTCCTTATCCTTACCATCTTTTTCTCCGTCTCATTTCCTTCCTCCTTCTCCTTCTGCTTCTCTTTCCCTTCTCATCCTTCTTCTTCTTCTGCTCCTTCTTCTTCTCCTTCTCCTTACCATTTTCCTTATCCTTCTCTTTTTCCTTTACTCTTTCCTTTTCCTTCTCGTTCTGCTTTTCCCTCTCTTTCTTCTTCTGCTTCTCCTTCCCTCTCTTCTTCTTCTTCTCCTTTCCCTTCCATTCCACTTCTCCTTCTCATTTTCATTCTCCCTCTCCTTCGCCCTTTATTTCCAACCCCACCATTGTCTATGCCTATCCCTCTCCCACTAGCGTTGTATCTGCCTCTCCCTCTGCTTTTCCTGCTCCCGCTCATCTCCTTTTTCTTTCTTTCTCCCTTTCCCTCTATTTCTCCACATCTCTCTTTCCCTATCTACATCTCCCTCTTCCTCTCACCTTCCCTTTCTCTCTCCCTTTCGTGTTTTTACTCTCATTCGCCCTTGCCTGCTTACCTTTTTTCCCAAACTCTTACTCTTAGCCGCTCTCCCCTTTTTACTCCCTATCCTTAGTCCAGTTAATCTCCTTTGTACAAGTTAATGGACTCTCTTTAGTTCAAAACAACATTTAAATAATAACCGTTCCATTATTAACACATTCTGCAGCCGGCTTTGTTGTGCCGACCTCTTCAAAAAGCCCACTTAGCATCATGAGACTTACATTCTCCATGACTTCATTGAACTGGCTCTACTTCCATAAACACTTGAGTACTTTTTAAGACTGCTTCTAACCATAACTTACTGTTATTTAACTGTTGCAGCACTTCTTTGTGAGAACTTTATAACTAACGATTCATTCCGTAAAGTAAACAAAAACAATTTCTAACCCATTGACCCAATAAACCATAATATAACCCTATTGCCACGCTGGTAGCATACATATTTCCGTTTCTTGTGACCTCTTACATATTAGTAGGAATATTTGTATGTATGCATGTAAGCTCTGCAGTCTAGAAAATTGCTTCCCAGCCCTAATCTGATACTCTTATTCTTATAAATTTACATATGCACTTTCGTTTCCTTTGGCCTCTGGGCGTGCAAAGTACAAACAAATTACTTGCAGAGCCCTCAGCCACAACGAAACACAGTTAGCTAAGCTATAGCATTGACTACCGAACCGCTGCTAAGTTGCCTTAAACGAATGCCTGTGCTCGCCTACATGTGCAGTGATCTAAAACCTTTGGGCACAGTTGGTGCCGTTTGAAAAAAGCATTAATTATTCAAATGCAACAAAAGGCATGCAAATAAAAAATACGCACAATAAACAAGAACAACAACAAAGTGCAACAATTTACTCTTAACCAAGTAAGTTTATTGCGTATAAAAAAAAAATGGTAGAAATTATGTCGACATAAGTCACTAGGCGCTTTTACACTGAGGTGCGTCCAAAGTGGATAGCGTTTAGACATTCTTTTTAATTGTTGTTGCAGAATTAGATTCATATTTTATCTTACACCCTCGGGCATTGTGGAGTGCACGATAATTATGTACCAGCATATTTTTCACTTAGAAAATACTTGACTGTCACTCCAAGTGAAGTTATTGAAACCACAGTGTTGGGTAATATAATAGCAGCTCCAAATTTTGTACAAACTAAAACAAATGCTCGTCTCTTCTCTCTGTGTCGATCCAGGAATAAGGACGTTCTACAGGTTGACAGGTCATTGTAGTGTCTTTCAGGAGGAAATTGTAGCCGTAAAGAAAGCAGCAGAAATTCTCGAAGAAGCGTGATTAAGTTAAGTCGCCTATGTGTATATGTCTTGACAGTTAGGCGGCCATTAGAGGTAGCTTGGAATGCAAACTAGCATTAGAGGGACTACACTTATACATCTGTACTGGGTTTCCCGTCATAGAGGGATAGAAATTAACGAAAAGGCCGTTGGCTATTTAATCGATATGAGACGTCCTAACCCGCTTGGGGGAAATCACAAGAAGACAGGAGTTGCACATGATCCATCAAGCAGGAACGGTATGGATAGAAGCGCGTGTTTCCTTTAGTGAGAGCAGTAGGTAGAAACGGTTGAGCGCGTTATGTGTTCATACAAGGTGCTGCTGTTTCAAATAAGATAGGTCTGAAAACTTCTAGTATTTGCAAAGGGGAGGAATTATTTTATAACATAAGTCTTGGTAACTAATTGGGGGTTTTCAGTTTGGACATCAAATAAATTCTAATACACTTTAGCCACATTCAACCTAACCTAACTTTGTATTACCTATGAGAAATGTTTTAAAATAACAGAACTTCCTTATTTCAACGCTTGCTAGCATGACACGACAGCGAGTTCCACAGCTTAGTTCAGCAATTGAGATAATTGCCAATAACAACATAACCTCAATCGTTATTGATTCGCTGTGCCGCTTTGTGGCAGTGTAGTTTGAGGCGTTGCTTGGTAAATGTTAGGTTGGGTGCTATAATATGCAAAATGCTATAGAAATGAATGCACCAAAAATGAAAAAAAAAATTCACTAATATTTTATTGCACAACACTGTAGTTAGTATGTAAAAGTATGCCTAAGTCATGTCTAAAAACATTTCGTTTTCAAAATAGTGTTAAGGATATCCTGTACATCAATAGCATGCACGTCACATGTACTCCAAATGAAAAGTTATAGTTCTAAACTTTAGTAGCGAGAACCCGAAATTTTGTAATCCCGATTTGAAAGAAGGATTTTGTGTTTAGAATACGTCACGGAAACAAGTCGAGCAAACTTTGGTTGTGACAACTGCCTTGGGTTCCTTCGGATGAAAATTATTGTATGGAGTCTAGCCCTAGCTGTAGTCACTGCCTACTATACCTTCCCCGTTGGGTTTAAATATTTAAGAAGCTCCCCGCGGTTATCGAAGAAACTTCCTTTTACTTCGGCAGTACGCCGCACAGCCGCATAGTAGAGTGCCACCATATTATTCGCCCCATAAACATCGCAGCTGAGAGATAAGTTATTGCGTTGCAATCTTATCTGTGCCGTATAACTCCTATTAATCTTCCCTTCGACCCATCGATTGAAAGGTAGATGATCGTATTTCCCTGTAAATTGGTCACATCCTCCTAGAAAGCCTACAGAGTTCCATTCGTTATTATAATTATTAGCCGTGTTTAGCCCATATCGATAGATGACATCCTTGAGCAGTCTTAGAGTTGCAATAGCCTGCTATTCTCCTACGGTGTTATAAGCAATTCATCAGCCATCTAATTTCCCTGCAGGTAAGATGCATAGGCATCGAAAACAAAGATACTACGTCAACTGGAAAGACTCATGGCCCACCATTCAAACTAACCAAACAGAGTTCATGTTATTTTCGCATACCCGAAGACCCACCTGGCTATTTTATTGTAAAGTTGTCTCTGATAGCAAAAATACGAGCAAAGTCAAGGAGACGTATGCATATACGCGGAAGAGGCCGGGTGTGTGATTCATGTAAACTAGAATGGAAGGGTAATCGCTACTGACTGTCAAGTAACCTAATATACTAGGCGTAACTTATACTTCCACAGTCATGCAGCCGCAATTCCACTTAAGAGATTGTGTATTGCGCATCTCCCATATGAACGGCGAGCTGAAAGGAAAAAAAAATGGAGGAGGCTGTGAGAGTAAGGGTGAGAGTGATTGAACGAGTAGGAGTAAGCGTAAGGATTAGAGTAAAAGTAACAGTAAGAGAAAGAGTGAGAGTATGAGTAAGAGTAGCACAAGCGTAAGGTTAAGGGAGAAGTTATGAAAAGGAGTAAAGAAAAAAGTGAGAAAGATTAAAAGTAAGAGTGAGAGTAAGAGATAAATGCAGAGGCACACGAAGTAGAAAAAAGGGGAGCGGAATAGAGATGCAATATATTGTATAACATTGCATGCGTAGTATGCGTGTGTGAGGCATTCGTACATAGTTTGGAAAAGTAGGCGTGGCCACGCCCCTAGACAAGACACCTTTTAAGTTCGTCATAATTCAGAGCATGTGCTAAGCAAATGAGGGTAATGTGCCTTGGACTTGAGGGCGACGCCACCAAAACGAGTGAGAGTGTGTATGCGAATTTCAAGATACCCCCTAACTTATACTTAGGTAAGGTTAGGTTGAACTGGCCGGTCATTAAAAACCTCACATAGACTGAATGTATCCATAGTGTTACTAGAATATGTTTGACAATCAAACACAAGAACCCCAATCAGGTGCCAGGACATATGTTATAGATTAAGTTCGTACTCTTGACAAATACTAGGACCTAGCTTAACTGTTGCCTCGAGATCTTGAACCTCTAGAAAAGTCGGTTCAAATAACTAAGTCCCTATGTATGGCATGTGATGCTACCATGGCCAGAAGTCGCGGAAAAGCATAGCGCACTCCGATATATTGGTGGAACGACGACGCTCATCACCACCATATGCGGAGCTACTTAAAAATTCCACAAAAAAGCTCCTAGTAACACTACGGATTCATTCAGTCTATGTGAGGTCCTCATGGATCGGCCAGTTCAACCTAACCTACCCCACCGCCTTGGCAAAGAACGTTACCCAGAAACGGACCATTTTTACCCATACATGCAAAACTTTCTTTTCGGCTTTCCCGTATTTTTCATTTATACGTTTATGCATTCCTACAATCATACATGCATACGCTTACCGCTCCGACAAACCAACACCTACACAGATGCATTTGGGTTTGGTTGGTTCGTGCCTTGACCGAAATGTTGCTAAACTTTTGGCAACATTGTGTTCGCTATAGGCACAATGTTGTCATTACGCGATGTTGTTTAGCATAGTGCCAACATTGCGGCTAGGGCATGACCCTGGACACAACACACATAGCCGCAGATATACGCTGCCATTCATTCAAGCCAGTATAGAGACAGGTTGTCGTTACACCCTTGAATCTGAGTCAAAGCTCTAGAAAGTAAAATTTTTTAGAATTTTCAGTAACTCAAATTTATTTAGTCCATGTACTGATTCTATAACGTGAACCATATTTTGAACCTTTGGAATACATTATTTTCTATTAACATGTTCATTTAAATGCTTTTAATTTGAACATGTCCCACCCGTGATAAATGCTTAAGAAAACTTAATTGCTTTTGCGAAATTTGGTTTCTCAAATGTTCGTTTTTCTAAAGGTATTAAATAAAACAAGCTACTTTCATATATTCGCACTTTCTAATATATAGCTTCACTAATGGGTTGCGTATATTTTTTGTCCCACCCGTGACAGCTGTCAAACATATTATAATTTGCATATATACAAAGATATTTTGACTTTTTTACTTAACAGGCTCAGCGCCAAAATGTTAAAAATGGAGATAAAACCCGTCGGCCACAACAGCACCCCTTGCTATGGTAAGGCCGTCATTACTTCCCGAGAAGGCTCTGTTCAAATACAGCCAAAAATACCCTCTGGCTCCAAACCATCCAATAGGTATCATCCGCATAACACCCTGGATTTGAAGGTTGGCAGTTCTTGGTCACCGAAATCCCGCCGGATGCTATGGAGTTCGGCTAAGCCCTCACACCATCGACAAGGTGCCTGCTATAGTGAGGGAATAAAGTTTCGTAAAGAGTAGTAAATGTGTTCCTTGTAACCAGGATGTTCACTGCCGATATCTTTTTTTGAAACTTGTATGGATTCTTCAAATTAGATCAGGATTCCTATCCTGTTCTACATAGAATCAAAAAGCATTTTTTGAATAACAATAGCTCAAAAATGCTAAATCGAACAAATAACATATTAGATTTACTTATTAGATTAACAATTTGCTACCAATTCCATAGTTTCACATATTTTTATTGATTGTTTGAATCAAAATCAATTTCGATTCGTATTAAATGGGGTTTCCCTGAAATGTCAGCCCTAGATCTGTAAAAATCCCGAGTCGCTCGGGTACATAAAAACTGCTGCAGTGATCACATGGAACGATATTGCTCCAGCTTTTCAAAGTTTTTTCTTCATAAACACATTTTAAAAGCAGAAACTATTTCAAGCGATGTATTCAGTTTTGAAAGAAATTAATTATTTATTGGTGAACTGCAGGCTGGGCTCAGCTATGTACTTCAAGCAAAAACAAATTGCTTCGCTACGGTATGGTTATCACTATGGCATCAATAACAGAATACATTGATTTCCATAAGGTTGATCACATCAGCTGTTTTATGCGGAGTTTTCCAGGGCCATAAAGTACTTATTCCGCAATTACCTTTTTATCTCATGTTCTATTCATTAAAGAGGGAACTTTAAAGCTAAGAATAAAGTTTCATCTCACAACCTAAGGCATTTGCATGTGTCACACTTTCATTGCATACAATCAAAAATATTTTTTTAAAATCGCAATTATAAACATTTATTGAAGATAAAAAACAAAAAAAAAGCGCAATTTCGCCTGCTGGTTGGAATAGCACCCAATCTCAGCCGCCGCTTCGAAAAAGCTCTATCGTAGAATAATTTCTATATGATTTGAAGTGAGCTGCCAGTGTATGAAAAATGTTCTGAAATGGGGCGCTCAGCCGAGTTAGGGGGATTTACCACTCAGTAGTCGATTTATAACAACATCCTGCAATTAAGGCCGCATCTCTTTATTTAAAAACTTTAGAACTTCAATATTATTTACAACTGTAAAAGCAGTCGGTAAACTGGAGTTCGCACAATTAAGATTATGTGATGCCACGGCACAAATTTTTCCATCTATAACGGCCGGTGCCCCAGAATTTACAAAGCACATATTAGCTGTAAGATGATGAGCACAAATCATTGCTCGTGTGAAAGTAAATCCTGCTCTCCTATAAAGCTGCTCACAATCATTATATTGAAATGAAGTCAAGACAACAGGTTTGGGTATTTCCGAAGTCCACCCATCTACTGCATTTGTCCAACCCCATCCATTAACTTGTATTTCTGTGCGCCTGTTAAATGTGCAACCGCAAAAGCGTATTGTGTCCACTGTTTCACCCAGCTGTATAAATCCACGCAATTTCACCACAGCAATATTCAAATGTTTTGTTTCTGGATTATACCCACATGGAGCAATAGCACTCTCCACATTGCGAACTTGTTGTTCGTACATTACACCAGCTGCAACAGTAAACAGGTGCACATCAAAATTTATCACACAATCGGCAGCTGTAACCACCTTCCGCAAATTGACTAATGATCCAACGCAACGATATTGGTTGTTATAACGTACTGATACCAAATATGGAGTTCTCTCTATATCCCAATCACTGCCGCCTACCATGCGATATTCCGAATTCGAAAGAGTTAAATTGCAGCCAAGCATGAAAAACAAGAGCGTTAAATAATTGCGCAGATCCATTTTGGTTTAAGATTATTTCCACCGCCTTTTAAGTATGAGTACACCGAGATCAATTTTGTGGGCGCTATTTATACTTAATTGGCTCGTGTGAATAATAAATAAGCAAAAACATTTCCTTCTATATTCCGGGAATTTGAACAATAAAAACACTTCCGCATTTGAGCTAAAGCAATATATAAATGGAAAATTTTTATTTTTTTTCACTCAACCCATTTAACCTTGAGTAATTTCTTGTGTAGGAGTGCGTAATTAAAATTTCAATGCCCCTAATGATGAAAAATGCAAATATTTATACAGCTTTTTAAAATGACTTTTCTATAGAAATTTCTTATTATATTAGCTTTATGTTTTTATGAAAAGAATTAAACGTACCCTTAATTAGTCACATAACCAGATTAGGGAGCAGTGCAATAAATTTTAGGTAACAACACTGCGGGATGACATAATCAAAATTGTGTTAATGAGGCCTTAATTCCATCTTGTTAATGTGTTTTAGACGGCTTCTATAGGAATTTTGAAAATGAGTTTATGTCGCTTTAAAAAAACAACCTCGTTTCTGTAGACTTTTTGATGTTTTTACAAGAGAATGTGGTATTCCAACCACGTTTTGTAAGCTTAATGGTTTTTGAGAAAACTTATTAAAAACGTACAGTACGTTCCTATGATCCTACGGTATCATAACCTGAACCACGTCATGTCAATTCATCAGCCATCTCATTTCCCTGCAGTTCAGATGCACCGGCATCGAAATCAAAAGTACGTTATGTCGTTTGGATAGATTCATGGCCCACCCTTCAAACTGACCAACCAGACTTCATGTTATTTTCGCATACCTGAAGACCCGCCTGGCTATTATATCATATAGTTGTTCCTGACAATGAAAATACGATTGATACGTCAAGGGAACGTAAAAATATACGCGGAGGTGGTCGGGTGTGTGATTCATGTAAACTGGGATGTTGCACTTCTCTGTGAGCTCTCCATCTTTCCAAACCTATCTTGTAACCCGCTTTTGTTTGGATGGCATTTCCCGGCTAAAAAGAGCGGTCGATGACGCTCTGAATATCGTGTTCATGATATTATCAACCATGTGTTCTACGAGATCACGTTTAAGTTTCCCTCACATGTTATTCTCCACACTAGTGCCCCGTTTGTTAGGATCGGTCAAATAACCTCACATATAGTTTGGGATTAGCTCGGTAACATACGTTGCCCCGTTTGGAAAGAGCCTGGAAAAAATTCAGAATCGCTTTTATTTGCATTGTCTAATAAAGCTAGATGGACGCACATTTTTCTTTCAGCTACAAATTATAATAAGTCATCTTTTAATGTCCCGAGATCCGTGAAGTAAAACCGTGCTCGTTTCTTATATCAGGATAAATAATTCAAGGATATCTTCGAATGAAATAATTTCTAAGTAGTTCAGCTCTAAAGTTCTAAAGAAGTATTTTGAGAAAAGATGAAACGGATATAATCAATTCACCCACTAAAAAGAAAGATTAATTCGGGTTCGTGATCCCGGTTTGAAAAAATCCGCTCATTAAGCAGGTGCTTTGTTTCATGTTTAAAAGTAGTTTATTTGCCCTTCTCATCCGTCTACATAAGCTTTACATATTTCCACTTCCGTTACGATTAGAAGTCTAGTCCAGACATCCGGGTGAGTATTTAGAAAGCAAGCAGACGTTTAGTGCATTTAAGTGTTTCTATAACTTTTTCCAAGCATTTTGTTGTTATTTTTAATCTTCTCTTTCTTCCTCTTATTCTTGATCTCATTCGCTTCACCCTTTTCATATTTAGTTGTCTTGCTTGCAGTTCACTGAAAGTATAAAAATAAGCGAAAGGTTATCTATTCCATCTAAAAGTATGCAACATTTGTAGATATGTTTCGCACATTTACCGCAGCTAGTGGACAATTCCATAGTGCTCCTAACAGTGTGCTTACATATACTAAAATGATGAAGTTTGACCTTTATCTTGTATTGAAATCCAACATAGTGTGCTGAGCTGCATCTGGTTGCTATCAACTTTGGACTCCGGGAACTGCGGAGACCGCGAACGAAAAGAGCAATATAAATGTCTGAAGGTAGTATAATGCCTAAAAGAGGTAAGCCATTGCCGATAGTGTGCCTGGTATGACGCAAAGGTGGGTATAGCACCAAATTAGGCGCGTCTGATATTTTTCTGCCTCAGAAAAGAGTTAAGCTATGTTTTTTATCTGCCGCCGTGGTGTGATAGTAGCGTACTCCGCCTATTACACCGAAGATCCTGGGTTCACGTCCCGGGCACAGCAACATCAAAATTTTAGAAACAAGGTTTTCCAATTAGAAGAACACCTTTCTAAGCGGGGTCGCCCCTCGGCAGTTTGGCAAGCATCCCGAGTGTATTTTTGCCATGAAAAGCTTCTCAGTGAGAACTCATCTGCCTTGCAGATGCCGTTCGGAGGCGGCATAAAACAAGTAGATCCCGTCTCGTCAATTTGTAGGAAAAATTAAAAGGAGCACGACGCAAATTGGAAGAGAAGCTCGGCCTAAAATATTCTCGGAGGTTATCGCGCCTTCAATTTTTTTATTATACTCAGTTGAGCAGAGCTCACAGAGTATATTAAGTTTGATTGCATAACGGTTGGTTGTACAGGTATAAAGGAATCGAGATAGATATAGACTTCCATATATCAAAATCATCAGGATCGAAAAAAATTTGATTTTCCCATGTCCGTCCGTCCGTCCGTTAACACGATAACTTGAGTAAATTTTGAGGTATCTTGATGAAATTTGGTATGTAGGTTCCTGAGCACTCATCTCAGATCACTATTTAAAATGAACGATATCGGACTATAACCACGCCCACTTTTTCGATATCGAAAATTTCGAAAAACCGAAAAAGTGCAATAATTCATTACCAAAGACAGATAAAGCGATGAAATTTGGTAGGTGAGTTGAACTTATGACGCAGAATTGAAAATTAGTAAAATTTTGACAATGGGCGTGGCACCGCCCACTTTTAAAAGAAGGTAATTTAAAACTTTTGCAAGCTGTAATTTGGCAGTCGTTGAAGATTTCATGATGAAATTTGGCAGGAACGTTACTCCTATTACTATATGTACGCTTAATAAAAATTAGCAAAATCGGAGAAGGACCACGCCCACTTTAAAAAAAATTTTTTTTTAAAGTAAAATTTTAACAAAAAAAATAATATCTTTACAGTATATAAGTAAATTATGTCAACATTCAACTCCAGTAATGATATGGTGCAACAAAATACAAAAATAAAAGATAATTTCAAAATGGGCTTGGCTCCGCCCTTTTTCATTTAATTTGTCTAGGATACTTTTAATGCCATAAGTCGAACAAAAATTTACCAATCCTTTTGAAATTTGGTAGGGGCATAGATTTTATGACGTTAACTGCTTTCTGTGAAAATGGGCGAAATCGGTTGAAGCCACGCCCAGTTTTTATACACGGTCGTCCGTCTGTCGTTCCGCATGGCCGTTAACACGATAACTACAGCAAAAATAGACATATCTTTACTGAACTTAGTTCACGTACTTATCTGAACGCACTTTATCTTGGCGTAAAAAATGAACGAGATCCGACTATGACTACGCCCACTTTTTTGATATCGAAAATTCCGAAAAATGAAAAAAATGCCATAATTCTATACCATATACGAAAAAAGGGATGAAACATGGTAATTGGATTGGTTTATTGACGCGAAATATAACTTTGGAAAAAACTTTGTAAAATGGTTGTGACACCTACCATATTAAGTAGAAGAAAATGAAAATGTTCTGCAGGGCGAAATAAAAAACCCTTGAAATCTTTGCTGGTATTACATATATAAATAAATTAGCGGTATCCAACAGATGATGTTCTGGGTCACCCTGGTCCATATTTTGGTCGATATCTGGCAAACGCCTTCACATATACAACTACCACCACTCCCTTTTAAAACTCTCATTAATACCTTTAATTTGATACCAATATCGTACAAACACATTCTAGAGTCACTCCTGGTCCACCTTTATGGCGATATCTCAAAAAGGCGTCCATCTATAGAACTAAGCCCCATGCCCTTTTACAATACTCATTAACACCTTTCTTTGATACCCATATCGTACAAACATATTCTAGAGTCACCCCTGGTTCACCTTTATGGCGATATCTCGAAAAGGCGTCCACCTATAGAACTAAGGCCCACTCCCTTTTAAAATACTCATTAACACCTTTCGTTTGATACCCATATTGTACAAACGTATTCTAGAGTCACCCCTGGTCCACCTTTATGGCGATATCTCGAAAAGGCGACCACCCATACAACTACCACCACTCCCTTTTAAAAACCTCATTAATACCTTTAATTTGATACCAATATCGCACAAACACATTCTAGAGTCACCCCTGGTCCACCTTTATGGCGATATCTCGAAAAGGCGTCCATCTATAGAACTAAGGCCCACTCCCTTTTAAAATACTCATTAACACCTTTCGTTTGATACCCATATTGTACAAACGTATTCTAGAGTCACCCCTGGTCCACCTTTATGGCGATATCTCGAAAAGGCGACCACCAATACAACTACCACCACTCCCTTTTAAAACCCTCATTAATACCTTTAATTTGATAAAAATATCGTACAAACACATTCTAGAGTTACCCCTGGTCCACCTTTATGGCGATATCTCGAAAAGGCGTCCACATATAGAACTAAGGCCCACTCCCTTTTAAAATACTCATTAACACCTTTCGTTTGATACCCATATTGTACAAACGTATTCTAGAGTCACCCCTGGTCCACCTTTATGGCGATATCTCGAAAAGGCGACCACCCATACAACTACCACCACTCCCTTTTAAAACTCTCATTAATACCTTTAATTTGATACCAATATCGTACAAACACATTCTAGAGTCACCCCTGGTCCACCTTTATGGCGATATCTCGAAAAGGCGTCTATCTATAGAACAAAGCCCCACGCCCTTTTACAATACTCATTAACACCTTTCTTTGATACCCATATCGTACAAACACATCCTAGAGTCACCCCAGGTCCACCTTTATGGCGATATTTCGAAACGGCGTCCACCTATAGAACTAAGGCCCACTGCCTTTTACAATACTCATTAACACCTTTCTTTGATACCCATATTGTACAAACGCATTCTAGAGTCACCCCTGGTCCACCTTTAAGGCGATATCTCGAAAAAGCGACGACCTATACAACTACCACCACTCCCTTTTAAAACCCTCATTAATACCTTTAATTTGATACCCATAACGTACAAACAAATTCTAGGGTCACCTGGTCCACCTTTATGGCGATATCTCGAAACGGCGTCTACCTATGGAACTAAGGATCACTCCCTTTTAAAATACTCCCTCGGTTCATTTTCCTACATGGTTATTTTCCCTTATGTTGTCACCATAGCTCTCAACTGAGTATGTAATGTTCGGTTGCACCCGAACTTAACCTTCCTTACTTCTTTTTATTTATATTTTATATCTTAATGTTGATGTGTGGTAACACTTTTTCTAATAGCGATCTGACACCCGTAAGAGATAGAATATATTTGAAGTACCAAGTTCCAAAGACCCTGCTTTTCATTGCGCCCGATTCGTAATGATCATTGGTAGTAAGGCTAAAAGTCTTCCTAAACAGCTTCCAGTGAAGTTAGCCTTGCACACTTTTAAGCGACAACTATTTCATCACCTTCATCGATGAGACTAGACAATCGCTGACCAACCACAAAGACGGTTCTCCTCCAGGACTCAAACCACAAATGCTTAAGTTCCGGTAACCCCATGACATGGTCATGAAGGACGCGGATAGCACACCGGCGACACTATGTTCATAATTTCAGTGATAGCCCCGCCATTGTGACCCTGCTGTAACTCATCTGGAGTTGAATTAGCTCACAAAGAGTAAAAGATATCTACTACAGAGGCCGAATCGGGTTAACGTACCTTGATCGAAAACAAATTTTAAAAAAGCTTTGAAATTGTGAATCAGACTACTTGTACTCATAAGAACCATAATTTATTGTTTTTCAATACGCGATCGTAAAACACTATTCGGGTCCAGGTGAAAAAAGGGATGTACCGAGAGCCGCAGGCAGGACATTGATAAGATGGAATCCAAGTGGTTGATACGCGTAATACAAAGCTATATAGTTTCAAAGCTTGCACAACCCAATTGTCAACCTCAAGCTTAAGCTAGGGGAATCCTGTACCAAATATAAATGTATCATGCACATATTTAGCAGGGGAGGCTCTGGCGACCCAAAGTTCCTTAAGGAACTAGGGGGGGGGCGGTGTGGCCTAAAATGTTTAATGTGGCTTACCCTGTATTTTAAGGGCCAACGAGATCATGATTTAAGTAAACTTGGCGTATCCAATTAGCACCAGGTAGCGCCACGACGAAGTGGTATGTAGTTAGTAAGTAAGACCTATCACAGCGACAGGAAATCTCCTCAGTGCACTGAGTAATACCATCAAGGTACTTTTTTATTTTCTTTAAGGGGGGAATGCATTGAAAGCCTCAAAGCCAGTATGGGACTTTAATCGCACTAAACTTTCTACCATCGAAGTACCAGGTAGCTGGGAATATGCTTCGTTTAAAGCAAATAGTCATGAAAAGACCTTATTGAATATCCTTAGATCCCTAGAGTTGCGCTGAAACAATATATTTTTTAGGTATAAAGGAACTAGGTTAGGTTAGGTAGGCTGAACACTATGGTGACAGCTCACTACTTAGGCCACCAATGGGCCCATTGTAATACCCTATACGGTCTCAAAAAGAGGACCCCTACCCTGCCTAAAGCGGGTCAAACCACCTCGTGGAAATTATAAATTTTGCCAAAGCCTTTACTTCATAGCAAGAGACCTCAGCGAGGTCATGTAGAAAAGGTTTACCAAGGATAGCCATCCTACGCCTACTAAGCGCTGGACAGTGACAGAGAAGGTGCTGGACGCTCTCTTCCTCTTCTGTACATCTGCAGCTGCGACAATAGTCGAAGGTCGTTACCCCCATTCTAGCACCATGCGTGCCTATTAAGCAATGCCCTGTTTGAACCCTTATCAGGGACGATAGAACTGATTTGTTTAAAATCAGAATCGCTTCTGTGCGCCCCTTGTCATATGAGGGCCAGGTTTGCCTGGATGTCTCACACAATGATATGGCTGACCATAGTCCATTTGCGATTCTTATAGTGCTTGTGTTCACACGAAGCCTGAAAGTGGCCATGGATATCCCTACCGAATCATTTCCCGGAAGGATATCGTCGGTGGTGCCTCTTCTGGCCAGCTCGTCTGCTCTGCAATTGCCTTCGATATCCCTGTGCCCAGGTACCCTTATAAGGCTGATACGGAAGTGCTGAGCCATCTCGTTAAGAGATCTGCGGCATTTAGTGGCCGACTTTGCGTTGTCGACGAATGAGTCCAGGGCATTTAAGGCGGCCTGGCTGTCTGAGAAAATAAACACCCGTTTACCATCCCTAGGCATAGACCCTAGATGGTTCACAGCCCTGTGTATCGCCAGCATTTCCACTTGGTAAACACTACAGTAATCTGGTAGGCGAAAAGAGACCTCTAGACCCAGATCCGGCGAAAAGAGGCCTGCTCTCACCTTCCCGTCAAGCTTAGAACCATCCATGAATATGCTGATGGCACCCGGTACCGTATGTTGTCTGGTATTCCAGTCCTGTCGCGATGGTATATATATACTATAATTTTTAACGAAGACGTTTTTTGGCATCCAGTAGTCAGTGCGCACCGATATTGGGATTGGGGCGCTCGTGCCCAGGATTGTTGCGTGTCCACTAGATCCATTTGACCAGAGACCTGTTTCCCTTATGCTTAGAGCGGCCATGACCGCTATTTCCTTCGCCACCAGGTCAAGAGGTGGAAGTTATAGCTTTGTGTTGAGTGCTTCAGATGGAGTGGAACCGTGTGTATATAAATTTACTTAGCTTTATTCCTTTTTCCAAACAAAGCAAAGAAGCTTGTGGACTTAGAAACAACAAAAGAAAACAAATATGCCAACTATTTTTCCAATTTCGTATTTATATAACAAAAAACAAGATTTACTGCCCACAAATGACATTTTGCTAACAACAAAAACTAGTAATTTTTCGCGCTCAATTTGTATAAAAGAGGTTAACACGCCTTACCAACTTCAACCGGTGTCACGCATGGCCTTTGTGACCAATTTAATTATATGAGTTCATACGAAAACAATGTACACTAAAGGCCACTGCAGAGCAAATATACAGTGTAAACCAAAAGTATTTGATTGCATGTCAGTGTACAAGCCCGCCCAAAGCAAACCTGCCAGAGTGACTGGAGATTGTTATTAAATGAAAAATGCACCTAAAGCGGCCGCTAGCAGTGAAACAATGAAACTTAAAAACAAACAATAAAGCCACCAACAATATGGAAAATCAACAACAAGTAGGAGCGTGTATGCGATAAAGGATAATAAAAAAATTGGAAAAATACAAAGTAAATTACAATTCAAAATAGCAACAGTTGACTGTTTGGTAGGGTTGTAGAGGGGAGAAAAAAAAGTCACTTCAGAGCCTCAGTGGAGCTGTTAGTACATATGTATATAAAATAAATAACCACACACAGAAATTGTCCACACATTACAAGTGTCCGAGTAGGAAGTACATGCTTGCCGTGGTAGTGTAAAAACAATGCGACAGCATTTAACGTCCGCCTATATGTATGCAATAAAAAAATTTCACGAAACTGACGTTTAAATAACTACGTGCCAGTGATGCCATATCATAATGTCACACAAAGAGCAATAAGTTTCTCTCTTTTCATTAGAGCATGTAATGTTATTGAATAAATTTAAAAATAAATTGAATACATTTATTTTTATAAAAACTGAGACATTCAAAAACGTTTTCGATATTACTTAAAAACCGATACTGGGCAAATCGTATTTTTCTAGCTAAGCTTTTACGAAAATGAAAACTGTTATAAACCGAATATAGGTTAAAAATTATACCAAGTCTCAGAAATTATAATTTCATGCAAAATTTGTGCTTTCCGCAGCTTTCAGAAATCTGGTATAAGCTGGTCAATTTTGTTTGTAAGAATTCAATGTCGGAAAGTTCAAGGAACAAATAATTTGATGTTCATGCGTAAATACACTTTGAGTAGCTTAGAAATATTTATATATGAAATTAAATTCTGCATTAACTGCATCAATATTAAGAGAAGTTTTATAAAGTGGCAACTATTCGGGTTGTGACATATGGTGGTAATAGCACCAAAACCTAACTGCTGGCATAGATGATTTAAAATAAATATAAATTAATTCGAATTTTTTTTCATAATTTTTCTGCCAAAACGTTAAGGAGGGAAACATATGCACATCGAACAATTTTTTTTATTATTCTAAACCAAAAGTTCGTATCACATGATGCTTACTTTTCAAAAACTTAATTTTAAACAAAATTCTAGCTTTCAGCTTTTATATTGAATCTGGTCTAAACTCAAGGAAACTTATTTCTTTGGCTGTATAACGACACTAGGCTGCAAAATATACATATAACTAATATGAAATAGTTCTAATTTTTCTCCCTTAACTTCTCTGCCGAAACCCTAAGGTGTCAACAATTTTATTTTCGACCATTTTTTTTAAGTTCTGCTTAAGCTAATAAACTGTTATAAACCAAAAGTACAAAAGTACGTAGCACATGACACCTACCGTTCCAAAACTTGAGTTTCATATAAAATGATCGTTTTCCGCAACTTTAATGTATCTGGCCTAGGCTGGTCGAAATTTCCTTTTTTGGTCATAAAATTCGAGAAAGCTGAAAAACATTTATGGTCACTGAAAGTTACTTTATTATCTTAAGCACAGTTTGCATGCGACATCACCATTTAATTTTGGTTTAATAACATTAAAGAAAATATTATAAACTAATTTATACCAACTGCTTGCGGTATTTGCATGGGCGATTTAAAACTAATAAAGATTAGTTTTAATTTTATTTCTTAATTTGTCTTCTGAAATACTGAGGAATGAAATATTTTCGTTTTTGACCAGTTAATTTTGATTTAATCTAAAGTGAACAAACTGGTATAAACCTAAATTACTTTGCAAATGATGCTTACACTATATCAATTGAAGCTCTATACAAAATGTTAGTTTTTCTATAACTTAAATGAATCTGGTCTAAACTGGTCGAAACTTCTCTCCTTGGTAGTACTACGCGGAAAATATGAAAAATATTTTATGTCATTAAAAGAAGTTTTTATATCATTATATTATCTTTAACGCAGTTTACGTCACTCCAACTTCATTCAGCATTGTTTACATACTTTTTTATTGTTCAAAGAGGTTTTGCATTTTTTCTTTTCCGATTAGGTTTTTTGGGTTATTTCTATCAGTTTTCATACTTTTATATCCATTGTTTCATGTTAATGTTATTTTTTTTCTTGCTTTTTTTGCTTTGTAATTAAAACCAGCAACTGTTTCCGTTTCCGTCTTCCGGATGATGTTGCACGAAAATCAAGTGTTACAACAGCAAAAAAGGGTACAAAGATCCACAACAACCACGGCAAAAGATATCTAATATAAAATAATTGCAACAGAATGTACTAACAACATGTTTTACATGAATGAAAAAACATAAATAAAAACGAAAACCTAAAAAAATGAGAGTTTTGAACTGAATCACAGTAAGCTCAAGAGGGAGAAAAAAGATTGTAAAATTTTGGCAGTTTGCATTCTGTTGTGAAGTAAATTTTAGGTTCCAAGAAATTGAAACCCAAAAACTGTTACATATTGTTGAATACTCGAAATGCGCATATGTTGTTGTTGTTGCTGTAGCGATAAAGACACTCCCCGAAGGCTTTGGGGAGTGCTATCGAGTTGATGGTCCTTTTTCGGATGTAGATCCTGTACATTGCGGTATTAAGCCCGACCATCTCGGGAACGATTTGTTATGACCACATGCGACGTTCTAGGCCATCCTGCCCTCCCACTCCCTAGATCCATGAGGAGTTCGGGGTTGCCAGAGCCTTGGCTGTTAATGAAGCAGCATTCGCCACGGATAGGTGAGTTTGACAATTGGGTTTGGAGAAGCTATGTATTGCGCTGGCAACCTGAAAGGCTGCGCTATACAAACCCTTTAAATCCGGTATTTTAGTCGCCTCCTACGACAGGCATACCTACCGCGGGTATATTCTAACCCCATAAACAGCTTGAAAACCTCTAACCCCACGTATACATCAGAGTTGGCCGAGTAACCATTAATTAGAACGCACTCTATATTTAACGAAATAAGTTATGTCTAAGTTAGATTTTAAGTACAGGTTGATGTCTGTATAGATTGTGGTAGACTACCTCAAGGGAATTGGTCTTGTGAGTGAGAAGCGGGCTTAGACACTAAGTAAGCAAATGCCTACCTCATCTCGTTGGCTGCCTCTGATACCTTTGAACTAGACCTAAGAATTTGAAATCCGAAAAAATGCTTCAGTATAAGGCGAGCCGAAAATATGGACGAAATATTAAAGAGGAAACTTTACATTTCTTATGCTCAGAGATAAATATAATTCTTCTAGATTTGTCCACACACTGGGTGCACCAAGCCTCAGCTAACGAAAGCATTTTAGTTATCTCATAAAATCGAGAAGAGTTAATTGGTTGGTCTAAATGCATTTCTGCCTGCAAGTGATGTGGGGCTAGCCTCAGAGGAAATGCCGACACCGCGTTAAACCGAAAAGGTCAACCTGCTTAAGGAAAGACTTGCAGCGAGAAGTATACATGCAACCTATCTCCATTGGACAATTGCGAGAAATACCTTTGTGCCGGTCAAAAGTTCAAGCCAGAGACGCTCGATGTGGGAGGGGTTAGAAAAAATTGCTGCCGCTGCAAGCTACATAACTGGAGACTGATAGAACAAGAAAACCCGCCCCGACGTCCAAGCTCATCACCAACTACAATTAATTTCCAAAATTTATGTAACGCATCCAGCGGCAGAGCAGAGCAAAGGAGCGACTGGCGCGCCTTGTTGGACGGCCATGGCCGTTTAAGTGATTAAGCGCGAATTAAGAAGAAGATGCAGAGAAATAACGAGGCGTCATCAGACTACCCTGTGATGCTTGGTGCGTGTCAGGAACGTAGAGTGAGGCATATTGGTGATAATAACGTTTTCCCGCTAGAGCTGAAGAGCATCCTCTGGTGCCGAGAGAAGATGAGGTGGCTCTTGGAGTGTTCGAGAGAAAAGTTCTCCGAAAGATTTATGGGCCTGTCCGTGATGCCGACGGCATCAAAGGAGGCATAATGATGAGTTGTATGAGTCTTACGCAGATATGACGATAGTGCAGCAAATAAAACCCAAAGGCTTAGGTCATGTTATGCGAATGGACGAAGACGCTTCGGCTAAGTAAGTTTTTCAGTCGACACCGAAGTTTGGAAGCAGAGGAAGGGGGAGAACTTAACAGATTTTGGAGAGGCAGGTGGAAAGAGACCTGATCAACCTTGGTGTTCCCAATCGGCGTCACTTATCGCGAAACAGAGATAATAGGCGCGAATTATTACGAACCGGCCAAACGCTTTTAGGCGGTTAATAGTCAATTAATGATGAAATAATTACATATGTATAAATTCCATGCCAGATGACTTGACGCTGATGGAGCGAACTTATATTCCGAAATGGGAATCGAAAAATTGAAGTTATTTTATTGATTACTCGTATTGAGTAATATCTAGTATGCTTTAGTTGAAGATCTCATAATACTGTCGTTGTTAGAGCGATAAGCACCCAAAGGTTTTGGGCAGTGTTATCGCTGCTGTATCTTTTGCCGGATACAAATTCGACTCGTCTAGTTAAGGTTGACAGTTGGGTTGCCGAAGCTATGAATTGCGCTTATCAACCCATTGAATGCACCCATAGTATTGATTTCCCTTCTTAACTAATTGGAGGACGACTTTCCTTTTTTATATTACGTGTGATGTTTCAAAAAGGTTTTATTACATATTTTCCCAATGTTTAAAATCCATCCAAGCATGCAACTAAGTATGAGCCCACTACTTATTCTGTGCTAACTTCAATGAACAAAATTATAAGCAAACAACAAATAAATCCGTACACATATCATTCGAGTGTACATCTTCAATACGTTCGAAAAGCTTATACCAACACCTACAATCTCAATACGAGTAGCTGCCCAAAGCAATCCTAGCTCGCATGACTATTTAGCTGAGTGCCATGGCAAATGTGTGTATGTACAAGTTTGTGCAGAAGTTTTGTTATAGTCTCCAAACTATCTAACCTCAAGTCCATTTCCTTATCTGTGCCGCTTGTGTGCTTGTTTGTTTAGCTGTCCGTTTGTCTGCATACCTTACCCTTGCTTCCTCTTGCTATACACTGGCATTTTTGCAACTTTTTCGCTTTTTTTCCCCATGGAATTTGAAAAGATATGGGAACTCAAACAGGATGCGACATCGACTGGGTAATTGACCACATCGCTCTGTCGCGCCGGAGGCATTTGAGTGCCCTTCCGCCCTTATTCGGCTATGTGTGGCATAAGTCCCTGCAGATATTTGCATTTGTATGTTCGTATGTGTATCAGCTTCAGTGACACACTGTGGCATATTGTGCAGGAAAGCCTTTAGGGCATGTGCTCTAGTTTTTATTGTAAGACCGAAATTTCGTTTTTTTATTACTAGGAATACTTATTTTGCTTGTTTATCGAAAACTTCTACTCGCGTTGGTGTTTTCTTGTTTCGTCTTAATTTTATGGCATTCAAGTTTTTGTGTAGTTGAAAGTTTTTACTGGAATGTGAGGGAGAAGGGGCGGCTTGTTTTCTTTAAATTTGAAATCACTACAAAGTTTTTAAAAGTTGGCAGAAAAAGTAAAAAAAAAGTTGAAACAAATTAGCATAACAGGACACAACATGACATCACATGAAAGAATATAATATAAAAAGAGTAGTCGACATAAAGCAAGTAGGTCCCGTCCCGGCAATTTGTAGGAAAAAATAAAAAGGAGCACGATGCAAATTGGAAGAGAGGTTCGGCCTAAAATCTCTGCGGAGGTTATCGCGCTTTACATGTTTTTTTTAAAGAGCTACATTCAATAACAAAAGATAACGCAACATAACATTAAAGAAATTCTGAACGTCTTACATTGTAAAATTATCATTGAAGGAGAT
This sequence comes from Eurosta solidaginis, assembly GCF_040869045.1. Taxonomy (NCBI): domain Eukaryota; kingdom Metazoa; phylum Arthropoda; class Insecta; order Diptera; family Tephritidae; genus Eurosta; species Eurosta solidaginis. Next base: position 24,539,699 of record NC_090323.1, read on the forward strand.
CGTAGTGTAAAATCCATTGAATTAGGAATCCTGTAGGCTAATAACCAGGTAAAGATAGTCCTTGAGATATCCCGGCTCTGTCTGATGGTACTCAATACTAGCACGACCATGACACGCCGACCAGCGGCGTTTTCGTACTAGATTCTCGATATAACTTCAGGGCAAGAAAGCTTGCTGCCAAATGCTGGTGGATGGAGGATGGACTTCTCTGACAGCCGCATTTCAACTACATGTATCTAAAATCTTACCTAAATGACCCTGGTGAAATTTAGTAGTCGAGCTTGGCACACACACAACCTATTTTCGGCGCATTTAGGTTTGACGCTATCATGTTTTTCCAGCGGGATAGGATATTTCTGTGGCAGGAGTGCTTGTCGTTATATGCGACTAAAATCCACAGACTCAAAGAAGCTAGGAGTAAACAAAACAGTTGCTTATGCGGCAGTTACTCACGAACGTACGTACCAAAAACGTGTCAGCTGACACGACCTATCTTATGAGTGTGCAATGTAACCGAAAACTTACCGACGTACAACGCCCGTACGTACGTAGCCCGGAACGTAGAAATCAAAACAATTTTGATTTTTTCCGTAAGAACGTGTCAGCTGATCGCTCTCTTACTAGACAGAGTTGCCTAGTAAACTTTTGTGCGCTAATTTTTGACCGTTTGCAGTTTTATGCAAAAACACCTAATTAAAGTTTGAAAAATCGTGAAAATAATTCGAAATAATTATGTAAAAGTGCTGATTATAAATATTTAATCTATTTATACTGATTTAATATGTATTCCGGCATTTTACAATATCAAAAATTAAATTGGAAAAAGTTGATGTTTCCATAAGCATACATACAAAATGGTCAATGGCAACAGTGCTTATCTGTAAACAATACACACACAAATATATTATGTACATGTACACAGACGCACACATTGATTCCTACGGGCTTGAGAGTTCGGTCAAACGTGCTTCGTACGACAAACGTCCTTACGTACGGCACACGTCGGTGGGTAACTGCCTCATTAGGGTGTCACGATTTTCCTCAAGTACACCGAAAAGTTCCAGACAAATAACCGTTGTTACTCATGTCACGCTGAGAAGCAAATAGCGAAATTGCGGAGCTAGACACGGATAGTATGAGAAACATTCATCTACATTGAACATCGATCATTGAACCCTTTCTCTATGAAAAATTAAACGAGAAATCACAAAAAGGGCAAGATCTAAAAAATTAGCCTCGAAGCAAGAAACTTTCAGGGAAAATCGACAATATGGCTAATTCTAACTATGGTGGGAAAAGAGTATGTATCGTTATTCCCCAGTGCATGCTACACACTACACACAAAATGTACCGCAAAAAATTTATCAAGGGATTACCAGCCCAATTTATAGCTTTTTCAACCCAATTGTCAACCTGACCTACCCATGATGAATCCTATTTGTTTTATCAGGCAAGGTCCTGGCGACACCAAGTTCCTCATGCAACTAGAGGGGGGGGGGGTTACAGGATGGTCCTTAAGGTTCAGTGTAGTCATATTAAATCATTCTCGAGATATTCGGGCTGGTACCTTGAAACCAAAATCTTCGGGAAAAGTCCTTACCGCTACTACAACAAGAATAATTGCATCGTCGATGTAATAGCAATGGCGCAGTAAAGCGGACTAAGTAACTTATTAAGGAGCTGCACTCATTATTAAAGCGACCACACGGAGAGATCCTCTTCTACCTGACCCAGTACTTAACTTTACAAGGTTACTATAAATAAAAATAAATGTAGGGCGCGATAACCTCCAAAGAGATCTAAGGCCGAGCTTCTCTTTCAATTTGCGTCGTGCTCCTCTTGATTTTCCCTACAAATTGGCCGGACGGGACCTACATGTTTTATGCCGACTCCGAACGGCATCTGCAAGGCAGATGACTTTTCACTGAGAGCTTTTCATGGCAGAAATACATCCGGAGCGCTTGCCAAACACTGCCGAGGGGCGACCCCGCTTAGAAAAATTTTCTTTTAATTGAAAAAACTTATTTCTAAAATTTTGATGTTGCTTTGCCGGGGATGCGAACCCAGAGCATACGGTGTGGCAGGCGGAGCACGCTACCATCACACCACGGTGGCCGCCCGGTTACCAGGTTACTACCTATACTTAAAAAGGTTGAATACGGGAATGGCCCATACTGTGTGTGGCTCGAAACCGATCGCTGCAACAACAAATACGCTTGAAGCTGAGGCATTGTCATTTATAAGATCATCTCCAGAAGTGACGGAGGAGATATGGTACATATTTTTCATCAAAAGATCGTTGCTTAGGCCATTAACATAAAATAAGCCATTCAGCACTGATATTTGTACTTTGCCCCTATTGGTAGGTTAGATTTTTGTGGGTAACTATTAAAATAAAACAGAATCTTGCTTCGTCATATAAATTCTAAGTCAAGGCATTTATAAATAAAAGACGAAACAAGGTGTTTTCCAAACTAAATCCGAAATAGATTGATATTGAAAAGTTTTCTGAAATAAGGCATTTTAGATTAGGCTACCGATATATGGTGATATCACCTTCCGAAGTCGATGTATGAAACTAGAATAGTGAACTTTTAACACCACAATAGTTTTTGGGCGCAAAAGCCTTTAGATCTCGTAAGCCAAAATATTTCATTTGATTTGTAAAAAGTTTCATTTGAAATGAAAAAAGTTTTGTTTGATTTGATAAAAGTTTAATTTGACCTGAAAATACTTCATCACAACAAAGCAAAAAAAAAAATATGTCATAGGCTAGGTTGAACTGAATGGTCAATAAAGACCTCACATAAACTGAGTATAGCCATAGTATTACTAGAGTTTGACGACCAAACGGAAGAATCACAATCAGGTGCCGGTACTTATATTACAGAATAACTCCGTCCTCTTGGCGAGTACTAGTAGTTTTCTAGGACATGACTTAATTGCTGCCTCGAGATCTGGCAACTCTGCCGCCCCTAACAGCTGGAGCCTTGACCTAGCGAGCGCAGGACATGAACACAGAATGTGCCCAAAACCATTTTTTCCAGCAGCTCGCACTTTCTACACCTGCTGTTAACGACGAGGTCTAACTTATAAGCACTGTGATGCCAGAAGGCAGTGGCCAGTTAGTATGCCCATCGTAAGCCTGAAGTCTTCTCCCTTCAGAGATATGAGTCACTTTGTAAGTCTAACATTGTAGGCTGTGCACATGGTGTGTACAATATTACTTAAGATTTTTAAGAGTTAATGAGCTAACATTAAACAATGTAAAATAAAAAAAAATATAACAAACAAAAAAACTACAGTTACATAAAACGACGACTTAACATAACACTAAATAACATAACTTAACTTAAAATAACATAAAATGACATGAGATGACATAAAATGACATAATTTAACCCACCATAACATAACATAATAAATCATAACTTAACACAGCAAAACATAACATTAAATAACAAAACACAACATTAAATTACACAAAGTGGCATAACATAAAATAACATATCGCAACCTAACGTAACATAATACGTAAAATATAACATTACAGAACCAGATTGGCAGTATAAAGTATGAATGTTTGAGATTTCGAGTGCACTATCCATCTCCCGAGAAGCTAGCTGATGAAGAAGTGAAATTCAGAAACATGTCCTAAAACCAACTCCGTTTGTAAACTTTGTAATTATACTCAGCTGAGCAGAGCTCACAGCGCATAATAATTTTGTTCGTATAATGTTACCTCGTAACGGCATAAACTAATTCAATATAGACTTCTATATATCAAAATTATCTGGGCGAAAAAAGAAATTCATTTAGCCATGTCCGTCCGTCCGTCCGTCCGTCTGTCCGTAAACACGATAACTTGAATAAATTTTGAGATATCTTAATGAAATTTGGTATGTAAGTTCCCGGGCACTCATCTCAAATCACTATTTAAAATGAACGAAATCGGACTATAACCACGCCCACTTTTTCGATATCGAAAATTTCGAAAAACCGAAAAAGTGCGATGATTCATTACCAAAGACGGATAAAGCGATGAAACTTGGTAGGTGGGTTGACCTTATGACGCAGAATAGAAAATTAGTAAAATTTTCTGAAAATGGGCGTGGCACCGTCCACTTTTAAAAGAAGGTAATTTGAAAGTTTTGCAAGCTGTAATTTGGCAGCTGAGTATGTAATGTTCGGTTACACCCGAACTTAGCCTTCCTCACTTGTTTTTCTCTAATATTAATAACAAAAACAATTGTATAAAGCAATATGAGCATGTCTCGCTAATTAAATACAGATAATACACACATATTTAGATAACCTAACACAGCCATAATTTTACATAAAATACTATTTTGGCAAAAGCTTCTCCACGTCGACCTCAAACATATTTATACCGAATCTGTACATAATTTTCGCAAAGTACCGTAATAGTGAAAATTTACATAGCTCTCGATTTCACACTCACAATAACTTCATTAGCCTCATACAAACTAAAATTAGTTTTGAGCTTTGCCATATATTGTATTTAATTTGAGGTCAGCAGCAATTATGTGCACCACTTACGGCTAACTTATGCTCACTACTACATCTAAAACGTATAGCGTTAAGCACAGTTCTTTCTTACTGCACATCTTGCCCGTTGGCGAGCTTTACGATTGCCATAATTTGCTACATGCAACTGGCTTTTCAGTAGCAGTTATTTGTTATCCTACAACATAAACTTAATAATATACTCATATGTACCGACGAGTACATTTATGCATATATAAGAACATCCTCACACTTGACATATACAATTTTCCTAAAAGCCACAATTGCATATAGAAGTAATAAATAGATATGCAGTCACGAATTTGATGTTCATAACTTTTTGTGTCTAAACTTCATTTTGCGGTCTTTACCCTTGATAAGATTATGGTGTTGTTGTACTTAGTTTATGCTTGTAGTTTTCTTCTCAAAAACCTACTTCATGTATTTTACAATTTGTAAAGTAGCTAATTAAAAGTTTTGAGGCACTTTTACAAACACTGACACCCACTAAATGCCAATTTCTTATGAGCTCACACATGCATACATGCATGACTTCCGACTATTTTTGGTACTTGCACTTCGACTTGAAAGTTTTCAGTGCTGAACGTCGTATAAAGGATCTTTAAAAAGATATTAAAAATATCTTCAATTTCAAAGAAGTTTTGTGACAAGAAAATAATATCAATGGAATATCGCATACAAAGTCATTTCCTCTATAGAATAAGTTATTGAAGTTCTTGAGAAGAGTCTCAAACAGATATACAAATCAGAGCAGGCTTGAGCAATCTTTGAAAATCTGGCTGAGCAAGAAAGATTGTAGAAGCTGTGCTAAGTGCTATTTCCATAAAGTACCCCAAGCTTCACGAAAGCTATGCTTATATTTGACAACCCCATACAGGTATATATTTATCGTGGTGAGGATGATGGAGGAATTCTCCGCCTTAGGCGATAAGCTGGCCTAAGATACAATCACATCTTATGCCTGGTGCACCTCACACCCAAATAATCCAGCTCATAACAATGGTGCCCAACGTGGGGCGTGAACTCGCTTCCCTAAGTTTAGGATACACTTCCTTAAGGTTAAGACTCACATGCCATACAGACAGAGCTAGTCAGACAAGGAAACAGTAATCGGTTTACGGTGCGGTAACTGACCTAAACATTGTATACATTTGAAATGGTGGAAGGGCTCCCCTTGATATTGACTTGTTATTTCTGCCGCTTTCACTTTTTGATCTCGTGGGTAAGCATTCATAGCTAGATTTGAGCTTTTCTTGGTTTGCCACGATGGGGCAAATTTCGCCTCAAGCCTGGGATCTTCAGCTGCGGTACTCCTGTGCCAAGCAATGACCTCTGCGCTACTGACTACAGGCTGAAACACAACAATTAACTTAATGGTGTAGAATTTTGGTTCAGCTAACCATTCAAGAGTATTGCCCTTAAAGGTCCAGCCAAAATTGTTTAGGCGGTTGAGCGCCAATAAATGATGATAACGATTAGAGGTCCTTACTACTGCTGAAACGAATAGCATATTGAAGCCGTTTTTTTTTAACAGATATCCTGTTAGTAGTGCCAAAATTAATTACCTACCAGATCGGATAACTCTTGCAGTGGTCCTTATGTTGGGTCAACCCTAAGTAAAGCGAGAAGTGCTCGAGACGAGTAGCAAAAACTCTGGTTTGAGCAGAAGCGTTTGTTCGCCATGAAAATTTCTTCCAAGGGTGACTCTAACTAGAATTTTCACCACAGTGGGGAAAACTTTCGATTATATTAGTCGAGAGCTCAACGGATGCGGTCAGCCGCTCTCGCCGTTCTGTGCTACCCAATCATCGTTACATCGTTAGCTGTAATCATCGCTATTAGCTTGTTGACAGTATGCTGGTTCCGAAATCTTTCACTCTGCCAGTAAAAGGTCGACGAAAAGATCACCCTTTTATTAAACTCACGCGTCTCTTAATAAAAGCTGCAGATTCAGTCATTGTAGAGTGTTGTAAAATCCATGCCTCTACCGAAAAAGCTAGAAAGGGGCCTTTCACGCTAGTGCCGTGGTGTACTTATCTCAAGGTGGATCTTATTCGGTCGTTACGACATGCAAATTCTGAGCCTTTAAGCCATTTATATATACTAACCGACCCTAAAGTCTGCTCTTCTCAATTATCCATCTGGCCGCCCCAAATATGTCTTATACATACGTTTGAAAAGCATTTGTTGTAGTATTTTAATCTGGTTTCCAGATTCCAGTAGGATCCAGTATGGTTTATTATCTTAGTTTAATCTGTATGCCGCTTTCAAAAGCTACTTGGTCATAGCTTTATTATTTTATCAGCCAGCACCATCTGTACTTGTTTCCTCTTCTGCTCAATTTCATCTCCCAACGACATGGCTGAATCTTCTATCTTAACCAGTCTCTCTGCCTGAATAATATTCAGTGGGAACTGCCATAATAAACGTTTCCATAATAAATCTATATCCCTTCGATAACAAATCAATTAAACGACGTTTACAAATTCGCAACAGTACGATACCATATAGGTAACTAATCTGTAACTTTTCAATAGTAAATTCCTAACTTCTCGAAAGCAAATCGATAATTTTTTCGAAAAAAATATCGATAACTTTAAGCAATCGATAACTTTTCGATACCACTAAAATTTCGATAACAAATTGATAACTTTTCGATATCAAGTCGACAACAAATTGGTAACGCTCCGATAATAAACCGATATCTTTTCGGTAAATAACCGATAGATTTTCTATGACATATCGATAACTTTTTCAAAACAAATCGATCTTTTTGATAACAAAATGATAAAAACATCTCAGAATAATCACAGCAGCCAAAAGCGAAAAGGAGTGTTTGCTTGGCAAGATTGTAAGTAATACATAACGGGCAGCTGGTCCTGGTTAATAAAAATCTTATATTCCAAACTACGCAGAGTGCTTCTACAATAAAATAAAAAAATACAGCAAAAACGGCTTATCGCCGCTACAAATATTTTAACGAATGATTAAGCAACCAGCTGCTCCATACTCAATCGAAGGCTAATACATTCTACATGACTAAATTCTTAAAAGCTTAGCACTTTTTGGGGAAAAATTGAAAACAGAAGCCATTGGATGCGAGCACAAAATCCAGCTCAAAACTTAGTAGCTACTAACGGGGTTATTCTGTGTACTTGACAAATTGTCAATAAATTGACAAGTAATCAAGATTTTTATCAAGTTGACAAATATTTCTATTCTGTGCATAGCTTGACAACTCTAAAAAGCTCTACGACCTGTGCTTTTCACCATATTGGGGTGAACTAAATTAGCTAAGCGTGGGGCAGTTGAGGGCGAGCAGTTTAATGTGAGTTATAACGGAGTAATTTAATGTGCTTGTAAGTGTATGAGTCGTGGCACAGTGGATGACGTACCCGACTCACACGTTTGGGGTTGCGGGTTCAAAGCCCACTGCAAGCAAGCATTTTTTAAATTTATTTTATTTTAGTTTATAAATTACTAGCAGACCCGGCAGACGTTGTTCTGCCCTAAATTTGGCCTATCTGCATACATTTTAATAAGCTTTTTCCGTCTAACTCTGCCCTACCCCTCTACATTGTTTCCTAATCTTTTTATTCACTCCTCCCTCCGTCTTTTTCGCTTCATCTCCATCTTCGTCTCATTCTATCTCTTTCTCAGTCTCTCTCTTTTCTCTTCTCTCAAGTTTTCCTCCTTCTTCTTCATCTCTTATTGCCAGTCCCAGAGGGGGGTAGGTATTTTGTTCCAGTCCCAGTCCGGAGTCTCTGTCACAGTCCCACTCCGACTCAGTCTCAGTCCCAGTCCTAGTCCTAATCCCAGTCCCAGTCCGTCTCTGGTATACTTCCCGGAAAAAAGCATCGTAAATACTAATATAGGCAAATTTATATACGAAATTTCAAGCAAATCGAATAGGACGTATGTAAATAGGTATGTGGGTATTATTAATTATTGTCTTTATTTCGGCTTCGCATGCATATTTATCAGTTTTGCCAGGTTTATGCGACTAAATCGAATATAACAATGAACTTTAGAGGTCGAAGCAACAGCTTTCATTTGATATCCATAACACACACACATTCCAGGGGTATCTGGGTCCATGTTTTGGCCTATATCTCGAGACCCTAGCCTCCAAGTTGTATGAAAATTATCCTGTAGATACTATAGCACTCATCAACAGCTTTCATTTGATATCCATATTGTATAAACACATTCTAGGGGTACCGGGGTCCACGTTTTGGGCTATATCTCGAGACCCTACCCTCCCAGTTGTATGCAAATTATCCTGTACTATACCACTCATCAACAGCTTTCATTTGATATCCATATTGTATAAACACATACTAGGGGTACCCGGGTCCACGTTTTGGCTATATCTCGAGACCCTAACCTCCCAGTTGTATGAAAATTATCCTGTACTATATCATCAACAGTTTTCATTTGATATCCATATTGTATAAACACATTCTCGGGGTACCCGGGTCCACGTTTTGGGCTATATCTCGAGACCCTAGCCTCCAAGTTGTATGAAAATTATCCTGTAGATACTATAGCACTCATCAACAGCTTTTATTTGATATCCATATTGTATAAACACATTCTAGGGGTACCGGGGTCCACGTTTTGGGCTATATCTCGAGACCCTACCCTCCCAGTTGTGTGACAATTATACTGTACTATAGCACTCATCAACAGCTTTCATTTGATATCCATATTGTATAAACACATTCTAGGGGTACCCGGGTCCACGTTTTGGGCTATATCTCGAGACCCTACCCTCCCAGTTGTGTGACAATTATACTGTACTATAGCACTCATCAACAGCTTTCATTTGATATCCATATTGTATAAACACATTCTAGGGGTACCCGGGTCCACGTTTTGGGCTATATCTCGAGACCCTAGCCTCCAAGTTGTATGAAAATTATCCTGTAGATACTATAGCACTCATCAACAGCTTTTATTTGATATCTATATTGTATAAACACATTCTAGGGGTACCGGGGTCCACGTTTTGGGCTATATCTCGAGACCCTACCCTCCCAGTTGTATGAAAGTTGTCCTGTACTATAGCACTCATCAACAGCTTTAATTTGATATCCATATTGTATAAACACATTCCAGGGGTACCCGGGTCCACGTTTTGGGCTATATCTCGAGACCCTAGCCTCCCAGTTGCATTGTTCTTAGTTTTTTGTAACAAATATTTTAAAATCATAGTTTTTTCAAAGAAATCAAAAGTGGAACGTGCTACGCATGAGCAATTGGAGCGATATGTCTCATTTTATGCTTCTAACCCCGAAATTGGAATAGGAAAAAATAATCCGCTGGGTTTTTTGGGGGTCATTTCGGCATGGCTTTGGGGACTCCCTCGGGGCCTTTGGGGTTTCCCTCGGGGTCATTTGGGGATCATTCCGGGACGGGTTTGGGGACTCCCTCGGGGTCATTTGGGGGACATTGCGGGATTGTTTTGGGGACTCCATCTAGTCCTCCCGGCGTCATTTAGGGGTCGTTCCGGTATATTTTTGGGGACTCTCCCGAGGTCATTCCGGGATGTTTTTAGGGACTCCCTCGGAGTCACTTGGGAGAATTCTGGGATGGTTTTGGGGACTCCCTTGGGTCACTTGGGGGTCATTCCGGGATCCATTTGGGGACTCCCTCGGGGTCATTTGGGGGCCATTCCGGGATGGTTTTGGGGACTCCATCGGGTTATCCCGGGGTCATTTAGGGGTCGTTCCGAGATCTTTTTGGAGACTCTCTGGGGGTCATTTGGGGGACATAACCCCCAAATAACCTCGAGGGAGTCCCCAAAACCATTCCGGAATAACCTCGGGAGTCCCCAAAAAGATACCGGAACGACCCCTAAATGACGCCGGGAGGACTAGATGGAGTCCCCAAAACCATCCCGGAATGTCCCCCAAATGCCCCCGAGGGAGTCCCCAAAACTGTACTGGAATGATCCCCAAATTACCCCGAGGGAGTACCCAAAACCGTCCCTGAATGATCCCCAAATGACCCCGCGGGAGTCCCCAAAGCCATGCCAAAATTACCCCGAGAGAGTCCCCATAAACATCCCGGAACGACCCCCAAATTACCCCGAGGGAGTCCCCAAAACTGTACCGGAATGATCCCCAAATGACCCCGAGGGAGTCCCTAAAACCGCCCCGGAATGATCCCCAAATGACCCCGCGGGAGTCCCCAAAGCCATGCCAAAATTACCCCTAAACGACCCCGAGAGAGTACCCATAAACATCCCAGAACGACCCCCAAATTACCCCGAGGGAGTCCCCAAAACCGTCCCGGAATGATCCCCAAATGACCCCGCGGGAGTCCCCAAAGCCATGCCAAAATTACCCTTAAACGACCCCGAGAGAGTCCCCATAACCATCCCGGAACGACCCCCAAATACCCCGAGGGAGTCCCCAAAACTGTACAGGAACGACCCCCAAATGACCCCGGGAGCACCCAATGGAAACCCCAATACCATCCCGGAATGTCCCCCAAATGACCCCGAGGGAGTCCCCAAAACCGTCCTGAAATTACCCCCAAAATCCCGAGGATCTTCCCACAATAATAGCAAAAGTAATAAATCTTCCATTTTCTCTCGATCGCACAGTAACAGAATTCTAATTTAAGTTTATCCGTATAAATTAAATTATCAAGAGCGTTTGACTTATAGACAATTTGTCGGCGAAAAGGCTTTTTATTTTTTACATAGAATAGCAATTACTTGATAAATTATCAAACTTGACAAATAAGCAAGATGGTGAATTTGTCAAGTGCACAGAATAGGGCTGTAAATATATATAGTACTTATTGTGAACATATAAATTTGTTTATGTACACGTAAACTTATTTGGCTTAAAAGTTGGTCACAGATACATAAGAGTGAGCGGGTGAGAATAAAATCGGCCTCTTAAATGTTAGTCATAACTTTCTTTTTGGACATGACTGGGATATTCTGCTTGCGAGCACGTAATGAATGTATATACCCTGTAAGTAATTTTGATGCTTCATACCGAAGTAGTTAATTACCTATAAGCCTCCTGAGGGATACTTGCCAAGAAGTAAGTTGGGGCGCATTTCTAACTCAAATTTCTCGCAGTTATAACATACTACTGACAGATGAACTGGAATGATGTTGGGTTTAAGTGACTTAAGCTATGAACATTTTTGGTTCGTTTGTTTCATTAGCCATTGAGTGTGCTTGTAATTCTCAACTGGTTAGTGAAATATTCTAAAGACATAGTTTAAATTTTTTATCACAAAGGGGGTTTTTCAAAACAAAATAAGGTGGCTCAACCCGCAACCAATACCTTAGAGCCCCCAGTGCACGCCCCCAATGAATAAATACAAAGTGTAACAGGTGCATAGCGACCTCTCTCTCTAAAATAACACACAGTCCCCTTAAGTAACAAATAATATAATAACAAAAAAAAAAACTATTCGCCTGCCGAATCACCAAAGTTTAAACCAGTTAAAAATCCCATGAAATATATGTACGAACTATTGTGATGAGAGAAACATGTACTTTAAGTTTGCAACTAATGGCAATAGTTTCACCCCCGTCATTCACATTAATTACCCAAGCAGTACAATACAGGTATTCTCAGATTTTTGTTGAGGAACGTTCCACTTGTCCGTATTAAAATATTTTTTAAAAAACCCTCCTAGAAAGAGGCCTTTTATGAATCCTGAAACAGCGAGTTGGCGTTTATAAAAAAGTCTAACTTTGAAAAAGTTTCAGTTGACATGAAAAAAAGTTCAATTTTATTTGGAAAAAGTGTCATTAACTTGAAACAAGTTTCATTTAACTTGAAACAAGTTTCATTTAACTTGAAACAAGTTTCATTTAACTTGAAACAAGTTTCATTTGATTCGAAACTAGTTTCAATTGGTTTGAAACAAATTTCATTTGATTTAAAACACATTTTATTTGACTTGAAACTAAAAATTTATTTTATTTGAAAAAGTTTAATTTGATTTGAAAAAAGGTTCATTTAAAAAAATTAATTTAATTTGAAAAAAGTTTCATTTGGCTTGAAAAAGTATCATTTGACTTGAAAAAGTTTTACTTGATCTGAAACAGTTTCATTTAAATTGAAAAGTATAATTTGACCTGAGAGAAGTTTCTTTTGATTTTAAAAAAGTTTCATTTTACTCAAAAAATATTTCAGTTTACTTAAGAAAAAGTTTCATTTGATTTGGAAAAAATTTAGTTTGGTTTGAAAAAGGTTCATTTGATTCGAAAAGTTTAATTTGACTTGAGAAAAGTTTCATTTGATTTAAATAAAGTTTCATTTCACACAAAAAAAGTTTTAATTTGCCATGAAGAGCTTTCATTTAATTAAAAAAAAAAAAAAAATATTTAACTTAAAAAAATTATTTGACTTGAAAAAACCTTAATTTGAGTTGACAAAGTTTCATTTGACTTGAAAAAAGTTTCATTTTACTCAAGAAAATGTTTCATTTGATTTGAAAAGTTTCACTTGACTTGACATAAGTTTCAATTTATTTGCAGACAGTTTCGTTTTAGTCAAACAAAGTTTCATTTGATCTGAAAAAAGTTGAGTTTGATTATAAAAAAATTTCATTTAGTTTGAATAAAGTTTCATTTCATTCAAAAAAAAAAAAAAACAGGTTTCATTTGCTTTAAAAAAGTTTCGTTTACTTTGAAAAAAAAAAAAAAAAATATTTTAATTGAAAAAGGTCCACTTTACTAAAAAAAAAAACAAGTTTATTTTATTTGAAAAGTTTAATTTGACTTTTCCTAAGTTTCATTTTATTTGAAGAAAGTTTCATTTTACTCTAAAAAATTTCATTTGATCTGAAAAAAGGTGCGTTCGATTAGAAAAAAATTTCATTCGGTTTGAATAAAGTTTCGTTTCACTCAAAAAAGGTTTCATTTGCTTTGCAAAAATTTCATTTACTTTGAAAAAAAAAAAAAAAAAAATCATTTGAATTGAAAAAAGTTCGACTTTACTCAAAAAAAGAAAAGTTTTATTTGATTTGAAAAGTTTAATTTGACTTGAGAAAAGTTTCATTTTATTAAATAAAAATTCCATTTAACTCGACAAAAGGTTAAACATTTTGGTTTGATTTGAAAAAGTTTTCATTTAACCTAAAAAGTTTTATTTGATTTGAAAAAATTTTCATTTGAGCTGAAAAAGCCATAGTTTAAATCGCACGAACTGTGTTCTTTATTACAAGAAAAAGGTAGTCCGAGCCATAAGCTAGTTAAAAGCGCTTGAACTGATAGAGTGGTGCCCTGCAGGGAGACATTCTGTATACGATTACAGTAGCTCATACTCAAAATGGCACACCATTGTGCTGAAAAATTTGGTTCATTGGTAACATAACCAATAAGTTAGTGATAAGGGATACATTTTCGATAAATAACCGATAACTATTAGAACACACGCTGAAAGCGAATTTGTAAATCTCCGACGGCAAATCGAGTTTTTTTGATTCCATATCGATAACTTTTTGATAAGTTTCGTAATAATTTTATAATTTACGCAAATATCCTACAAATTTTGGAAATTAAGTAGATATCTTTTTTAAAACATTTCGATAACTTTTCCATAAATATTAGATTACTTTTTGATGACAAATCGATAGCTAAGCAATAACAAATCGATCGCTGATAACATAATAATAATAATCGATAACTCTTCGATGGTAAGTCAATCTCTTTTTCACAAGATATCGATAACTTTTCGATAAAACTTACGATAACATATTGATAACATTTTTATAAATAATCGATTGGTTTTCGATAATAAAACGATAGCTTAACAAAAACAAATCGATAACATTTCGTTAACCAACCGATAACACGTCGATAAAAACCGATAACTTATCGAATGCCTTGCTTTTAGTGTGCTGTCTGATTGCGTACGTTGCTCTCACATTACAGTACAGGGTAGTGAGAACACTTACGCTTTCATCTCTATTTCCCCATATCGCATGCCAATACCATACACTACGCCTACACCTTTCCAGTACATTCCTCCCTATGGCATACCTTCCCATGTACCATGCCTCCGCTTCCACTGACCTTACGCTCATATTCTGTATACCCCACAGCGTGGGCAAATATCTTTATGCACCAGAAAACGAATTGGTTATCCCACTCTGAATTATGAATGACTGTAAGTGCTCTTATCAGCTTAATTAACTTATTAACCAACTTCAACTAAATCGAACAAAGCAGGTATATACTGACTGTAGTACAATGTACTCCCTCCCACACACACATTGTATTAACAATAACCTATTCACTCAACTTCTCACATATTTTTCCACTCCTGTTGTATTCTGAAATTCATATTAATAAGTTCACTTAAAAGTTTTACTCGAAAGTCATGAATGGCAATGCTCACTTTGGTGCGTGCTCTTGTTGATTTGCCATTTCTACTTTGCTCACTTAGATTTTATATGGATGTGGTAGCATTAGAGATTTCCTTTTAGTTCTGCGTGTGAATATGTGTATTTATGTATGTGAGATTATTTGTTTTATTCTAGCAAATATCCAGTCACGTAAATGACATTGTAACTCGTATAAATGCGTGCGTGCGTGCGTTAAAGTGTCAAGTCAGGTATTTTCGTGGCTATGAATTTTAGATTATCACAGAAATTTGAGAATTAAGTTGGACTTTTGTATAATTTGTATGTATTGCATGTGATTGTTCAATTGTTAAAAGAAGCTTTTTAATATAATTTCATCATAACGTTTTTGAATTTCGTTAATGAGGAATGTTTAGTTCTTGAAGAAAAAAATATTTAAGTATATGATTTTCCTTCATAAAAAAAAAAAAACTTTGACCCCTCTTTTTAAGGCCAACTTGTATGCATTTTTCTAAGTGGACTGTTGTTGCCTTTGCCATATTTTGAATAAACAGCTTGAAAACATAATAGTTACCAATACCACGTTAGGGTGAGCTCACCAGGATAAAGCATGAACGTAAGCTACAACAAATAAGATAGCGCATAGCAATGACACGCACATGCTCGTACATTGAACCCGAAATCACGTTTATTCAAATTATATAAGAGAACCGGTTTACATTCTCATTATGCACAGTACGCTATTTTCCGTCATAAGTATTTTGAACTTAATAAAAAGTGTTATAAAGCTTACATATGTAAAATTAAAAGAAACATTATTTGCCAACCGAAGTCTTTTTATGATTTCGTACATTCTAAACGCAGAACTAACGGGTTTCCTTCTGCCATGAAGTTTAGAAATAGCATTTCCAGCGACGATCAAGAGATTGCAAACTTCTTCGCTCAATTTTTTCACTCTAATTACTCTGCTGTGGTTGATTCATCACCTACAAATTATCCGTGTGAGCTCCATTCTAGTAACTCAATATATGCCCCACATTTGCTGCCTGAAGATGTTCTACTACATCTAAAGACCCTAAAAGAATCCTTCAAATACGGTCCCGATTTGATCCCAACATGTTTTCTTAAAAAATGTGCGGAATACATTTACCAGCCCCTTACTGATCTGTTTAACCTCTCTTTAAAAAATGACATTTTCCCGACGGCTTGGAAGGAATCTTTTCTTATCCCACTCCATAAAAAAGGAAGCAAGTCGTCTATTGAAAACTATGGTGGAATAGCAAAGCTCTCCGCTATCCCTAAGCTTTTCGAAGCAATCGTTACTAATCACCTTACATTTTCGATTTCTACATTGATAGATAGTTCTCAGCATGGCTTTTGTAGAGCCAAATCAACCACAACCAATTTGCTTGAATTTACAACTCATCATACCGTCGTTATATACATTGATTTCAGCAAAGCATTCGACAAAGTACGCCACTCATTACTTGTTTATAAACTCGAATTGCTTGGTTTTCAAACTGGCCTAACTCGCTGGATCTCCTCCTATCTTTGCGGTAGAACTCAAAGAGTCATTTTTAAAAACCTTTGTTCGAATGTCATCGATGTTCCCTCCGGTGTGCCTCAGGGCAGCCATCTCGTTCCTATTTTGTTTTTGATCTTTACAAACGATGTTTCCACAACTATAAAATATTCTAAAATTTTAATGTATGCCGACGACGTAAAACTTTTTAAGTCATACGCGTCGGTTGAAGAAAATTCTGTACTCCAGGCGGATTTAAATCGTTTAGTTACTTGGGTAATGCGAATTTTATTCCTCTCAACATAGAAAAATGTAAATCCATTTGTTTTTCACGTGGGAACATACAGCCAGCTTCCTACACAATTAATGGCCAAACTCAGGAAAGCGTTGATGTTTTTGTCGATTTGGGAGTTACAATGAATTGCAAACTTAGTTTCAACCCTCATATTAACGCCACAGTCAATAAAGCGAGAGGAGTGAAAAGATGGGCAAAATAGTTTAGTGATCCTTACATTACAAAAACCCTTTTTACATCATTGGTGAGGCCGATATTAGAATATGGATCGATAATTTGGAATCCGCATTATCAAGTTCATGTGGATAGACTAGAATCAATTCAAAAACAGTTTTTACTTTTCGCCTTGAGAAATCTTCAATGGGACTCTCCGTTTAATCTTCCTCCTTACACTAATCGATTAAAACTAATAAATCTTCCTACACTTGCAAGTCGTAGAGAAATGCTAGGTGTACTATTTATGGCTAGACTTTTAAATGGACCGATTTCAAGCCCATTTCTTTTGAACGAAGTAAACTTGAATGTTCCATGCCGAGTTTCAAGGCATTATAAACCTATAATTCTTAAACAATGCATTATAACTCTCACTCGAGAATAATTGATGTTTCGGACTCGTTCTTTGCCATAAAAAAGACGGTTCTATCTTCTCTTAATAGTTAAAAAATTATATTTACTTTTAGTCTATTGTATTTTGTGAATCAATATTTCTCAGCTGATGAGTTTCTCTGTAGCTGAGCGGTTTTAGATCTCGGCGCTTAAGAAGCCACTGCCTCTCAAAGACTCGGTAACAAAAAAATTATAAATAACACATAAATAAGAATTAGGATACATAAAAAAAAAAAAAGTATGTATGAATTAAAAAAAAAAGCCAAAAACAGGATTAGCCTGGTTTCATCGGGCCACTTGAGGGCAGTGCGCTGCCACAACGTCCGAGAAAAAAAAAAACAAAAAAAAAGATCGCGACCTTGGGCAAATTCTGTGGCGATCCTTGGGAGCCCTTCCTGGAAGTTGTCCACTACTGAACAGTAGGACGCCTGTAAACTATAAGAGGTAGTGTCAGCCCTTAAGCAGCTCGTTGAATACCACAATCCAGAGCAGAGTCGCGTGCTCTTGTAAACCTTCCTTTCGATTATGGCGCCTACCCACTCCGCTGCGACAGTTCTGCTGCAGAGAAGTTTGTTAATGAATTCAACCAGAGCCCTTTTGATTGCCCCCGGTAACACATTGCTAAAAGCCCCCTAGATGTCTAGAAAGGCACCACCCCTTTATTTGCTTTACAATGGAGTGAAGAGCTGTTTCCGTTGAACGGAGTTTGGAGTAACAAGATTTGCCTGCTTTTGAAGTGAAGGCTTCCTTAAACGCTTTTCAAAATGTGAGCCCATAAATGACCCTTAGACGGATTATAATTATATGATATTGTAACCAGGACTGAATAAACTAATTGTATACCGCTGACGAGAGTTCTCGACGTAAGTTCTCAAAAAAAAAAAAAAAAGAAAAAAAAATGGAACAAATACACCTCCCTAAGTCCACAAAAAAATTACATAACAAATAAATATTTAAAAATGGATAAACGCAAACAGAAGCCATGTCAAAGAGCATACAAGAAGCTTGGTTATAAAATTATTCAATAACGAATTGTTGCTTTCAACATTTGACAATAGCAAAAACGAGGGTAAACACCCACAGACAAACAATGAAAACAAGGAGCGGAGCATCATTTAAATTAAAATGCATCAAAAGGAAGTTGTAATGTTTCCGCGTGTTTTGACTACACTTCCTCTGCGCTTTTTCAACTTTGTACTTTATGATATTGCAATTGACATTTTTTGTTTGCACGAGTGTGTGTGCATGTGTGACTACTAAGCGCATATGCTCAACCCTAACAAAGCATTACAAGTCAGTGACGTAGTAAGGGGGGGAAGCATCTTGCCCTGGGCGCTACTCACAGAGGGCGCCAAATGGTCCGCAAAGAAGAACTTCCTGGATGATTTGTATTTTTATTATAACTGATTTCTGGAAAATATTACTTCACAGTAGAAAAGAAATTTAACCTAAAATTCCGTTAGAATTTCTTTATTTTATAATCTCGTATGCAGGATATGTTTTTCCAAACTTGCGAGTGGCACTTCAAATACTCTTAAATATCTCAGTTAGCTGCCAACGTTCATGCAGCAAATTAAAACTGATTTTGATATATTTACGATCAACGATGGGGCAAGGTAGCCTAAGTAAACTAACATTATTAAGTGTGGAAAAAGAAAAATTTGAGTTATAAATTTTGATGATATTGTGAAGAATTTGGGAAATTCCTGATAATTATACAACTTCTGCTAACGTTCTAATCGCGACGCTGTTGAATAAATAATTGCAATATTCAGTATTAGAAAATGGTCTTTATTTAGACTACTTTGGGGGTAGTACTGCACAATCACTATTATACCTCACTTAATAGCGTGTTTGAATCAAACTGATTGATTATCGCTTGCACCGCACTGCTTTTGCACTCTCAGTAAGCCTCGTTCACCTAATTCGCCTCAGGTCAGGCTTTTCGCGAACATGCCTTTTGGACAGTTGTATCTTATAATTGGTTATTTAACTATATACATGTATATCTATAGTTTATGTTTTTCTTCTAGCTATATGCGTGTGTATGTGTGAGTAACAGCTTCTGCTCTTAACCGCTAACTACATATGTGTATGTGAAATAATCTCTTCGCTTCGAGCTGCTGATTCTGTGTGTGGAATATCCTTCGTTGCCTTGTACATAAGTGTGGCTGCTTGCTTTAGTGTGTACATGTACATAAGTGTGGTTGCTCGCTTTGTTTGTTGTTGTGATTATTTACTTCGGGAGAAAATGTACCATAAATAAGATTATTCTTGAAGAACCATTTATGATTCATATTTCGAAACGCTTTTTATTCATAATTGGTATCATTGTAAAATTGAGCTATAATTATTTTATAGTATTATTTGACTGCTTTTCACAGTCATTTTCTGATCATATTCGTGAACATATTTCAATCGTTTTGGTTGAGATTTTTGAATCATTTTTGAATGCGATTATGAAGCATTTATTCTTCATATCTAATTCCAAATAAGATACTACATAATAATCTTATTTCATCAGGGGAAGAAGGCATGCGGAAGTGAGCTATTTGAACCACAGGTCACTCGCAAACAAACTTGACCGATATACACCTGCGACTACAACACCCAACATCAGCTATGATCGTCAATATCTTAAAATACGATACGGAACGGGATGTTGAAGCCGTATCCAGGTATGTCAAGATAGTTTCACTTACCAGGGGTTCAAATAGCTCACAACCTTTGTATTGTCCAACTATTATGTATTTTCGGGGAAGCCGAAAGTGGAGAAATGGTTGGAGAAATCTTCGGTCACGAGCAGCATTTACATTATTTCTTGTCTTGAAGAATATGTATAATTGTATAAAAAATAAACATTTTATATATTTTTTCTGAGCTTCATGATTGAAAAAATATGTGTATGTGAAAAAAACAAGATTTTCATTGAAAAGTAAAATTTTAACAAGTATAAAATTCATTATTCAGTCAACAAATATATTCATAAAAGATTCAGAAAGCTAAATTAAAAATGATTATAAATTCTTGATCACCTAAACTAAACACATTTGATTCAAATATAACTCCAAAATGTGCTTGAAAAACCATATTCAGTTTCTGATCATAAAAGGTAAGCATATTTTATTATTCCTTTTGTTGTTTTTTAAGAAATATAAAAATTTAATCGTCAAAGGACTTCAAAAATGATTCCAAAAAGTGATAGAAAAATGATTTTCAGTTTTTGATCATCAAAAGTATTCATATTTGATTATTTATTTTGTTCAATTGTATGATAACTCATTATTTAGTCAGAAAGAGTAATTACCCACTCAGCATTTAGATGATACAATTTTGAATTTCCCTACATATAAATACAATTTGATTACTCTTTCTGACTAAATAATGAGTTATCATACCATTGAACAAAAGAAATAATCAAATATGAATATTTTTGATGATCAAAAACTGAAAATCATTTTTCGATTACTTTTTGGAATCATTTTTGAAGTCCTTTGACGATTAAATTTTTATATTTCTTAAAAAAACAACAAAAGGAATAATAAAATATGCTTACATTTTATGATCAGAAACTGAATATGGGTTTTCAATCACATTTTGGAATTATATTTGAATCAAATGTGTTTACTTTAGGTGATCAAGAATTTATAATCATTTTTAATTTAGCTTTCTGAATTTTTTATGAATATATTTGTTGACTGAATAATGAATTTTATACTTGTTAAAATTTTTCTTTTCAATGAAAATCTTGTTTTTTTCACATACACATATTTTTTCAATCATGAAGCTCAGAAAAAATATATAAAATGTTTATTTTTTATACAATTATACATATTCTTCAAGACAAGAAATAATGTAAATGCTGCTCGTGACCGAAGATTTCTCCAACCATTTCTCCACGTTCGGCTTCCCCGAAAATACATAATAGTTGGACAATACAAAGGTTGTGAGCTATTTGAACCCCTGGTAAGTGAAACTATCTTGACATACCTGGATACGGCTTCAACATCCCGTTCCGTATCGTATTTTAAGATATTGACGATCATAGCTGATGTTGGGTGTTGTAGTCGCAGGTGTATATCGGTCAAGTTTGTTTGCGAGTGACCTGTGGTTCAAATAGCTCACTTCCGCATGCCTTCTTCCCCTGATGAAATAAGATTATTATGTAGTATCTTATTTGGAATTAGATATGAAGAATAAATGCTTCATAATCGCATTCAAAAATGATTCAAAAATCTCAACCAAAACGATTGAAATATGTTCACGAATATGATCAGAAAATGACTGTGAAAAGCAGTCAAATATTACTCTAAAACTATTAAAGCTCAATTTTACAATGATATCAAATATGAATAAAAAGCATTTCGAAATATGAATCATAAAAGGTTATTCAAGAATAACCACATTTATGGTACATTTTTCTCCCGACGATACATTTATTTTCGAACAGAAAATGCTTTTAAATTTGAACGTTTTTAATCATCTTTGGGTATGATATTTGAATATTTTTTGATCAAAATTTTCAAAAAATGCTGGCTGGGTATAATGTATTTATATGTACGGAAATTCAAAATTGTATCATCTAAATGCTGAGTGGGATTGCGTGACTTTCTATCTGTTTGTTTAGGGGGCCTTCTGCTCTTTTAAGTGACTCGTTTTGTTTTTTGTAGTTCTTTTATGTGTGACAGTGGTTCTTCGTTTTCCACGCCAATCTTTTCTGATTTTGATTGCTGTCGACAATTCGCCTGCAAACCGCAGCCACTCCTGTGAATAATTAAGTTTTTATTGTCCGTTTCTTTTTACGCAGCTTATTCATAAAGCTCACTCACTTCTACACCAATTTTAATGATCTCTTCTCTTCACCCTTTGTGGATTCACTTTATAGCGCCGTGATGGCCTTGCACAATTTTTGCATTTGAATTAAAAGTATGGTCTTCAGAAGTGACGTGGTGCGGTTGCTGAAGTTTTTATTGGTATTAAAAATTGTATTTTGTACGACTGTATGGTAGGGCTGCCGATAGCAAAGCTTGTCGATGAGTTGCGGGTGTGTTATCGTTAATTTATCGTTTATTTATCGGTCCGTAATCCAAAGGGCTCCGCGAATCGTGACTATTGTATTATTTAAAGCTGCGAGGCATATTGGGCTGTATTACAAAGGAGCCTTCCCGGTACCGGGCTGCCTCGTGAAGTAACGATGGTCTTACCACAGTATGATGGTTTTTTCTGCATATTTAGTATTAGACTTCTGAGCCGCCTTGTCGGGCAGCAGGTTATACGACCAAGATGAACTTCCCAAGATCTTATTTTAACAAAAAGGCTGAGAGAGGAAGAACGCTATAAGGACGAGTCAAACTCGGCTAGCGAACGAGTTTCGCAACAGAACGGAATGTGTATCTAAATGAAAAAGCAGAGTGGTGGAGAGTACGGAGCAGAGGGAGGAGAGGAGCTCTCTCGCAGTACTAAAAATTATCAAATCGAGGAAGTAGAAGTAGCTTGAAGGTAATTCAAGACTTTTGCTGCGAGCAACCCCTGTTACTGCAACCGGCAAGGGTAGGAGGAAGCTTCGAGTAGCAGAAAGGGCCCAATTCCGGCGTCTCAAGATAGGCCGTCCGCATACACAAAACAAGTGGGTATTCTGGTGGTAATGCATCGTGGCTCAAAAGCTGCAAAAAAAGAGTTCAAGAACTTTTAATGAAAGGAAGGACGTTGGGCAACATTTCGAAAAATGAACTTAGTCATTGTATGCGACAAACCGCCCGCCGTGTCATGGTGAGTTATAGGAACTCTGTAATAACAGATTAGCAAATCTTTTAGGCCTGGATAGCGCTTAGTTCAATTTAGTATTCATGATAACTATAAAATTATTCATACAGACGTATATGACACTTCCTAACATGAATGAACCATGAGTAGTTAAAGACGTTTGTAGTATGTGTAGAAGAGTTTATTAGAAAAAGAAAAACTTCGACCTGGGCTGTGCTTGCGCTATACATCACTCAGCCACTTTTCTTAGATGATTCGGGATAACGTGACAGATTAGTGGGAATGTAATAGAATTTTTAAACATTTTGTTCAATTCGCTGCTTTTGTCTACTTTTACCTTGGTTAACTTTTCACTTAAAATGAAATGTAAACTTTTATGAAATATCTAAGATTTTGTGAAATGCATTTGAGGTTTTCTGAAATACATTTGATTAGCTCTGAAATACTTTTTACATATTCTGAGGTACATTTGAGATTACCTGGAAAAGATTAGAAAACTCTGAAATACATTTGACTTTTTACGAAATACACTTCAGTTTTTCTGAAATAAAGCTGAGGTGTTCTGATGTACAATTAATGCAGGTGAAATAAATTTGCTTTTTTCCGAAACATACTTAGAAAAGGTGTAGTTATTTCTATTCCTCAGGAGTCACTAAATGTTACTCGTACGCCATGGTGTATCTCACAAGTAGTTAGGATGTACTTAAAGAAAATTACAAAATTCAGATAAAAATAATGTCACTTAAGTGAACATACGCATCCGCGTGTTCTTTAAGCTTTACACACATACACAAGCTGTACCACTACATGCGTATATGCATATATGTGTATAAATAAGTTATATATTTTATTCGCAATAAATTTTCGCATAATCCTTGTTGACTTGTTAACATTATTATTAGCTACAACCACTTCAATAAGACAAACTATCACTATGATTGGGCTTCCATGACAGCCACACACATGCTTGTAAGAAGGCAATGCAAATAAACGCTTATTTTTATATTACAAGCCGCTTGTTTTCTGCATCCCATGTGTTCTCTTAATGTAATTGAATACACTTACACAGCCTCACGCTAGCATTTATAACTAGCACCTAAACACGCACGTGTGTATGTATAACAGCAGTATATGCCAATTTCTGTACACTTGTTGTTGTTGTTGTTGTAGTGATAAGGTTGCTCCCCGAAGGCTGTGGGGAGTGTTATCGATGTGATGGTCCTTTGCCGGATACAGATCCGGTACGCTCCGGTAACACAGCACCATTAAGTTGCTAGCCCGACCATCTCGGGAACGATTTATGTGGCACATTAAACCTTCAGGCCATTCCCGCCCTCTCCACCCCCAAGTTCCATGAGGAGCTTGGGGTCGCCAGAGCCTCGTCTGTTAGTGAAACAGGATTCGCTGCGGATAGGTGAGGTTGACAATTGGGTTTGGAGAAGCTATATATTGCGCTGGCAATCTGAAGGGTTGCGCTACACCTTGAATCTGGTATTTTAGTCGCCTCTTACGACAGGGATACCTGCCGCGGGTATATTCTGATCCCCTGACCCACTGGGGTACACTTGTACACTTTTTGCTTTTATTCTTGTTACAATTTCAATGCTTTTCATGTGCTTATTATTATTTGCAAACTTATCATTTGTTGTTCTTGGAAATTCTCAAGTATAATATTTTTCTTAGTTCATACAACTTTCTTTCGCTTTTTTTCACTCTACGTATTTATTTCTCCACTTTAATGTTATTACAACCTTTTCGTTTGTGATTACAGCTGGCTCACATACACATACATACATTGTTGCTACCCTGCATAAAATGCGTTTAGTCTAGGATGAATCCGGGATGAGTCGCGAAGGAGTATGCGATCTCTTTGTGTCAGTTGTTTGTTTGAGCATGTCCTATGAAGAGACTAATTGCAGCCATTTATACCCCCAAAAGGGATCGATAGGACCAATTCCACTTGTACCCATATGGGAACATGTGACGACTAGTCCCTTTTCGCATCAATTAGGACTCAAATAGGGACCATTCGCATTTTTAACGCCAATTGTAGTAGAATGATACTCTAATGATAGTGGACGTTTTCTTGTTCCGAAAGACGCATATTGATCTCGAAAACAATATTCCGAAGGCATAAAAGAAAAATTTTATCTGGTGCAGTGATAGAATATTTTGTCGATCCAAAAGATTAGTGAATTTATCGCTAATGGTTATGTTAATTTGATAATGAAAACAGCTCCAAAATAAGAACCGTAAAGCACGTGTTATTGATCTACCGCAAAATGTTAATGCAGCGGAGATAGTGAAGGAACTTTATAAAACTACAAAAGTTGATAATGAGGATTCCTTTTTGATTTTTACAATTTCTGCCGTTGGCATGGCTACTGAGCCTTCTGCTTTGGAGTGCTCCTGTTTGATGGCTTCATAAACGTTTGCGGTTTTTTGTGTTTTTTAATTTTAATACAATATTTATACCTTTCGTGAACATGAAATGGTATATTTACTTTGGTCCGATGTTTGTAACGGTGAGAAATATAGAAGATAGACTCACCATTAAGTATACCAAATTGATCAGGGCGACGAACTGCGTTGATATAGCCATGTCCGTCTGTCCGTCCGTCCGTCCGTCTCTCTGTCCGTCTGTCTGTTTGAACGCAAACTAGTCCCTCAAATTTTTTGAGATATCTCAATGAAATTTGGCTCAAGGATGTATTTTTGTATTATATTAGACATTTGTGGGATCCGGTAGGGTCGGACCACTATAACATATATCTCCCATACCACCGATCGTTCAGATAAGACGATTTTGGTCATTCCTGCCGCAATTTAGAAAGTATAAACGTGAAACTTGGTGATATATATTCTAATATATCATAGAAGATATCCTGAAAAAATTACTTTGTTCGGAGCTATATATATAATTATATCCCATACAACCGATCGTTCAGATAGAATGCTTTTTGGCCATTTCTCCCTTAATTTAGAAAGTATAAACATGAAACTCGGTGATATATATTTTAATATATCATAGAAGACTTTCGGAAAAAATCACTTTGATCGGAGCTATATATAGTACATATCCCATACAACCGATCGTTCAGATAGACAGATTTTTGGAAACTTCTCCCTTAGTTTCCAATATAAAAACGTAAAACTTGGTGATATATATTCTAATATATCATAGAAGATTTCCTGTAAAAATCATTTCGATCGGAGCTATATATAATATATATCCCATACAACTGATCGTTCAGATAAGGGTTTTTTTCCCTTTTTTTATTTTATATTTATCCTAAAAATCGTTTAGCTATGTACATCTGTTCACTAAATATTTCCAATTTTATACATCCGATTATTTGGAGATTACGAAAGTGATAAGATTATTGTTCAGCCCCATTCATGAAAGGCATGAAGTCCTCGGCACAGCCGAAGACAGTCCCGTCCTTTCTTGTTTTATTTTCATTTTCGTATTGGCATTTTAGAAAAATACAACAAAAACAAATCCTGCGATAATGAAACCTAGGATACTGGTATATTAGGCTCGTTATGCGCCTCCGGTCATTTATGAAATAATTCGTTTCATATTTGATTTGTATTTGTATTTGTATTTATTAGGCAATTCATCCCAGCACAACAATTTGGCAAAAATTATTTTATAGTGCTAGTCGGTAAAAGGCATAAAATATATCCCTTCAATTTTTTTATTTTAGCACTTTCGTTTCGTTTTTTTTTGTGATTGTTTCTTAAAACTTGCTACATAAGTTTCAAACTGACTTATCCCAACTGTACCCAAAAGGGACTAGAGGGGATCAATTATACCCAATAAAGACAAAAGAGATCAATCGCATATCACTCTCTTTAGGGATTAATCACATATTTTTTTGCAGGGTACGTATTTCTTTTTGATGTTGTAAATATGTTTTGGGCTAACTACATACCAACACTTCAATCATGTCTTTTGAAATAGCTTAGATATTGTGCACTATACCTTCACACCTACACACATACATACGAATGTACATACATACCAAACTTCGTATCTAAAAATTCGCATTTACTACTTGCTATTGCATTACATTCACTTTTACTTATTTAAGCTTTCTTATTTGTCATTGCTTGACACAGATTACACATTCAAAGTCAACATAAAGTGTAGCAGCAACAAAAACAACATCAAGCAGTAGTTTTATCTTAAAAGATACAACAAATATTGTCCACAAGTATTCGGGAGAATTGCAATTGACGTTGGTTGATTATTAAAAAAAGTGGTTAGCTAAAGTAAGAGCTTAGCAGAGGAAGAAGAAGATGTAACAAAAATAAGAAACCAATGAAATTCACTTCCAAGAAATGAGTAGTTTTATATTTATTTGTATGTATGTGTATAAGCGTAAATGTATTGAATGAAATCCTTGTGCGCGTATATATATAATATGTAGCTCTCCTCTAGCAGCAGAATATGCAATGATATTAAGTATAATTTTGTGGCAATATTCTTGCAAAAATAAATGAGATTATTGTAATAAGCATAATGAGTTTTTCTCAAATAAATGCTTTGAATGTTATATCATACAAGTTATATTTGATCTGCACTTTTATTAAAGTTATGTATATTTATATAAACTCATTCAAGCACATCAGCGTAGTTGGCGTGGATTGCGTATACGCAGTGGTGCGCTGTATGAACATGTACGTACATATATTTAGCAGGATGTATATATGTAGTTCCTTAAAAACTAGAGATCTAGATGATCCTAGAAGTTTGACGAGATCATATCAAATCGTTCTCGAGATAGCTGGGCTATTGTATAAAGTTGCTATTTGAAAAGCGTGTCAAACCAAGACTGAAAGCTCGTAAAAAATGCTATCACACTGCGCAATACTGGTAGTAGTTACAGTAACAATTAGTTCCGAAGGCATAAATTCGCTAGACTCACCAGACTAGGTTAGGTTAGATTAGATTCGGTTAGGTGGTAGCTACCCAGTTAAGGAATATGTTGACTTGAACATGTATATGTTGGTCTGATCCGTTCTGTTACCGCATGCTCGAATTGTAAAACTGGTTCTCAGTTATTTGGCAAATAGTAGCGTGGCAATGAAAAAAGCTACGACTAAAGCACGCATACCACCAGCGGGTTAGGGGGCTTAGAATATACCGGCAGCAGGTATCTTTGTAGTAGAGGCGACTAAAATACCAAATTTATTCAAGGGTTATGTAGCGCAACCCTTTCAAGGGATTGCTAGCGCAATGTATAGCTTCTCCAATCCAATTGTCAACCTCACCTATCCGTGGCGAATCCTTTCTTTAACAGCTCAGGCGACTCCAAGTTCCTCATGGATCTAGGGGGTGGGAGGGCATTATGGTCTAGACGCTTTCATACCAAATCGTTCCGGAGATAGTGGGGATTGGTAACGGAACGTACGGGTCTGCATCCGGCAAAGGACCCTCAACATCGACAACACTCCCCAGGGCTTTTGGGAAGTGTGCCTGTCGCTACAACAACAACAATAACTAAAGCACATATCTTTCGTGGAAATTTACTCCGCGGAATCGAATACATTCTTACCGATATACTTACGCCTCGCAATTGGATGACTCTACCTCGTCGTACTCCATACAGCTAACACAGCTTGGACTTTCCAGTATATTTAGGCGCACCGCATGAATTTCCATTGTACGGTGCGTTCTTAGCATTTCAATAGACATAAACAGATGAGCTCTTTTAAATTCTAATAGTTCCGACAAGCGCTTGGAGTCAACAACGGGCAACAGCGACCTCAACATACGGCATTGAAGGGGTTGGTAAGCGCAACACAAAGTTTTCTAGCCTTAGAGCTTCCGCAACCCAATTGTCAACCTCACTTACGCGAGGGTAGTCATGTTACAAATATGACGACCCCAAGTTCCTCATAGAACTAGGGGTTGGGGGCGGTATATCCTGGAGAGTTTATTGTGGTCATATTAATAGTGCTCGAGATGGTCGGGCTAGTACCTTAATTGTGAACGTTCTGGATCTGTTTCCTGCAAAGGACCATCAACATCGATAACTCTCCCCATTTAGTTCATCAGTGCCTGCCGGGGTCAAACGATCGGCCTAAAAGTTGCTGATGGGAACTTGGCGCTTCGATTGTCGCCTGACCGCACATTTTATCGATTTATCGATGTAGTGATCGCGCCGCCCAAATTTTCAGCATCCACCCAGCTCAAGGCAAGATACCTAACTGTCAACCCGACCGCCTCGACAGGAGCCATCAATGAGCGGGCTCAGCAGGCTAACGCCCCATTCTATTTTCCCATTCAATTCCTTCCTAGAGTGGCCGAAATTAACAAGCTTATATCACGCGTCACGAAGCCGTAGGCTTCGGACATTTTAACCACGATATCAACCGCGTACATATTCTGCATTGCGTTCAGTTCCAATGTAGGTGTTGTACGAAGAGCAACTCTTATTTCAGCCAGCGCTGCACTCATTTAAAGCCCTTGAACGTTTAAGAAGTTTCTTATGCTCTGACCCACACCAGAACGGTCGTTAAAGGCTGCACCGCGGGTAGCAGTTGGCGCTGAAGTTGGAAAAAAAGCATTCTCTTCGGAATAATGCGGTGTTCTTCGTTGAAAAGTTGGCATGACGTTTGCTCTTGTTCCGCCCAGAAGGGTAAACTGTCTCTTCACTAATTCTAACCTAAGCATAAATATTTCAAAGATTCTTCTGCACAAGGTCAAAGATAAGGCTGTAGATGCTGTGTTATTGATGAAGTTTATTGGTTAAATGAAGATAAGCAGATCTCTGCCGTTTCTGGATAACAATTGAGAATTGTAAAAGTGGGTTTGTGCTTACTCTTCTTTTTGAAATATTTTAAACTGCGTTAGGCTATGCTGACCGATGGCATCTGATCAGTAGCTGTAGTAGAAAGTAGATGCTACAGGGAATGGACATTTCATGAGATGATATGCTGGCCAGGTTGTAATCGCATTCCCTTAATAATAGTTATCCTGTTTCTCAGAAAAGGCTGTTTAAATCCCTTAATATTTATATTATCTATTTTTGGAATTGTATCATGTATCTGATGAGCTCTAACATCAAAACATTATACGGTGAAGTATTTGTGCTTGGAATAGAACAGCAATGGAGTTCCAGTTGGCGTTGCCTTGCCATCGGATGCCATTTTTCTTAAAATGGTGGGTGCTTGGATAGACTCCATATCATACCAGGGTAAGACCAATCGAAACATCCTATTAGAATCAAATTCGGCGCCAATGATGCGGCTATAAAGTGTTTAAGGTAAAATGGAGCCGATAGTTGGGCCATTGATCATGCAATTAGTTCCATGTTTGATACCGTGAGGTTGGGTCTGCCGTTGAGAGGTACACACGTTAAAGCATATTGAATAATTGTACTTTTTTGGTTTGTTGTTCTTAAATGTTTCACCTCCTGAAAAAAAATGTGCCAATCGCCTCATCCTGTCCATTTTAACAATAATTGAACATAAACCTTTGTCAACTAAATAACAACCGTAAATTAACAACAGACAATTTAATACCAAATAAGGTTTTGAGTTTTTATAGGCAACTCAAGCTATGGCATTGCAGCTTTAAGCCCACATACAACAGAAACTCACCTGCAATGGGTTTTATCTTATTAAAATGATATTTCGCATTAATTAAGAAATTTAAGTCCATAGTTTTAAAGTGAGGCCAGACTGTACAGAATTTCATTATTTAATCAGCTTAATTTTGTTTGCATAATAAATGTGCCTGAAATTGACGCAAAAGTGGTGTTAAGTGAAATATAAAAACAAATTATATCAAAAATACAAAAATGACCATCACCTCAATTGACATCAAACAAACATACCCACATGCACTTAAGAATTTTTAATTTACAACTATTCGCACAGAATTTGCAATACATACGCATATGCATACACATATATATGTATAAATGTTGCTTGTATGGACTCTAGTTGTTCTTGTTGTTGCATGCATATAACGCCCCAGTCGGGAATTTTGATTTAAAGTTTACCCAGTACTGTTTGAATAGTTGAATATTTTATATGAAACGATCTGACTATTTTTACATGGCGATGGTCTAGAAGGTAGTCAGCTGTGCTTTCTTCTGCATGACTTTCAGCTGACTACAAGAGAACTTTTTAAGGTCAATTAAAAGTTAACTATTTTGGGAAATTTTTTCGTTCGCTTTTTTGGATTGACTTTAAGCCAATTATGTTATTACAAATTTCAGTTAGCTTTTTAAAATAGATTTCTAGTCAGACAGCTTGCATATGGCTTTTAGCTGACTACTTAGGCATAGCCTAAAGTCGACTATTTTTAATTAGCTTATAGTGGAACCTATTTCTAAAGCCTTTGGCAGATTTTATTGCTACCCAACCTTAAAAAAGTACTTCAAGCTTTTTAATGACAGTTTTAACATTTATTTTTTATAAATTTAAAATATTGTTCAAAAATTCATAAGGAAAATAATAAATATTAACAAACAATAAAACTCGTACAGTTTAACAATTAAATCAAACAATAAAACGCTCAATTAACAGTTATATTCTAAAATTACATTTAAGTTTTATTTTTATTTTTAATACTAATGGCATGGAAATAGCGTATTTTAATAACTTTCGTAGCAGACCGTAAAGAAGTTTCGGGATCTTTTCCGGATACTGAACGAATTGCCTCTGTTGAAAAACAAATTTTACTTAATGAGTTCAGGTACATAAAAATTTAATAATCATCAATACTTCAACTCAAGTATGCTTACATAAATAGCTCGGTTTCCCTCCGCTATGGCGCTATTAAGACGGTCCCTCCCATCCATGTTATTAATGGAAAAGCTTTTCTGACATCGTCATTGTCATTTTCCTGCCGCAAAAGCCTTTCTGACAATACTTTCTGAGTTGCCAAAGCTTCCATAATAACTACGCTTTGCACATACACATAATTATTTTTAAAACAGCAATTTTTACTTTCTCTCCAAAAAGCGTCCTCAGATTAGTGCAATTTCCGTAAGGATTGGTCTCGATATAAACTACAAAATAACGTGTTAAATAACATTTAATTATATTATACCTACATGAGTATGTACATATAAATTTGTGAATAATTATATTTACATTGGGTAGGTAAGGTTTGGTTTGCATTAAAGGGTTGCATTTTATATATCCTTGATACAATTTATAAAATTATATTTTTATTAACTTTTATTTAATTTTATATTGCAGTTATTGAAACTACTTTCACCAAATTTATTTTTCATGAAGTTACTGAAAGTTAACGCATTGAGGACTAATTCTCAAAGCTAACAAAAGCAGAACACTTCTTCTATGAACTGTGCATTACTTTATGGTTAGCTGAAAGTCAGCCTATAAAAACTTACAAAACGCTAAGAATTTTGTTCTCCTATTATTTACTACTGCATGACTTTGTAGTTAACTAAAAATCAAAATAGAAAAATTTGTAAGAGGCCATCAATTTTATTTTCGAGTGGCTTACTTCTACTAAAAGCTGCCTAAAAAAACTAACCAGCTGTTAAGAGTTTTGTTCTTAACTTGTTGATTTCTGCATGACTTTAGGGTCAGCTATAAGCCAAGCTAGAAAAATTGGCTTAAATGTATTTTTTTGTGACGCTGGCCACAATAGTCCCGACTGGGGTATTAATTGTAGGACACGTATATGTCTTAAATCTGTTGTTAATTTATTTTATCAAACGTGAGCGAAAACAAAAATTCATTTAAAATGCGTTACGTATACGCCATGGTTAACCTGTATTATAGTGGAGACATGTACAGGTTTAAAGTATTTACTGGAGTTTGTGTGAGTGTGTGTCTGCGTATTTTATGAGAGACACGTAAAAATGTGAATGTTTGGCATTATCTCAATTAAAAATATATTTTCTCTCTGCATTCGTAAGCGTGTGATTGCATTTGTGGCTTTATCGAACTTTTCATCAACACGCTTGCGCAACAACAACAACGTTAATTTGTGCGCATAAAAATTTTGCACTATAATCAATGTAATTGTTTCATGAAATTAAACGCAGTTGTTAAAGTTGAAGGAATTGTTGAAAATTTGCTTGCATTTGTATGTGTATGCAGAAACTTAAGAGATAAAGAATAAAAAAAGGTGTGGTGATTGTTGAAAATGTTTAATGATAATAACAACGTAGTTTTGCCACATAAGTACTTAGCCTGAGGATTTATATGGTTTATTCCTTTTAATTTCATATTCTGCCCATTGTTTGTTTTTCACTCTTCCTTTAGTGTAGATTATTTGGTTATTAAACTTTACTCCGCTTGATGGCTATATGTACTCAATAGTGTGCTATTTTGTGGGGAATATGAAGGTTGTGCTCATAAAATTATATTAAATGCAAATTTGGATATAGCGAGACACAATCGCTACATGAAGTGCTGCAGCACAATACAGAAATTTTTAAATTAAAAAAACAGAAATGGATAAATAAGCATAATAGCGATATTCTCTCTGTCCAGAAACCATAGAAAACGTACAAAGAAAATACATTTGAAAAATTACTTTTCTTTTACTCAAGGCCATGTCACATTTATAAGTTTACTACTGAAATATAGTAAACTTATAAATGTGACAAAAAAATTTAAATTTCAGTGCGAAAAACGGAAAATCGTTTGTACGTGGCAGTTTTGTAAACTTTTATAATTCATAAAATACTCATAAACGATTAACTTTTGGCGTTAGATGCATACTCAGATCGAAAGGATATTACTAGCGTAAGCGGTGCATTCTCTGAGTGTTGTCTATTTGGTCTAGAAAACATAGAATATTTTTTAGGTTTACCCCTTTTTCTAGACTGAGGGAATTGCTCTAATGAAAAAATTGAAGACTAGTACAAAATTTCAATTTATTTTTTTAATTAATATGCTTATATTAGCTTCACATTTATGTCTATTTATATGACATCCTCTTCTTCTCTTAAAAAAAAAAAATTTACATATACGCACCGGTACCCGTATTCTCAAATGTACAAATATGTTTGCGTGTAATTAGAGTTTTTTTTAAACAACGTGCTTATTTTACTTAGCTACTTAATCTGTTCATTACATCAGAAATTATTATTTAGGACATAAAGTTTAGATATATTTATGTACCCGTAGTCATGAATATTAATCACCTACATAATTCCTATGCCAAAGGATACGATTTAAGCTGCTAGTGACTAGACCATTGATATTTTAATCCAATCGAGTTTAAACAAGTAAGGAAGGCTAAGTTCGGGTGTAACCGAACATTACTTACTCAGCTGAGAGCTTTGGAGACAAAAAAAGGAAAATCACCATGTAGGAAAGTGAACCTAGGGTAACCCTGGAATGTGTTTGTAAGGCATGGGTATCAAATGGAAGGTATTAAAGAGTATTTTAAAAGGAAGTGGGTCATAGTTCTATAGGTGGATTCCTCTTTGAGATCTCGCCATAAAGGTGGGCCAGGGGTGACTCTAGAATGTGTTTGTACGAAATGGGTATCAAATTAAAGGTATTGATGAGGGTTTTAAAAGGGAGTCGCCCTTAGGTTTATATGTGAAGGCGTTTTCGAGATATCGACCAAAATGTAGACCAGGGTGACCCAGAACATCTTCTGTTGGGTACCGCTAATTTTATTTATATATGTAATACCACGAACAGTATTCCTGCCTAGATTCCAAGGGCTTTTGATTTCGCCCTGCAGAACTTTTTCATTTTCTTCTACTTAATATGGTAGGTGTCATAGTCATTTTAAAAAGTTTTTTTAAAGTTATATTTTGCGTCAATAAACCAATCCGATTACCATGTTTCATCCCTTTTTTCATATTTGGTATAGAATTATGGCATTTTTTTCATTTTTCATAGTCGAATTTCGGCCAAGATAAAGCGAGTTCAAATAAGTACGTGAACTAAGTTTAGCAAATATATATCGATTTTTGCTAAAGTTATCGTGTTAACGGTCGATCGGAAGGACAGGCGGCCGGCTGTGTATAAAAACTGGTCCTGGCTTCAACCGATTTCAGCCATTATCACAGAAAACAGTTATCGTCATAGAATCTATGCCCCTTCAAAATTTCAGAAGGATTGCTTAATTTTTGTTTGACTTATGGTATTAAAAGTATTCTAGACAAATTGATATTAATATTAATATGTTTGTCTTTTGTTGCACCATATCATTATTGGGGCTGAATGTTGACATAGTTTACTTATAAAATGTAAAGATATACAATTTTTTCAAGGTTCGAATCGAGCTCAAGGCCAGAACAATAATTTTTTTCTAATGATAATTATTGTTATTTTTTAATTTTTCTAAATTTGAAAAATTGTATTTTGTTTTTGGAATAGTAAGTAGAAAATTTTTCAGACAACCTGCCATAGCTGCGCAGATAGATCCATTTCGAAGGGTGCTAAGCCTTCATCATCAGTACGCTTTAGGCATTCTGCGCTAACCATTCAGCTAACCATTTGCCTAAAGCGTACTGATGATGAAGGCTTAGCACCCTTCGAAATGGATCTATCTGCGCAGCTATGGCAGGTTGTCTGAAAAAATGTTTACTTACTATTCCAAAAACAAAATACAATTTTTCAAATTTAGAAAAATTAAAAAATAACAATAATTATCATTAGAAAAAAATTATTGTTCTGGCCTTGAGCTCGATTCGAACCTTGAATGATTTATCAATAGGCCGATAAAAACAAAAACAATTGTTATAAAATTTTTTGTTAAAATTTGACTTAAAAAATATTTTTTTTTTTAAAGTGGACGTCTTCGTCATCCGATTTTGAGCACACATAGAGTAATACCAGTAACGTTCCTGCCAAATTTCATCATGATATCTTTAACGAATGCCAAATTACAGCTTGCAAAACTTTTAAATTACCTTCATTGTGCAGCGCCCATTGTCCAAAATTTTACTATTTTTTTAATTTTGCGTCATAAGGTCAATCTACCTACCAAGTTTCATCGCTGTATCCATCTTTGGTAATGAATTATCGCACTTTTTCGGTTTTTCGAAATTTTCGATATCGAAAAATAGGGGCGTGGTTATAGTCCGATTTCGTTCATTTTAAATAGCGATCTGAGATGAATACCCAGGAACCTACATACCAAATTTCATCAAGATACCTCAAAATATACTCAAGTTATCGTCTTAACGGACAGACGGACGGACGGACAGGGCTCAATCAAATTTTTTTTCGATACTGATGACTTTGATATATGGAAGTCTATATCTATGCCGATTGCTTTATACCTGTACAACCAACCGTTATCCAATCAAAGTTAATATACTCTGTATGCAAAGCACGCTGAGTATAAAAATTAACAGATTAAGTTTTAAAATTACAGTTGGTCGACAGTTTTAAAACTATATTTTTGTAGATTTATAAATAGACTAACAGACTCAACCTACGTTGGTCTATCTGCATAGCTCTTGAGAAATGTTTAACTCTTATTCTCTATCCCGTATCTGCCTCTTCTTATTATCCATTTATTCCCTCCTCTCTCTGCCTTCTCTCCTTTCCGTCGCCTCTTTCCTCTTCTCCATCTTTTAACTCACTTCTTTTCCATCCATCTAGCACTCTCTCTCTATCTTCGTCTAACCCTATTTCTTTATCAGTATCTTTCTTCCCCCTTTTCTCTTCTCTCCAGCTCTTCTGATACATCTCCGTCCCTACACCTACTCCCAGTCCCAGTTAGTCCCTGGCCCATTTTCCGAAAAAAGGATTCGAATCTTGGTAAAGGGCTACCTATATACCAAATTTCAGGCAAATTGAACAGTCAGTAGAATCTCTTCCAATAGATCGGGTCCCGGGTTACCTCCCGGAAAGAAACTTAACAGAAGTACTTCGGTACGCTTAGTCCATCTCAATTCGAGGTGGTTTCAGCTATTATCAGAAAAAATTAGAAAAAATAAGAATACCAGTAACAAAACAGCCATACCGCTAGAAGTTGGAGTCGAAACTTTTTCTGGAAATGTATCCTCAAAGAAGGCTGCTAACTACTAACGATTAAAGTTAGACTCTCAAAATCTAGCGGAAATGATGCATGCGGAGGAGAATGACCCTATATAGATATTGTTGCTATGGAGATTGATGGAAAACATCGGAAGACCAATGAAGACTAACTTCATATAAGATTAGCGATGGAGCCTAAACAGACAAAAATAATAAAAAATTGGGACCTTAAGGCTTCTAAAATATGAAATGTGTTCTGAATGAAAACGGAAGCGCTTCCCAGGTTGGCAGTGGTACCAGAAGGGGAGTATTTTAGTCCATAGACAAAGTTATGCTGCGATGGTGGCAACTATGATATACAGACCATGTGCAAAGCCTACGATATTAGACTCACAAAGTGGCATACTAACTGGACACTGCATTCTAGTGCCACATGCTTATAATATGGGCCTCGTCAATTACAGGAGGTGTAGGAAGTGCGTGCTGTTGGTAGAAACGGTTGGGCACGTTCTGTGTTCGTGTACTGTGCTCGCCAGGTCAAGACTGTTAAGGGCGTCAGAGTTGCCAGATCTCGAGGCAGCAATTAAGAGGACGGGGTTTGATCGTCAAACAACTTCTGATAACATTATGGATATTTTCAGTTAATATGAGGTCTTTGTTGACAGGCCAGTTCAACCTAACCTAACTAAGCACAGCAAATATTAATAATATGAGCACTCAGTGCTGATATTACTTGTCATGTTGCTAAAAATTACAGTAAAATTGGCATGAATGAACTTCTTTATTGCTTAAATAAAGAGAAAAGGTTTCACACAACTTTCGATTTTTGTCAGCTTCAGGCTTATTTATCTAAATTTATTGCATTTAATTATATAAAATTTTTTTTCATGTCGTGTTATTGCTTAAATTAATTACTTTGAGATGAAAGGCGATACGCCAAAGCCTTTTGTATTGAAATATTGAAGCTTCTTTCTCATGTAGAGAAGAAGAAGTAAAAATAATAATTTTCAATTTAACAAAAACGCTTTCAACAAAACGGCAATCAAGTTTTTTTATGCATGCAATTTTTAAACTTATTATGCAAGCCTTTTTTCCTGTTGCCAAGGCATGTCCTACTTAATTATTCAGTAAATTGCAATAATAATCTCTTAGTTTAAAATTGCATGCAAATTATTCACCCGCATATCGCCAAGAAATACTTCTCAAAGCGCCTTTGGGCAATCCGTTTAACTGACATGTTTATTGAGTCTACGCTGCGCATATGTATGTACGTGTATTTATGTGTATTTATAACTCATTTCATTTCAAAAATCCATCACTAATGACTCAGTTGTGTGCCATTTACAGTTACGAACTCATGCGCGCATTTCAGTGATATACTATATACGAGTATGTGTGTGTGTAGTCATTTTAGTCTTATTAACGCAGCAAACATACATACAAAAGTTGATTCGCCTTTGCAACTGATATTGTTTGCAATATTATCAACGCTGCTCCAAGTACTTAAATCAAACCAATTATTTGCGAATGTGCGCGTACAAGGGCGGCATGGGCTGAAAATGCAAATTGAATATTTTCATTTCTTCAAGTACTTTTAAGTGGGAAAAATTATGTTAAGTAGGACATACGGAAAACAAATATGCAAAAATTTGACGGCCCTCATAATTCGGTCATGCATCCCAAGCTAGTAGAGAGAGAACATTTTTGATACTATTTTGGTACTACTTTTCTACCTTTTTACTACCTAAGTAATGTAATGTGCGGGGAAAACCCTAACTCGATATATCTCCACATTGGAAATAGGGATATGACAGAAAATAGAAGAAAAGACAGAGGAAATGGGAAGAAAAAGTAGAGGAAGTTTGAGGGAAGTCGGAAAAAAGTGGAAGATGGAGACCAAAAGTCAGAATAAGGGTAATGGTTTGAGACTAAGAAGCAAAAATAGGTTAACACGAAGACTAAGAATAAGGATAAGATAAAGGACCATCCGCAGCTAAGTTAGACTTTATCTGGAAGGTAGTAATCTATGAGATAGGTTCGTTTGACATTTTCATTTTCACCAACACAGAGTAACTAACACCCGGATTAGTTTAGGTTAGGTTGCACTGCCCGGTCAATAAAGATTTCACATAGACTGAATGTGTCCATAGTATTACCAAGATTTCTTAGACGACCAAACGCAAGAATCCCATTCAGGTACCAGGAGTTATGTTATAGAATAATTGCGTCCTCTTGGCAAATACTACAAGTTTTCTAAGACCTAGCTTAATTGATACCTCGAGATCTGGCAATTCTGCCGCTCCTAATAACTGGAGCCTAAACTTTGTGAACACAGAACATTAACAGAGAACGTGCTAAACCATTTCTTACTGCAGCTAGCACTTTATACATCTGCTCTTATTGAGGAGGCGAAACTTATAAGCATGTGGCGGTAGCAGCCAGTGTCTAGTTAGTATGCCCATCCTGAGCCTTACGAAGTCTTCTCTCTTCAGAGATATGAGTCACTTAAAGAGTCATATATTGTGGTCTTTGCACATGATTTTAGAAATTTTACAACCACACACTTTTGTCCACGCCTTTCCTGCTTTATAGATCTTATGCAACTCCTGTCTACTTTAGATTTCTCCCAAACAGTTTGTGACGTCCGTCGTCGATTCTTCAAGTGTAGCACGCTCCTTTGCCAACTCATCGGCCTTTTCGTTAGCTTATGGCCGGGAACCCAGTAAAGATGTATGGTCCGGCCTGAGCGAAGTTTTTCAATTGCTTCTTTGCATTCCAGAACAATTCTTGATAAAGGACTGTGTGATATTATTGCTTTAATCGCCGCCTGATTATCAATATATATATTGACGCGACTGCAGCTTAGGCACACTTCCTCCAGAAACTCTGCTGCTTTCTTCACGGCTACAATTTCCACCTGAAGGACGCTAAAGTAAACACGCTGTCTGTATGATGTATTTATTTGAGAATCGACGCGTTAAACAGCAGACCCGACTCCTTCCATTAATTTGGAACCAACCGTATACACATGTATATTATGTTCTGCCATTTCTGTGCCCCGGCGCCAACCCTCCGGCTCAATTGGGATCCCTCGATCTTTTTGGAAGCTCAGGTACGGGGTCGTATATTCCGTTTACCCGATATAAGATGGCGTTATAGTGCAATAGCCATTAGGCCTCACTCAAGCTGACCAGAGGGCTAAAGCCTTCTTGCAATTGATTACGCGATGTTTTAGGCCATTAGGTCTGAAAGCGGGATGTGCAGAATGGCATTAAATGCTGCTGTTGGCAATAATTTATAAATACCTGACTAGCTAAAGATGGTGAAGTAGGCCCTAAGATTAATAGTTAGAGTTCAATTTGCATAAGTGAGCCAATTAAGATAAACTAGAAAATGCAGGGGGGAGAGGAAATAAGAGAGAAAGAGGGTTAGACAGACGAGAGGTGGGTGGATAGATAGAAAAAGTCAAAACAATGTCTGTCGGGTTGATTGAGGGTTTTGGAACCATATACCGTCAATCCCGAGTTTTCGTACTACAGGCCTCCCAGATACTCAATGAGTATTACTCATCCGCAACTTCGTAACATTGTTACAGATAGTCAATTATCTCATTGACGTTAGCAGTATGTTTCCATATTTTTATACTCAGTTGAGCAGAGCTCACAGAGTATATTAAGTTTGATTGGATAACGGTTGGTTGTACATATATAAAGGAATCGAGATAGATATAGACTTCCATATATCAAAATAATCAGGATCGAAAAAAAATTTGATTGAGCCATGTCCGTCCGTCCGTCCGTCCGTCCGTTAACACGATAACTTGAGTAAATTTTGAGGTATCTTGATGAAATTTGGTATGTAGGTTCCTGAGTACTCATCTCAGATCGCTATTTAAAATGAACGATATCGTACTATAACCACGCCCACTTTTTCGATATCGAAAATTTCGAAAAACCGAAAAAGTGCGATAATTCATTACAAAAGACCGATAAAGCGACGAAACTTGGTGGATGAGTTGAACTTATGACGCAAAATAGAAAACTAGTAAAATTTTGGACAATGGGCGTGGCACCGCCCAATTTTAAAAGAAGGTAATTTAAAATTTTTGCAAGCTGTAATTGAGCAGTCGTTGAAGATATCATAATGAAATTTGGCAGGAACGTTACTCTTATTACTATATGTACGCTTAATAAAAATTAGCAAAATCGGAGAAGGACCACGCCCACTTTTAAAAAAAATTTTTTTTTATGTAAAATTTTAACAAAAAATTTAAATCTTTACAGTATATAAGTAAATTATGTCAAGATTCAACTCCAGTAATGATATGGTGCAACAAAATACAAAAATAAAAGAAAATTTAAAAATGGGCGTGGCTCCGCCCTTTTTCTT
The DNA here is from genome assembly GCF_040869045.1 of Eurosta solidaginis. Classification (NCBI taxonomy): domain Eukaryota; kingdom Metazoa; phylum Arthropoda; class Insecta; order Diptera; family Tephritidae; genus Eurosta; species Eurosta solidaginis. The sequence goes on from NC_090323.1 coordinate 24,581,122, forward strand.
TTAATTTGTCTAGGATACTTTTAACGCCATAAGTCGAACAAAAATTAACCAATCCTTTTGAAATTTGGTAGGGTCATAGACTTTATGGCGCTAACTGTTTTCTGTGAAATGGGCGAAATCGGTTGATGTCACGCCCAGTTTTTATACACAGTCGTCCGTCTGTCCTTCCGCATGGCCGTTAACACGATAACTTGAGCAAAAATCGATATATCTTTACTAAACTCAGTTCACGTCCTTATCTGAACTCACTTTATCTTGGTATGAAAAATGAACGAAATCCGACTATGACCACGCCCACTTTTTCGATATCGAAAATTACGAAAAATGAAAAAAATGCCATAATTCTATACCAAATACGAAAAAAGGGATGAAATATGGTAAGGTAATTGGATTGTTTCATTGACGCGAAATATAACTTTAGAAAAAACATTATAAAATGGTTGTGACACCTACCATATTAAGTAGAAGAAAATGAAAAATTTCTGCAGGGCGAAATAAAAAACCCTTAAAATCTTGGCAGGTATTACATATATAAATAAATTAGCGGTATCCAACAGATGATGTTCTGGGTCACCCTGGTCCACATTTTGGTCGATATCGGGAAAACGCCTTCACATATACAACTACCACCACTCCCTTTTAAAACTCTCATTAATACCTTTAATTTGATACCAATATCGTACAAACACATTCTAGAGTCACTCCTGGTCCACCTTTATGGCGATATCTCGAAAAGGCGTCCATCTATAGAACTAAGCCCCATGCCCTTTTGCAATACTCATTAACACCTTTCTTTGATACCCATATCGTACAAACATATTCTAGAGTCACCCCTGGTTCACCTTTATGGCGATATTTCGAAAAGGCGAACACCTATAGAACGAAGGCCCACTCCCTTTTAAAAATACTCATTAACACCTTTCATTTGATACCCATATCGTACAAACAAAGTCTAGAGTCACCCCTGGTCCAGAAAGGCCCACTTCCTCTTAAAATACTCATTAACTCCTTTCGTTTGATACCCATATTGCACAAACGAATTCTAGAGTCACCCCTGGCCCACCTTTATGGCGATATCTCGAAACGGCGTCCACCTAATGAACTAAGGATTATTCCCTTTTAAAATACTCATTAACGCTTTTCATTTGATACCCATATCGTACAAACGCATTCTAGAGTCACACCTGGTCCATCTTTATGGCGATATCTCGAAAAGGCGTCCACCTATAGAACTAAGGCCCACTCCCTCTTAAAATACTCATTAACTCCTTTCGTTTGATACCCATATTGCACAAACGAATTCTAGAGTCACCCCTGGTCCACCTTTATGGCGATATCTCGAAAAGGGGTCCACCTATAGCACTAAGCCCCACGCCCTTTTAAAATAATCATTAACACCTTTCATTTGATACCCATATCATACAAACAAATTCTAAAGTCACCCCTGGTCCACCTTTATGGCGATATCTCGAAAACACCTATCTCGAACACCTATAAAACGAAGGCCCACTCCCTTTTAAAAATACTCATTAACACCTTTCATTTGATACCCATATCGTACAAACAAAGTCTAGAGTCACCCCTGGTCCACATTTATTGCGATACCTCGAAAATGCGTTCACCTATAGAACTAAGGCCCACTCCCTCTTAAAATACTCATTAGCACATTTCGTTTGATACCCATATTGCACAAACGAATTCTAGAGTCACCCCTGGCCCACCTTTATGGCTATATCTCGAAACGGCGTCCACCTATAGAACTAAGGTCCACTCCCTTTTAAAATAGTCATTAACACCTTTCGTTTGATGCCCATATTGTGCAAACAAATTCTAGGATCACCCCTGGTCCACCTTTATGGCGATATCTCGAAACGGCGTCCACCTATGGAACTAAGGATTACTCCCTTTTAAAATGCTCATTAACACCTTTCATTTGATACTCATATCGTACAAACGCATTCTAGAGTCACCCCTGGTCCATCTTTACGGCGATATATCTAAAAGGCGTCCATCTATAGAACTTAGATCCACACCCTTTTAAAATACTCATTAATACCTTTCATTTGATACCCATATCGTACAAACGCATTCTAGAGTCAACTCTGATCCACCTTTATGGCTATATCTCTAAATGGCGTCCACCTATAGAACTATGGCCCACTCCCTCATAAAATACTCTTTAATGCCTTTCATTTGATACACATGTCATACAAACACATTCCAGGGTTTCCCTCGGTTCATTTTCCTACATTGTTATTTTCCCTTATGTTGTCACCATAGCTCTCAACTGAGTATGTAATGTTCGGTTACACCCGAACTTAACCTTCCTTACTTGTTTAGTTTTGGACAATGCGATACTCCGAATATCCAGCCATTCAGTTACGTTGACTAAACCTTTTCCATTTTCTCTCAGGGAAAGGATAGAAATCCTCCCACAAAAGGAAATACCGACCACGGGCGTTATTTTCCTGCGGATCACTTCATATTTCAGAAAATCATTACCTCCGTGGCTCTGCCGATTTTCAATGGTAGCACCTGGGGGAAAATAGATGGCTGAATTATCGTGCTGGTTAAAGTCCCAAACTTGCTTTCATGTTAAAGGGTGGTGTACAACACAATTTACTTATAAGCTCACGGGCGTTGCTAGGTCTATGAGGAGAGAAGGGAATTTTTATGTTTTATTAATAAAGTTATATTTGTTTTAAGTATGACTGAATCAACAATTAGCAGTGGCGGAAAGGTAAATTGGAGAAATGTGAGGAGGGATTTGTTAATAGGTGCAGTCAAGAGGAGTGGGGATGAGGGAAAAAGGGCTCAATCATGACTTGTAGTGCTGCAAAAAAATTTAACGGTAACGAATTAAATGGGTTCCTATCAAAATGGTAGTTGGACCTGAACCTTCCTTGGATGAGATTTGCTCAAAACTGATTGGTTATCTCAGTACTAATCAATGCTTTCTTGCAAAACATAACACAACTACTATAAACCTTCTGCTTGATGCATGTCCACCTCCCAAATAAATATTGGAATATGTATTTTTGTATAATATTTGAGAACTTAGAACTCATCCGCTTAGTGTAAGAAAATGTTATATTAAGGAGGTCCTCAGCCTTATTTAAACACAGTCGGTAAACTTCTTCGCAGAGTCACATAAGGAAACACAAAAGGTTGTACAGGCAGGGTTGCGCCATTCAGTCTCAAGCTTGATTTGGACAATGTCACAGGTTGCACGTTTATTCATTAAAAATGTCACCATAATTTAAATACATTTATTTTCAATGCGGTATATCTTAAAAAACCCTTACCTTTCAGTTATATTGTGGCACTGCCTCATGGTCCTACCCCAGTCAAAACTGGCACTTTTCTTGGACTTTTATGAAGAGCGGCTGCGAATTGTATGAACGATAACATTCTAAAGATGATCGCAAAGTTTTGATGGGCGCAAGCGTTGACGCTATACCATTCCGAATTAAGTCTAGCTGCTGATATCACTTATCAGCTAATCAATACCAGCTGCACCTACCAAGTAAGCAACAAATGATTCCATTCAATAGGAACATCTTCAAAGCAGGAACCCTTTCTTTCTTCTGCATTTCGATACCAACCATCGGCAATGAACACTTCTTCTTCGACGACATATTTAGACGGAACACTGTTACAACAGAGAAGATGCAGGAAACTTGGTGAGCACTTTAGGCTGCCTGTCTCATGAGTCCTAAAATTTTAACGGAAGATTTTATTAGGAAGGTTAGATGAAGTAATAAAAACTCGGTCAAGTTCTAGAGTCCCTAACCAGCGGTTTAGGGGGTCAGAATATACCCCCTGTAGGTATGCCTGTCGTAAGAGGCGACTAAAGTACCAGATTCAAGGGGCTGTGTAGCGCAACCCTTCAGGTTGCCAAAGCAATACATAGCTTCTCCAAACCCAATTGTCCACCTCACCTATCCGCGGCGAATCTTGTTTCACTAACAGACGAGGCTTTGGGGATCCCAAGCTCCTCATGGAACTTGGGGGTGGGGAGGGAGGTAATGGCCTGAAGGTTTAATGTGGCCACACAAATCGTTCCCGAGATGGTCGGGCTAGCACCTTAATGGTGCTGTGGTACCGGAGCGTACCGGATCTGTATCCGGAAACCCTCCCGCAAAGGACCGCCACATCGATAGCACTCCCCAAAGCCTTCGGGGAACAACCTTATCGCTACAACAGCAATATCAACAGGAGAGTAAAATTTCTGAATCCAGCGAAATAATTAGTAGCAAAAAGCTTTTTGCGGAAGACTTAATTATTTGAAAATCACTAAGCTAAAGACCAAGTGTTCTATATGTTGCACTCTCGTTATTAGCAAGCTCCTTATCATGAAGTTCTTCCTGCTACTGGTAATTTGTGGCACTCCATTTATTGGGCCAACCAAGTGCAAAATTTCACAAAACAATTACCGCAATAAACGTCTCTTGAAGATCCTCTCAGACGCAAAAGAGAATGAGAATGTGCAAATGTGTAGTAAGACATGCAGGAAATACTATCCCACGTACACCTTCGTACACACAAATTCACACACATATAAATAAATGCAAATGTATCATACCCAACAGCCTACTTGATTTCATATGTAGGCGTAATAATGCAAGAAAAGGGTGCTTACCACCTTAGCGTGCCATTATAATGAATCGCTGTAGGCCAATGGTGCATGTGCCACTTTTGGTTTTGCTGCTGGTCGATGATAGATACACCAACAACAAAATGCCGCAACTACAATGGTACTTAGTGAAACTTTCAATTGCTTTGCAAACAAACAAACAGACAAACAATAATAGTGACTACTTCTGTGTGTTATTTTGCTTAAAAATTCGCATATGTAGGTACGTATATACAACAGGGTGGCCCTTATGTATCGAAAGACCGACTTTTTCCAGTCTCACCTGTTCCAATCATCAAACGGTAGCAGCAAGCTAAAAAATATTAAATAAGTTTTGGTTTCGATTGGAAACGGATAAAGTACGTTGCATAGTTCAGATTCTCCGCGGGCTAAGATGGTAAGGGTATACCCACAGATGGTCGGTTTAATACCATAAAGGTGCTATTTTCGGAACATACCAGATCAATACTAGGCTAAGGACCATCATCATCGACACTACTTTCGAAAGCTTTGGGAAATTTCCTTATCGAAAAAGGAGAAAAGACCAAATTTTATAAGCACATATTTGGCCTATTATCGTTTGAAAGTGTGGGACTGAAAAAAAATCGTTTATTGTATTCATAAGAACTGCCCTTATGTAAAAACCGTTTACGACATACTTTGCAGATTGAGGTAGAGTGTATGTGGGGCAGCGTTTCATTTGCCACCAATTGCAAAAATTTTCGTAACGTATGATTTTAGTTGAAGTTAAGTTTTGCAAGTGCAATCCACTTCCATATGTACAGGGTCAGCAAACGGTAAATGGAAGACTTGAAATACAATTTTTAATGAGGCTTATCAAAAAAAGTAAGATTTTTCAATATTATAGACATGCTAACGGAAAAAACAGGACTACGTGGTCTTTCAAACAATCCTTATAAGTTATTTAATTGGACTTACGGAGCGCTGTCACGGGGAAACTGAGGATCTTTCACGCGTACTAAGCAGACATTTTGCTGTCCGAAATTTGAATTTAATTTTGAAGTAAAAAGTTGTCCGTCTGTATCCCTATCACTCTCATTGTCATCCCCGTCTACTTTTTGTTCCATTCCTCCTTCTGGGATTTAAATTTCTTTCATTTAAAAAGTGACCCTTCCTTCGCCTTTTGATTTTTCCGTCTTCGCCTTCTTTTTCTTCTATTTCTTCTTTTCTTTCCTATCAGTTCCTCCCTGTTTTTCTTTTCCATTGCTACTCCTATTCCCACTCCCGTTTTCACTCTCACTACCACTCTCACACTTACTGCCGCTACCATTATTACTTCCACTCCCACTCGAAATTTGATTTGTCGTTTTCTTAATAACAAGGGCGCGGTCCAGGACTGCCATAACAAAAGTCAGATAATCAGCCTTTTATATTGTATCGAATTTTAAGGACTGTCTTTTGTTATCGTTCGAATCGTGAACTGTTAAATAAGTATCTCAAATTTTCAATATTGCAAAATGTTCTTCATTTACAACACTACTATGGTAGCAGTACTTCACAACTAAATTACTCGCGTACTTCACTTATAGCGCGTCAAAATCAAACTGATCACTGTTCCTGAGGTTGTGGTGCTTTCATGCTCTCACTTGCCTCCTTTGCCTATTTCTCTTGGACCTAGACTGTTCGCGAACAGTTTTCTTAATAGTTTTTATTTATATTTCGTTTCTGTATCTCACAGTCTGGTATATAGCTTTTAATGGACTGCAGAGCTAAATATGCGACCCTAACATGACCTGCAGAAATCAGATTCCCGAAAATGGTATTATAAAATGCTGGGAACCAGCGACTTTAAGTCGCACGGGGCTAGTGGTAGTACTGCAGCCCATATTCATATACTGAAAAATCCTTCAGGCGTCTTGGTCCGGTTACAAGAACAACTACCACAAAGACCGAAATTTATATGAACTGAAAGAATATGTCGTAAAAATTATGGAGAAGAATAACTCTAAGTCTGCCGAAAAGACCATTAAATTACACTGGTTGGGATGCTGGAGATTTGGCCGAAGAAATGTAGAATATTTTCAACTAGGCTTTCAAAAGTCTCTTTCTCAAAACAGAATAAATTTCACTGCTGGAATAATGTAAAAATGGCTGACTATAAAATGGAAAGTAGAAAGGAGGTGATACTGGATACCGCTGAAGTTAAGCCCAAGCTGTACAGGACTCTGCCAGTGAGTATCGTTTGTCATGGACGGGTGAGATAATGGCAGAAAGTTCAAGTTATTTTTACTGCCAGAATTTGACCGCAAGTAATTCTCGATACTAAAACAGCATAAAGGAGGAACAGGAATTGACAGGATTAGGGTAGATAATTGATCCACTTCTATTTGGCAGAATAGAAGAATCACCCTGACGAGCTTGCTGCAAATCGCAGCACTTTCGCCGTGATATCTGACAGTGAGAGGAATAGCACCACAACCATGGTGATCCTTATATGTACACAGAGAAAACACTTTCTACCTAACTTTGAATCGATTTAACGAGGAGTCATACCAAACCTGTAAATGCAAGAAATTTGCAACAGATGAGAAGTAGTGGATAAAGCATTAATCCTGGGGGTATAAACGGGAATATTATGAGTCCCGAATGTGGGAAATGTTAGAAAATGAGTTGAGATAGTTTCAGCATCAAAATTCGAATAGGCAGACTCAAGATATTTAACCCACGAAAGCGGGCAGTGTAATTTCCTAAAATTAGACAAAGATGCAGAAAATAGGCTCTATGTGAAAATCCGGGTTTCCTGCGCATTACGAGAAGATCTCTTAATGATGGTAATCATAACACAATTAAAGCAGGAAAAATTGAGGAAAACTAGAAAGGCTGAAACTCGCAATATATTAGATAATTTTAATGATGTTAAGGGTCTTTGAAGTAAACATCCCTAAAAATCACCATAAGGCAGCGTCGAACATCCTCTGAGATGAAGTCTGATAATATATAAAACAAAAGCTTTAAACCATATACGCCGCCCTATATCTGCACAGAAAGTTCAGCAGTAACTGCCATAGAATGGGATAAGAAAGATGTTGTCATTATAAGATTCCACTACACGTCGCACAAAGTTTACACTGTTAATTATAGTTTGAGTTTAGTTTTCTAATACCGTAAATGACTCTGAAAAAAAAAAATAAATAAAGGTCCCTTTTGGGTTCTACAGCGCCAACATTAACGGAACTGGGCTTGTTTCCAAAATTGACGTCGTGAATAAAATAGCAGTACCTTTCCTGCTCGAATATCTAATATCACCCGTCCCAATACTTTTGGAGTATGCTGTATACGTATACCTATACATCTATAGTTAAGTATGTTTTTGCAGCTGAATTAAAAAAATTTGCTTATATTGCTAAACGACTCGGAAATTTTTGGTTCGCAAAATTTTAAGTAGCGGAAAATCGCATTGACCGGCCTAGTTAAAATTTAGAAGTACATGAACATACACGCACAAATACATATGCCATTCAAAGCACTTATATAGCCAAGAAAAAACCGCAACAACAACGCTGTATGCAACTAACAAACTTAAAAGTGAGGTTAAGGTGAACTTATGCAAATAAATGGCTGGTTTTTGCGGCTTTCAAATAACGAAATGCAACGTTGTTTTTCGAAATGGAAAATATGCAAATGTTAGGTCAATTTCAGGTTGCTAAATGAAAATAAGTATGAGTAGGCGAGTGTGTGCTATTTAAAATTTTTAAACTTCCGTTATTTTGTATCGGTACTTCCTTGGCTAAGAGTTTATTTTGTAAGCTCGAAAGCATGACAAAGCTGAACATTAATTACACTGTGAAAGGGAAAAATTCAAAAAATACGTCGTACGTAAAGATTCTTGAGTACGTCCAGAAAACTTAAGTTTGTGAATATGCCGGAGCTCGCACAAGGGTTGAAGTTGTACTACAAAAGACATAACTATACCCGAACCAAATAATTTCGGGCTTTTTGAGAGGAGCTTGCTGGGCTTCTCATCAGTAACAGCGACAAGTTATTCTTTTGTTGCTGGCTTATTAATCAATAGCGAATCAATAGCGAATTAGTATCATCGATCTTAGGTTTGCTATCGGATTATTTGCTTCGTGTTATTGACTTTTCATTAGTTTCTTATCGGCAGCTTACCGATGGGTCAACGATTTTTTATTGACATTTTCTCGGTATATCTTCAGAAACAAACCGATGAGGCATCGATAAAAAATGCAAAACACATCGATAACAAATTGCTGACACTGCGATTGGCAGTCGATATATTTTCGTTAGCCTATCGATACTCTTTGATAAGACAACTATAAATTTTCGATAACTAGTCAACACCTTTTTGATAACATATACGTAAATTTTAAAGAAATAATCGATTTATTTTCGAAAATAAATCAATTCATTTGCGACAGTAAATCGATAACATATCGATAACTGTTTGGACACAAATCGATACATTTTTGATAACAAAACAAACATTTTTCTACAATACAACGATACGTTTTTGGTACCAAATAAATAATACTTTAAAAATAATCGATAACTTTTAAATAACATATCTATAAATTATCGAAAATGTATCGATACCAAGTTGATAACTTTTCGATAAATTATTTATTACTTTGGATGGTAAATCAATAATCTTTCGATAACTTTTCGTTAACTCTTGACAAGAGATCGATGCATTTTCCATAACAACACAATAACTTTTCGCTATCAAACTAGTTACACTCCGTTAGAAAATTGATAACTTTTGAATAACAAGATAAGACTTCCATCGATATTATCACATAAAAATGACTTTACGATATTTCTAATCACATTTTTGACCTTTTTAAGTTGACACTTTGACTTGTTGTTCAATTTTATAGATTTTTTTGTTATTTAATATCCGTAAACGTCGAGAAATATAGATTTACAATTGATTTATATTTTTAGAATATTAATGATTTATTTGATCGTTTGAATATTTTAAATTTATCGATTTGGTTGATTATAGATTTCGAGACTCTTTACCAATTTACTTTTTGCTCTTTCAAATATTCCTACTTGTTCCTGTGATTTGCTTCATATCGATAAATAGCGACTTGCGCTACTGCGGTGCACTTTTATAGCCAATTACTAACTATAGCCGAAAGTTGTTACTTTTGCTTAATTTCGGTTTGGAGATTCATAAATTGTTTCACAATTTTCAATGTATCGATTAATTTTTCGATAATTTTCGTATTTTATCGATTTTAAGATACTTTTTTTACAAACTTACCTTTCTTATTATCCTGTTACATCGATAAATATCGATTTTTAATTGATTTATTTTGCTGTTGGTAGACTTTAATAGAGTTACTTAATCTATGGGCGATTTAAAATTTGTCGGATAATATCGATGGTTATACATATATTCAAGATAATTTAAAAATTTTTTGTGCTCTTTCAAATGTCCCCACTTATTTCTGAGATTTGCTTACCGTAAATGTATATCGATATATATCGACTTGCTCTAATACTGTTGATTTTTATGACCAATTACTGTCTTTGGCAGACATTTATATCTCTTGCTCTATTTTGATTTGATGATTCATATACATTTTCCTCGATTTTTCATTTAGCGAGAAATGTAGGCCTTAATTGAATTTAAAATATTTGGTATACAATTAAATTTTTAGTCGTTATTGTTAATTTTTTTTTTTTTTTTTTAATAGTGGTCGAGGCTAATTCCCCAAGCAATAAGAATTTCATCTTGCCCCAAACCCGAGGAAATTTCGTTTAAATATTAATATTTGAGTATATGTACTTTATATATCAATCTGTATCGAATTTTGTAAAAGTGGGCGGTACCACGTCCCTGAATAGAAGAATTTCAATTCACAATTATTTCAATTAGGTACCCAATCTTTGGTATAGAAATTCCATGTATGAAGAAAGTGTGATCAGGGCGATAGAGAAAGAGGTAGTGCAAGTAGGATTGGAAGTGGGACAGGGAAGCAGGGTGGGAGTAGGAGAGAGAGTGGGACACGTCGTATAAGAGATGGAAATAAATAAGAAGAAGAATGGAAGATAGAGTAGAAGTGAATGAGAAAGGGAGTGGGGAGGGTAAGCTAGGCACACTTTTTAAGTGTATATTCGCAAATTTTCGGGCAGGGCAAAATGTGTCGGGAATGAAGAAGATTACGATACTTCAATTCAGAGATAAGAGTTTAAAGAAAAATAATCTCATTATTACGCAGTAAGCAAGTTCTTAAGAAAAGTTCTTAAATGACAGCTACAACTATCTGAATTATATCCCTATAATAGTTACTGAATAGACATAAATTGAATAAAAAAAAACATTGAAGTCAAACACATTGAAGGCAAACACTTCACTTGTAATGCTCGCAGCATGTGTACATTCCGAAGCTCGAAAGCTTTGCTAAAAAAGTTTAAGCGTTTAATTTTAAGTCTTCATTTTTGTTTGCCTAATTTATGGTGTTTTAAACTTTGTTCGGTGCTTTGTGTTTTGAGTGTTTTGCCGACGCAATTGAAATTTCCGAAAGTAACAAAAACAAGGAAATTTCTTGTAAAATTAAAAGTGCAACACTTTCGGCAGATTTTGCATGCCATGGAGCTTTTGATGTGGGGTTGGCTTTTTCGCATACTCTGTAGGTATTCGTTTGTATTTGAGAATGAAAAAAGTTGAAAAATTAGAATCAGTTTAGAATGTTTATTTCCGCAGGGGCCATTTCGAACCTATTTCCAAATAATTTCAGTACTATTTGGGTACAGTTTCAGGACGTTCTTTGGGACTTTTTCGTAGCATATTCAAGATTATTTTTAGACCGTTTCGGGATTCTTTAAGGAGTATTTTTGTTGAGGGAAAACTCAAGAGTCCTTCAGGACTATTTAAGGACTTTGCGTCCGTGGATTTTTGGAATCAGTTTTTTTTTGGTGTTTGATATATAATATCGAAATCATATTGGGATTTTTTCGTGACCATTCCGGTATTTATTTGGACCGTATTGGGACACTTTCGGGGTCAATTTGGAACTAGTTCGGGATTCACTAAAAATTCTTTTTTGGCACTCTTTGTGTAAAATTTTGGAATGATATCGGGATTTTTATAATTTTGGATTTGTTTCCGTATCGACTCAGGACTATACTCTTAGCATAGCTTAAAATATCTCACATGCACTACATCTCCACAGGCGGCAAGAAATTGGAATAAGGAACTGGAGATGGACTGTACTTAAAGCATCTACAAGTAAATCACTCGTACAGACTTCCTAACTCACTAAGTATCTTTCAGGCGGAAATATATGCCATATAGAGAGAAGCTAAACTGCTCCAGGACAGTACGGTTTCAGACACGTCTTTGTCGGCGGCCAGGTATTTAGATTTGATAAAGTCAACTATCATGCGGAGGTGTCGAGCCTCGCTAGCGTCCAGAAGGCATTCCAATATATCCCTTTTCTAGGTCTCTGGGCACAGTGATATTGAAGGGAATAAATTTGCATATAAGATGGCCAGGAAAGTTTGCGAAATGGACAGAAGCGAGGTGGAAAGCTGTGTATGATCACGGCCAAGTTATCTCCTGAGGAAAATATAGCAACATGATATTTGGACATCGGACTTGCTGTAGACCAACCAGGATGATTGCGAGGTTTCAAGATCCTTATGGACATGTTTGAATACGAAATACGAAAGGAATTAGCTTTCTTACCAAGCTTAACAAATCCGTGGTGAGGGTACTTTCGGCTGCCATAACAGGTCAAAGCGCTATTGCACCAATGCTTCGACGGTGGCGCATACCAGCAAATTCGCTCAGCAGAAGCTGTCAGAATAAGGAGGAATACGAGGCGATTCTTCTCTTTCTCTGCCGATGTCCAGGACCGAAAACAAGACGACCCACATTTCTTAGCGTGCAGTTTTTCGACAGTCTTGCAGAGGTTGGGTAAGGTGGATCTTTGGCTCCTACTTAAGTTTTGCAGGGAAAGCAAATGGTTTGTTGAGGACTACAGGAAAGTTATCTGGTTGGACGAATATGTCACCACATAGCACTAACTGAGGGCATACACAATGGACAAAAATGAATGCGGGTGGAAGTATGGAAAATTCTCATACAAACCCTGTTAAATTAACACCATCTTCCTGCAATGCAGTGATACATAAAGTTACAAGAGACCAGTTTGCTATATTTATCGGCTTACCTTGAAGTATTGTCTGGATTGATTTTCATAAAATGCTTCGAAAGGGACTTTTTACAAAGTAGTACATCTAAGGCCATTTTTTTCGTAATATTTTCTTACTGAAATAAAGTTGGCGTATTTTTAACATTTAAGATCTTTACCGTTTCTCGCAGGGCTATTTTAAAACACCCCAAACCTCCAATTGGCATTATACCATCTTCCTTGCCAAAAGCAGGCAGTGCTTTTACTAATATTGCCCTAAATTAAGACCATACACACATGTGTATATATGCAATTTTTCAATCAGCCCGTGATAAGCCCTACCGTACAGAGATTAGTAGTTCATTAGGTAATCCGACTTTCAATTTCTGCTGACGTCAACATATTTTACGCATTTCAACTATCTTTTCATATACTCACTTACTAAATTCGTTGGCTTACATTCAAGGAAAATTGACTGCATTATTCGGCCTTCGAAAATTGGAATACGTGCAGAAACGTTGTTACCTATATATGAAGAATTGTATGCACTTTCTCTGTTCTCAATTACCTTTTTTGGGCAATAAATTTGAAACTCGCATTTGCTTTGTATGTAATTGGGGAACTTTTAGCCTTGCCAGCCATTTCCCTCCCAAACACTTTGCACGAAATTCATAATTATCATGTGGCATGCGTGCATGTTTGGACTTTGTGGTTTATTTTTGGTTAGCTTTGAACTTAATATGTTCATATGAGGTGAGTGTGTATGAGTTATGGTAGCATATATTAACAAAGGGTGAATTTTTTGAGTGGCAAGTAAAATATATTTCATTAGAAATGCGAAAATGTTAAGCCCTGATCTACAACCAAAATAGGACGGCGTATTATCGATTTCTTACCGAAGCGTTAACGTTTTGTTGTAGGTGTGTTATCGACAAAGTATAGACAAGTTATCGATTTGTTATACATTTTCTATCGACAAAAAAGTTTATCAATGATCGATGAGTTGGCTGTTGGTTATCGACGAGTTATAGATTTGTCGTAGGTGTGTTATCGCCGAAGTATAAACGAGTTATAGATTAGTTATATATTTTCCGTCGCTGACAAAATTTATCAATGAGCTTTTGATTTTTATCGAGAATTTATCGGTTTACTATCGAAAGTCGGACGGCGTGTTATCGATTTTTTACCAAAGCGTTATGTTGTAGGTGTGTTATCGACAAATTATAGACAAGTTATCGATTTGTTATACATTTTCTATCGATAAAAAAGTTTATCAATGATCGATGAGTTAACTGTTTGGTATCGACGAGTTATAGATTTGTCGTATGTGTGTTATCGCCGAAGTATAAACGAGTTATAGATTAGTTATATATTTTCCGTCGCTGACAAAAAATCAATGAGCTTTTGATTTTTATCGAGAATTTATCGGTTTACTATCGAAAGTCGGATGGCGTGTTATCGATTTTTTACCAAAGCGTTAACGTTTTGTTGTAGGTGTGTTATCGACAAAGTATTGACAAGTTATCGATTTGTTATACATTTTCTATCGATAAAAATGTTTATTAATGTTCGATGAATTGGCTGTTTGTTATCGACGAGTTATAGATTTGTCGTAGGTGTGTTATCGCCGAAATATAAACGAGTTTAAGATTTGTTATATATTTTCTGTCGCTGACAAATTTTATCAATGAGATTCAGGTTTTTATCGAGGACTTATCGGTTTACTATCGAAAATTATCGATTTGTTATCAATATTTTATCACGTTATCGCTTTATTATAGAAGCGATCTACATTACTTATCGAAACGCCACCGACGAGTTATTGTTTTGTTATCGAAAAGTTATCGATTATTTCTTGAAATGTCAACGATCTGTTATCAAAAGTGTCAATTATTTAGCAAAAAGTTAACGATTTTCTATCAAAAAGCTATCTATTTTTTATCGGGATGCTACCAAGCTATAATTGTCTTGTTATCGAATATTTAAAGTTATTGATTTGTTATTAAAAATTAATCGGTTTAATATCGAGAATTAATTTTTTAAGAAAGAGAAAAGCTTTTTCTAGATGGCGCAGGGTGGTGATATTTAAAAGGACGCTCGACTTTAGAAATTTTGGCTTCGATATTTAAGTAATATTACAAAATCGTGGTGGCCCGAAAGTTAGAAAATATATTAAAACGCAGGGATCGAGATGGTTAGGGATTTTTAGAAAACCCATTCAGAGCATGTAGAACATTGAAATCGATTTCAAAGTAACTTCATACTGAGCTGGAAACATTGAACCGTACATTTAGTTCAGGATACCTGGATACCTTCACAATGCAGGGAAATGAAAAACCTTTCCCCTAGAAGGCACATAGGTCGGTGTTATTAAAAATTTAGACGAAATTTGGGATATTAGGATCGATTTTCAAGTAACTTCCAAGTTACCGTGACAATGCAAAAAAAAAAATGAAAAAAAATGTCGTTCACGTGGCGCACGGGTCGAGGTAATTGGAAATTTAGAATATAAGGATCGCGGGTCAAGTAACTTTCAGGTTCAAGGACAGTTTAAGACATTTGACTAAAAGTTTCGCTAGTTGTCACCCGCATTTTCTAATACTTCGGAAAATTGTCGAAAGTAATCTTGTGATAAATTTTTTTTGGAAAGTTCCTATTGAGTGAGCGACAAGCTTAGTACGCCACATGAAGCTGAGAGCCCGATAAAGATGTATCAAAAAAAGGGAACATTTCCGATAGATGGCGCCCGGGTCGAGATATTTACAAATTTCATGCCAAAAGGAGGAATTTTGCGATCAAATTTTAAGAGATTTCTCGCGGTGCCTTTTACTTGCAACATCACACATACCTCTTATTACATACGCAATGTACCAAAATTAGAAAAATTTTCCGCTAGGTGGAGCTCGAGTCGAGATAGTAAAAAAAGTAAACTTAGTTCAGTAACTGCGCTCTACCTTTATATTTATGTTTCTAATCTACTGTTTAAAAGAGAACTGAAGAATCAAAATCATACAAAATTTTAACCCACTCCAAATAAAACACCCTTCCATTGTTAATAGCTATATACTGAAATGTGTTGTGCGTGTTTTTTTTGGAACAAACTACTTGTCTAAGCATTTTTGGTATTCATAAACTTTTTCCGATTCTGCGTCAGTATTTGCCTAAACGGTTTGATGGTATTTCGAGTAGGTTTTTCTACCAATCCAACAATTCTGTCGGGATAATCACAGTTAATAGAGCTTAATTTTTCTTTATATCTGATAATTGCTTGAAATTTTGCTAAACGGTGATTTACGTTTTACGTGCGCTAAACTTTTGTAATTCTTTCATAAACTTTCGATGTGTAGCTCGATCAATAGCTCAACGCGATTAGAAGTGAATTATTAGAGCAAAAGAAGAATGGAGTATAAATTAGCTATTCATAACAGAACATTACACATTCTTTAAAAAGCGAAATGTATGGGGTATTCCGTTGTGAGTTAACAACGCGCAAATATATCAAGTATTTTAAAAACCTCTAAAGAAGTGGAAGTTCTGGTCATAGATAGAGCGTGTACGCTCCTATCTGAAGACTCGGTGGAGGGGGAGCGAGGTTTGAATTTACTCAGATAGCCAAGCAGAGCTCATGGTGCTTAAATCCCTCATCACTTCGTCTAAGGTCGTCAGCAGCTGCTTCAAGCCGCAGTTAACTTCGTAAACATAACCCCCATATGGTTTTCTGGTCACAGAAACATCGAGGGCAACGAGAAGGCACAAGAACCTGCAATGGCAGGGCACTGCTGAATGAAAGAAGTTTTAATAATCACTGCCAAAATTACTGCATGCTGAGATAAATGCGATCCTTTTAACAGCATTTCCAGTAACTGCGGCGAGGGTGGCAGTAAAGAAACAATCATGTGTGAATGTCCAGATCTAGCACACACTAGGTTTCTAATTATGGGCTGTTGTACATATACTGTACAAGATATCAGCAGGTTCGTTGGCCACTCGAAATGGTTCGAACGTAGTACCAGCTAGCACCAATTGGTTCCAGGAGAAATGTGTAACAAAATGGCGCCCCGTTTGCTACTTGCGCTCGGATCTTTGATATACTGGCCACACTACACTGAAACCAATCGGCCAACATTTAGTTACCAATATGTAACTATTTGGATGCGTCCGAAGCAAAATGGGTATACCGTTTTCCTACATAAAAGCTTCAATTTTTTTTAAATAATTTCCCAGGTACTAGTATTTAGGTCTGATCATTTAAGGGAAAATTCATCGGAAAAAGCGTGATCACTGACGGAATTGCCAATATGGGCTCCAAATTGTATACTCGCACGTATTTCAAATCCTAGGGAAATTTAAAGGATACACTAGGTATAAAGGCGATCTACATAACTCTCAAATATTAAACTTGCCACCTTGTTTCGAAAATCAAACAAATCCACGAGTACGTACAGGTGGACTTCGTTGCAATTCTCTCTTCATAAGATGTTAGGACAAGAAAGAAGGGAGGTCTATGCCGTAGAAGCTCACAAAACATTCGATTCAATCAGAAAATCTGCATAGGTTAGTGCTGTGCTTTACTAACTTTTGTTGAAGTTTAACCTCGGGACCCCAAATATATAGGAAAATGGAGAAAAAGAAACAAAAATGGAAAGGGGAAAGCAAGACAAATATTAAGAGAGGAAGATTTTGAAATAGAAGAATTATAGAAGGTTATTGTGATTATTATGACGGAAATTCAAACTCTGTTGCTGTTGGTGGTGTTGATAGACTCGACTATATGACTATATGGCATGCAAATTTCTCATATGTTAGATATTTTTGTCCATTCGAAGTTTGCTATATAAAGATGGTTGCTCTCAATCGAAGATTTTGAACTCCGCAAATACCCTTTTCTAATGCCCGCTATTCTTGAAGTTATTTGGAACAGTTCCGTTTCAGTTTTTTCCGGTATACACTGCTATTAAATTTATCTGATTAGATATTGCATATTTTTCTTCTTCTTGACGCCTGTTACATGCTTCAATCTGTAGTCGTGGCAGAAAGTTGGTTTTGCTTTTGTAATGATTTGAGGGTACCATCTGTTTAATTTCCTAGCTGTAAACAAGAAGTAGCCTTCTCAAACTCTTTGATATTTAGAGTCGAAGTCCTTCCGTTCATATCATATGTTGGTAGTGCTAGTTGCCTTGATATCCATTGTATAGTTGTTAATCGTTGCGTTCATGTTACACTATTCAGGCTTTATTTCAGTTTTATTTATGTAGTAAGATTATATTTGAAAGCGCTTGACGTTCGCACATGCTTTGAGAAGGCAATTTTAAAAGTGTTTTTGCCCGAATATCGGAGAGGACTGCTTGGGGTCACCCATGCAATTGAAAGAGGGAGTAATGTGTCCATTACTTACGATTAGGCGTGGTCGGATGGTCGAGTTTAAATCAAACACGTTTAGTTAGAGTTTAAATGGACATTAATTCACTTTCTTTAATTGTTGTATTGAATAGTTGTTTTTTTTTTTTTAAGTAATAAAGAATATTTAAAGATATTTAATTAGGTTGATAATTTCAGTTGCATTTTGTTAAAACCTTAACACGATGACGACTCAGCAACAACTGCCTCGTGCCTGTTCGTAATTTCATCATACAGGGTAATTCAAGTGCCTGTTTTCCCATCGTTACAAGGTGATTCATATGTTAAATTTGGTTGATCAGCCTCTTCTCAGGCACGACTTATATTATTATCATTTACAGTCGGCCTCTCCTGACCACCTTGAGCGCCCTCACTCAACTCGCTATAGTTTTCAGCATCTTCCTTATTACTATCATCTTCCGGTAATAAACACCCACGTTACTATTTGTCGATTGTATAAACTGATATATAGTGATTTCGTGTTCGTCGTGTCTGTGGCAGGTCTTCGATAACATATCGATCGTTATCAAGGACTTTGGTGATTACAAAAGGACCTTTATATCGTTGCTCTAATTTTCTAGACATACCCGTACTTGGTGCTTCGTATTCCACTAAAACTAAGTCACCTTCTTGAAACTTCTTCGGTGGTGCATATATTGTGTCAAAACGCGATTTTGCTGCTGCTCGTTTTTCGTTTATTCTTTTCGCTACTGTCTCACGTAAGTTAGTTAACTGCTCGTTGTCAAGTGCTTCATCATTTGCTTGAAGACTTAAAATAATTCTATTACGCAGAATATCGAGAGGCTTATATCTATACAAAACTTTATGGGGTGTGCAACCAGTGGTACTATTTTTCATTGTATTTATGCACCACTGTACACATCGAATATTTTCGTCCCATTTCTTGTCGTTGGAGTTCGTCGGCAATAACATTGATAGAATCGTACGGTTTGTTCGTTCCGCATGACCATTAGCTCTCGGTGTTCGCACTGCTGTGAGTACGTGTTTTACATCGTTTTCGAAACAATACCTTTCCAATTCGCGAGATGTACACGCTGACCCTCTGTCTGTTACCACACGTATTGGCATCCCAACATAACTGCTTGCTTCTTTCAATGCCGCTCATACATGTATTTCACAGTTCGTATCGTTTGTCGCTTTTGTTTTGATTTCATACTTCAAAACTCGTTTAACTTTGTTTACATTCGCTGGTCATCACTTCGTTGACGTTTATACTCGTTACTACGTTTTCGACGTTGCTCGTTCGTACTTATCGTTGACGTTTTGGTACTTCATTTTCTTTCGTTACCCACTTGATGTCGCTGTTGAAATTTAAATTTCAACCCGCAATTCATGTATATGTATATTTCTCGTTGTATGATAATTTCTTCTCGCTCTCACATACGTTGAATTTGCAAATATATGCGCAAAGCTATTTAAACTTGCCGCTTTACGTATATATATATTTCGCAATGTTGGCGTCGCTGCTTTTTGGAGCCCTAGAGCTCCGGCACGTGCATTAGGAGAATTATGTCTTTTTTGCCCAAATTATGTAGGAATTTGCATATTAAACATAGCAGATTTTTTTGTATAACTTTCGCGATACCCGTGGACAATATTCTAATACATTTTCCCAGATTCTGAACTGAAAGAGGGATTAATGTGTTCATTACTTACGATTAGGCGTGGTCGGATGGTCGAGTTTAAATCAAACACGTTCAGTTAGAGTTTAAATGGACATTAATTCACTTTCTTTAATTGTTGTATTGAAAAGTTGTTTTTTTTTTTAAGTAATAAAGAATATTTAAAGATATTTAATTTGATTGATAATTTCAATTGCATTTTGTTAAAACGTTAACACGATGACGACTCAGCAACAACTGCCTCGTGCCTTTTCGTAATTTCGTAATACAGGGTGATTCAAGTGCCTGTTCTCCCATCGTTACAATGTGATTCATATGTTAAATTTGGTTGATCAGCCTCTACTCAGGCATGACTTATATTATTATCAATTACACAATATCCACCCGCTCACCATTCATCCATCAGGCCAGGTACCCCTACACCTTGGATTTGGTTGGTGCTAATGTTCCTATCGTTCCTCATATCCGCTTGTGAAGTGTCTACAAATAGTTGGGCTTAATTTTCCCAGCTCATGGATGAAGGGAATGATTCGCTTGTTAGTGAGATTCCACAGACCGACGTTTAGGCCCCTCGCCTTGGCAAGGCAGCCAACATTGAAGGGGATTCAATAAAAAATACTGTTTCGAACTTCTTCAATGTTTTCAAACTTGCTGGTGAGATATGGTGTTATTCAACTTAGGCGTAAATCATTTTGTTCCCTTTCTACTTTGTTACAAAAATATGAAGTTTGAAGAAATTTGAATTTACATCTGCTATTACATAGCCCACTCGCTTGTATGCATTTTAATAAACAAAAATAACTTTTAATTAATATAAATAAATAATTAAATTCACTAAAATTGCAAAAGTTTATATTTACACAATTATTTGTCAATAATAGATAAAAAAAACCTCAGCAATATAGTAATTGCACAAAAATAAAACAAGAATAAAAATTTAAATAAAATCCAATTCAAATGAAAAATTCTATACGCAATATTAAGTTTCCATTATTTAAACCAGTTAAATAAATTAAAATTGTAGTGTAAACATAAATTCAATTTTGAACGCAAATGTAAATAAATACTGAATTTATTACAAAACTAATATATATCCATTGAACCATATAAAAGAAGTAAAATAAAAAAGCGCAAAATGAATTGGAAATCACAGCAAGATTAATATTCAAATAAAATATGAAATGAGTAACAAGTACATATGAAGTGGATAGTGAAAAAGAGAGAGGGAGAGTGAGAAGAAATGTAATAGAACTGTGAGAAATTGTCTAGTTGTTGTTGTAGCAGTGCTTCGCATCATCCAAAAGGTGTGACCAATCACAAATTGTCATCAATACCCTCTAACGGGAGTCCAAGGAAACTTGCTTGCAGTTTCAACAAGCGTAGACCAGAGTGAGAGGGGTGTAAGAGGCGTTGGTTTCACAATGCAATTAAAAAGATGGCCGGGTCACGTTGCAAACAGGATTTCTGGTTAGGTAAAAATTCAGCTTGTTACAGTACCCACAACACCATCTAACTAGCGAGGCAAGGATACTTCCAAAAGGAAGAGAAATGAAATGCTGAGCAAACTGCTTCTGTTGAATTACAAAAAATCTCGGCATCCCAACAGACATCTGATTGGGGAGGCTACACAACCCAGGACTTAAGAAGTCATCTCCGCAAGTATTATGAGGAGAGATACTGTACCTGAGAGTTCAGCCGTATGTAGAAGAAAAACATAATAAGGCCCTCAGTAGGGGAAGGATGGAGGAGGCATGCTGTTAATTAAGATGATGTAGTTGAGATGCTATCCCTCACTTCAACTGCAAGAGTATTTAATATTTGCTCGGATAGTTAAGCACAAGGGAAGTCGAAAGCTGCCCGAGATTATCTGACCTCATTTGCTGTAGTATTGAACAACTTTTTGAGAAAAACTATCAAATTATCAGTGAGCAGCTTGAACAAAATAACACATGGCAAGAGTGATACCGTGTTGAATTTTTGAGGTGATGAAGTCGTATTTAGCTATGAATTATCATCTCTCGTAAGATTTTATTTTATCCGCATTCACTGCAAGGGACACACTTCAGTCTCTTAACCTAGATTAGAGAAGGTAGAACGTATGGCGCTGCTATTAAAATTAATGATATCAGTATCGTCAGCTTACGCCAGCAGTTGCACGATCTTATTACATATTGTATCATAGAGGCTTCGATCTAGTCAAGCAAGCCACCATGTTTACAGCTGCGTTTCGTTTCTAATTTCTTGGAGATAATTTAAAAATTCTAGCAGGGCTGCTGGTTTTGCTGAACATTATTTTACAATATTCAAGCTACCATTTTCTCGCTGAAGAAAGGTGATTCGACAGAGAGGAGGTCTATGTGTATGCTCTCATCATAAACGTATTGTAGCATATTTTAATAAATTCTTGATGACTCTGCACCTTATGTTATCGTTCAAATCGCTGAACTGTCAAATAGATAACTCGATAATTCACTTTAGCAAAATGTTCTTTTTTTACAACACTACTATGGTAGAAGTACTTCACAATTAAATTACTCGCATATTTCACTTCCAACATTCAAAAAGAAACCGTTTGACTATACCTTAGCTTGTGCTGCTTTTTTAGTCTCATTTGTCTCGCTCGCCTATTTCTCCCAGGGTCTAGACTTTTCGCCAACATCCCGTCTCTAATATTGACTTATTTATTTCTCTTGTCTGCATCTCGCATTGGATCTGGGTATATACATGTACATATATACGTGGGTAATGTCGTCTGCGCTCTTTGTTACTGTGTACATGTGCTGTCGTTGCTCTTAGCTGCTCTTTATATGTATGTGTGAGTTTTTTATTCCTTCGTCTCACTTAGCTGCCGTTTACATGCATATGTGACAGTTTTCTTCGGCGTATATATTTATACTCAGCTGAGCAGAGCTCACAGATTACATAAATTTTGTTCGCATAACTGTACCCCGTAACGGCATAAACTAATCGAGATAGATATAGACTTCTATATATCAAAACGATCTGGGCGAAAAAAGAAATTCATTTAGTCATGTCCGTCCGTCCGATAACTTGAGTAAATTTTGAGATATATTAATGGAATTTGGCGTCTAAGTTCCGGAGCACTCATCTCAGATTCATATTTAAAATAAACGAAATCGGACTATAATCAAGCCCACTTTTTCGATATCGAAAATTTCGAAAAACCGTAAAAGTGCGATAACTCATTACCAAAGACGGATAAAGCGATGAAACTTGGTAGGTCGGTTGACCTTATGACGCAGAATAGAAAGTTAGTAAAATTTTGGACAATGGGCGTGGCACCGCTTACTTTTAAAAGAAGGTAATTTAAAAGTTTTGCAAGCTGTAATTTGCCAGCTGAGTATGTAATGTTCGGTTACACCCGAACTTAGCCTTCCTTACTTGTTTTCTATTAGACTGTTTAGCTACATATATATGTATGTCTTTGGAATAGAATAATGTGATGCCAACCGTATACAATCTTTGATTTTCTTGTCGGTTTTATTTGTATTTTTTACACTTTGTTGTTGTGCATTTCAAACAATTTTTTTTTGATATTTGCAATATAAGCAAACTTTGTAAAAAATTTACATAAGAGAAATACTGAAGCCCAAGATTACATTTTTGTTTATTTTTCATGAACATAAAAGAATATGCTAAGCCATATAAACACCATTCGATATATTCACTTAGCATGCGGTGCAAATATTTCCATTAATTTTGAAATTTATGTAACATTTTAATAAAATTTTCACATAAGGGTGGTGCAGAAAACAAATGAACAAAATTTCGGTTAGTATCCGAAGACAATAAAAATAAGCCTCTTGTCAATACCGAGGGTGCTTGGGCTGTATGCAGTCCTTAAGTATTGCTTTGAGTCATTCCAAAAGCGTTGCACTTGAAATTGGAAGTATAGCTTTATAGCAGCTTCGTATTGTTTAAAACGTACATACATAAAGTAAGCATTTTGGGTGGTTTGAAAAAAAAAATGCAAAAATTCTCCCATAAGTTAGGTTAAGTTGAACTGGATGGTCCGTGCAAACATAACATAGACTGAATGAGTCCATAGTGTTTACAAAAGTATATTTAACAACCAAACTGAAAAACAATTTCAAAAACCAGGAACTGATACTAAGCTTTGTAGAACTAGAAGCTTTCTAGGACCTATGCCACTTGCTGCTGCTGGATCTGACAACCGTATCACTCCTATTAGCTTAAGTCTTAGCCTAGCAAGAGAAGGACACCTCCTACATCTGCCATCACGGACCCAGTCTAACTTAGAGGTATGCGACGTCGGAGGGCAGTGTCCAATCAGAATACCCATCATGGGTCTGCAGTCCTCTCCTTTTAATGATAGCAATAACTTTGTTAGTCTAACGTTGTAAGACCTACACATGAGCTTCCACATTTTATAGCCCCGCGCTTGGGTTCGTGTGCATCTCTCGCCTTTCCTTAATCTCACCCAATCTATTTGATACATCTACGGAGCAGGCTTCGAGGGATACGCCCTTTTAAGCCAGTTCATCCGCCCTTTCATTCCCATCTATTCCCATATGCCTTGGGACCCTTCTTCCAGTGTTTTCTGCTTCTTGGGTTATGGCTATTATTTCCCCTCGAAAAATGCTACAGTGATCTAGCAGCTTGTAGGATCCGTTTCTGGATCAGCACAGTATATTGCAGAACCATCGGCGTAGACTTGTATCGCCCGTACACCATTTGAGCACCCTTGTGCCAACCATCTGCCTCTATTGTGGCTCTTAGATTCCTTTTGAAGCATAGATACGGAATCAGGTAGTCTGTTCGTCTTGTAACTGATCACGCTATACTGCAATAGCCGTATGGTCTGCGCTGGAGCTGCACCGTGGCACTGAGCATCGTAGAAGTTGTTAGTGCTATATGTTCCCTACCACCAGTTCTACAGGTGGAATGTGCAGAATGGCATGCAGTGCAGCCGTCGGGGTTAATTTCAGGGCTCCCGTAATGCTAATTTTTTAAGTTAGGTTGTTTTTTGTGTGGCTGTCCACCAAACAAGGACTCCATAGTATACGATGGGCTTAACAATTGCTGTAAACATCCATTGAGAGGGGGATAGACCCCACGTAAGCCCTAGCATTCATTTACATGCATAAAGTACCGTCGAGGCCTTGTTCGCTCTCGTTTCCAATTTGAGCTGCCGCGACAACTTTTTGTCTAGAAAGATTCCTAGATATTTTCGGCAAGGTTTCTCCTGCAAGGCCACCCTGGCCTGGCCTGGTCAAATTTGAGAGCTTGTACCTCTTAGTAAAGAAGACCATATTAATTTTCTTATTGTTAGCGAACAACCCAGTTTTGTAGCATATTCCGAAGTACCCGATACATCAAAGAGCTAATTGTTCTCCGCTCCATATAAAGGTTATGTTAAGTGGATCTTGGTTTTTTTATTTTTTCAATCCTTTCGAATGTAGCCGACATTTTTTATACCTTTCATGAAAATGAAATAACTTTGTCACGAATCTCAACATTGTAATTCCTTAAAGGAAACTAGATAGATCCACCAATAAGTATACCGAAATGATCAGGATGAAGAGCTGAGTTGATTTAGCCATGTCCGTTTGTCTGTTTGTATGCAAACTAGTCCCTCAATTCTTGAGATATCTTGATAAAATTAGGTGAGCGGGTGTATTTGGGTGGCCGATTAGACATTTGTCGGAACCGCCCGGATCGCACCACTATAGCATATATCCCCCATACAACTGATTTTTCAGAAAAGAGTTTTTTTGACATATCTTCCTCAATTTATAAGATTGAATCTTCAAACTTCACCATATGCTTTCGTATATTGCACATATTGTTGTCTGAAAAAAAAAAAAAAAAAAATGGATGACATCGGTCGTATATATAGCATAAGTATATCCCCCACAACCGATTGTTTACATAAGAATTTTTTCGTAATCACTGTCCCATTTTAACAGATAGATGCTTCAAATTTCACCGAATGCTTACGTATTGAGCATTCATTTTTGTCTGAAAAAATTTCATAGATCGGTGGTATATATTATATATATGTATCTCATACAACCGATTGTTCGTAAGGATTTTGTAAGGAGACCAACCCAGCCTAATATGTCTGCTTAGTGCAAATATTTTATTTCAACATTTTAGGTGTTTGTGATTTTTTTATATTTTCATTTAACTAATATGAGCCGTTGTATGTAACAACAAATAAAAATGTCATATAAATGCTTTCGCAAATATTGTTCGGTTTTATTAAATAATTTACATATTTATATGCATGCACGTCGA
This sequence comes from Eurosta solidaginis, assembly GCF_040869045.1. Taxonomy (NCBI): domain Eukaryota; kingdom Metazoa; phylum Arthropoda; class Insecta; order Diptera; family Tephritidae; genus Eurosta; species Eurosta solidaginis. Next base: position 24,607,209 of record NC_090323.1, read on the forward strand.
CAGAAATTTGCATTTCTTAAACATGCTGTTAAAAAGAGAAGCAAACTTAGCCTTAAAATATGTTTTTATGCTTCTTAAGTCAAATAAAAATTTGCATTAGAATAATAATGTTGTGCGTACAGCCGGGTAGCCCTTTGTATTTTGGGTTTCCTACTTAATAGATCTTATGCAAATCCGGTCTGAACGAGTGTTGCAAACTCCTTTGCCAACACATTGGCGTTTTCGTTACCTCCTATCCCTTTATGGCTAGTAACCGAGCATAGGTGTATGGTTCGGCCTGAGCGAAGTTTTTCCAACGCCTCTTTGCATTTCAGAAGACTTCTTGATTAAGTTCTATGTGAGATTATTGCCGTAATCGCCGCCTGACTAGCAATGTATATGCATATATGGGCGCAACTGCAGCTTAAGCACGCTTCGTCCAGAGCTTCTACTGCTTTCTTCACTGCTATATTTTCCGTTTGAAAGACGTTGCTGTAATTTGGCAGCCTGTAGGATTTCACTTATTTCTGAAGCGACACAGCAAACCAAATACCCGAACTCTTTCATTAATTTAGAACCATCCGTATACACGTGTATAGTATGTTCTGCCATTTTTGCAACCTAGCACCAACCCTCCGGCTCAATTTGGCCCGAAGATATCTTTACATAGGAAAATGTATTACATTAACTTAAAAGTTTTACATGAAAATTTTGTTTCAAAATACGTATGCGGTCTAAGTTGGTTCTGTTCCATAAATATCTAGGTGATGACAAAATCAAATGAAATGAAAATGAATACATATTTAAATAAACCGTTAGACGTTCGTTAGTTGGCCTTTATCACCATTTGGTCTAACATTACAATATGGTGTGTTAGAAAGCGGTTGCTGAACGCGTGTTTGAAAAGTTTGATTCACAGCGAACAAACACACAAATTGTTTTTTTATATTACTTTTTGCTCAACAGTTTTGCTTATATGTATTACGAAAGAAATCGACTATTTTGGATGTTTCTCAAGATGTGTGCATATTTAGTCGAGTTTGTTGCATAATTATATATGTTGCGCCAAAACCAAAACGAAATGAAATAAAAGCATGTGCTATCAAATGCTGGTTAGACTGGGTTGGTCCCCATACAAAAAAAACAAAGTTTACCTGATTCTTATCATACTTAGACCTGAAACTCATGATATTTTGGAGGAGAAATTATTAACAGCTGTTATACTAAATTTCTCAACATAAAGAATTCAGGCCGTCAAATAAGGAAAAAGAGCGGACCACGACCACATTTTTACTTTTTCAAGTTCCTGAACGTGTTAACAAAAAAAAAAAAAAATTTCGAAATGTAAAATTTCGAACATCGAACTTCGTAAGCTGATGTCTTTTTTTTTGGAGGATAACTTCGAAAAACGGAGGTGGTACTTTGTTTACTTAAGCCTCAGTCTCTACTAAAAAGTGGGCTTTGTCTAATACCCAGAAAAAAAGTGGATTTTGTCGCATAATGTTATTATTATAAATACGAAACAACAGGTTTGACTCACTTATTTACTTTGACTTCCCCTATTCATGATATTTGGCACATCTTTATTAACTTTTCAATGCAAACCCTAATACTAATTTTTCCTCCAAAAATATCATGAGTTTCAGGTCTAAGTATGATAAGAATCAGGTAAAATAACAGTTGCAATAAATATATTTAAAATGCTATAACTGCCTTGTTTATTATTTTGGTAATATGGTTTAAAAACAACATTTTCTTGAATTTTTAAGTACTTTCCTTTGGCAAGGAAAAAATGATACTTTAGGAGGGTTACAACTTTGTTAGCTGACCTAATCATGTGAAAACGACTTCATAGCTTAAAAGGACATTAAACGGAAATGTGAAGCTTTTCAAGGCCAAAATAATGGCATATCAATTAAAAATCGGACGTCAAATAACCCAGTTGCAATGAAAAAACCTTTTCGGCTGTATTTCGAAGGATCACAAAAAAAAAAAAAAAAAATTAAAAAAAAATTTCCGAAACCCTCCCAACATTCTAATGCTGGTGTTTTTCAGCATTTGATCTGATTAAAAATTCTGATGTTAAACGCTTGCTAAACGCATGTTTTAATTTTTGGTTTCCAACGAACATACATACAAACATATGCTTGACTGCTTGGTTCACAGCGGACAAACAAACAAAACTGTCTTTTTTTTAAAGAAATTTAGAAATTTGGGATGTTCACGTAGACGTGGTTATTAGGTAATCTCTTAAAATACTAAATAAGTTTGACAGAAATAATTTTTAAACAGATAAATTGACTATCATGACGCGAAATACTATTCTTCTGATACCGATATTGGAATTTTCATTAACTAAAAAAATCAAGTAAGTTACCACTTTGTAATAAATTCTTGGGAACAACACATAGGTAAGCGAGCTTGGAGCGAAGCATGTTAGCTATACGAAAAATTTATTCAAAGTAATGTATAACAAACGTATTGTGCGAAAGAGTAAAGCTCAACGTAAATCGGCTGATTGTACCTTAAAAGTGCAACCTCAGACATTTTAACTCTAGTTAATATTTATCAAATAGCTCAACGAAATTTCTACATTAACATCAACGTATTATATCCTATCCTATCCTATTAAACACCAAACTTGTTTCACATAAACTTCAAGCCTTTACAAAATCTTATTAAAGTCATCCAACTCAAAGATACATTTAATCCTGAGCAACAACAAAAATCTAAAGGATGAGAAAAAATCTGATGCTATTATTTCGTTACTTCTTCTTCTTTCAACACTCTAATACCATGTAATGTGCTATTTAAAGCCGTTGACTTGCCTATTTACAAAATTTGTTGCTTGTCTGCTTAAAGGACTTTTGTATACATTCATACATTCATACATATAATATGTAAGCACCTTTCTTGTCTTTCTTTGCTTAATAGCTTCATTTTCTACGCTTCGTAGGGTTCATACACCTCAACAAGTTGGTTTGTCAACTTTACTTTCTGCTATTTTGTCGACATTTAATTCTCAACAAATAAGTTTGGCAGAAGAAAAGCCACAAATTTTGCTCACATTAGTGGATTTTGCACTTTTATTTACTTTGTTTTTGTTTTTTTTTGTGGCAATTTTTGTGTTATTCTTTGCAAAGATTTTGTGTCACGCTCGTGTGGGTTATTTTTATTTATATGTATTAATTCTGTTTTACTTTTGCTTGTTCTGGGTATTTTGCTACTTTTCTGATCGTTTTTATGGTTTTGTTTTATAATTTTTTTTCTTTTGTAAAAATTGCCATGGTAAATCTTTCTTTCACTGTATTTATTTTGAGTTATATAACAAACATACCAGCCACTATGTACACACTACCGTATTGCCTCTAACGAAGTTGGCTAACCCCAGCTGTGGGTCAACATGACGTATGAGCAACAATGCAAGTCGTAAGAAATAAGCTTTATGAGGGAGCGACGAATTTATTTAACATTTTTTTGTTTACTAAACTTGTAGGCGTTTTTTTATTTAAAATTCGCTATAATTTTCTCCCCAAGTTTATTTTAGGAGTAACAAGTAAGGAAGGTTAAGTTCGGGTGTAACCGAACATTACATACTCAGTTGAGAGCTATGGTGACAACATAAGGGAAAATAACCATGTAGGAAAATGAACCGAGGGAAACCCTGGAATGTGTTTGTATGACATGTGTATCAAATGAAAGGCATTAAAGAGTATTTTATGAGGGAGTGGGCTATAGTTCTATAGGTGGACGCCATTTAGGGATATAGCCATAAACGTGGATCAATGCGTTTGTACGATATGGGTATCAAATGAAAGGTGTTAATGAGTAATTTAAAAGGGAGTAATCCTTAGTTCCATAGGTGGACGCCGTTTCGAGATATCGCCACAAAGGTGGACCAGGGGTGACCCTAGAATTTGTTTGTACAATATGGGCATCAATCGAATGGTGTTAATGAGAGTTTTAAAATGGAGTGGTGGTAGTTGTATATGTGAAGGCGTTTTCCAGATATCGACCAAAATGTGGACCAGGGTGACCCAGAACATCATCTGTTGGATACCGCTAATTTATTTATATATGTAGTACCTGCCATGATTTTAAGGGTTTTTTATTTCGCCCTGCATAACTTTTTCATTTTCTTCTACTTAATATGGTAGGTGTCACAACCATTTTATAAAGTTTTTTTCTAAAGTTATATTTCGCGTCAATAAAACAATCCAATTACCTTACCATGTTTCATCCTTTTTATCGTATTTGGTATAGAATTATGGCACTTTTTTCATTTTTCGTAATTTTCGATATCGAAAAAGTGGGCGTGGTTATAGTCGGATTTCGTTCATTTTTCATACCAAGATAAAGTGAGTTCAAGTAAGCACGTGAACTAAGTTCATTAAAGATATGTCGATTTTTGCTCAAGTTATCGTGTTAACGGCCATGCGGAAGGACAGACGGAAGACTGTGTATAAAAACTGGGCGTGGCATCAACCGATTTCACAGAAAACAGTTAGCGTAATAAAATCTATGCCCCTACCAAATTTCAAAAGGATTGGTTAATTTTTGTTCGACTTATGGCGTTAAAAGTATCCTAGACAAATTAAATGAAAAAGGGCGGAGCCAAGCCCATTTTGAAATTTTCTTTTATTTTTGTATTTTGTTTGCCCATATCATTACTAGAGTTGAATGTTGACATAATTTACTAATATACTGTAAAGATATTAAATTTTTTGTTAAAATTTTACTTTAAAAAAATTTTTTTTTTTAAAGTGGGCGTGGTCCTTCTCCGATTTTGCTAGTTTTTATTAAGCGTACATATAGTAATAGCAGTAACGTTCCTGCCAAATTTCATCATGATATCTTCCACGACTGCCAAATTACAGCTTGCAAAAGTTTTAAATTACCATCTTTTAAAAGTGGGCGGTGCCACGCCCATTGTCCAAAATTTTACTAATTTTCTATTCTGCGCCATAAGTTCAACTCATCTACCAAGTTTCGTCGCTTTATCTGTCTTTTGTAATGAATTATCGCACTTTATCTGTTTTCCGAAATTTTCGATATCGAAAAAGTAGGCGTGGTTATAGTCCGATATCGTTCATTTTAAATAGCGATCTGAGATGAGTGCTCAGGAACCTACATACCAAATTTCATCAAGATACCTCAAAATTTACTCAAGTTATCGTGTTAACGGACGGACGGACGGACATGGCTCAATCAAATTTTTTTTCGATCCTGATTATTTTGATATATGGAAATCTATATCTATCTCGATTCCTTTATATATGTACAACCAACCGTTATCCAATCAAACTTAATATACTCTGTGAGCTCTGCTCAACTGAGTATAAAAAATTCCATCTTGCGTGGTTTTAATGAATTGCTATAATTTGCTCGAAGTTTAGTTTCAATAAAAATAATAAGCGGAAAGAAGGGAAATAATAAGAAGAATGTTTAAGTTTCTTCACCTGGATATCATACGTGGCTTCAATCTCTGTATCTGTGGGTTTGCACAGCCTAAGACCGACCATATTGATTAGTTTTTGCAGGTCCGGGGAACTGTAGCCGTAATGACAGTCTACTTGATACGGTAAGGTTGTTTTAAGTTGATGGTGGTGGGTGGGAGGGATGATATTATTAGCTCATCAGTATGATCTACGTCATTACCCAGTGCCACAATCTTGGCCATTGTCTTCCGGTTTTCCTTGTCACTGCTCTTCCCTATCCACTCTTCCTATTTTTCTTCTCAGTACATATTTTCATCCTCTAAGTATTTATGTCATTCCCAGCATCCTTTTAATATTCTTTCATCAAAAAGATTTTCCACAGATTGTGCTTTAATACTTTTTCTAACTTTTCTCTGAATTCGATTTGGTCAAACGTGGGTTCTCTTTAACTTTTTCTCTTTCAACTTTAATCTTGGTTATTTTCGTATTTGTGCAAAATTTTGTGCTCATTGTTGATGTGTGCCAAAGGTAATGTAATAATTTGTTGTTATATTTGGCTTACTTGCTCCACTTATTGCGGTGTTAAAGTAAATTTTTGTAAACAAGTTGGTCCAAAAGGGACTTTTGTAAGCGAGGTTGTTTACCGGAATATATGAATGCGTGAATATGTATGAGTGTATTTGCTCAGTTTTATATGCACGTTCTTTTATGCTATATCGAAACGTGTGCTTGTATGCATATAAATATGTATTATTTATATAAACAGCCATATATTTATATAAGCTTCTTAAATATTCTGTAAGTAGCATTTACTGCTTTGTAGTCACTTTTTTGACACATTTGTTAGCCATTTGCTTGCTTTTACTCTTTTCTATCTTTTCATGTGGCTTATTGTATTATTGGGGTATTCTATTTGACTTACGTGGGTCATGCAAAACCTTGTATCTACACAGAAAGAAATGGGGCTAGTAAAATCAGCCAATCGGTTCGGTTGTTCTTGACTTAACGGAGATTCGGCGAAATTGATCAAATTATGGTTAACTCGACCGACTTCTTTGTCAAGCGAACAAATTAGTTTAGTCATTTCAACAGAAGAGAAATTGTCGCTCTTAAGTTAACAAAATTCTGTAAAATTGACAGACTCTCAATCAATCCAACTGATTTTTTTGTTAACACAACTGATCTCACTGGTCATTTCAACAGCGCTCAACAGTCAATACATGACCAAATTTCACAGAGAATTTTACGCTCACTGCGCTCTCTACTTTGTACTTATGTATGCTGTGTACTATATGTATGCACATATTTACGTATGTATATGGCGGCCGTCGTGGTGTGATGGTAGCGTGCTCTGCCTACATACCGAAGACCCTGGGTTCACACCCCGAGCAAAGCAATATAAAAATTTTAGAAATAAGGTTTTTCAATTTGAAGAAAATTGTCCTAAGCGGGGTCGCCCCTCGGCACTGTTCGGCAAGCACTCGTAGTGTATTTCTGCCTTGCAAATGCCGAAACATAGGTACTTTCGTACAAAGCTGTCGCAACAACCTTTTTTTGTTCATTTGACTACTAAAACGGTCAATTACGAATCAACGATTTGTGCGCAGTTGATTCAACATCTTGTTGCGATGGATAAAAATTGACAGAAATTTCGGTTGAATTGACCCGTATTTCGGTTGATTTAACTAGTCTTTTTCTTTCAGTGTATGTTTGTATGGTAAGTAAGTAAGTTTGTTTGTTAAATGTAAATATATTAATACACATTTGAGCTTTTCACTTTTGTAACTAGAAATGTTTTTTTTTTTTGCTGTGGTTGGTTTAAAGTGTTGCTTCAGAACTGATTTTTTTTTATTTATACAACAGCCAAGAACCTTCGCAAGAGCATCTAAAGCTTTTCTCCGTTAATGGACCTCACAGATAAATAGCATGTTATCGTATCAATAGCATTGTAAATTAATATAAGTGAGCGCTAAAAAAGCACTGATCGGTTATGCCGGTGCTATGGAGTACATGCAAACCAGAAAACCTGCTGATACTAGGTTAGGTTGAACTGGCCGGTAAATAAAGACCTCGCATAGACTAAATGTGTCCATAGCGTTTGGTGTGACGACCAAATGTAAGAACCCCAATCAAGTACCAGGATTTATGTTATAGAATAACTGCCTCCTCTTTGCAAATACTACAAGTTTTCTAGGATCTAGCTTCATTGCTGCCTCGATAACTGGGAGCTCTGCCGCCCCTTATAACTAAAGTCTTTACCTTTTGAGCACAGGACAAGAACACAGAACGTGCTCAACCGTTTCTTACTGAAGTTTGCACTTCCTACATCTGCTGTTACTAATGAATCCTTAGTTATAAGCATGTTACGCCAGAAGACAGTGCAGAGTTAGTATGCCCATCGTAAGCTTAAGTCTTCTCTCTTCAGTGATATGAGCCACTTTGTGAGTCTAATATCATAGGTTTTGCACATGATCTTAGAAATTTTGCAGCCCACGCTTATGTGAGTGCCTTTCCTGCTTGATATATCATATGCAACTTCTGTCTCCTTTTGATATTTCCCAAACGGATTGGGACGTTTACCGTCGATTCAGCGATTGCTGCACCCTCCTGATGCACTGATCGGCCTTTTCGTTACCTTCTTTCCTTTTATGAACGATAACTCAGTACAGACGTATGCATGGTCCGGCCTGAGCGAAGTTTTTCTAATGCGGACTCAGTACGAATGTGTAATTGCATATGCTCAATCAGCACATTCTGTACCTTTGTTGGGCATGAACGCATGGCTGCCACAATGAAAACAACTCCCAGGAACTACAGTTTGGCAACAGGTTTGTCTATCGTCGCCAGAATTGCCCAAGATATCTAAGCAGCAGCTTCACTTATCATGAACCTTCCTTGTCTCAAGCGCACAATTGACACAATTGCAGGGTGTATTGTAAAAACCCCCTTCTGTCTACGGAGTGCAATGTCACTACTTCTTTACACACAATGCGGTGTCTCTGTAGGGTACATTAAAGTATATTATATATAATATTTAAGTAAGTAGTAAGTATTTAAGCTGATTTCATTGTCTATGATTTTCTGAACTGCTTTGGAAGCAAATCATGTTAAAACATTAGCCTTGAAGAATATCGTTATGGAGTAGTCTTTTTTTTTTGAGGCCTTGTCTCCTGATCTTTGCTACCTTTTCTGTAGAACGGCTCAAGAGATCCCGTTATATGCTGGAGATTGGAAGCTCTAAAAAACCCTACCGCGCCTATGCTGAATAGTTCATTGGCAAAGCTGGATTCTGCAAGTGTTGGTCTGACAGCCTGAATCACTAAAGCCTTTTATCTCCTCCTGCCTTCTGGAATAATTGTAACATACTCTGTAGTTAATGTTTTTCTTCTAGCTATATGCGTGTGTATGTGTGAGTAACAGCTGCTGCTCTTAGCTGATGAATATATGTGCGTGATTGTTTCTCTTTCTTCTTCGCTCTTACCTGCGGACTACATATGTGCATGTGAAATAATCTCTTCGGTTCAAGCTGCTGGTTATTTGTGTGTATATATTTTTCGTTTCCTTATATGTATGTATGGCTTACTTGTACGTTGTATTTATTTACTAACAGCTTAGTGATGTTAGAAATGCTAATATTCGTCACAATATTTACAAACTCTATTCATTTTCGTCCGAAGATTCTTGTATTGATATTTCCATATTTTTATTCCGTTCGTGGAATTGAAATGGTATCTCAAAATCGTAAGTCCTTAAAGGACAAGATATGGACCCAACAATTAGGTATTCCAAATTAATCAGGTTGATGAGCTGTGTTGATTTAGCCATGCCCGTCTATCTGTCTGTATGAACGCAAACTAGTCCCTAAATTTTTAATATATGTATATTGATGCAATTTTGTGAGGTGATATATTTGGGTTTTCGATTAATCATTTGTCAGAACCGACCGTATCGGACCACTTAGGCACGTATCCCCAACCAACAAATTTTTCGAAAAAGAGGGTTTTTGTCATTTATTTCTCATTTTAACAGCTAGAAGCTTGGAACTTCACAGGATATAAGGCCTATATTATTGTCTGGAAAAATCGCTAAGATCTTTCGTATATATAATATATATCCCATACATTTGTTTGTTCTAATTTTTTGAATTTGTGCTCCAATTTCAGCTCCATTCATGAAAGGTATGCGGTCCTCGGCCCAGCCAAAGGCAATCTCGTGCTTACCTGTTTTCTTTTCTTTCTTCCACCTCGAAAATAAAATGATTCATCTGGAATTTCCTGAAGAATAGAGACAGCTTTCTAGCCCATTAAATTTAAATCCTTCAAAGTAAAAGTTATAAGTCTCTCAAAGATCGTACGGAAGAGAATCTAAAACACCCTTCGAAGAAAAATAACCTCCTAAAAATCTATACGAAGTTTGGGCAACCTTATCTTGCACATAGTAAAACTAAAATCGACTAGGCTACAAAGCCGCTTACTTCAAAAATTACACCAAAACGATGTGTTTGCATAAAATAAATAAATGTAAGGCGCGATAACCTCCGAAGAGATTTTAGGCCCAGCTACTCTTCCAAGTGCTCCTTTAAATTTTTCTTACAAAATGGCGGGACGGGATCTACTTGTTTTATGCCGACTCCGAACGGAATCTGCAAGGCAGACGAGTTTTCATTGAGAGCTTGTCATGACAGAAGTACACTCGGAGTGCTTGCCAAACACTGCCGTGGGGCGACCCAGTTTTCAATTGAAAAAGCTTGTTTCTAAACTTTTGATGTTGCTTTGCTCCGGGGGATGAACCCACGATCTTCGGTGTGGTAGGCGGAGCGTGCTACCATCACACCACGGAGGCCGCTGTTTTACAGGGTCTCAGTTATTAGAAGATTCATGCAAAGGAGTTTAACTGACGAAATTTAGCAAAAACTATCGCTGCTATTTTCAGGTTCGCAGCTGTATATAAATACATATTATGTTTGCATTTGTAGTTAAATTAACACACATAAATGTAAATACAACGTACGAACTATTTAAGTGTAAGTGAAGCGACAATCAAAGCCGTACTTGAACAAGAAATTCACAAGAACGAGCCGGCATATCTTTTGAATATAGCACCACTATTTTGCTATTAATCCTACTACAACACCTCCCTCTTGTTGCCACAATTAAGGTAATATGTTTAACACAAATAATAGGTCTATAATAATAGGCTTACCAACGCTTGAATACACAAGAATACCATTAATCGCGATACGAGCAGCCCAAACTAACGTTCGTTTCCTGTTAATATAACGGTATGGCATCAACATATGTATGTATGTATGTGTTTATTTATAAATGTGGGTTAGCTCGTAAATCACTCAAAAATTAATATTTGCTCCATACCTAAGACATAGTGGTGGGTAGAAGGAGAATTGTGGTAAATACAAAGGGATGCCTGTTCTGTAGTAGAGCAGAAAATTACAACAAGCTTTTAAATAAAGAACAACGTACACGCTTTTGACCTAAACCTATTGCCTTGCCTATATTTAGCCTTTCAACCAGCATGTCTGTCTGCCGTTTAGGGGTGTGAGAAGGCTGGACGTACTTACACTGAAAGAAGTGGTGCTAGTAAAGTCAACAAATCGGTTGTGTCGTTCTTGACTTAACGGAGATTCGGCGAAATTGCTCAAATTATGGTTAATTCGACCGAGTTCTTTGTCAAGCGAACAAATTAGTTTAGTCATTTCAACAGAAGAGAAATTGTCGCTCTTAAGTTAACAAAATTCTGTAAAGTTGACAGATTCCTAATCAATCTAACTGATTTTTTTGTTAATACAACTGATTTCACTGGTCATTTCAACAGCGATCAACAGTCAATACATGAGCAAATTTCTAAGAGAATTTTACGCTCACTGCGCTCTCTACTTTATACTTATGTATGCTGTGTACTATATGTATGCACATATTTATGTATGTATATGGCGGCCGCCATGGTGTGATGGTAGCGTGCTGCTCCTACCACACCGAAGACCCTGGGTTCACACCCCGGGCAAAGCAACACAAAAATTTTAGAAATAAAGTTTTTCAATTAGAAGAAAATTTTCCTAAGCGGGGTCGCCCCTCGGCACTGTTCGGCAAGCACTCCGAGTGTATTTCTGCCATGAAAAGATCTCAGTGAAAACTCATCTGCCTTGCAAATGCCGCATCATAGGTACTTTCGTACAAAGCTGTCGCAACAACTTTTTTTTGTTCATTTGACTACTAAAACGGTCAATTACGAATCAATGATTTGAGCGCAGTTGATTCAACATCTTGTTGCGATGTATACAAATTTACAGAAATTTCGGTTGAATTGACCCGTATTTCGATTGATTTTACCAGTCTTTTTCTTTCAGTGTAAGTACGTATGTACACCATTTCAACACTTGAGTTTTGATGGAAGGATATGTGTGATGTGCGATATGCGCTGGGGCGCTGAAAATGGTAGCAATAAAAGCAAATTATTCATTCATACATAAAACAGAAGCAGTTATTTACCCATATAATACATATATTGAGCGCTAAAAAAGGACGTTGATCATTTTTGTTTTGCCATAATTTCGGTTATCTTTTTTGAGCAATAATTCATTTTTGATTTCATATTTATAATGCGCCCGTCATATTTTCTTTGCTCTTGCAGATTACATTTGCTTCGAGCGGCGAAGCTGGCTTATGTTGCTCTTAAGGTAATAAGCACAAGTCTAGACAATACCGCACATAATACCAATTTGATAATGTGGCTTTGTTAAAATTGTAGAAATTAGTGTAATTTGAACACGTGCCAAACTTTGTAAGGTAGGCAGTAGACTTATTTGCCTAAAGTTAAAGTCTATGGTATTTTCTGTTCTGCAAAGTAAGGGATAGATATCGTTTTTCACTTGGTTTCGCGGCATGTGCTCGCAAAAGGTGCTCCTCTATTGCATCAGCCATAAGATGATATATCAAGAGGACAAATATGCGGTGTTTAAAGTTATATTTACCCTTACAATTATATGCCCCTAATTATGTCAGTTATTTGACCTGTTACAGTATCCAGATCGAAGTTGGGCTAGAGTGACGCGCGTTTCCCTAGGGAGTGTGCTTTCCTCTTCTGCACGTTTAGGGTATTGTTTTTTGCGCACAGGATTCACCGGGAAATTCCTGACATAGAGGACCGACGCCTGTTTGTGAATATAACTGAGGACCTGATTTTACTTTTTTGCTTCACACGGTTGTGTTCTTATGTGCCGTATTTCCCTGCTTACGGAAATGACTCCTGAAGTCCCTGGGAGGTGTAGCCTTATCAATCAGATGTCTGTTGGAATGACCTGGTTTCTGGGTATTCAACAAAAAATGATTGTTTAGCATTTAATTGTTTCTCCCTATTGGGGAGTACTCTCGCCTCATTGTGTATGTGGGGTTCTGGGGACATTAAAATACACTCCGTAGCGTTTTTGAGGGCAGTATTTTGGCAGGCCTGTATTTTCTTCCAGTGAGTAACCTCTAAGCTTGGCGACCATATCGGGGACGTGTAGCATGCAATTGGCCGGCCAATTGATTTGTAGCTGGTGATGAGCGTTTCTTTATCTTTTTCCGAAGTGCCGGCGGCAATGAGTTTTGTCGAATACTGAGGTAGCACTCAGTCACTTTAGAGTCACCAACAGGTCATACAAACTCCCACTGAGTGATAAAATAGTATTCAAGTGTTAAGCTCAAGTACACACACGGTCTGAGGTGTTCAGACGACAGCAGTTCTCCATACCAAGAAATGGGCAGTGCACAAACGCAACGATTGAGTAGCAACAACCAACAGCTGAAGTTAGCGACGGGGCGCATACCAGTAGCGCTCTCAGACGGATGGAGGGGCCGGTCAAGTAGTTAGTCGCCTTAAACGAGATTAAGATGGCTTCCGTTTGGAGCCAGGATCTTTCGCTGTACACCACTACTTTCACATGTGAACACTTCGTGGTAGGCATTCGATGATGATAAGCCGACGCGTTAAAGGTACAGTGCTAGCCGCCTGGGCTCACGCGCCAATATACAGCCAGAAATAGCGCCCCTCAGGAGATCGACGTACCACTGGGACTCTGGCCTTCTGGCACGCTTAGAAAAATTTGTTTCTAAGTGAATATAATTTTTTTCTAAACTTTTGATGTTACTTGAGCCCAGGACCTTCGGTGTAATAGGCGGAACATGCCACCACCACCCTAAAGTGGACACCCCATGAATCTGCTGGGCCTTTCAAACTAAAGAAACACCAAGTTAAGGCCACCCGGCAATTGCATCGTCTTTTAAGCTATGCTCACCGCCTTTTAGGCTGCTGTGGATGTGAGCCGCTCAACACTTTAAATGCTTTTGAGTTTGGGCAGTCAGGCGCTTATTAAAGTCTTAAGCTATTTCTCAGCCATTCAGCGTGATGGAGGATTATCTGACCTACTCTCGATCGTACGTTGTTGTTGTTGTTTTTTACCCTGCGAACTTTCAGGTCTGTGAATTTATGTCGCCTCTTAAGGCGTACATGCCCCGCTCGGTCGCACAGAACTACTTAATGTTAAAAATTGATCTGGGTGCCAAGTCAACTTGAGAACCTTGGTAACTGTAATCATGGAAAGTAAACATGGGCTTCAGGATTGCGGTGGTTACTTGTAGACTACGTTTGGACTCCAAAGGAGAGTTAGCATCATCCTACCACCAATATCCTTCTCGCAGGTATTTAATGGGCTGCGATTTTGGTTAACTTGCACCCATCTCTCAATGGAGTGTTGATAGATAACTGCCCGATGGCAGTTCATGTTCCTGTAAGCATTTATTCGGAACGTAGAACGAGTATAAATCCTAAGTAAATGAAGAAAGATACTCTGCAGCAAATAACACTATATCCGGACTTTAGCAGAACTACAGCATTAAAGGACGTTACCAATTCTAATGCTGTCTAATCGAAGTGCTATCAGCTGACGCTAAATGGCAACTGCCACCTTCTTGCAAACCTTTTAAGCGCATTGTCGTAGGTGATTCCGAAGTAGTTGCAGCTTTTGGTTTGTTAATTTAAATACATATAGCTCAGGCTTCAGCGATGTTGGTAGACGAGCGGCTGCCAACTGACCCCCCGAGCATTCGATAAGCACCAGTTCGGAGGTAGTTATAAAACCATTATTGAAAATCTGTCGCTTTGAGTAGTCTTCTGCCATTTTTTCTGCAGGATTATTTACTCTGTTATTTAATCTGTTATACATTCCTGTAGCAAACACCATTAAGGTAATAGCCCGACCATCTCGACAACGATCAATATCACCACATTGAACCCTCCAGGCTATAACGCTTTCCCTTAAGAATACTAATCATTGCAAAAGCGAAACGAATTTGCTACAAATTAAGTGTTCATCTGACTAACTCTAATTAGCGCTAACTTCTTATCGTATTTTTAATGAATTACGCATTTGAATTGAATGAATTTTCAAATCTTTAATTGCTTTATACTATTCAAGTTCGGCGGCGAGGAGTTGGTAAGGCGCATGCAGCAGCTTCTTAGCAAAATATGGGCGGACGAAAGCATGCCCGACGGTTGGAATCTAAGTGTTCTTTGCCCAGTCCACAAGAAGGGGGATACTGCAAAATGCACCAACTATCGTGGAATCAGCCTTCTTAATATCGCATATAAGGTCCTTTCAAGTGTATTGTGCGAAAGATTGAAGCCCACCGTGAACCGGCTGATTGGACCTTATCAGTGCGGCTTCAGACCTGGTAAATCTACCATCGACCAGATTTTCACAATGCGCCAAATCTTGGAAAAAACCCGTGAAAAGAGAATCGACACACATCACCTCTTCGTCGACTTTAAAGCCGCCTTCGACAGCACGAAAAGGAGCTGCCTATATGCCGCTATGTCTGAATTTGGTTTCCCCGCAAAACTTATACGGCTGTGCAAAATGACGTTGAGCAACACCATCAGCTCAGTCAGAATTGGGAAGGACCTCTCCGAGCCGTTCGAAACTAAACGAGGTTTCAGACAGGGTGACCCCCTATCGTGCGATTTCTTTAATTTGATGCTGGAGAAAATTATACTAGCTGCAGAACTTAACCGCACTGGAACAATATACTATAAAAGCGTGCAATTACTGGCATATGCTGATGACATTGATATCATCGGCCTAAACACCCGCGCTGTTAGTTCTGCTTACTCCAAGCTGGAAAAAGAAGCGGTAAAGATGGGTTTGATGGTGAATGAGGACAAAACGAAGTACCTGCTGTCATCGAGCAAAGAGTCAGCGCATATGCGCCTTGGCAACCACGCTACTGTTGGCAGCCATAATTTCGAAATAGTAAAAGACTTCGTTTATTTGGGAACCAGCATCAACATTAGCAACAACATCAGCACTGAAATCCAGCGAAGAATCAATCTTGCCAATAAATGCTACTTTGGACTAGGTAGGCAATTGAAAAGTAAAGTCCTCTCTCGGCGAACGAAAATCATACTCTACAAGTCACTTATCGTACCCGTCCTGCTATATGGGGCAGAAGCATGGACCATGACAACAGCAGATGAAGCGGCTTTGGGAGTGTTCGAGAGAAAAGTTCTTCGAAAGATTTATGGACCTCTACGCGTTGGCGATGGCGAGTACCGAAGAAGATTTAATGATGAGCTGTACGAGCTATACGCAGACATCAACATAGTCCAGCGAATTAAAACGCAGCGGCTGCGCTGGCTAGGCCATGTTATGCGAATGAAAGATGATGCTCCGGCCAGGAAAGTGTTTCTATCGGAACCCGCCTATGGAAGCAGAGGTAGAGGGCGGCCCCCACTCCGTTGGAAGGACCAGGTGGAAAACGATTTAAACTCCCTTGGTGTGACCAATTGGCGCCGGTTGGCGGAGCGAAGGAGCGACTGGCGCGCCTTGTTGGACGGCCATAACCGTTTAGACGGTTAAGCGCCAATTAAGTAAGTAAGTAAGTAATTGCTTTATACGCCAATTTGATATAATTAGAAAAAGGTATTTCGCTAATTTCTTCAATTGAGTGTCTTACCATTGATTTTCTACCGCTTGCTTGATATACCCTCTATTCAATGCTTACACAGTGTTATCAGCAACAAGCACGCACTCCTTGAAACTCTGTCAAAATGAGACACACGCATACTTACACAGACACGAATTCAATCAATATAGATACGTCGTTGTTAGTTGTTGCTAAGTCAGCTAGTTAGCTAAATGTAGCTGTTAATTCAATAAACGGAATCAGCTATCAGGTAATCACCACCACTTGGTTCGCTTTTGAAACTTTTTAGAAGCAATCGCTAAGTTAATTTAATTAGATCTAGTAAGAAGGTGTAGATTTTAAATTTTCGTACAAATTGAAGTATAACAGTAAGATTAGTTAAATACATAGAGAAAGAAATACACTGGCGGGTAAAACAATTTTGTGAATATTGGAAGTTTTGATACGTCAATATGCTGCTAATAAATAAATACTGTACAATACCAGCAAAGCATGCCGAGTATATTTCACACAAATCTACACGGCAATAAAGTGCGCATGTTACTTTATATAAACTACGTATATACTTGTATCTAGCCAAAGCCAATAAGAGATACAGGAACGTGAAATAAATAAACAACTTTTCGAGACGGCTGCTGTGGTGTGAGTGTATTTCTGCCATGAAAATCTTCACAGTGAAAACTTATCTGAATTGCAGATGCCGTTTGGAGTCGGTATAAAACGAGTACGACGCAAATTGGAAGCGATGATCGACCTTAAATCTCTTCGGAGTTTATCACGCCTTACATTTGCTTATTTTTATTCGAGATGGCTCTACGCGAATAGTCTAGACTCTGGGAAAAGCAGCGCAGTCCATGCGATGGTTAATCAGTTGATTTTAAAACGTTGTAAGTGAAGTACGCGAGTAACTTGATTGTGAATTACTACTACCATAGTAGTGTTCTTAATACAGTATATTAAGCTATGCAGAATATTTGAGCTGCTTTTTCAACAGTTCAGCGATTCGAATGATAATATGGGCAGAATAATCTATCTCTTTAGCTGTTAAAATAATACCAAATCTCACTGTAAGCTTTCCGACTAACGTGTTTTATTTTTTCGATTAATTTGCACTACTTAATATTAATTTCGTAAATTTTTGCATTAATATTGTTATTGATTTCAAAGCGAAAATACTTTGATTGATGAACATTTAGTTAATTTTTTTTCTTTATTAACAACTTTGATATAAAGTAAATATACAATTTTTATTAATTTTCATGGTATTAGTCTTAGACTAAAATCTTATTCATTATTTGTATGACCAAATGATTTCGATTAAGTCTACATTTTTATCAGCAAAGGATATTTAAATATAACAAGAAAAACAGCAACAAAATAAACAATGGTTCGAATAGTTTTGTACTAAATTTTATTTTTAATAATTTTTTTATTAATTAAAATTAATTTTGTTAATTTTTTTTTGTTTTTTATCAAAAAGCCTGCAATTATTAAGGAACATTTTTGTCGAACAATTCAATGGACAGCTATTTTTTTTCGGTAAGTTGAAGAGGGAAATGTTATCGATATCCGTTTTTGCATTCTCGATTTTTCTACTCCCACTTCCTTTCCCCTCAATCAACCTTCCACTTTTCCGCTTCGTCTGCTTCCTAGCACTTTCTTCATTTTTATCGCTCTTTTCTACGCACACTTTCTTTCTTCTCACTTACAATCCCTTTTTCTCCCTTCTTTCATTTCCACTCCAATTTCTAGTCCACTTAACGGGCTCACTTTTTTCTCCGTAAGAACCATCCTCGTACTTCAAGGAATATTCGAAAAAAAGAATTTGCGAAAGCGATACCACCATTATCGAGTTTTTGGGTTTAGCAATACATATAGCGACTCATTTTTAATACGCTTATATTAGCTTCACTTGTATGTTTGCAACTTTCTAGTGTAGTCGCACAAAGAGACCCATATAGCGGCACTTATTGAAGAAGGCAGTGGTTAAATAACTCGCTACAAAACGAGTTTTGCTTAATAGCGGAGACACGAACCTCTGTGCTACGCGTGCTGTTTAGTTTTTTTTTTTAACTATGCTTATGTTATTACAGGGGCGTGACTAGAAAATTGTCTTGGGGGGTTCAAAAAAAAATTTTTTTTTGCAGTTAAATAAATAAAAAAAAAAATGTTGTCTTTAGCTTTAACGTGTATTTAGAATATGATATGAAAAAGGTTACATTAAAAACTCAAGCGCATGCGTCGGATTTTCTGTGCCATTCATATACAACTTCATCAACGGTAACAATTTGATCACGGTGGATGCTTAGTGATGCACAGCCATTCAATCGATTTTCACTCATCGTGTTTCTCAAATAGTTTTTAATCAGCCTAAGAGTTGAAAAAGATCTCTCGTTCGTTGCCGTTGTTACTGGAAACGTACACAAGATTTTCAACAACATGTGAACATTAGGAAAAGCCACAGAATCGCATTCCTGTATTATTAATTATAGGTAAATTGATAAAAAAAACCGAAGTACCTCCTTCGGGAATAAGTAGTATTCATGCTTTTCGAGCCTATGCATGAGATCTAAAGTATACATATATAAAATTCAAAAGGAAGAAACTGATCGAATAGAAAACAATTTAATTTAAAAAAGTCATATCTACACGGAAAAAACACTAATGTGTTTTTTACATTTTAAAATGTGAAAAACACATTATTTTTTCATTTATCAAATAATTTGAATTTTGCATTTTTGAAATGTGCTTCTGACATGAAAAAAAAAATGTAGATATTACATTATAATAATGTGTTTTCCACATGGAAAATAATATCAAATTTGCATTATATTTCAAAATAGGGAATGTGTACTTCAAAAAAATGCTGTAAATTTAACATTATTTAAATGTTAAAAATATTTGCCTTTTCATTCTGATGAATGTAATCGCTTTTGAGGCAAACGAGCAAACGCCTGAATTGATTATATTCACGCATGCAATAAGTTGGTTGATTTTAAATCAATGTCGATTATGTTCCTTTACGCAAGTTGGATCATTGACGCGATCATATTGCCGAATGTAATCGAACGTTGTTGTGTTCGATTTATGCTGTTCTCTGATGTGTATGTAGATGGTCGTTGGGCATATTTACAAGGAAACTTCTTTATGAAATTATAGTAAAAGTTAACATGTACATTCGTATATTTAATAAATTGCAGAATTATTATGAAACAGAATATGATTAAAATATATAAGTGTTCACTTCGTACATACATATGCTTACATGTTAAAAATATAATATCACCAACAAAGTAAATACGTTGCAGAATTATAAAGAAATTTATTAACATAGACATAAAAACATCAAATATTTGAATTGTATCGACCTAAAAAATCAAATGATCCTGAGGCAAGGGGGGGAGTGTTTAATACCCCCCCCCCGTCGCTACGCCCCTGTGTTATATTAAAGATAAACTTGGTACATTTTCCAATTATTTTTTGTAATCAAATATTTTATAATAGCTAGGAAGTTTTTTAACGATTATTTTTAAGAGTTAAACATATGCAAATATATTAGTAATGTTTTAATGAAATTTGGTATTTTTCCATTGAATTTAAGGGCAAAATATTTGCGATTATTATGATAACTATGTTCGATTAATGTTTCGATATTTTTGTTAAATTTTACCGTCAAAATTTTTTATGTTTTTTTTTCGGTAAGTAATTCTTTTTTTATAGTGAAATGGTATATTTTCGATTAATAGTGGAATAAAATATTTTCGAAAATTTGTTATTTTCGATCAAGTTAAGTTTTTAACTCATGAGAGCTGACATGAGACGTTAAACTTATATATTTTTACAAAAATTTTTATATTAACTATGGGCTAAAAAGATAACTTGCACTTCTGCAAGTGGGTCTTAAGGAATATAAAAAAAATACATAGTTAAGTCTTTTCAGCTTTTCCAAACAAATTTTAAAAATTTTCCAAAAAAAAAAAAAAATTAATAATATTCAACATCCCTAAAACGTATTTAACTAAATAAAGAAAATTGTTTAAGTCGTTAAAAAAATTTTTTAAAATGTGTGCAGAAAATCATTTGAAAAAAATTCTTTTTCGAAAGTTAGTGGAAATGCTTGCAAATTTTTCTGTTTGTAATTGTAAAATGTCCAAATTTTTACATTCAAATGTATACTTTTATTTAATAACATTTATAACATTTTCCACATAATATTATATAGAAGAACAATATTCAAATTAGAAACTTTTATTATTATAATTATTTGCAAATTATTTTCCAGTTAAAGCTTTGCTATGGCTGTGTTTTTTTCATTTTTGCCAGCAGTTTACATAAATAGATAAATTCTAACATTAGATTATACAAAAACCATAGCAAAAACACATTTAAGCCATTCAAATAACATAAAAACACGTTGGCAATACTTAGTAACTACTAAAAGCGTTTATGTGGGCTTAACTTTAAAGGACTACACTGCGTATACGCAACATTTTACACGTACACAGCAGTGATAAGCAGTTAAAAGTCAGATAAACAAATACATAAATATGGACTTACATACAAACATACATGGCAGTTTATTTAATAGCGGGAATGTGTGATGACTGTAAGCGCTTAGTGAACGATTTAAGTTGACATTGTTAGCTTTACTGATTATTGTTCAACTTTTTGCAACAATAAGAGCAATAGCAATAACAATAGCAATAAACAGTTTGTTGTCTGACTGCCTACAATCGAGGAAGTTAATGTCGTCCCTGCCTGTTGCGACACATACAAAAGTCAACAAATTTGTACCTAATCGCATAGGATTTCATTGTCATTATTACAAATTGAGTCTGTGGCATATTATACGTATTTCAAGCTATAGAGAACTTAGCTGATGGAATGTGTGTTTGTGTGTGTGATGTGGTTTAGGTGAAAGAAGGTATTTTGCAGCATTTTCTATATTGCTTTCGTTAGTTGATTTTGCTGTCGCGATTATTTCTGTGTGTGCATACTATGTGTGTGTGTGTATTAAGCCGTGTAGATTTGCATACACGTGTACTGGCATATACATATGTAAATTCTAATACCGCTACAAGTGCTCACATATAAACAAGGTAGCTGCACAACAGGCGATACATTAACTAATCAACTTTATTGTGATTTTGGTAGCAAATATTTGCATGTATTATTAAAAGAAATATACGCAAATACGTCTAAAATAAATTTGTTGTTGGGCTTATATATAAAAAGCCCATTAATTTTTCAAACTATTTGCCCAGCTTTCTTAATATGTGAAGACTCGTTTATCTACTGATTTTGTACATATTAAGCAATGGTGGGCATATCAATACACTCATATATACAGAATAATACAAATAGCATATCAGAAATTTGATATACCTCTGGGACCAGGTTAGTTTGGGTTGAACTGCTTGGCCCATGAGGACCTCACATAGACTCACTGAATGGGTCCATAGCCTTATCAGAAGTTTGTTTAGCGTCCAAACGGAAAAACCCTCTCAAAAACCTTAACCTAAATTATTAAACAACTCAGTCCTATTGGAAAATACTAGAAGCTTTCTGGGACCTATGCCGCTTGCTCCTTCAATATCTGACAGCTTTATCTCTACTAAAGTTTTAGCCTGGCGAGCACAGGGTGCTGGGTCAACGCTTTTCATGCTTGGTCAATCATGTGCAACCTTCTCCTAATCTCGATCCATCTAATTGGGACGTCTACGGAGCAAGCTTTGAGGAATGCCCCCTTTTTAGATAGTTCATCCGCTTTTTTATTCCCGTCTATTCTCATATACCCTGGAATCCAACATAGATATATACCTCTCCTAATCCCCAACCTTTTCAGGGACTGCTTTCTCCCTGCTACACTTTCAGGTGTTATGCTATGCGAGGTTTTGCTAACATAGAAAAGTGGACGCTTGAAAAACACTGCAGTGATCTGGCAGCTTGTAGGATCTGTTTATTTCCGGATCAGCATATTATACCGTAGACCCTCCTCCTTCCACTACTATGGCACAATCACTGTTCAGGTGTATAGTCTCATATGGCACCCTTGCTCAAACTACCTACCTCTATTAATAAGGGACACATTGTTATTGGAAATTTGTTCCGGAGTATTGTAAAGCTCCCGACCGATATATTTACGCCTCATTCTCGCAGATGCAGAACATCTGAGCACAAAGTGACTTAATGATTTTACCTCGTCTTCCGTACAGCTTACAAGCCATTGGGCTGTGTCCCCTTAAAATTCCAATAACCATAGATAAAAGAGCTTTTGTTTACTTTAATAGTTCTGCCGAGTAGTTAAAATTAACAAAGGGCTAGAAAAACCTCGCAATACGCACGACATCGTGTCAGCCTAGCTTTTGTTTAAAACTTGCAAAGCCTTCACTGGAAGGCACGACTAATTCGCCAGTGCGTTTGCGGGTCAAGAGATCAGCATGCGAGTTGTCAAGGATATCCTTAAGCCATGGCACGCAGCATTGTTATGAAAAAGTAGTAAGGCGCCACCGCAAGTGAGGTCCAGTAATTTTTTATGGCTTCGACTTCACTTCGGCAGAGCTTAGTGCTTTGATAGACGCCTGGTAAGCTTGCATACTGCGTACTAAGCCGTCCAGCCTATTTTCATTTCCCTCAACGATGTCAACCGTGTACAGATTCAGCATTGCGTTTACGCAAGCGTAGATTTTGTACGAAGGTCCTGCCTATACTAGTAATCGCCAATCTCCACACTTTGGGTAAGAAATATCTAGTGATCTCCACCATACCAGAAGGGCTAGAAGATAATTGGCTTGCCTACAATATCGTACAGCCAATGTACTACCTCTGGAGAGAGAGCGCAGTGTTTGCCAATTCAGTCTCGACGGCTGTGCAAGTCAAACGAGCCTTTTGCTGTTTCCGCAATAGCATTCAGAGGGAGTTTCTCCACGTGGCAGCTTGCTTTCAAAATTAATACCAATACAATACTTAACCCTGCCGGACTAGCATTGCCAGGTTATTGGCATAATCCACCACTTTGCAGCTACTTCCCGTTGGTTTCTGATGCAGGCCGTCCATTATCACTACCCTAAGCATGGGATAAAGAACATCCGCACTGTGACATGCCCCATGTTATCTTCTCCACGTCGCATTACTACTACTTTGCCGCTACAATTCTTCCAGTACATCAGCTGCTGCTGAATTATACCAAAGTCGATTCGACTTCAAGTCGTGAAAGTGCTTTTCCGATTACCGCTAGTAGGACATTGGAGGCAGTTTCTATGCCAAGAGAGGTATCCAGCACAAATTGGTTTGCTCTCGAAGGACCTTTCTATCATCAGTTTCACAACCAGATGAATAGCTACTTCCGTAAACCTGTCCTAATAATGGTCGTGTTGAGATGTCGAAAATCGCTCTCGCAGAATTCTGTTTTGAAATGAAGGTGTCTTTGACTATATTCTAAGACTCGGGAACAAAGCACATCGCAAAAAATTGGCATAAATGGGAGCCAGCTCTCTTTAAATATGCCTGGACTTATGCTTAGACTTACCTTGCGCTTCTTTATTCTCTACTGCATAACCTAACTTGTTAGCGTTATCTTGATTTGAAGAATGTCAATGTTTTTCTCTTTGCCTCAAAATATGTTAATTGTTCACTTCTTGCCAAATATGAAAAAATGCATGCTTTTAAATTTGAAATTATCTTCCGCAAAATACTGTAACGAATTTGGAAAACTATGATTATTATGCACCCTCTGCTAACGTTAGAATCTCTGCACTGTCCAATAAATGACTCCAATATTCAGTATGTATTGCAAAATGGTCTTTGTTTAGACTACTTCCGGAGTACTTCACAATTACAATTATACTTCACTAATAGCCTGTTTAAATCAAAGTTATTAGTTGTTCCTCAGCTTGCGCTGCTTTTTTACTCTCTGTTGCCTCATTCGCAAATTTCTCCTAAGGTCTAGACTCTTCTGCCTTCTGGAACAGTTGTATCTCATACTTGGTTATTTAGCTATATTCGTGTGTATTTGTGACTAAAAACTTCTGCTCTTAGCTGATGGCTATATATGTGTATTTCTTCGCTTCGGGTTGCTGATTATGTGTGTTGAATATACTTCGTTGCCTTTTACATATGTGTGCCTGCTTGTTTTAATGTGTACATGTACATAAGTGTGACTGCTAGATTTTTGTTGTTGTTGTGATTATTTACTAACATCATAGTGATGCTAATATTCGCCACAACACGTTTTTGAAATAAAAATTATTTGCTCTTTAATAATCAGCTCTAGTTTCATACGACAGATATTTTTTCCAAAAATTACTGTAGGTTGCCAAATATTTCAAAGCCTTATATACTAAAGCTTCATATATTCTCAGTTACTTTAGCGCTAAATGCCCAATTCGCGCAGCTTTACTACGAACCTCTGCCATTGTCATTCGGCTGACTGCTGCAGATTGGAGAGATTAAAGGATTTGCGTTTCCAAATTGCCACATATAAAATGAAAATAAGTTCGAATAAATTGGTGCATAAAAATTAAAAAAAACGAAAAGCTAGAAAAAATATCTAATGCTTCAATTTGAAAAGATATAACATACGCACACACACTGATATGCATGAGTATGTGTATGGGCGGGAGATTTTTACAGCATTCGCATATTTAGTTACGATTTTTGTATTATTCTCTTTGGCATTTTTTTGGCTGCGAATATTTTTGCTCGTTTGCTAAGATGCTTATCGGCAAATGATTTTTTTTTTTATTTTAACAGCTAAATTGCAATTCAGTTGAATAATAACAATTGAACTGGGAGTGGCTAAGTACTGGTCGATGCGATGCTGGGGAAACTTTAGCGTTGGTAAAGTAGAACGAGGGATGCAAAGCATTTGATATACATATATATTTCGAGTACGTTGATTACGATGTTCTCACAAGTTCTTTGATTTGACTCCTGAGTGTTACCGATGTTAAGAGTTATTTTCGAGATAGATATACTTTTAGACGGGCGGCAGTGGGAATGATTTCTTTGAACCTTCAGATCGACCCAGCGTGCTCATCATTTCTATTAAACATTTTTGGAGTTATGCCTGCATATTAGATGAACTTACTGGGATCTTCCCAAATAGAACAGGGATTGCGTCTTCAGATACAGGCCTATAAGCACTCGCAATTCGTATAGCAATAAGTCGGAAGGAAGTGCAAAACTGGCACACTAAATGTGCTCCTAAACCAACTACTTCTGAACCTTCACATACATGAATCTGCAACTTGTTCGGCAGTAAGATTTTGTTAGTCTAACTGCTAAAACACGAAGCAATATGGTCAAAGTAGTATACTAACGAGGCTTGTCGGTATGGCTCCGTCATCTGATTATCATATGCCCTAACTATGTTTTGACATGCATCTTATGGTTGATTTTCCTCAAGATACGGCTGGAGTGGCGACAGGGTGTAAAGCAAGCACGCAAACTCAGTCTACGCCGGTGGTTCCAAAATGGACTGCGATATGGGTGCGGATGTCTTCTGCAACTTCTTAAGTTGTTGCTGTCTATCCAATTTTGCTAGTATCTTCCTGAAGTTCTAGGTATAGAGAGGGAGCTCCACTAGGAGGGCTCGGTGTAAAGGGATCGCCAGGTGTGTATTTACTCAGTTAGCCAAGCAGCACTCATGGCGCTAAACTCCCCCATCACTGTCAGGTGCAATAGGTCTCTGCAAGCGCCAGCTAACTTCATACAACTAACTTCAAACATAAACTTACATTTGTACCTGCTCAGTAGCTGTAACAGGTCGCTTCACGCACGGAAAAATTAACAAAAAAGAAAAACAAGATAGCTGACCAACCGGCTTAACAAACACTACGGACCCATTCAGTCTAAGTGAGGTCCTCATAGACCGGCCAGTTCAACCTAACCGGCTTAACAACTAGCAATGTAGTTCCTACAGATGGGACGTAAAGTGCGAGCAATTTTTATTAAATTTCTTCAATGAAGTCTGTCTTTCTT
The DNA here is from genome assembly GCF_040869045.1 of Eurosta solidaginis. Taxonomy (NCBI): domain Eukaryota; kingdom Metazoa; phylum Arthropoda; class Insecta; order Diptera; family Tephritidae; genus Eurosta; species Eurosta solidaginis. The sequence goes on from NC_090323.1 coordinate 24,633,586, forward strand.
TATTTTCGATCGCTACGAGCTATCCTAAATTCCGCAACCGCATCCAGGAGCATGGTGCCCCGAGAAGCAAGAGGCAGTGATCGGCTGAACCCGACAATACTTATTTTAAAAGGCAAAAAAGGAGGGCAAACGTCCTATTCCCAGAAACGGGAGGCGAAATAGCTGGAAAAATAGGTGCTACTATTCTAAGGGCCAGATATTTTATGACGCCGTGCCACTTTGCGTCGCACGCACTCAAAGCCACCACTAAGGTGATTGTCACTCACTGAAGTAAATGAATGTAATAGGAATTTTGGTTAACGTGAAAAAAACACTCGCGACGTTATACATGATTTGCCCATAAATCTGCAAAGCAGAGCGAAAAGAGAAGTATAAGTACTGAAAAGCCATGTACCTCAAAATATGCAGCGTAGAAAGGGGAGGACAATAGTGACATTAAAAACAAAGACGAAAGAGGGGTAGGTTAGGTTAGGTGGTAGCTGCCCTGATAAGGATAGCTCACTTGGACAACACGAAGGTCCGTTGTGATACCACATACACCAAAAATAACGGTGACTTAGATCTAGCTACTTAGAGAATCGTTGGGTAGCAATGATAAAGCTCCGAATGATACCGATCTCAACTTTGGATAAATCCTCGGGAGATCCAAGTGAGTCGCGACCGGATTACTTTCGCTTAGTTCTTGCAAAAGGTGGGCAATCAAGCATAAAGTGATTTGATGATTCCAACTCATCATCCTCCATACAGCATTGATAGGTGAGCCTTAGTGTACACAATTATTTCAGCAGACCTCCTGCCATCCACTTTCGGCAAGAAAGATCTTCCTACCCTGCAAGACGTGGTGTCCACCCAACGTTTGCTGAGCTGACTCGAGGCCCAACTATGGAGGAGCAATCCACAGGTGGCCAGCGGGATCCCGAAATCCCTACAGCCATCTTCATCCGGTTCAGTTGTACCGATGCGGGCTAAGAGATCCGCTTGACAGTTACTCGGGATATCACTATGGCCGGGATCCAGATAACCTTAATTGTAAAATAATTCGATGCAATCGCAAGCGAGGTCAGGCACTCCCAGACCACCCTCGATCGCACTGTAGTTGAGCTCAAGGCCTTGATAGCCGCTTGGCTATCAGAGTAGATGTTAAATTCCCTAACCGTAGTAGCACTGAATATCATTCCATCCACTTAAACTTGCGGCTTACATTTAGCTCTTGACAGAAGAGGGGTAAGGAACAGACTCCAACTTTCTCGCTGATACTAAAGCGAGCTAACGCTGAAACTCCGGAAGAAACCGTGAAGAAGATGGACGAACTTCGAGGCAGTCCCTGCAGTAGTAGATTGCAGCAACCGCAATTGGCAGATGTCTACCGAAAATTGGAGATCTTTAGAAGGGGAACTCATAAATATCATGATCAAAATGGAGCATAATAAACCAAATAAAGCGTTATGTGAACGTGCATCTATTTGGATTTGTTGGATGTTAGTGGATGTGCAAACATGGTCTACTACTTTTTTTTGATTTAAATTTAAGAAATTAGACTCTAGTGAGTTTATCATTAAAGGCCACTTTAAAATTTGCAAAGCATATCTTATTTTACATCCTAATAAAATATTCTGTACGGCATTTGTGAAGATCACACTTTCACGCCTACTAATATGTGATGAATGCCATTTGTATGTAAAGTAATTTATCTTTTCACCTTAAACGAAATCGCATAGATTTAGAGTTTTGAAGGGAATACCATCAATTACCTCTCATAAATTCTTCCGTCGTCTTCTACATTTCCTCTTCTCTACAATCCAACAGCTAGCACCTCATTGTCATGAAATCACTGCTCTTTCTATCATTAGATAGTACCTACTTAGCGATTGGTATGCCATAACAATTTATGCTACCCTCATCAAGTAAAGCCATATACGATTTATTACGTATACGCCAAGGTGTGCCTAATAAATGAGTTTTATTTGTATTGCTGAATTGCGATGTTTTGCAGGTGTTTACGATATTTTCAGCTTCTTTTTCTTTATTTATTTAAAGTAAGCCATAAAGAAAAAGTATAAATGAATTGAAGACGTGACGGCACGAAGATTGGTTTTGATATCAGACAGCTTCGAGATAGACAAACGTTTGAATGTCAACTGCAGTGCAATTTGGGGTGTAACAACGCATCAGTGAGCTGTAAAATTAACATAAAAATCGTATATGTGATTTATTTGAAAGTAGTGATTATTTATATAGATAAGATAAGACGTGTATCGAGATTTATATATGTATTAGGTGGTCATGGTGAAAGCAACAGCATGCAGATTAAAAACAAAAAATTATAGTTACAGTCCTGGGGACCCATTGTCGAAGGTAGAGCCAGGAAGCGCGCGGTTGCCTTGTAACTGCAGGGGGCTATCGGAAAGAGATGGGGGCACTCGCCAGAAGTAGTGCACTTGCTTTATGAGATGGTAGGTCAAATGATTCTGCTCTTTGGGGTGTTGGTCTGAAATGCACGCATCAAGCGCATCTTTTAGCACACATCGGTACAATTTGACCGTATGTGAAATGATTGTAGAAATTTCAGGACTCCGATGGTCACCTGTTGTCTGCCCCTGTATATATTGGCATCGAATCTGATCCGCCAACGTTGGGTGAACACCACCTCTTGCAGGGTAGCAAGTTCCTTCTGGCGAGAATTGGATAGGTGTAGGTCTGCCGAAATGATTGAGCTCACTCAGACTCATCTACCAATTGTCTTTGGAGTTTTAACAGGGTGCTGTCCATTGGGAATCCGTGCGGTGCATCTCAATATGCTGAAAACCCTATACTGCTGTAGCTGTATGGAGGATTATGAGGTGGAATCATCGAGTAACTTTATGCTTGATTGCACAGCTTCTGTCAGAACCAGGCGATAGTATTTCGGTAGCGACTCACTTGAATCTCTGAATCAGTTATCCAAGGTGGAGACTGCTTTCATCAGAAACTATATCTATGTAGGTAGTTTTAGTTACGTCACCGTTATTTTATTTTATTACGTATAAAAATGGACCTTTGTATTGTTCAAATGAACTTCTCCTACTATGGCAGCCACCACCTAACCTTACCCAACTTAGCTGAAATATGTGGTCCTTGGCGATCCTAAATGGTTTAGTTGTGGAACAAAGCGCCAAATAACTATGTGACCTACCGGTGGATGTTTAGCTCTTACCGTCTTATTAAGCTTTCTAAGTTGAAAATACTAGCAGAGTTTGACAGATGAATGAACTTTGCAATCTGTTACTATTCTGGAGTGGAAGGCTCTACTCCGATATAGCTATCAATTGCGCAGACTTCTGTCTTCGATGAAACAATCCCACTTTTTAAGATCTGTCACCTCTTAAACCTCCTCCGGGGGTCAGTCTGTTGTTATGTTTTTACTCAAAATTCCGTTCAGAATACCACAGTAATCATATTGCGTTTCATCTCACCACAAATAAAAGTATCACGAACTCTCAAATAAATAGTTTTGCCAAATGTTAGCTACTTAAAACACCTAAAAATGATTAAACGGGCTCAATGTCCACTGGTCATAATCATTGTGACACATAAGGGCAAGTATAAGCATTTTATTCGCGGAGCTGCGAATGACTTTTCATTTAGCTGCAAAGAGATTAACGCTAAGTCAATATGTATTGCCATTGATGTGTGTTGAAAAGTGTGTAACATTTTTTTTTTTCTGAGCCAGAGGATATAAGAAGGCATGCGGTGTATATCATGCTGTGATGTGACAAGAAAAATGTGCACAAAACCGCGAAGAAATGACAGCAGAAATGGAAAATTGCGTTTAACTTTTGAATGTGTTTGTATGTGAAATACTTAAGATGTCTCCTGCTGGCAAAACATTTTATTAGTTAAAGCAACCCTGAAAAAAATGCGACTTGTCTGGGATGAATCTGGGATGAGTCGCAAAGGAGTATGCGATTTCTTTGTATGAGTTTAACTGTTCCCTTTTGTATAAGCGTGTCCTATGAAGAGACAAATTTTACACATTTATAGCCGAAAGGGATTGATAGTACCAATCCCCTTTGTACCCATATGGGAACATATGCACACTAGTCCCTTTCCGGTTCAATAAGGACTGAAATAGGGTCCAGTCGAATTTTCTGCCATGAGAAATACAGTCGAAGTGTTTGTCAAGCCACCAAATTAATTTGATGTAAGTTTTTTCCCGCTTTTCCAAAAGGAATAAAAAATATTCTTCGAAAATTTAACCTTAACTCCGGCGTAGTCGTTAGGTTCGATATAGGGCATTTTTCTTAAATAATTCGATTCAATCACCTGTAATCTTTTTTATTTTACTCATTTCGCTACCGTTTATTTATTTATTTATTTATTATTTAAAGTCGACGACCAACTATGGTCGACTGCATAATATAAAAGATATATAAATATACAACTCAAAATATAAAATTTAAGATATATCGAAATTTCAACAATGTTATATTACAAACAAAGATATATTAATGAACATTACTCTGTAATTTCAGAATATAATAATAATAAGCAGAAATAAGATCTTATACCGAAATCTTATACTGGCGGAATGCATCAGATTCCGCTCAGCATGATTTCGGATTGCAGTGGATTCCAATCTTCCTGTTGGAATGCAACAAGATTCCAATCAGCATGTCATGGGAAACCGACAGTGCTAAGAATAGTGAATGAGGATACGCCATCACAAGGCATAAAAAAGTAACATGACCTGTGTTGTTGGAATGCACTGGATTCCAATCAGCTCAATGCCTGACCCATAATATTATAATGCCGGAATGCATACGATTCCGGTCAGTGACTCATGAAAGAGCATGTCTTTTACGTTGTTGGAATGTACCAGATTCCAATCAACACAGTACTGTCTTGTTCCTTCTTAATGATACATGTTGATAAATGTTCCTCCATCCTTAAACGAGATAGTTCCTGTTTTTATGGAAGAAATAAAATGCCGGCAAATTAGATTAGCTTGTATCTCTTAAATTAGATAGGCAAGTATTGCATTACGTATAGTGGCAAAAGTACATTCAAGACTGATACAGCTATACAAGTCATTGTAGTGTGCGCACCAGATAAGAAGAGGATTATTTTTGGCAAAGTTTCGTCGACAAAGGGGTAAATAGAAAGGAGCGTAGTGTCTGGATATTCTAGGGGGAACCGCAAAAAACAAGCGGCTGGAAAGGTCCGCAGAATCAATTTCTCCAATAATGAGCTTATGTATGAACAATACCCCCAGTAATACTCTCCGATTTTGCAGAGTGGGTAAGTTAATAAGAAGAAGTCTACTTCTGTATGGAGGAAGGTGGAGACTTGAGTCCCAATTAAGGCCGCGCAATGCAAATATCAAAAATTGCTTTTGTACTGACTCAAGACGCTTTATATGCTTTTGAGAAACAGGGGACCAAACGCATGAGCAATACTCGAGTATTGGACGAACCAGCGATGTGTGAAGAACCTTAGTGAGGTACGGATCATCGAACTCTTTAGCCCATCTTTTAACAAATCCAAGTAAACCCAACGCTTTGTTGGCAATAGATGAAATATGTATGTTAAAATTCAATTTCGGATCAAAAAGGACACCTAGATCATTTGCAATAGATATACGCTCCAAAGGCGTACCATCTATTACATAAGGTTTCAATGCTGGCTTCACTCGGTGAAATGTCATATGCTTACACTCAGAGCAATTTAAGCTAGTAAATTTGTTGTGCACCAACAATCGGCCTGAAGAAGATCCAAGGAACTCAAATCGGTAGGACAGTAAGGGTTTTACATCATCCGCATACATTGTAGTATGGGAATATAATATTGTCTGTGGCAAGTCATTAATGAAACGGGCAAAGAGCAAAGGGCCTAGATGACTTCCCTGGGGTACGCCGGAGGAAATTCCGAACGATTCCGGCAGATTGCACTTGAACAGGACTTTTTGGGTCCGGCTAGAAAGATAGCTTTTCAGCCACATTAATAGGTGAAACGGAAAGCCCAGTAAATCAAGCTTATGAATAAGTAACTCATGGTTGACTGTATCAAATGCTTTGCTGAAGTCCGTCTCCTTTTTTTATTTCCTAATAGATTACAAACTGAATAATCCCAACTGTACCCGAAAGGGACTAAAGGGGACCAATTATGCCCAAATAGATAGGGATTATTCGCAAGATTTTTTACAGGGAATATAAAGTGCAAATGTACGTATGTTTATGCATGTATATTTAAAGCGAAAATAAAAGTGCTAGTATAGCCAACAGATTTATGGTTTTTTATTTAACAAGAACTGGGTAAAATTGTTTGTATCATGGTTAGTTCAACTGACTTTTTGGTCAAGAGAACATTAGTTATTTAAAAAGAAATAGAGTGTTCTATAAGAATTACAGACTTTCAATCAATTAAGCTGGTTTTCGTTTAAAAGAATTGAGTTCATTGGTAATTGCAACAACAAACAACTGTCAATGTTATACTTTGTTTTTATGACAATTTTTCTGCAGAAATCTCTGTCATATCAACAGCCTTCACTGCAAATCTAGTGTTGACGAAAATATGTTATTTTACAGTTGTTGTTCTTAGTGTAGTAATAAAGAAATTGCCCGAAAAATTTAGGCAGTTTTACCGATGCTGATGGTCCTTTGGCGGATAAAAAGTGGCTACGTTCGAGTAACAAGCACCATTAAGGCACAAGCCCCACCCAGTTCCAGTGCTTTGCCTGCTAATGAAACAAGTTTAGCAACGGTTAATTAAGATTTTAACAGTCGCCATTTATATTTTTACGGTGAAAGTAACACCTGTTAAGTTAACAGAGTGTATGACACATTTTTTTCTGTTGATTATTCTGTTAAAGCGTTTGATTCAGGTTCAAAAATCTATTCGAAATTGATTTATCCGCTATTTTAAATTGATAAAATTTCAGTTTTATTAACCCGTCATTCGGTTGATTTTGCTTGTTTTTTAGTGTATTTTGTTTTTTCAGTATGAGACTGCATACTTTGGGTAAAATGGATTTAATTTCAAAGCCAGATTTATGGGAAGTTATGACATATAAAAAGGTGATAACCACATGCCTTTTTCTGTAAAATAAGCATTCAGCTTTTAATTAAAATTCAAAACCATAAAAAACACAACTACGAAGCTGATCTGTTGATCTTCAAATAAAGATTGGTGTAGCCTAGAAACAAATAAGGAAAGAAAATTTAGTATGATCTAGAATCGAATAAGGAAAGGAACTTGAAACGTAGAAGGTGCCTCATAGCTACTGATAGCTTCAAAATAAGATTGGGCTCGGTTGAAGTGGCTGCAGTGAAGGCACACATAAGTCAGTGTCAGGGGCCATTCTAAAACTACAAAATTACACCATTACCTCTCCTCTTCGAACAACGTCGAGGGCCCGATAAAGGTCCTTGATGCCATACTCCACAATCTGGCCTAGATTATCTAGAAAGGGATCTCCCAGACAGCGCCGGTCCGTTGCATATGAGATGACGCACCGTCTGCTCCTTTTCGACATCTTTATAATTCAATCCTTAGAATTCCTACAGCATCGATGATAGGGACCTCTAGCCATTCTGCATGCCTACCAATAAGCTAGCACTGCAAGTACCAGCTAATATTCCTACAAAAGTGGAAACTATATTTCTACCTAGTATGTTAACGTGACGGGATCACTTAAGATTCCAGTTTGGCTAAGTTTGCTTAGTTGTTCGACACACTGGGGTTTGTAGCAATCTATCATTGACTAGACGACAGCTTTACTCTTTTGGTATTAGCTTGCATATAGAAAAGGGTAAATCTAGGCGTTCCTTGTCAGAAATAACCTTCTTTGCTGTACGCTTCCCATCAAGTTTATCTGCAATACAGTTTCCCTCAATGTTCCTGTATGCCGATTCCTATGCGTGGTGTACACGGTTCTATTTAGCTATATCTTGAAAAGATCGGCGACAGTTAAGTGTTAGTTCAAAATTGAATGGTATCATTCCCTGTAGGAAAAGTCTCTAGTTAAAACTGGTGTGCTTGCAGTGCATTACGAACCAATATTAGTTCGCCATTTATCTCTTTTACATGCTTTAAATTGGCGAATTTAACATGTTAGTGTCCTAGGCGGTGGAAATTATTTTATTAGTTCCGAACGAGATAAAAATGTCAAATTTAGAAATAGGTGCTTTACTGACACTTTTTAGATCTAGTTTTCCTTGGCTCCGAGCCGAACTGTAACTCTACACGTTGTTTCTAGTACGATACTATTCAATCTTCTGTAGTAGTTCCGAACCGGTGGCAAAGTATAAAAAAGAGGCATACACAAATTCGAAGCTTTATATGCTGATAGCAGTTTTTTTTTGTTGGTGGCCTATTTCTCAAACATATGTGAAATATGAAATACAAAAACTCAAACTTCGATTTTAAAATCGAAGAAAATCTAGCTACTAACGAACTCGTACTTATTTGGCACTTTAGGTCTAGTTCCGAACCAGAAGTTTGTACTACTAGTTACTGACTTCCGTTCAGGAATTAGTACATACCACAAAATCCAATCAAGTAGATGTTAGAGTTCAAAAAATTGCATACTTGTAGGCTTATATTTCATTTTCTTATAGAGCTCTGACGTTCGTTTTAGATTTAGTGGTAATTGAAATTCGGTAACTAAAATCGTTAATTATACATCTTAAAAGCAGAATTGTTTGGCATAAATTACTATTTATTTTTTGGTTGGTTGTAGCTTTGCAGTTAGTACGCGAGAAGGCAAAGTAAAATCACCATCCATTTCCAGCATACGCGCCTTTCGATGATGTTACGTCTTCCTCAGGGAGTCAGATAATTCTGTTTACTTTTGTTTGTAAATCACTCACAAAATGAGATTTCTATGCATGTCTACCCAAATTTCTGTGTAACTGCATATATATGCAAATATATTTTGCTAAGTAAATCGTTTGAATGCAGCCAATGTAGAAATATTGCCAAATCTGTAAAGAGAAGATATGAGTATGTAAACGAAAGAAGAAAAAAAAATGAAAGAAATAAAATTGCTGATTTTTCACATTAAAGCAATCGTTCTTTATAAGAAAGTAAGCATGAAATTGATGGGAAAAATATTCGAAAACATGTATTAGAAAGGAATAGAAAATGCGATAAAGTTGCCAAAAAGAAAAGGCGAAAATTCTAAAATGAAATTCCTCGCTGTTCCTAAATTTTATTAGCAATCCAGCAATAAAAAAAAAAAAAAATTGGCAAGGTAAAGCTGCTGACGGTTCAGTCAAAACCAAAAAGATAACATAATATTTGGCACGTGTCTGGCTTCATGCAAACTGTCAACAAAGCATATCCTTCGTTTCTATACAAATATGTAATGATAACACAGATGCACAAAAGTACGTGGGTATGTGTGTGGGTCATTCCTTGTGTAGTGAATTGTTTGGTAGAATTACATGCTTCGAATTGGATAATAAATGCGAAAACTAAGCATTTTCATTTATGGAGTCAACAAGTATTCTTCCTTCAATCTAATTGATAGTATGTTGTAAAAGGCAGCTCTCCAGGACATGGCATATAATTGTCGATTTAAGTTAGCGGTTTTCGTTCATTTTTTCTGTCGCTCACTGAAGTGAGTAAATGCTCTTATTTTACATGAAAGTTTGTTCCCGCGGAAAAAAGTGCCTCATTTTAACAAACTAGAGTTCGCCAATTTGTACTATGCTTTTGCTACCCTTTGCTTTCTTTCTTTTCATCTCCTTTTCTTTCTATTTCATTTTTCTTTTCTTCATTTTCTTAGCTTTTTTCTTTCCATCTTTTAATTTCCTTTATCATCGTTTCCTCCTATTTCCTTCCCTTTTCTTTAATATTTTTCCTTTCCGTTGCTTTCCTTATCCATTCTTTCCTTTATTTTATTTTATTCTATTTCCTTTTTTAATCCATTGAATTTTATTGTATTTTCTCTTTATTGGATTCTATTTCATCTTTAATTTTTTTTACACAGCTGAGCAAAGCTCACAGAATATACTAATTTTGTTCGCATAACGGTAATCCGTAACGGCATAAACTAATCGAGATAGATATAGACTTCTATATATCAAAATGATCTGGGTGAAAAAAGAAATTCATTTAGCCATGTCCGTCCGTCCGTCCGTCCGTCTGTCCGTTAACACGATAACTTGAGTAAATTTTGAGGTATCTTGATGTAATTTGGTATGTTGGTTCCTGGGCACTCATATCAGATCGCTATTCAAAATGAACGATATCGGACCATAACCACGCCCACTTTTTCGATATCGAAAATTTCGAAAAACAGAAAAAGTGCGATAATTCATTACCAAAGACGGATAAAGCGATGAAACTTGGTAGTTGGGTTGGTCTTATGACGCAGAATAGAAAACTAGTAAAATTTTGGACAATGGGCGTGGCACTGCCCACTTTTAAATGAAGGTAATTTAGAAGTTTTGCAAGCTGTAATTTGGCAGTGGTTGAAGATATCATGATGAAATTTCGCAGGAACGTTACTCTTATTACTTTATGTCTGCTAAATAAAAATTAGCAAAATCGGAGAACGACCACGCCCACTTTTAAAAATTTTTTTTTTTTTAAATTCAAATTTTAAAAAAAAGTTAATATCTTTACAGCATATAAGTAAATTATGCCAAAATTCAACTCCAGTAATGATATGGTGCAACAAAATACAAAAATAAAAGAAAATTTCGAAATGGGCGTGGCTCCGCCCTTTTTCATTTAATTTGTCTAGGATGCTTTTAATGCCATAAGTCGAACAAAAATTAACCAATCCTTGTGAAATTTGGTAGAGGCTTAGCTCCTAGGACGATAACTATTTTCTGTGAAAAAGGGCGAAATCGGTTGAAGCCACGCCCAGTTTTTATACACAGTCGACCGTCTGTCCTTCCGCTCGGCCGTTAACACGATAACTTGAGCAAAAATCGATATATCTTTACTAAACTCAGTTCACGTACTTATCTGAACTCACTTTGTATTGGTGTAAAAAATGGCCGAAATCCGACTATGACCACGCCCACTTTTTCGATATCGAAAATTACGAAAAATGAAAAAAATGCCATAATTATATACCAAGTACGAAAAAAGGAATGAAACATGGTAATTCTATTGGTCTATTGACGCAAAATATAACTTTAGAAAAAAACTTGGTAAAATGGGTGTGACACCTACTATATTAAGTAGAAGAAAATTAAAAAGTTTTGCAGGGCGAAATCAAAAGCCCTTGGAATCTTGGAAGGAATACTGTACGTGGTATTACATATATAAATAAATTAGCGGTACCCGACAGATGATGTTCTGGATCACCCTGGTCCACATTTTGGTAGATATCTCGAAAACGCCTTCACATATACAACTAAGGGCCACTCCTTTTTAAAACCCTCATTAATACCTTTAATTTGATACCCATATCGTACAAACACATTCTAGAGTCACCCCTGGTCCACGTTTATGGAGATATCTCGAAAGGCGTCCACATTTAGAACTAAGGCCCACTCCTTTTTAAAATACTCATTAACACCTTTCATTTGATACCCATATCGTACAAACAAATTCTAGAGTCACCCCTGGTCCACCTTTATGGCGATATCTCGAAAAGGCGTCAACCTATAGAACTAAGGCCCACACCCTTTTAAAATACCCATTAACACCTTTCATTTGATACCCATATCGTACAAACAAATTCTAGAGTCACCCCTGGTCTACCTTTATGGAGATATCTCGAAAAGGCGTCCACCTATAGAACTAAGACCCACGCCCTTTTAAAATACTCATTAACACCTTTCATTTGATACCCATATCGTACACAAAAATTCTAGAGTCACCCCTGGTCCACCTTTATGGCGATATCTCGAAAAGGCGTCCACCTATAGAACTAAGGCCCACACCCTTTTAAAATACTCATTAACACCTTTCATTTGATACCCATATCGTACAAACAAATTCTAGAGTCACCCCTGGTCTACCTTTATGGAGATATCTCGAAAAGGCGTCCACCTATAGAACTAAGACCCACGCCCTTTTAACACCTTTCATTTGATACCCATATTGTACAAACGCATTCTAGAGTCAACCCAGGTCCACTTTTATAACGATATTCCGAAATGCGTGCACCTATAGAACTTAGGCCCACTCCCTTTTAAAATACTCATTAACACCTTTCATTTGATACCCATATCGTACAAACAAATTCTAGAGTCACCCCTGGTTCACCTTTATGGCGATATCTCGAAAAGGCGTCCACCTATAGAACTAAGGCACACACCCTTTTAAAATACTCATTAGCACATTTCATTTGATACCCATATTGTACAAACGCATTCTAGAGTCACCCCTGGTCCACGTTTATGGCGATATCCCGAAAAGGCGTCCACCCATAGAACAAAGGCCCACTCCCTTTTAAAATTATCATTAACACATTTCATTTGATACCCATATCGTACAAACAAATTCTCGAGTCAGGCCTGGTCCACCTTTATGGCGATATCCCTAAATGGCGTCCATCTATAGATCTATGGCCCACTTCCTCTTAAAATACTCTTTAATACCTTCCATTTGATACACATGTCATACAAACACATTCCAGGGTTACCCTAGGTTCCTTTTACAACATGGTGATTTCCCTTACTTTGTCTCCACAGCTCTCAACTGAGTATGTAATGTTCGGTTACACCCGAACTTAGCCTTCCTTACTTGTTTTTTCGTTTTATTTGATTTAATTTTTCTCATTTTATTTTCGTTTATTCTATTTTATTTTATTTCATTTAATTTTATATTATTTTATTTTATTTTTTAATTTAATTTTATTTTATATAATTTTTCTTATTTTATTTTATTTTATTTTTTTTTCATTTAATTTTATATTATATTATTTTATTTTATTTTAGTTTATTTTATTTTATTTTATTGTATTTTATTTTATTTTATTTTTTAATTTAATTTTATTTTATATAATTTTCTTATTTTATTTTATTTCATTTAATTTTATATTATTTTATTTTATTTCATTTAATTTTATATTATTTGATTATATTTTTTTTATTTTTCTTATATTATTTCATTTTATTTTATTATAGTTTAGTTTATTTTATTTAATTTTATTTTGTTTTATTTTATTTTATTTCATTTCATTTTATATTATTTTATTTTATTTTAGTTTATTTTATTTTATTTTATTTTATTTTATTTCTTCCTTGAGCTCCACTTTGGCTATACATTATACATCTGTTTTATACAACAAGACATATAAAGCTATTTATACTAAATACACATAGGTAAACTCATAATAATTTGTAAATTATTATATAATTTTTTGTATTTTATTTTGGTTTATTTTATTTCATTTTATATTATTTTATTTTATTTTATTTTATTTCATTTCATTTTATATTATTTTACTTTATTTCAGTTTATTTTATTTTATTTTATTTTATTTCTTCCTTGAGCTCCACTCTGGCAATACATTATACATCTGTTTTATACAACAAGACATATAAAGCTATTTATACTAAATATACATAGGTCAATTCATAATAATTTGTAAATTATAATATAATTTTTTGTATTTTATTTTAGTTTATTTTATTTCATTTTATATTATTTCATTTTATTTTATTTCATTTCATTTTATATTATTTTATTTTATTTTAGTTTATTTTATTTTATTTCTTCCTTGAGCTCCACTCTGGCAATACATTATACATCTGTTTTATACAACAAGATATATACAGCTATTTATACTAAATATACATAGGTAAATTCATAATAAGTTGTAAATTATTATATGATTTTTTGTATTTTATTTTATCTTATTTTATTTTATTTTATTTTATTTAATTTTTTAATTCAATTTTATTTTATATAATTTTTCTTATTTTATTTGATTTTATTTCATTTAATTTTATATTATTTTATTGTATTTTTTTTTTTTTTCTTATATTATTTCATTTTATTTTATTTTATTTTAATTTATTTTATTTCAAATTATATTATTTTATTTTATTTTATTTTATTTCTTTTCATTTTATATTATTTTATTTTATTTTATTTTATTTCTTCCTTGAGCTCCACTTTGGCTATACATTATACATCTGTTTTATACAACAAGACATATAAAGCTATTTATACTAAATATACATAGGTAAATTCATAATAATTTGTAAATTATTATATAACTTTTTGTATTTTATTTTATTTTATTTTATTTTCTTTCATTTTATTTTATCTTGTTTTATATTGTTTTATTTTATTTTATTTTATTTTATTTTATTTTATTGTATGTTATTTTATTTTATTTTATTTTATTTTATTTTATTTTATTTTAATATATTTTGTTTTATTTGATTGTATTTTGTTAACTAAAAATGTAAGAAAATTTTTGAAACCAACAAAACGCATAACCTGGAGAAAATTCTCGTTTGTTTTTGTAATCACCTTGGATCTCAGCAAAAAATATTAAACATTTATTCATATTTGCTGACTCGTGCGCTTTACTTCTAACAAAAGTACTAAGTATACACTCTTCGTTCACTTGCTCGCGAGATGAAATCTGAGTTCATTTGCATCATAGTTGTTGGTTTTCCCAACATAGAAACATTAAACACACGTAGTTGGTAGTGGGGGGGGGGGGGGGGGGGACAACAGTCTCATAGAATAAATACGTGTTTGGCGTCTGGGTTAGTGCGATTTTTAAATTGATATTTAAGTGCTATATTAAATTCTTTGTAAAAGTTTGTAAATAGCCTGTACTGATCCATTAGAAGACCTATCGATACTTATGTATTTGGTTATACCTTAGAATTACAGTTAAGCCGTAAAAGCGGCGCGAAATTTTCAACTTGCCTATTTACATAACAGATAACTTTGTAACAAAAACGCATACTATCGTATCGACATGGAATTACCCATTAGTATCTATGTGTCTTTATGACTGCCATTTACTTCTTTCCATACCCAGCTGCATTGCCAACATTAAAGAGTTCTTATATTAAAGAGCATTGCACATAAATATTATATTTAATGATAGCTGGCAGCCACACCGCACTTGGTGGTAGGGAAGAAAAAGATCAAATGAATGCTGTTATGCTATATTTCTATGATGACTTGACACATAACAAAACGCGACAGGTGGACGACTGCCATGATGATGCGAAATACTTTTTTTTTACTGGTATGACTTTAGTTGAGTATAAATTATTAAATATATCCTATATACAGGCATTTTAGTGTCGAATATATTATTGAGCCGCTATTGATGAAATGGCGTAAATGTACCGTTATTTTGCTGCAGCATCGTTGCTTGTAAATTTTATTTTTATGCTAGTTGACCTTAAGCATAGCTGCAATCATAAAATGCCTATTTTACTGCTTTATTTTTGTCTTAATAATGTTAAACTTATCCTTCGTGTTTTACGATAAACTCAAATTACGTAGTGAGATAGAAGTATTTGTAGTTGTATATTATTTTTTCTTTGGGTACCAAGAACACTGTCAAGAAAGAGTTAACGGCTTAAATTCCAATACTTTATGACAGCCAAGGACATCGTAATGAAGTGCTGCTTTTGCGGGTAGAAGGATTATAAATAAAATGATTGTATAGCAAAAAGTTCGGCAAGTAACTTAAATTTTGGGTACTGGCAAACTTTGGGTACCTCAAAGGATAATGATATACTCCTTAATTGTTAATCATGGGATACAATGCCATTTATTTATTTCTTTTAGTCTTTTGTTTTTTCTTCAAGGAAGTTGGGATTATTAAACTACACATGTCTATTTGGATGAACACGTAACTTAAGGGATATGACCTGGAGAGCTTGAGGTATTTTAATTAGATCATTCTCACAAAAGTCCGCTTATTAGCTACAGAAGCTGGTACTCGGTTCTACTAGATCAAGGCTCTGCACTCCAAAGCACAATTGTCATTCCATATGTAAACATGAAATCACTTCTATTTTTGCCGACCCATGCCTAGTACCACTTTATTCATATCGATCCTCTCAGCAGAATTCTGAAATGTCTTGAGCAGTGTTTTGCAGATATAAAGTTAATCTATATTGCATAGTTATTCCATACTCACCTTTGTCAGCTGGCCTTAAGAGACAAGAGAAAACCCTTCGAAACCTAGTTAATATATCTCTTAAAGTGTGGAAGGTTGAGGGATACGTCTCATCCTGTTGTCGCTGCCGTAACTCCGCAAACCACTTAAAAAAAAAAAAAGATATTGTTGATATAATTTTTTTATTTTTTCGAAAATTGGCGCCCAGCTCCTTTTGTTTCATCATAACATTGTTTCATCAGCAGCTCGGAGATGCAATTTTCATCAATTATCCTGTCTTTTGAGATCTTGTCAAGGTCGAATAAGACCTCGCAATAAGCACACAAGTTCAGTGTAGATGAAAACACACCAAAGGGGAAACCAATAACACCCCACTACTTAGGGACGTATCTGGTATCAGATATTTGCTATCTTAGGTATTTTTGGGACATAATCTCTGCCTAACAATTTCTGTGTTCTGAAATTTAGCTTTCCATTGACTGTTGGTATGAGATCTCTGGTTCCTCATTGCCATTTCATAGTTATATTTGTTCAAAATAAAAGCCCAGCCTTCAGTTTTATGATCTAAGATCACTGTCGTCTGTCATTCTCGTCTCCGTTCTATCGATCCCGGTAGCTAGTATCAGAAGTTCTATGTTTGATCATACGATTTGTGATCATTGGGTTTGGTCTGTGCTATATTATCTCTGGTTCCGAATCTCACCACTTTGATAATCTGAACTCTTGTCTCTTTTTTTTTTGGCTATGGTCTACAACCTTTGTTTTGAAATCTCTATGATCTGGTTTCCGCTCAATATAATTTAATATTTGTTGTGATATTAGTTGTCTGTTATTTCGACCTCGAGTTCCTAGTTACACTTTCAGTCTATGTTTACCTCGTCTACGAATGCCTATATTTTACCTCTTTTAACTGGTCACTAGTATTTAATAGCAGCCAAAGCTTCCAGTCTCTAGCTTTTTAAACGGTTTTATTTAGCTTGAGTTGACAGGCTGCACGGCCGCATACACGGCCGCATACACGGCCGTTGTGAACGAATCTTGTAATTGAAATTTAAGTAACTTACCGATAAGCTACAAGCTTGAAACTTGGAATATAGTTCAGAACCCGATGACAATGCAATAATAAGAAAAAAAATCGCCGCTAGGTGGCGCAAGGATCGAGATATTCGCAAAATTCGCATTTGTGGTCCGATTTGGGTCATATTTGGAACACATAATACATACAAGAAAAGAAATCGACCTATCAAAAAAAAATCACCGCTAGGTGGCGCAAGAACGAGATATTCACAAAAATCGTATTTGTGGTCCGATTTGATTTGGTCCATATTTGGAACACATAATACATACATGAATAGAAAGCGACCTATGATGCCCGATTTGGCTCATATTTGGAACAAATGTTACACACAGTCCAGTAGAAGTGACATCAAAATATTTTGGAGTTGGAGGAGGGACAAGCATAAGTGGCGCAGAGTCGAGTAAAGTCTTTGGAAGGATTATGTATTGAGGACTTAGGTTGTAACAAATTGGCAGGAAAGAGTCCTTGTAATAATGAGTCACTAAATGAACTAAATAGGATGAGAAATAATAGGCAATTAAATAAAGACTAAAAACTTGAAAATAAAATAATTTAAAAAAATTTTTTAAGTTAAACGGTTTTATTGAAAACAATACTTACATGAAATAATAATAATACGAAAAGCTAGAAAATAATTAGGTAGGTCCTAGGTACTAGTCATCACACTCCTTATCAATCTAGGGCGTTGATCAGACAATTAAATAAAAGCGTTGGACGCGTCATATTTCTATTGATAATCATAAGTAAAATCAACTGAACCTTAATCAGGTTATGCTACGCCTCACATTTTTAGAAATTTCACGCGCCCAACGCTTTTATTTAATTGTCTGATCAACGCCCTAGATTGATAAGGAGTGTGATGACTAGTACCTAGGACCTACCTAATTATTTTCTAGATTTTCGTATTATTATTATTTCATGTAAGTATTGTTTTCAATAAAACCGTTTAACTTAAAAAAATTTTTTAAATTATTTTATTGTATTTCATCTCAGATTTCTGATACTTATCAGCTGAGTAATCTGAGGCCTAACCTGCCGTTTCCGGTCTTCGATCTCTAGTAAGTGATTCCTATTCTTTGATTTCCTCTCCGTTGGATTTCCTCTCCGTTGGATTTAATCTCGCACCTCTTCTGGAATCTAGTCCTCTTTTTCAGATATAATTTTGTAACTGGTCTCTAAATTTGTGAACTCTATCTGAGTATCGTTTTTTGATGTTCGATGTCTGATTCTATTCACTGGATTCTAGTATTTTATACCATTATAACACAATTTGGGCGGCCACCGTGGTGTGATGGTAGCGTGCTCCGCCTATCACACCGTATGCCCTGGGTTCAACTCCCGGGCAAAGCAACATCAAAATTTTAGAAATAAGATTTTTCAATTAGAAGAAAATTTTTCTAAGCGGGGTCGCCCCTCGGCAGCGTCTGGCAAGCGCTCCGGTTGTATTTCTGCCATGAAAAGCTCTCAGTGAAAACTCATCTGCCTTGCAGATGCCGTTCGGAGTCGGCATAAAACATGTAGGTCCCGTCCGGCCAATTTTAAGGGAAAAATCAAGACGAGCACGACGCAAATTGGAAGAGAAGCTCGGCCTTAGATCTCTTCGGAGGTTATCGCGCCTTACATTTATTTTTTTATTTATAACACAATATGGCTTGATAAATTTTCCAAGCGTCATCCCATCAGAGCGCGATTTTTTTTTACTTTTCAATTGGCTTTTCAGTACTAAAAAGTGATTTTCGTATTTGGTATCGGCCTTCACCCTGCTCAGGGTTTTTTTGTTTGGTATCTGGCATCTTGCATTTGGTGTAAATTTCAATTTACATACACGTTTTGTGTCTCAATAAATTGCATTAAAATTTCGTGGGAGCATGGTGACAAAAGATCTTTACTTTAATCTGAGGTGCGCCTAAAAGTATTCATCACTTAGCAACTGCAAATTAGAAGTCATCAGCTAATTGTAATGCTATGAATCGTAATGGTAGCTGCGGAGCAAAAACATAACGAAAGAGGTCCGTATTTTTGACTTTGTGGTCTTAACGATACTTACTGGTTGATCTTAAATCATAATAGCAGATTTCGTTAACACTGCAACATTCACCTCTCTAATATTTTACGCTATCAATCCCCTTACACACTAAAAAAATCATACCAACATTGTACAAAATTATCTGCTGACAAATCATGACTGCTCATATGCGCTACAACAAAACGCTACTACTTGACATTTCAACGCTGCAACTACGCAGCACGAATTGCATATGAGGGAATACTAAGCAGCATTTTGTAGCATACTTTTAGGGTTAAAATTGCTGTGAAACATCACGTATTCTCTGATTTATTTACTATGTATATGAAGTTCACTGCACGCTATGCTTCAATACGCTCCCAAAACAGACACTTATACTATTGTATGCAAGACGATGTTTTTTGTATTATTTGTTTTGCTAAAACTGCAGCAATCAGCACTTTTCTTTACTTCTACACTCTCACATTGCGATTGCAGTATTTGCTTGTTGCTGTTGTTGCAAGCGGAAGTTGAAGCTATAAAATATCTAGAACGTGCTTAGCTTACGAGAAAATGTTACCACTTTTTGTGTGGCATTCTTATAAATCTTTGTTATTGTTGTTCTTGTTGCCCTTTTGCTTGCTCACTCTTTAACTCTTGTTTGTTGCATGATGCAGCTATCAAAATTTATTATTATTAATTAGGGTGTTGAGTGCAATAGTGTTGCAACAACAGCAAAAACAGCAACCACAATAATTTCACAAAGGATATGAGCTTGCGGAATGAATGCCATCTGAAGGTGGATGAACGAGGTATAAAAAGGAAATGAAACGGTTTAAAATGCATGTGGAAGTATATAAGAAACGTTGCAAACGTGCTTGGTACCATAAATGAAGTAGCTTGCTTTAGTTTGTTTTTGTATGTAGGAAATCATTTGCTTTGTTGGTCTTTGTTGCGTAAGTTTGGTTTGTAGAACTGTTTGATGGTTACTTGCTGTGTTTAAAGAGCTGTTAATTGTGTACGAAGTTGATTATTCACTTATTTAGCTCAAATGACCTAAGAAAGTCATTTATTAAGGAGGAATGGGTTTAACTTCGCCAACTGGTTCTAGTTGGTAGTATAGTGGAGACATTAGGTGATTTCCTTCTATGCACGATTTGCAAGTTCCTCCTCCGGTGCCCTAGCTCCCCCCCCCCCCCCCCCCCCCCCCAGAGCTCTCAAAGTCATATTATTTCTTCTCCCTACTGACCATTATGGAGAATATTCTGCAACCTGTAACGCGACTTGGCTCAGCGCAATCGAGCCTTGGAGGAACTACAGGTTTGGGCATGCCCAGATCTTGAAGCAAGACCCCGATTCATTCTTAAAGCTAGACCACACAATACCGTCCCCTTGCTGGTGCAACAAAATTCCCACATAGATTCCCGAAAGAAGCGAGTGGGCGAATTGTCAGGAACCAGGAAGACAAGAGTTCTCGCTCTACCCTACATTAGAAATCAGCACACCTAGAAGATCCCAACTCTCCATCGGCTCACCGCCCATTGTACATGTTGAACATCATAGCCAAATTGATGGAGATACTCCTGAAGCAAAGATGGGGGAGAACTGCTGGCAGCATGCTTTCTAGTGATGCCATCGTGGAAGTGATAGACGCAGTCAAGAAAGTCAAGACAAGCGTCGGGTGTGTCTCAGGGAAGTCATTTGGGTCCATTACTTTTCACCTTGTTTATAAATGATTTACCACAAACTCTTATACATTCCAGAACTCTTATGTATGCGGATGATGTTCAACTTTGCTACTCATACTTGCCTTCGGGGTCTTCCGGCGTGTAGTTTCTTCAGGCAGACTTGGATTCATTTCAATGCTGGTGTACTGCAAATCTACTAGTTTTGAACTGCTCGAAGTGCAAACTAATGACATTTCACTGAGTGAAGCCAAGTTTGACATCGTATACGCTAAACAGCACGCCTTTGGGGCGTATATCGGTTACAAGTGATCTGGGCGTTCCTTTTGATCCAAAACTGACTTTTAGTATGCATATTTCATCAATGGCAAGCAAAGCAACGAGTTTACTCGGTTTCGTGGAGCGATGGGCTAAGGAGTTTAATGATCCGTATCTGACTAAGACGCTCTACACGTCGTTGGTACGACCAATTTTAGAGTATTGTTCGTGTGTCTGGTGCCCAGGGTATCAAAACTTTATAAAGCGTATTGAGTCGGTACAGAAGCAATTAATTATATTTGCACTACGTGGTCTTCGCTGGCATTCAAGTGTGCATTTGCCACCATATAGAAATAGGCCTCTCCTTATTAATCTACCAACTTAAGAAAGAACTTTACTAGGGTAATGTTCATTCATAAGCTCATTATGGGCGAGATCGACTCCTCTGTTAGTCGACTAAATTTTGCTGTTCCTGATAGGATCCACTTTCTCAGAAACATGGTGGTTGGGGGCAATAAATAGTGACATATACCCCAACGATATCCGGGGGTAAGGCAAGACCTTCTCGGAGCTCATTCTGAGAACCTGCGAAAGGGTTGTGCACACTATAGCTAATAATGGCAAATAAAGTAGGCCCAAGGCAATGTACAGTGAAACTGCTTACGTCAACCCCGAACACTATACTTGTATACGGTGCAGAAATTTGGGCGGAACCAATGAAACATCGGAAGTATCGAACTGCTCTCACTTCGGTCCAACGAGATAGAAAGATAAAACAAAGCCGCTTAAGCGATTTTAAGTAACGATATGAATACATTTACATATATCCCTTATGACCACACATACACACATATATGTATATATGTATCTATTCACCTATGTACGTGCCACATCTGATTTCGTGATGTCCGACTACGTCTAAGTACATCAAACGTAGAGACGCGAGAAAAACAAAATTCTTTCCGTTTTTAAATTTTTCTGTGAAAAACTCATATTTTTCAATAGCAAAAACAAAATTCACAGCTTGAATGCAATTCATGTGAAATGTG
The DNA here is from genome assembly GCF_040869045.1 of Eurosta solidaginis. Classification (NCBI taxonomy): domain Eukaryota; kingdom Metazoa; phylum Arthropoda; class Insecta; order Diptera; family Tephritidae; genus Eurosta; species Eurosta solidaginis. The sequence continues at coordinate 24,655,709 of NC_090323.1, forward strand.
CCATTTTCGTGGTTCTAGTTTTATCAGTTTTCGGCATAAAAAAGTTTGAAAGTAACAACAACTAAGTTAGCGGTAAAAAAAACTCCCACAGTTTTTCAGAACAAACCCAACGCTGCCTTGCTTTAAATTGCACTAGATAATTTTCGTCGCTTTTTGTTGATAGATTTTGCTGCCGCTTATAGGAAATTGGTTTATCAGTTCGAAGAAGCGATTGATTTTATTGTGCGTCTGGGTTTTCGTGCTGACTTTTCTTGCGAGATAAATTGGCCTAAAGCAGTAATTTGTAGTTATAAACAAGATTTCCTCAGGCTGCAATGTGATGATGAAGCGGAAGAGGAGTACTGCTAGGAAATATGTAACTGATGTCATACCGAAATATAAACCAAATTGCAAAAAAAAGTACTAGTTCAAAAACAAATACAAAAACATGAGGAAAACAAGGCGAATTCATTTCCAGTTGTTGTTATCCCAACAACTGACTTGTTTTGACGTGACATCAAGGAGAATTCAGTAGCAGGTGTTGTTATCCCGACGAAATCAATTAAAATTTTCTTTTGACTTGGCATTCTTCTGCACGACGAATTGTTTGAATTCGCTTTGCCGTCGCCTTGTAAGGATTCGCCTTGCTTGACATTCTTCTCCTCGTACGATTTCCCTTCACCTCCTTCCTTTTCATTCTTTTCCTTTATACACCTTATGTCTTCCAGTCAGCAGGTGGGGCACACTGTTATAGACCAACGCCGCTTAAGTCTTAAATTCAGGTCTGAACCGAACAGCCAATCGCTTTGTATGATTTTAAGGTTGAAAATTTAGGCATTTCAAAGACTGAAACTCGGAATGAGGAACAAATTTTAAAGACGCATAAACCAAGCATAGTCCAAATGCTTACATATCTATATATACACATATGAAAAAGATAAATTTCTCACATGCCTTTTGCAAATCCTTTTGTCGAAAGTCCATTCTCCCATCGATATTTTTCACTCACGCAATTTGATTAACTCCTACGTACATTCGTCTACTCTATCACGGAACTAGTAGGAAGGAAGAGAAATGAATGGAAGTCAAAATTGAATTGCTTGTCACGCGTTGTTGAGTTTTGCTAGTTGAAAAAGGTTTTTTTTGAGCTAGCCAGTTTTCCGATTTTTTTCTTATAAGCGTTTTTTTTTGTTTCGCGAAAAAATTGCTCATCACTTTGTGTTATTCGCAAACGAAATGCAAATTTGTATGCAAAGCGATATCGAGCTGTGCTCTCTATAGGCAAAGGAAGTTGAATTGTTACTAAGAATCGATATTACGAAAACTTTTCAAAATTATGAAAACCATTCCCCGCAGTAAGTGCCGCAAATGATAATGCAATTCGTTGGCTTCTCTACCGATATGACGTCTTTCACAAATCCCCGCTAGTTTGCACTGTTAACTCGCTTCAATTGTTTGTAGAGCAAACAAGCAAGTTAAGTCTATAAAAAGCTATGATGGGCTGAAACAAACCGTGGTTCGAGCTAGAGTCAGAAAATATCTTGTACCGTGATAACCCAAATTGGCTTGTACTAGGAGGAGACGAACTGGCAAACGACTGCTCTCATCGGAAACACCCCCATAAATGTTCGTGAAGTACTTTTTGGCGTTACAACAACAATCACTTACTACATGTAAAGGAAAAGTATAAATCCCTTTCGAGTTATCAAACTAAAACTTGGCAGTGTTTACTCATTTAACTCAACTAATATCACACGTGGTCAAAAATTTGACCAATCCAATATATTGGAGAAGTGATTTAAAAAATTGAAGCTTGTATAGAGATTTCTAGAATTGGACATAAGAGTTTATCTTTATGAGCCACAATCCCTTTCCTATAAATTCCAGTCTTCTGTACAAAACTTTAACTTTCCAGGCCTAGCTGTTTTTAGCCGTTTGTTGATATTACTTGAAATCGGCGAATAACTGATTAAAAGAGGCTAAACCATGCGAATGTGCTACAAGAGTGCACATTTCCTTTTCAAGTCTTAAAATATTGGCAATATCCAGAGAAGGTGCCACTCACCTCTTTCCATTATACCCCAATTTTCGTTACAATTTTGACATTAAAAATTAAGGAAGGCCAAGTTCAGGTGTAACCGAACATTACATACTCAGCTGCCAAATTACAGCTTACAAACCTTTTAAATTACCTTCTTTTAAAAGTGGGCGGTGCCACGCCCATTGTCTATAATTTTACTAATTTTCTATTCTGGTCATAAGGTCAACCCACCTACAAAGTTTCATCGCTTTAGCCGTCTTTGGTAATGAATTATCGCACTTTTTCGGTTTTTGGAAATTTTCGATATCGAAAAAGTGGGCGTGGTTATAGTCCGATTTTGTTCATTTTAAATATGAGATCAATGTATATAATTTCCTTCCGATCTGTTTGAAATTTATGTATATTTTAAGCTAGGCAGATCTATTGTGTTGGGTGCAAATAAAACAAAGATTATTCCACCTTTCAGCTCGACGTTTCGCCAACTTTCCTTGGCATCTTCAGGAGCGTGACACTGTATTTATTAAATAAAACAAAAAACAACAAAGAACACGATCAGATACATATAGAATTAAAATATAAAATATTGCAATTAAATATTGTTTGTAAAAGAAGTATTTTCTTACTTACAAAATTGGAATTAAACGAAACACATAATTTTCACTAAAACATTTAAACATTTAAAAAACCTTTTAATATTAAAAAATTGTGTAAAGTTAATTGAATGGAAAAATCAATGTCCGGGAACTTACATACCAAATTTCATTAAGATACCTCAAAATTTACTCAAGTTATCGTGTTTACGAACAGACGGACGGACGGACATGGCTAAATGAATTTCTTTTTACGCCCAGATAATTTTGATATATAGAAGTCTATGTCTATCTCGATTAGTTTATGCCGTTACGGGGTACCGTTATGCGAACAAAATTAATATACTGTGTGAGCTCTGCTCAGCTGAGTATAAAAATACTGACGTATGTGTCAAGCTTCATTATTTCCTTGATGAAATATGCCAATCAAAATTGTATGCAGGTGCCTTACCCAATTCAATTCCTCCACTGATAGCAGATCGATATGTAGCATCTGCCTGCCAAGTATCATTTCCCCGGTATTATTGCGGCCTCAGAAATATTTGATCTTTCAGATTGCATGCCCCTGCATACAAAAAATTCCCCCTATGCCCTGAATAACTCCATTTCCTACAAATTGGTGCATATTGAAATTGCGTGTGGCGTATGGCCAGATTGTTCTTCAAAAAAATATCTGATTCAGATTCCAATACCGCCTTAGCGCTTCTTGCCGGAATACTGTTCCAACAGGCGGTTTGTTAATTTACAGTATATGGGCGAGTTATTCTTATCGACACAATTTCTGTTTGTTGTCGGTGTGTATAGACGAAATGTTGTAAATCTGATATATAAGTATATAGATAACAAAAGTAACAATGAGTTATCGATTCTTTATCGACTAATTATCGGTTATTTAATGAAAAATTTGCGATTTATTGTTGAAAATTTTCGATTATTATCGAAAAGTTATTAATATGCTTTTAAAATTTTATTGATTTCTTATCTGAGCATTAACAGTTTGCTAGCGGAACATAATCGATTTTTTTCGAAAAGATATCGACTTGTTTCGAAAAGTTGTCTTTTTGCTATCGAAAAGTTAACGAATGCTTAGGAAAAAGCTATCAATTTATTATAGCAAATAGCTTTGTTTATCAAAAGATATTTAATCAAAACTAAACGATTTGCTATCGTAAAAGGTACTGATTCGTTAGTGGATTGATTATTTGATTTGCTATCAAAAATGTATCCATTTGCTATGAAAAAGTTAGAGATTTATCTTAGACATGTTGTCGCTTTTTATCGAAAAGCTACCAATTTATAGACGACTCATCGGTTTGTTATGAAACAGATACCGACACAGTTTCAATATAAATTCGATGCCACTTCTATAACCCGTCGATAACAAGCCGATAAGAAATAGATAAGAAACAGATGTCGTGCCAATAATAATCGATAACAAACCGATAACTTGACGAGAATTTTACTTTCAATAATAAGGCGATAATGAAACAATAACTTGTCGATATCGGTTGGTATCGATGAAATTTCGAAGAAACTCTTCTCAAATAGCCCGAAACTATTTGTTTCTTTAACTTTGTTGTGATTCAACTTCAACCCCTGGAAGAGTTCTAGTTTATTTAAAAACATTTGGTTTTCTAGACATACATTTTTTATTGGTTCAAGAGGTATACACAAAGGGACAGTAGTTATCGAAAAACCGATTAATCCACTTAGCAGCGTTAATGACAGGACCTTGAATAAAATTGTGGATTGATATAAAGGTAGTTCGCTATGTAATGCAATATAAGAGATTAGAAAATCCTGCTTGGTTCAAATGATATAGCGCATTTCAAGTGCTGGGTCCCATGTGTTCCGATAAATTAAATTTTCGCCTCCTAGGGTTAATGATGGAACTTAATATTGGATTAATCTACAGATAGGTACCTATATATTGCAAAAAAAAAACTATGTTTTTTGGCTTGGTTCGCGAGATACAAGCAAACTGACTGCAGTTATCGAAAAACCGAATAATCCACTTAGCGCTTAAGGCATTTAAATTGCGAACTTCAACCACTGTGATCCAGAGTACTGAAAGTTTTACAGACTTAGACCACGTTACACATGCACCGCTCTACAATAATATAAAATGTATATGTATGTATGTATGTATGTATCTATGGGGCCCTGATAAGGGCCGTATTGCATGTACTTGTTTAGCATATTTTTCTCTTTATATGTTTACGCATTTAACTTCACGATTGGATGCTGCTCACGCTTTATGTTTTTACTTATTTGATTCGTATCTAAATCAGAATTATGACAAAAACGCTTCATATACCTGCATGTTTTAATGAAAAAAAAACAACGTAATACATTATTATATTAATAAATAAGTTAATTATAATTTCACTTTTAACAATCCAACTGCAGTACATTTTTCTATCAAAATATTTGTCAAAGTACACCATGACAACTCTAATTAAAATATTTATAAGCAACAAATAAACAAGTCACATAAATGTGATTATTATTAATTAAGCTCATATCATAACAAATTTGTCTATAAATATTTACACACATAACTGTAATCACCTCTTCTTGTTGCTACATCTACTTTACCATTTATATTTAACTTTTTATGCTAGAGACGTGAACTACACACCCACCTTGCCATATACCACTTTTCCACTGCAGTCCAAACACAGACATTTTCACTTCAATAAAAATATAATTCCTTTTTGCCACACATATTTTACCAACACATAATAACAAATTGATGAATTTTTCCATTCACCTTGTTGGCTTTGGCTGTTTTATATATAATAAATATATAGTCAAAAACAGTTAACTACAGTTAAGAATAGTATTACAAAATTATATTTTTATACCTATCATGAACATGAAATGGTATATTAACTTTGGTCCGATGTTTGTAACGTTGAGAAATATAGAAGAGAGACTCATCATTAAGTATACTGAATTGATCAGGGCGACGAACTGATTTGATATAACCATGTCCGTCTATCCGTCCGTCCGTCTGTCTGTTTGAACGCAAACTAGTCCCTAAAATTTTGAGATATCTCAATGAAATTTGCCACAAGGATGTATTTTTGTATTATATTAGACATTTGTCAGATCCGGTAGGATCGGACCACTATAACATATATCTCCCATACAACCGATCGTTCAGATAAGACGATTCATTCCTGTCGCAATTTAGAAAGTATAAACGTGAAACTCGGTGACATATATTCTAATATATCATAGAAGATATCTTGAAAAAATTACTTTGATCGGAGCTATATATAGTATATATCCCATACAACCGATCATTCAGATAGAAAGATATTTGGCAATTTCTCCCTTAATTTCCAATATAAAAACGTTAAACATGGTGATACTTATTCCAGTATATCATATAAGATATCTTGAAAAAATTACTTTGATCGGAGCTATATGTATATAGTATATACCTATCCCATACAACCGATCGTTCAGATAGAAAGATTTTTGGCCATTTCTCCCTTAGTTTCCAATATAAAAACGTGAAACTTGGTGATATATATTCTAATATATCATAGAAAATTTCCTGTAAAAAACATTTCCATCTGAGCTGTATATAATAAATATCCCATACAACCGATCGTTCAGATAAGGGGGTTTTTTGCCATTTTTTATTTTCTATTTATCTTAAAAATCGTTTAGGTATGTATAACTGTTCACTATATATTTCTTATCTTGGAGACTACGAATGGGATAAGATTATTGTTCAGCCCCATTCATGAAAGGTATGAAATCTTCGGCACAGCCGAAGACGGTTCCGTCCTTACTTGTTATTTTTAAAATGCATTTTCATTTAATTAAAAGCAGCATACATAAAATTCACTTACGTGTGTAACCATGTGTACCAATTGTTGCATCCTTGTAGGAAAATTTGAATCAGAAAATTTTGTTTGTTGATGCTCTGGCACCGCTATAAGATAACAATGAACGGCTATCCCCTTTCTTCGCTTTGATGCAGACAAAACGTTTATATATATCCATACACAATAAATAACGCAAACAATTTATAATAAATACGAAATTAGATCCACTGTTATTTTAAGTAACGCAAAAAGATAAATTTGTATGAGTTAAGCGGGGGTTGCCCTTATTGCTTTAAATGTATGAAAACATTTACTTGAAACAATTTTTTTAATTCATAATTTATTTTATTAATTTGGGAAATATTTAAACAACGTGATATCAGGACGGACAATACGGGAGCTGTTTCGGGAGTGGGATTTGGGCCCGCACTCCTACGATGGTTGAAGTGCCACAAACGCATTAAGCCCCGTCATGCCTTAGTTGTTGTAAACCTTATCCCAATTGCCCTCTTTGCATATTGCATTTTAAAACAAAAAGATAAAACTTGGTGAATTATGTGCCTACAATTTATCTCAGCTATCAAAATGGAATGTCGCAACGCGACACAAAAACATGGCCTTTATCCATCTACTTACATCAATGCGAAGACTAAGAAGCCAACTTTTTCAGCAATCGAAAGTTGCTACCAAATCCCATTTCGTCTGCTGCCTTTCGATTAAAGATATGTATATACAGATCATTTTTTTACTGGTGAAAAAGAATGATTTTTTTCTTCGGTTTTGTAATCCTGAGATAAATTCAAGTTTTTGTATCCCATTTCACAAGTTTGAGTAAATTTTCGGTGAAAATTATGAATTTGACCTTTACCATTTAAAATACCCAAAAGTTATTCTGGAATGCCCAAATTTTGGTTTTGAGAATGATGAAATCTATGGCCAATATTATTAAAATGAACCTTTTCACGCGCTCTCAGAGAGCGAGAAATTTCATATCAGGTCATCAGCGTCAATAGGTATTTCAACGTACTGGATCCGAATCCTAGTTACATTAAGCTCATGCATTCCCCAAAAGAAAATAATTCCTTAAATAATTTCAAATTACTCAACACACAATTTTGCTAAAAAAAGGCGATGTACGAGCTAAATGTACTTCACATTCAAACGATAGTTCTACTCTCACTTATATGAAGACATGAATAGTAAAAGGCGATACCGCAAACCGCGGTCTGCATTATATCCGGTATAAGGTTTTATCTAGCAAACTGTGCGAAAAACTTGAAGTCCATAGTCAACAAACTCATTGGAGCTTATGTGTGCGGCTTCAGACCTGTTAAATATTACAAAATACTTCCGACCAGATATATACGACGCGCCAGGTTCTGGAGAAGACTCACGATAAGAGAATCGACATTGACCATTTTTTCGTTGACTTCAAAGTAGCCTTTGACAGCGTGAAAATAAGTTGCTTGTATGCAGCTATGACTGAATTAAAGTTTACTGCAAAATTAATAAGGCTCTACCAAATTACGTTGAGCAACACCACCAGCTCCATAAGAGTTGAAAAGAAACCCTCCAAGCGATTCCAAACGAAATGAGGGCTCAGACAAGGCAACTCTCTGGAGATATGTTAATCCGGTGAAATATTGCATTGTGTGGCGATGTAATCAATGGTTATAATAAATAATATGTTCCATTTTCAAAACGTTGCTCGGGTTGAATGTTCTTAAATAAGATTGATAAATCTCTCGATAAACATAGAATTATATAAATGACAAGGCCGATCAGACGTTGCCCTGCCCAAAGTACATTGATTGCACGATTAATAAGGTACTTCACGAAGTTTCTGTCATAAACTCCTGCCCTTCTCTCTCCGCTGTGGTGTCTTTCCATTTTTTTCAATATTTTCACCACTATTACCTTCTCTCTCATTCCTCATTTCCCTATCTTATCCTCTTGCCCGTAACTGTCCTCTCCCTCTCCGTCTCCTATCCCTCTCCTGCTCGCTCTTCCTCTCTCTCCCTCTCACTCTCATTCTCCCTCTATCTTTCCTTTTCCTTTTCCCTAACATAATCCCTATTCCCTCCCCTATTCCTTTCCTTTTTCTATTTTTTCCTCTTCTCATTTCCTTTCCCTTTTCCTCTCACTTTCTGTTTCCCGCTCGATTTCCCCCACTTTATTCTCTATCCCTTTATCTTTTCATATCTCTTCTCTCTATCTCAAACCATAAATACGCGTTTTTAAAATTCTTCGGCCCTTGCTCCCCTCCCCATTCACATTTCTCCTTGCTCCTAACTTTCTCCTTTTATTTATGTCAATTGCAGTACTGTGACTATTGACCTAAAACCAAGCTTCTGCTAGAATAAAAATTTCTATCGAAGTTGCAGGTGTATGGTCTGGAAATTTAGTGGAACCCATTACATCAACCATTAACTGAAGCAAGTAAGGACGGAACTGTCTTCGGCTGTGTCGAAGGCCTCGTAATTTGCATGAATGTAGCTGAACATTAATGTGTTGAAATTTCAAAAATTCATAAAATCTGACCAATCAGTTGTATGGGATATATTTTATATATACTACTGATCTATACGATTTTTTCAGATATTAATGTATGCCTTGTATGTATGTAAAGGTCCTGTGAAATTTTAAGCATCTAGCTATTAAAATGTGGAAGAAGTTATGTTAAACCTTTTAGTTGAACAATCGGTTTATATACTCTATATACCACCGATTTTTACGATTATTTCAGACAACAATTTATGCGTTATATGTAGTTATTCTGTTGCTATAGTGGTTCGATCCGGCCGTTCCAACGAACGATTAAACGGACACCCAAATATACTAGCTCACCAAATTTCATCAAGATTGCTCAAAAATACATACGGATGGACGGACAAATAGACAGAACGACATGGGTAAATCAACTCAGTTCGTCATTCTGATCATTTCGGTATCTATCATTTTCATGAAAGGTATCAAAATGGTGCTCTAAACTTTTCTTCTCACGTCATTCACACCTTCCTCTTAAGACTCTACCTGTGTCTCTCGCTACCATCTATCTCTCCCCCTCTTTCCTAATCTATCTCTCTCACTAATCTCATTCTCTCTTGCTCTCACTATTTTCACTATCTTTCCTTGTACTTCGTACTTTTATGTATTTTTTCAAGTCAATAACTCTACCACTCCACAGATATCCAGGTGGCCCTTATATGTTAGTATTTTCTTTCGATTATAAACATTGTACCAAGATAGCCAATATATCTGTATGACAGCATCTGTGCTGTCTATGAAAGGAGACTCGCGCGTTTTATCTTCATTTTTGGGGCCATAAATGAAGAGCCGAGCATGCCACATATCATGTTTCCTACGTTCATTTCTTCTTCAGCTTTCGCGTCCCTTTCGGAATGAGGTCAGCATATATTCTGCCATAAACCATGCTTTATAGTACACACTTTTATGACAAATAAATATTTTAATTTAGCGCTTGATATAAGCTGTACAAAAATCTACATTCAACTAGTTACAGTCAAGTTTAAGTAAAGTACACTCTTGAGGAAAACTAATAGATACATATTTACATGCAAATGTATATCCTTACACCATACATTAATGCTGTCAGTGTCATAACTATTTATTTCTATAATAAATAATCGCATAAAAGAAATCTTACGTTCCACTAAACGTAAAGAAAACAGCTGCTCATAAAATGTGGATCAAAATGTCAAACGGGCTAATAAAGACCAGCAATAGCTATTGGGAAATATGTAATGAAAGTTAAGCTAATAAAAGAGCAGTTTTATAGATGAGTATATTGATTGGGAGATGGAGAATTGCGAGACGATGACATGCAATGAGCGCTGACTACGGACATTAAGTGGGCGATAGCCACTAATAAACTGAAAATACTTCCGTTATGCATAACAGCAAATGCCATAAGGATATCCAAGGCGACATTGGAAAAGTAATAAACAGCAAATAGCGAATAGACTCTGGTCGATATAAAGTAAATAAATAAAAAATAAATCTACTTGTTAATAGTTGTTTAGCCCACAGTTATATGATAAGTTTTCTCATAAAAACAATAATAAATAATAAAGTTTAGGCGATTTGTATTTAGGAAAAATATAATAAAAGTTGGCGTTAAATACATACATAAAATTCTACTATCTTTTGATGGTTAAGTTTGACGTATAACGGACGAAAGAGAATACGATTAGCACGGTGCAGTGGATTGCATGGTTCGCTCAGATATCTTAATCCAGTTACAGACAATGGTCATCAAGGAAGTTAATGTATTGTAACGAGTTTTGGGCAATTTCTGATAATATTATACACCTGCTAACGTTGGAATCACTGAACTGTCGAATAAACAGCTCCAATATTCAGTATTGCAAAATGGTCTTTATTTATACTACTTTGGGAGTAATACGTCACAATCACAATTATACTTCACTTCACAGCTAATACCATGTTTAAATCGAACTTATTAGCTATTCCTCAACTTGCGCTGCTTTTATACTCTCTGTTACCTCGTTAGCATATTTCTCCTTAAGTCTAGACGTTTCACGCACATGCCTTCTAGAACAGTTGTATCTCATGCTTCGTTATTGAGCTATTTACATGTATATCTGTAGTTTATGCTTTTCTTCTAGCCATATGCGTGTGTGTGTGGAGTAACAACTTCTGCTCTTAGCTGCCGCCTACATAAACTCTCTGCTTCCAGCTGTTGGTTATGTGTATGGGATATTCTTCGTTGCCTTGTACATAAATGTGGCTGATTGATTTAATGTGTACATGTAAATAAGTGTGGCTGCTTGCTGTTTTTGTTGTTGTGATTATTTACTAACAACATAGTGATGCTAATATTCGCCACAGTATGCAGTAGTGAAGAAATTATACTCCTTTTGCAAAAATATGTTACAGTTTATTGTATTGGTGTGATAGAAGTACAAGGTGTGAACCTCTGTAAAGTAGAAGTAAGGTCAAACACTATTGAGGTCAAAATATTTTATAAAGCCGTTGGTTGAGTGAAAGTTCTCACTATGTAAGGTCCGAAACGCCTTGACTTGAAGTATTTTTGAAGAACGTCTGTAACCCACTATCTGAGAGTTTGGTTCAAAAATACCTATTAGATCAATACATATTTAGATTGCAACAAATCTTCAAGTACAGCAATTAAAAAATTGCTGGTAATGAGCATCAATTACAAGCAGACATATGCATACCATATGAAAAAACGGGTACCGGTGCGTATACGTAACATTTGTTTTCTCTAATATTTGGTATAACATGCAAGTGATGCTAATATTTATTATGCGTGTAAATATGTAGGTTTTGAACCGTCCAGCGAATCAGAGTGATCTACCACTCAGCACACGAAATATGAGCATTCTCACCTTAATTGTGGGCAACAAACCAGTAAAAGGTCTGGAACAAGAGTACACATTTTGTTTATAAGGACACTAGCAGACCCGGTAGACGTTGTTATGCCCTAAATTTGGTCTATCTGCATACATTTTAATAAGATTTTCCGTCTATCTCTGCCCTCGCCCCTCTACACTTTTTCCTAATCTTTGTATTCACTCCTCCCTCCGTATTTTTCGCTTCATCTATCTCCATCTTCGTCTCCTTCTCTCTCTTTCCCAGTCTCCCTCTCCTTCTCTCTTTTCTCTTCTCTCAAGTTTTTCTCATTCTTCTTCATATCTTATTGCCAGACCCAGAGAGTGGTATGTATTTTGTTCCAGTCCCATTCCGAGTCTCCGTCCACTCCGAGTCGAATACCACTCCGAATCTCAGTCTCAGTCCCAGTCCCAGTTCATCTCTGATCTACTTCCCGGAAAAAAGCATCGTAAATAGGGCGTGAGTATTATTAATTCATGTCTTTATTTAGGCTGCACATGCATATTTATAAGTTTTGCCTGGTTGATGCGACTAAATCGAATATCACAATGAAAATTACTTTAAAGCCCTCAGCAACAGCTTTCATTTGATATCCATAATACACACACATTCTAGGGTATCCGGGTCCAGGTTTTGGCCTATATCTCGAGACCCTAGTTACCCAGCGGTGTAAAAATTACTCTGTACTAAAGCATACAACAACAGTTTCAATTTGATACCCATAATGTGAAAACACATTCTAGGTATATCCGGGTCCATGTTTTGGCCTATATCTCGAGACCCTAGTCACCCAGCGGTGTAAAACTTACTCTGTACTAAAGCATGCAGCAACAGTTTCAATTTGATACCCATAATGTAAAAACACATTCTAGGTGTATCCGGGTCCACGTTTTGGCCTATATATCGAGACCCTAGTCACCAATATGTATGAAAACTTCTCTGTACTAAAGCGCTCATCAACAGCTTCAATTTGATACCCATAATGTAAAAACAGTATCTAGGCGTTCACGGGCCCACGTTTTGGCCTATATCTCGAGACCCTAGTCACCCAGGGGTATGAAAATTACCCTCTACTAAGGCAATCATCAACAGCTTTCATTTGTTATCAATATTCTATAAACACATTTAAGAGGTACACGGATCCACGTTTTGGCCTATATCTCGGGACCCTAGTCACTCAGGGGAATGAAAATTACCCTATTCTAAAGCACTCATCAACAGCTTTCATTTCATATCCATATTATATAAACACATTCTAGGGGTACCCGGGTCCACGTTTTGGCCTATATCTCGAGACCCTGTTCGTCAATGCTTTTGCTAAAAACCTCACAGAGCCCGAGGCCCTTCCAACGAATGCAAAACTGTGAAAATCGATTCGTGCATTCTGGAGTTATAGCGTCAGGAAGGAAAACCCGACTTATTTTTATATTATAAACAACTAAGGACATGAAATTGAAGATCCCGGACTGTCAGTATGAATTTGCCTGTCGAACATCGAATTAAAAAATGAAATGCTAAGGAAATTTGTGAAATAAGTTGTCCAGCTCTCAAAATTTACCATTTAAGATCTTCCAGTGAAAGAAAGTAATATAAAAAATGGGAGAATAAAACCGAAAGCAGATGAGGAAGGAGGAAGCAAAGAAAGCTGTGAAATATTTGAAAGGAAAAGGAAAGAGTAGAAAAAAGGAGGATTTGAGACCTAAAAGAAAGAAGTCCAACTCAAAGAATAATGAAAAAAGTAAGAAAAAGGAAAATAAGAAGTAAGATGAAAGGTGAGAGAAGAAGTGGCAAAGTAAGAATAAGATGAAAAAATAGAAAAAAGCAGAGGATATCGAAGAAAAAGCAAAAAACCGGGAATCAGAAAAAGAAAAAAGAGACCGGAAATATAAATGGAAAGCAAAAAAAGAATAAAAAAGAGGAAGAAGAGTAACAGGAAAGAGGAGAGAAAGGGATTAGTAAGTGCTAGAAAAAAGAAAAAGAGGAGGAATAGGAAAAGAGCAGCGGAAGAAAAAGAGAAAATATAAGAAAAAATATAGTTTCAAATAAAAAACTAAGAGGAAAAAGAAGAAGACAAAGAAAAGGAAGAAAATCAAGGATCAGAAAAAACCATAAATAGTAAAAATTTAGAAGGAGAGAAGGAAGAAACGAAAGGGGAAGCAGAAGAATAATAAAAAACCAAAATCATGACCCAGGAAAAAAATTCTAGAAGAAGGGGAAGAAGAAAAACAACAGACAAATAAGTGCCAGAAGAAATGAAAGGGTAAATAGAAGAAACCCAAATAGTAAGGGAAATAGAAACAAGAGAAAGAGAAAAATGTAGGAGGCGAGAGAAAATCGTATAGGAAGCAAAGTGAGGAAAAAAAACATGAAAAATAAGAAACTGAGGTAGAAAAAAGGAAGAACAAGTAAGGAAGGTTAAGTTCGGGTGTAACCGAACATTACATACTCAGTTGAGAGCTATGGTGACAACATAAGGGAAAATAACCATGTAGGAAAATGAACCGAGGGAAACCCTGGAATGTGTTTGTATGACATGTGTATCAAATGAAAGGCATTAAAGAGTATTTTATGAGGGAGTGGGCCATAGTTCTATAGGTGGACGCCAATTAGGGATATTGCCATAAAGGTGGATCAGGGTTGACTCTAGAATGCGTTTGTACGATATGGGTATCAAATGAAAGGTATTAGTGAGTATTTTAAAAGGGCGTGGACCTAAGTTCTATAGATGGACGCCTTTTCGAGATATCGCCGTAAAGATGGACCAGGGGTGACTCTAGAATGCGTTTGTACGATATGGGTATCAAATGAAAGGTGTTAATGAGCATTTTAAAAGGGAGTAATCCTTAGTTCCATAGGTGGACGCCGTTTCGAGATATCGCCATAAAGGTGGACCAGGGGTGACCCTAGAAGTTGTTTGCACAATATGGGCATCAAACGAAAGGTGTTAATGAGTATTTTAAAAAGGAGTGGGCCTTAGTTCTATAGGTGGACGCCGTTTCGAGATATCACCATAAAGGTGGGCCAGGGGTGACTCTAGAATTCGTTTGTGCAATATGGGTATCAAACGAAAGGAGTTAATGAGTATTTTAAGAGGGAGTGGGCCTTAGTTCTATAGGTGGACGCATTTTCGAGGTATCGCAATAAAGGTGAACCAGGGGTGACTCTAGACTTTGTTTGTACGATATGGGTATCAAATGAAAGGTGTTAATGAGTATTTTTAAAAGGGAGTGGGCCTTCGTTTTATAGGTGTTCGCCTTTTCGAGATACCGCCATAAAGGTGGACCAGGGGTGACTTTAGAATTTGTTTGTATGATATGGGTATCAAATGAAAGGTGTTAATGGTTATTTTAAAAGGGCGTGGGGCTTAGTTCTATAGGTGGACCCCTTTTCGAGATATCGCCATAAAGGTGGACCAGGGGTGATTCTAGAATTCGTTTGCGCAATATGGGTATCAAACGAAAGGAGTTAATGAGTATTTTAAGAGGGAGTGGGCCTTAGTTCTATAGGTGGACGCATTTTCGAGGTATCGCAATAAAGGTGGACCAGGGGTGACTCTAGACTTTGTTTGTACGATATGGGTATCAAATAAAGGTGTTAATGAGTATTTTAAAAGGGAGTAATCCTTAGTTCCATAGGTGGACGCCGTTTCGAGATATCGCCATAAAGGTGGGCCAGGGGTGACTCTAGAATTCGTTTGTGCAATATGGGTATCAAACGAAAGGAGTTAATAAGTATTTTAAGAGGGAGTGGGCCTTTCTGGACCAGGGGTGACTCTAGACTTTGTTTGTACGATATGGGTATCAAATGAAAGGTGTTAATGAGTATTTTTAAAAGGGAGTGGGCCTTCGTTCTATAGGTGTTCGCCTTTTCGAAATATCGCCATAAAGGTGGACCAGGGGTGACTCTAGAATGAGTTTGTACGATATGGGTATCAAATTAAAGGTATTAATGAGAGTTTTAAAAGGGAGTGGTGGTAGTTGTATATGTGAAGGCGTTTTCCAGATATCGACCAAAATGTGGACCAGGGTGACCCAGAACATCATCTGTTGGATACCGCTAATTTATTTATATATGTAATACCTGCCAAGATTTTAAGGGTTTTTTATTTCGCTGCAGAACTTTTTCATTTTCTTCTACTTAATATGGTAGGTGTCACAACCATTTTATAAAGTTTTTTCTAAAGTTATATTTCGCGTCAATAAAACAATCCAATTACCTTACCATATTTCATCCCTTTTTTCGTATTTGGTATAGAATTATGGCATTTTTTTCATTTTTCGCACTTTTCTATATCGAAAAAGTGGGCGTGGTCATAGTCGGATTTCGTTCATTTTCCATACCAAGATAAAGTGGGTTCAGATAAGTACGTGAACTGAGTTTAGTAAAGATATATCGATTTTTGCTCAAGTTATCGTGTTAACGGCCATGCGGAAAGACAGACGGACGACTGTGTATAAAAACTGGGCGTGGCATCAACCGATATCGTCCATTTTCACATAAAACAGTTAACGCTATATAATCTATGCCCCTACCAAATTTCAAAAGGATTGGTTAATTTTTGTTCGACTTATCGCGTTAAAAGTATCCTAGACAAATTAAATGAAAAAGGGCGGAGCCACGCCCATTTTTAAATTTTCTTTTATTTTTGTATTTTGTTGCACCATATCATTACTGGAGTTGAATCTTGACATAATTTACTTATATACTGTAAAGATATTAAATTTTATGTTAAAATTTTACTTTAAAAAAAATTTTTTTTTTAAAAGTGGGCGTGGTCCTTCTCCGATTTTGCTAATTTTTATTGAGCGTACATATAGTAATAAGAGTAATGTGCCTGCAAAATTTCATCATGATATCTTCAAAGACTGCCAAATTACAGCTTGCAAAAGTTTTAAATTACCTTCTTTAAATAGTGGGCGGTGCCACGCCCATTATCCAAAATTTTACTAATTTGCTATTTTGCGTCATTAGTTCAACTCATCTACCAAGTTTCGTTGCTTTATCGGTCTTTTATCATGAATTATCGCACTTTTTCGGTTTTTCGAAATTTTCGATATCGAAAAAGTGGGCGTGGTTATAGTCCGATATCGTTCATTTTAAATAGCGATCTGAGATGATTGCTCAGGAACTAACATACCAAATTTCATCAAGATACCTCAAAATTTACTCAAGTTATCGTATTAACGGACGGACGGACGGACGGACGGACATGGCTCAATCAAATTTTTTTTCGATCCTGATTATTTTGATATATGGAAGTCTATATCTATCTCGATTATAAAGGCAGAACACAATCTTTCAATTTAAGGCAAACCATGTACTTGGGATTAACTAATTGATTATTTAGAATTTAAATATTTTTATCATCTTTTTATTTTCAATTTTTCAGTACTGCCTACAAAAAGGCAATTGCAACTTTGATTAGTAGTTTAAGTAATTCCTAAGTGAAAATTCTTATGTTTATTTATTTGTTCAAAATAGCAAGATTTAAGAGAATTAGTGGAATTTTCGCTGACAACACTGGCGAAAACATCATAACAAGAGAATTCCACCTCGTTTGTCAGCTACTTAATTTCCACAGCTGAAAATCGTGGTGAAATTCGTATACGCCTGAAAGTCTAAAAGAATCGCGGTGAAAGATGCATACGCCTAAAAGTATACAAGGCCGTGCATTGAGTTGGGCCCTCAACGAGGTGGAATTCTACATCGCCTGCAACACTCAGGAGGCTAGCCATGAATCTCCGAAATAGTTCGACTTGTGCGTTACGTAGCTAAAATTTTTTGATCAAACATTGCACTGTTAGCGAGTTTTAAACTATATTTCAGGTTTCAAGTCTCTATATCCAGGAAGTTAGTTAAAAATCGATAGCAAGATTCCAAATTTAAAACTAGTTTTCTTAAGTTTCATGTCTCTAGCTCATCGGGAAGTTACTCGAAAATCGATCGCAATATTCCATCCGTTCTTAAAGGATTTGCAGCTATCTTGACTAGCGCGCCACCTAGCGGAACTTTGTTTTCTATAAGTTGTATTGTCACCAGGCCTTAACTTAATGCCAAGTTTCAAGTCTCTAGATAACCGGGAAGTTATTTAAAAATGGATTGAAAGATTCCCAAACTAAAATTAATTTTCCTATTATCTCGATCCATGCGCCACCTAGCGGAATTTTTTTGATAAAATATTGTATTGTCACCGGGTTCTGATTTACGGCTCAAGTTTCATATCTCCAGCTCACCGGGAAGTTACTCAAAAATCGATTGCAAGACTCCCTGTGTTTTTTCAATTTTTTTTGGGGTTTTCGTTTATCTCAATTGGTCTGCCACCTGGCGGCATTTTGTTTTCCACGAATTGTAGTGCCATCGCCTTGCAAACTATGTGCTAAGTTTCAAGTCTCTGGATCACCGAGAAGTTAGTTAAATGTCGATCGCAAAATTTCCATTTTAAAATAAATTTTCTGTATATCTCGATCCTTGCGCCACCTAGCGGATTTTTTTCACTTGCATTGTAATGTCTCTCAGGTCTCAACTATAGCAGTGTATGCTGTATAGCAGTGCCCATTGTACGGCAAGGTCTTGCTTTACTGGCGTGTACTGTATTCGTAACGCGCAGCAGTCTATATATATATATTTGGCTCGTGCCATGTTTGTTCGAGCATATTCATAATCGTTTTAGTATGTACTTGTAAGTACTGTATTCGGTATACATATGTATATGTAGGCGTCTGAGATTGTTGCATCAGTCAAGTTGGTTCATGCTATCTATATTGGCGTACATTCTTATTCCCGTTAGTATATAGTGTCATATACTGCATTCGTAATTCACAATGTTTGTTATATATGTACGTTGGCGTCAGATTTTTGCATCGTCCAATTCGGCTCGCGTCTAGTCTGTTTGCGCATAACCTCGTCGCCTTAGTACGTAAATATCATTTTAAACAACCCTTATTTATGTATTTGCACATATGCATCTCGGTCCCACGTACATATACTTACATAAATCACAGTAGGCTTTGTTAATTTTTATGCGACGACGCTAATGACGCGCCACAATATACAACACACATACATACAAATGATCTCATATCGCTTAGCTTATAAGCTGACTAGCAACCGTTTGTAAAAACATACATGCATGTTCTATTTTTCTCTACTGCGTAAAATATAGATCACACATGTACATATATATATGTATACGTAGGATAAACAAGAATGTAAACAAGTGTTCGTATTTCCAAACTTGAGTTCGTTATAAATATGTAAATCGTGAGTTGTCATACAGCATTTATACATATAACAAGTAAGGAAGGTTAAGTTCGGGTGTAACCGAACATTACATACTCAGTTGAGAGCTATGGTGACAACATAAGGGAAAATAACCATGTAGGAAAATGAACCGAGGGAAACCCTGGAATGTGTTTGTATGACATGTGTATCAAATGAAAGGCATTAAAGAGTATTTTATGAGGGAGTGGGCCATAGTTCTATAGGTGGACGCCATTTAGGGATATAGCCATAAAAGTGGATCAGGTTGACTCTAGAATGCGTTTGTACGATATGGGTATCAAATGAAAGGTGTTAATGAGTATTTTAAAAGGGAGTAATCCTTAGTTCCATAGGTGGACGCCGTTTCGAGATACCGCCATAAAGGTGGACCAGGTGTGACCCTAGAATTTGTTTGTACAATATGGGTATCAAAAGAAAGGTGTTAACGAGTATTTTAAAAGGGAGTAATCCTTAGTTCCATAGGTGGACGCCGTTTCGAGATATCGGCATAAAGGTGGACCAGGGGTGACCCTAGAATTTGTTTGTACGATATGGGTATCAAATTAAAGGTATTAAGGAGGGTTTTAAAAGGGAGTGGTGGTAGTTGTATAGGTGGTCGCCTTTTCGAGATATCGCCATAAAGGTGGACCAGGGGTGACTCTAGAATGCGTTTGTACGATATGGGTATCAAATGAAAGGTGTTAATGAGTATTTTAAAAGGGAGTAATCCTTAGTTCCATAGGTGGACGCCGTTTCGAGATACCGCCATAAAGGTGGACCAGGGGTGACCCTAGAATTTGTTTGTACAATATGGGTATCAAAAGAAAGGCGTTAATGAGTATTTTAAAAGGGAGTAATCCTTAGTTCCATAGGTGGACGCCGTTTCGAGATATCGCCATAAAGGTGGACCAGGGGTGACCCTAGAATTTGTTTGTACAATATGGGTATCAAAAGAAAGGTGTTAATGAGTATTTTAAAAGGGAGTGGGCCTTAGTTCTATAGGTGGACGCTGTTTCGAAATATCGCCATAAAGGTGGACCAGGGGTGACCCTAGAATTTGTTTGTACAATATGGGTATCAAATTAAAGGTATTAATGAGAGTTTTAAAAGGGAGTGGTGGTAGTTGTATATGTGAAGGCGTTTTCCAGATCGCGACCAAAATGTGGACCAGGGTGACACAGAACATCGTCTGTTGGATACCGCTAATTTATTTATATATGTAATACCTGCCAAGATTTTAAGGGTTTTTTATTTCGCCCTGCGGAACTTTTTCATTTTCTTCTACTTAATATGGTAGGTGTCACAACCATTTTATAAAGTTTTTTCTAAAGTTTATTTCGTGTCAATAAACCAATCCAATTTTTTTTTTTTAATTATCTTCTTTTAAAAGTGTGCGGTGCCACGCCCATTGTCCAAAATTTTACTAATTTTCTATTCTGCGTCATAAATTCAACTCATCTACCAAGTTTCGTCGCTTTATCTGTCTTTGGTAATGAATTATCGCACTTTTTCGGTTTTACGAAATTTTCGATATCGAAAAAGTGGGCGTGGTTATAGTCCGATATTGTTCATTTTAAATAGTGATCTGAGATGAGTGCTCAGGAACCTACATACCAAATTTCATTAAGTTACATCAAAATTTACTCAAGTTATCGTGTTAACGGCCATGCGGAAGGACAGACGGACGACTGTGTATAAAAACTGGGCGTGGCATCAACCTATTTCACCCGTTTTCACAGAAAACAGTTAACATCATAAAATCTATGCCCCTACCAAATTTCAAAAGTAGTGGTTAATTTTTGTTCGACTTATGGCGTTAATAGTATCCTAGACAAATTAAATGAAAAAGGGCGGAGCCACGCCCATTTTGAAATTTTCTTTTATTTTTGTATTTTGTTGCACCATGTCATTACTGGAGTTGAATGTTGACATAATTTACTTATATACTGTAAAGATATTAAATTTTTTGTTAAAATTTTACTTTAAAAAAAATTTTTTTTTAAAAGTGGGCGTGGTCCTTCTCCGATTTTGCTAATTTTTATTAGGCGTACATATAGTAATAGGAGTAACGTCCCTGCCAAATTTCATCATGATATCTTCAACGACTGACAAAGTACAGCTTGCAAAATTTATAAATTACCTTCTTTTAAAAGTGGGCGGTGCCACGCCCATTGTCCAAAATTTTACTAATTTTCTATTCTGCGTCATAAATTCAACTCATCTACCAAGTTTCGTCGCTTTATCTGTCTTTGTTAATGAATTATCGCACTTTTTCGGTTTTACGAAATTTTCGATATCGAAAAAGTGGGCGTGGTTATAGTCCGATATCGTTCATTTTAAATAGCGATCTGAGATGAGTGCTCAGGAACCTACGTACCAAATTTCATCAAGTTACCTCAAAATTTACTCAAGTTATCGTGTTAACGGACGGACGGACGGACGGACGGACGGACGGACATGGCTCAATCAAATTTTTTTTCGATCCTGATTATTTTGATATATGGAAGTCTATATCTATCTCGATTCCTTTATATATGTACAACCAACCGTTATCCAATCAAACTTAATATACTCTGTGAGCTCTGCTCAACTGAGTATAAAAACATACACATACCATAAAATTTAGAAGATAAGACCAAATATGTATCACCGCTTCAGCGGAACAAGAAAACTTTTGAAAAAGACATAATAAATGTAACCGTTGAGCACTCAACAACGTTTTAGTTTTACTCGGCATTCGATACTATACAACTATGTTGTAAGTATCACGTGTCTAGCTCAACGGGAAGTTACCGAAAAAGACTTTTCCGTGGGTCAAAAATTCGTATGGAAATAAGGGGACAAACATGAAAGCGACTTAAGATAGAGGTAAAAAAACTAAAAAAACACGCTTTTATAGCTTACCGAACTAAAAAACAGAAAATAATTTTCAATTAAAAAGAGAGTTTATATAACAGTAGTAGAAGGTCAAACAAGCATTTATAGTTAATCACCTCAAAATAAAATTTTAATAAAATTTAAGTTATTAACAGAATAATTTAATTCAGATTAAAAA
The DNA here is from genome assembly GCF_040869045.1 of Eurosta solidaginis. Taxonomy (NCBI): domain Eukaryota; kingdom Metazoa; phylum Arthropoda; class Insecta; order Diptera; family Tephritidae; genus Eurosta; species Eurosta solidaginis. Next base: position 24,677,876 of record NC_090323.1, read on the forward strand.
GCATGGGGTGCATTTGACTACATTTCATATTTTTCCTCTCCGATAGTTGCCAATAGAATGATTGTAACATTCAATATCAACCACCCCACGCTTTTTACTGTGAATTTAATTATTCTGTTAATAACTTAAATTTTATTATAATTTTATTTTGTGGTGATTAACTATAAATGATTGTTTGACTTTCTACTACTGTTATATAAACTCTCTTTATAATTGAAAATTATTTTCTGTTTTTTAGTTCGGTTAGCTTTAAAGGCGTGTTTTTTTAGTTTTTTTAAACTATTATTTATTTTTAATTTTTTAGTTCAAGTAATTTTAAAAGTTTTAGTCGAGAGTGATGAAACCTCGAAACGCCAGCGGTCCATGGATGAATCCAACCCCACAGCACCGAAAAAGGCCAAGACTCAGGGAGGCTGGACGCGGTCTTTCTCCGAAATTGCCATGGGTCGGCAGATCATTGGCATTATAGACGAGAGCAGCGAAGATGGCAGGATACCGAAACAACAGTGGAAGTGGATCGAAGCCGCGCTCGCTACGGTAGCCGTTAAGTTAAGAAAGACAACCCTGGTCCACCGCCATCTTACACCGATGCAGGGCGGTTCAAGGGAAATGCCATGCTAATTGCCTGTGACGACGCCAGATTGATAAACCTTTATAGGGCCGCCGTAACGCTGATGTGGGTGGTATATCGGGGCGCGCGCCTCAAGGTAGTGGAGGCGCGTGATATCCTCTCACGACCAAGAGCTAGAGCCTTGGTTCCAGTGACGCCAACGGACCCAGCTGACATCCTGGAGCTGCTCCAGAAGTACAACCCGCCACAGGTTTGGAAGTCAACCCGGATAAAACCGAGCTTGTCCTCTTCACGAGGAGGTACAAAGAACCAAACCTTACACCGCCAATAATTGGTGGTACGTTCTTAGCGTTTTGCGATTAAGTCAAATATTTGGGAGTCATTCTGGATAGGAAGCTATTATGGAGTGACCATATAGTGGAGCGATCCAAGAAGGCAGCAGCACAGCTGTCCACCTGCAACTGGGCAATTGGCACCTCCTGGGGATTCTCCTCTAAGGTGACCTACTGGTTTTACACAGCCATTGTGCGCCCGATTCTTCTTTATGGTGTCTTGGTCTGGTGGCCTGCACTAGCTAAAAGTACCTATCTTAAAATGGTTCAAAAGGTGCAACGGAGCTCGGAGCTCTGCATTACCGGGGCTCTCGTCTCTACTCCAGATTCCGTTACATACATACATGGATACATAGATAGATACAGGCCAAGCTAATGAAAGCGTGTTAAAAAGGGCTCCAGTATGTAGATGTGCCATGTATCCATTTCTATCATTAATAAAGGAATGCGTTTTTCGCATTATGTGCAAGGTTTCATATCTATGGCCATTTGGGGTGGTTATAAGTTAAATTGATCTTATGTCCGTTAACCTTATGTCCCCTCACATTATGGCATTGCCATCGAGCCTTGATACGTTTGCAAAGTTTAAATCAAACTTATGGCCATTCAAAGTGGTAATAAGGCCAATTTACCTTATGGCCGTTTACCTTATGTCACCACACCATCACATTAATGCATTGCCATCGAGCCTTGATACGTGTGCAAAGTTTCAATGAAACTTATGGCCATTCAAAGTGGTAATAAGGTCAATTGACCTTATGGCCGTTGACCTTATGTCACCGCACCATCACATTAATGCATTGTCATCGAGCCTTGATACATGTTCAAAGCTTCGGTCAAACGTATGGCCATTCAAAGTGGTAATAACGACAATTGACCTTGTGGCCGTTGACCTTATGTCACCACACAATCACATTAATGCATCGTCATCGAGCCTTGATACGTGTGCAAAGTTTCAATGAAACTTATGGCCATTCAAAGTGGTAATAAGGCCAATTGACCTTATGGCCGTTGACCTTATATTACCGCACCATCACATTAATGCATTGTCATCGAGCCTTGATACGTATGCAAAGTTTCAAATTAATCAGACTTCTAGAAACCGGTGAAAATTAAGCTCAAAGATTCCGTTACATACATAGATAAAGGCCAAGCTAATAAAAGCGTGTTAAAAAAGAGAAAAAAAAATAACGCAAAAAAGAGGTAAAAAAGCAAATGTAAAAAAGGAAAAATAGAATAAGAAGGAAAGGAGGAAGAAACAACGAATGAGCTAAGTTATATTAAGATAACGTATGCTACGGCAATATAGAGAATAGTAAGGTGGCAAAGATGTAGTTTTAGTCCTTCGGAGATTCTAATGCGCCGAGAGTGAAAAACTTTCGCCTAGTTCTGAATCGAAGCCCATCTATAGTGAAAGGCCAGGTGTGCTCCATATTTCCTAAAGCCCTCTACATTCTATTTAGTTAAACCCATGCGCGCTAGTAAATCTGCGTGATAATTGACAGGTATATTGCAATATCACGTCACCCACATGATGATTAAAATAGCTCGACGCAGGTGAGGCCAGGAATTTCCATATCACCTTCGATAGAACTGCAGTCACACGTAGTACTTTAACTGCTGCTGGGATTTCGGAGTAGATTTTGAGTTTAAAACCTTCCCTGATTGCTGCTACCTAAGCAGGCAACGTAAGCTTGCGGCTTACATCCTGACAGAAGACCCCTCTTCGAACCTTCCCGTCGAAGTCCGTCCTAACTGTGAAACAGTTAAAGGTTCGATTGCCCCATATTACATCCTTTCCTCACTGCCCTCTCAGGCGATATGGCGGTTCTGTAGCTCAGACAGGGAAAGATATTGGCACACAAGAAAATCTGTTTTGTCTGGTATGAAGTCTATGTTGTTAAGAATGATCAATGAACGGGTCGCAGCAGTTTTTTTTGCAATATCCATCGGCTAGATGTCCAGCTTGAAGAAGAAGAAGCAGAAAAAGAAGAAAATAAGAAAAAGAAAGACAATTAATTTAGTAACCGCAATGCGAAATGCGAATTAAAAAATTAATAATTCAAAGTTTTCAATGACTTCTCAAAATTACTCTTTTTTCGCGCTCGTACAAAAATTTCCCTCATTATCTGAAGGCAGCGCTAAACTTAAAAACCATAATTAATTTTAATACTGAAACTCGTTTCATTTCAATTAAATAAATTTTGCTAGTGGAAGTAATGTATTTATTTAAATAGAAAAAACAACAAATTTGGGGTAAGACTTGATGGCGCACAAAAATTAAAGGTACGAAAGTTATGAATGAGCTTGTAAGCATTAAAAGCAGAACAACTGTAAAGTAAACACAACTTTTGTTTTCTTTGCGAGAGAAAATATTAATAGTAACAAAGACAAAGAAAACAAAAAAGTTATTTCGTGTAATAAAGTTGTTTGAAGCAGTAAAATTAACATTATTATTATTTTACTTTTTCGTGGCATACTTTTGGGGGCGCAGAGAAATTTTAATTTGAACGCAATTGGTTGATTTTTTTTTATGGTTTTGTGGGAAAATAATTTTCCAAAATGAAAGGAAATCATGCGAGCTTTATGCTATATATGCGTATCAAATACGCACTTAAAATATATTATTATTTTTGTTGAAAATTATGTGAACTTCTTTTCATTGCTTCAAATTCTTCGCTTTCGAACTGTTAATGTTCAGCAATTCACGTAAATTAATTTCATTTTTATTTCACTGCAAATTACATAATTTCGCACGTGACGAAAAGAAATTGTAACGTTGCCGAAAATTATGCTACACCTTTGTTATATTTCGTGTGTAAGCGCCTAAAAGTAGGCAGCACACGCAAGAAGCTAATGTCGTTGATTTGTGTAGCGTAGTGAGGTGACATAGAACATTTTCATTAATTTTGTTTATTCCTAATTTAACTGTTATTTATTTTTGATTTATTTTTTCGTTATTCATAGTCAAAAAATCCAATCACAAATTTTATTTTCTACCATAAATATGACGTTAATATAATGACAAAATGGGGGCGTTATTGCTGCTATGCAATTAAATTGAAATGTTCATCAAAGCTGTGAAATCAAAATAATAATAAATGATCAAAAGAAATACGAAAGTAAAAAAAAGCAATACAAAAGAGACAAAAAGCAAACAAACCATCTTATCAGTAGTGTTGATGATACCCGGCTACCCGGTTATACGAGTATTACCGTTCTCAAGATATCGCTAGACAAGTAGACAATTATCTCTGCTGGTTGAGTGAATCCTCCTCTGAATACTTGCAAGCACTGACTGCGATCTCAGCTCATGGATCTGTGGGCTTCTTTGTCGGCAGAATTATTCCAACAAATGATGGTTTCTAATGAAACGCTTTATCGCTGCCGAATCAAGGAAACACACTGTATAACTTTATATAAATATTTCTTGATTTTATTCGCGGATGAACCACAGTGTTTGCGATTTAGTTTTTACAAATTTATGATGAATGCGTGCGCTTGTCACGGCCGCTCGAACAAAGAACAAAGTAAGAAAGAGTATAAAACTCATTTTGACATTTATCATAGAATGACATGTGAATCGTGTCGCGAAGTAAAATGACTCTCATTGACTATTGTAAAAAGGCTAGTTAGTAAACCGCCACATACTCCCCCACCAGTGATCCACCGATCACGTTGAAAAAGTTACAAAACGATTGGGTTTTCTAATCAGTCTTCCTGATCGTGTTCTAACTTCTGTGGGTACACAGTTAACGTTATTGGATTTTTTGGCATGTTCAAATTTTTGACTAAGAGGTTCATTGTTTTCTTTAACATTATTTTTTACAATAAAATTTTTGGTATTCGTTTCATTATTATCCTTATATGATACAGCTGCTTTTAAACGGTCACATGATACCGTTACCAATCTTCCATTTACCCGAATGTCGAAATTTTTTTCTTTTCGTTTAACAACTTCAAATGGGCCATCATATGGCTGTTTAAATGGTGCTCTAACGGAATCATCACGTAGGAATACATGTGTGCAATTCGAAAGTTCTTTTTGAATGAAACAATGGTTCACAGAGTGATTCGAAGTGACAATGGTTTTGATTTGGTTCATGACGTTTTTTAGATTTTTAACAAAATCTGTCGTGAGATCAGTAGTTTTGTCATCGAGAAAATCGCCCGGCAATCTTAAAGTTGTGCCGTATAACAATTCAGCTGGACAAGCTTGTAAATCATTTTTAATTGTCGTTCTTAATGCGAGCATGATTAAAGGTAACACGTCATACCAAGTTTCGTTTTGATGACACATGATTGATGCCTTCAGAGTTCTATGGAAACGTTCAATCAAGCCGTTGGCTTGTGGATGATAGGGAGTGGTACGGATGTGTTTACAACCAAGAAGACGATTCAATTCTTTGAATACATTCGATTCGAATTGTCGACCTTGATCGGTTGTGACATATAATGGTACGCCATAGTGTGAAATCCATCCACGAATGAGTGCATTGGCTACCGTTTCAGCTGTCATGTTTTCGATGGGGATTGTAACTGGCCAGCGTGAGAAACGATCAATGCATGTTAAGCAATAACGGAATCCCTTGGATAACGGCAAAGGTCCAATGATATCAATATTTATGTGTTTGAAACGACCGTCCGGTGCATTGAAATTAGCTAAAGCAGTTTTGTTATGTTTGTGAACTTTGCTTTTTTGGCAATTAACACATTCACTTGACCATTTAGAGACATCCGATTTGATGTTTGGCCATACATAACGTTCGGTTAATAAATTGACAGAAGCCCTTTTACCAGGATGCGAGATGTTGTGCACCAGATTGAAAATTCTCTTTCGCATGTTACCGACGATAAAGGGCCTGATTTGCTTAGAAGATGTGTCGCAATAAACGTGCAGATTAGAACCAGGAAGATAAATTTTGTTCAAATTTAAAGAACATGGGATTTTTCCTTCCAGAATGTCATTTAGTTCGTTGTCGTTTATTTGAGAATTTGCTAGAAGTTCTAAGCTGATATCGTTAACTTTGATTTCTTCAATGCGCGACAATAAGTCTGCAACAACGTTATCTTTGCCGGAAATGTGACGAATGTCCGTTGTGAATTGACCAATGAAATCAAGTTGACGTGCTTGTCTGGGTGAAGCTTTGTCGGGATTTTGTCGAAAGGCAAATGTTAATGGTTTATGGTCAGTATACACAATGCAATTGCGTCCGTCGATCATAAATTTGTTGTGTTTGATTGCCTGAAAGATTGCCAAAAGTTCACGATCATAGGCGCTATAACGCTTTTGGGTATCGGTTAATCGTTTGGAATAGAAACTTAATGGTTGAAGTTGACCATTGTTGATTTGGTGAAGGGCTGCCCCTATTGCGTGATTACTAGCATCCACGTGTAATGCCAAAGTTGTATTGGGAATTGGGTGAGCTAACAGGACAGCGTTGGCGATATCAGCTTTACATTTTTCAAATGCTAAAGATGCATCGTCGTTCCAAGCAATTTGCGAATTATCTTTTTTTTTGTTGCCTTTTATTAGCAGCTGAAGTTTGCCTTGGATTTGAGCAGCATTCGGTAGAAAGCGACGATATGAGTTAAGGATTGCCAAAAAACTACGGAGTTCGTGTGCTTTTTCAGGTTTTTTGAAATTTTTAATGACATCAACTTTTTCAGTTTTTGGTAAAATGCCATCTTTTGTGACGATGTGACTGAGAAAAGTGATTTTTTGTTGTCCAAATTCGCATTTGGCAAGGTTGATTTTAATGTTTTTTTCTTTAAGACGTTGTAAGACAATTTTCAAATGTTTTCGATGTTCGCTCATGTCATTTGAAGCTATGCAAATGTCATCGATGTAGACAACGACGAAATCAAGATCGTGAAAAATACTGTTCATGAAACGTTGAAAAGTTTGAGATGCGTTTCTGAGACCAAAAGTCATCACATTGAATTCAAATAAGCCGAAGGGTGTAATGATTGCAGTTTTCTCTTTGTCTTCTTCTGCTATTGGGATTTGATTGTATGCGCTAACGAGATCGATTTTTGAAAAAATTTGTTTGTTTGCAAATATGTGTGTTACATCTTGGATGTGAGGTAAGGGATATCGATCAGGAATTGTAACGGCATTTAAAGCACGATAATCACCGCAAAAACGCCATGTGCCGCCTTTTTTGGGTACTATGTGCAATGGGCTTGCCCAAGGACTTTTACTTGGTTGACAAATTCCCGCTTTTCGCATTGCTTCGAACTCAACTTTAGCTAGTTTAAGTTTTTCAGGGTTTAAACGACGTGCTCGTGAAAAAGTGGGACGACCCGTTGTAATAATTTGATGTTTTACCGTACTAGGTTTCAAATTATCACGTTTATTGAAGGTTGGAGGCAGAGTGAGATCTACAAATTCATTTATTATTTCGCTGAAATCAGATTTGCAATGAACCGAAGAGACTCTTTGATAATGTGTAAGATGAGAATTGCATTTAGTTCGTAAATTTGTATGAACATCGATCAATTGTTTATTTTTTATATCAACCAGCAATCCGTATTCATCAAGAAAATCAGCGCCAAGAATGGGTTTGGACACATTTGCTATCAAAAATGTCCAAATGAAATCACGTCTTAGTCCTAAATTGACATTGCAAGTAATGCTACCGAAAGTTTCTATGGGTGTGCCGTTTGCGGCGAAAAGTTTATAGGAATTTGGTTTATTTAATTTATTGAATAAATTTTTTGGCAAAATTGATAAGTCTGCGCCAGTGTCGACTAAAAATTTACGATGATTTGATTGATCAGTGACGAAGAGACGGCGAGTGAGATTTGATTCCACTTCGTGTACCGTCGGTGGCGAAGTGGTTTTTAGTTTTCCGAATTATCGTTTGAACTGCCTTCAGGTTTTTTGAGGTTGTTCACATTTGCGAGCAAGTGCCCCGAATTTGTAATGATAACGGCAATATGGATGTTTTCTATTTGATTTAGATCGAGAACGTCTGTTACTGTTGTTGTTTCGGTTGGGACTTTTACTTCGACTTGCCCTAAAGTCATTAAACGATTTTGTGAGTTCATCAATTTGTGCTTTTAATTGTGACAAAGAAGGGTTTATTTCCGTTTTGATTTCGGAGATTTGTTTCGAAGAAGTTAATTCCACTACTTTATCGGCCAGAGTGGCGCATGTGTTCAAATTATCGTTAGAAATGGCTACAACCGCTCTCACATTTTCGGGCAGACGATCGATCCAAAGTGATTTTAATGCTTCATCACTCATAGAACTTCGTGCTAAATCACGCATTTTACGCAATAAATGCGATGGTTTGTCATCACCGAGTTCGATTTCTGTTAACAAAACTTTTAATTTCTTTTGATCAGATGCTGTATATTCATTAATTAAACGCGCTTTTAATGTTTCATATTTTGTGCCGTCGTCCGGCGGATTACGAATCAAATCAGAAACCATTGACAAATATTGAGGATCGAGTGCAGCAATGACATGATTATATTTAGCGTTATCTCTAGTGATTCCACCGTTGGTAAATTGAGCTTCCATTTGAATAAAAAATAAATCCGGTTCATTTTTTACGAACGTCGGTGCCCTTATTGTAATTCTACTAATTTCAGGTAAAGGAAAATTGCTAGCGGTACTTACGTTTGATGCTGATTGTCCATTTGAATTGTTCGATTCGTCCATCTTGAATATCATCCGAAAGCTCTGGTTGAAATCGTCAAGATACTGGTTATCTTCCACTTCGGCTTCTGTTGGGCACGTTTCCCAAATCAATTTTTTGGATAATAATGTTTTTGTGTTGCAAACAATTTAATTTTGTTGCGCACAAGTGACGTAATGTGTGAATCAGCTGGTGAAATTTGTGCGTTTTTAATTTTTTGACTTTTGCAAAAAAGACGATTTTGATTGCACTTTTCTGATTAAATTCACTTTTGGTTTTGTGAAAATATCGATGCTTTAATGTTTTTGGTAAGTTTATTCCATTCCCGAGTCGATAAACGATGAGGGCAATGCGAATATGTATTTGCACCTTGTTCACTGTATTGTATTTGTTATATGTCGGGGTCACCAATGTAGGCTTCTTTGTCGGCAGAATTATTCCAACAAATGATGGTTTCTAATGAAACGCTTTATCGCTGCCGAATCAAGGAAACACACTGTATAACTTTATATAAATATTTCTTGATTTTATTCGCGGATGAACCACAGTGTTTGCGATTTAGTTTTTACAAATTTATGATGAATGCGTGCGCTTGTCACGGCCGCTCGAACAAAGAACAAAGTAAGAAAGAGTATAAAACTCATTTTGACATTTATCATTGAATGACATGTGAATCGTGTCGCGAAGTAAAATGACTCTCATTGACTATTGTAAAAAGGCTAGTTAGTAAACCGCCACAGATCCAACATGTAGGGTGTTTAGTCAAATCTGGCCAAAGCTGAACGAAAAGAGATTGCAATCGATCATACTTATGAATCGCTTCTCTGTTAGCCCATTAGTGATTATTCTAACATGTCACTGTGTTATGGGCGCTCATCTGGCTCATATGGGCCTGCAAACAAATGACTTCTGTCACAGCTGCAGGGGCATGGAAGAGATAGTAATCATAGAGCATTATCTATGCCATTGTCCCGCCCTGTCGAAGACCATGTACCGATGTCTACACAGACACTTCTTTGGGAGCTAGAATCCGCAAATATGAACGAAACTCTGCGCACATTAAGTAAGCGCACTGGTTTAGCTTTATGGGTGTATGAACCACATTGCGCAGAAAAGAAACAAGGGCTCCTTCGTGGTATCACAGCGGGTCACTATGGCCTACGTGAGTCTCCGATAAGGTAGCGTAGGCTGCCACTTTAACCTAACCTACCCTTGCCAATTTTTTATATTTTGTAATGCAGGTTGAGTAAACCCTACACAGGGAACAAATGCGCCAAACGTGAAAGCAATAGCTCTATTTGCTATTGAAATTACAAAGAATTATATTTGAAGAATTACGTGCCGGACCCGTGCGCATCTTGCGCAACCAATATAAAACTCTCATATCAAATATCAACAGAAATCAGCTGTTCTATCAATCAAACATCTATACACATACATGCCAACATCTATTAACTTCGCTGCCATCTGGCGAATGTTAGCAACTGCCGGTAATGCAGTGTTAGTTCTAAGCAATTATTCACTATAGTGCCATAGTACAATCAGATTTCTTTGTGTGCTCACAATCGTTTAATTATAACAAATTATTTTAATAAAATATAGCTAAACAAAAGCACTACGACTAATAATGCCCAAAGCTCTCTAATAGCACGAAACCATATCTATACAACCAAAACTTTTTTTTAGATTTTGATTCCAAATAAGAGCGAAAAATGGACCTGTACAAAAAAGGGCAATTAGAAATAATATATAAGATACTTGACACATAAAAAGGGGTGTGGTTACATTCCAATTATGCCTCATTTCAGTGTCAGAAGAAGTTGCAAAGCTCGGGTATACGGGTAATCGTGTACCCATGTACTCGTGTAATACCCGATTATCTCTCTACCTGCGTAAAATCATCAGCCCTATTTGTCAGCTAGATTTCGGCCGAAATTGCGTTAGTCATTAAGAGTAACTTTGATTATGCGGTACCACCGCGTTTGATGCCAATTTTCGCCAGTACTTTGTGGTAAGCACGCATTATTGTTGACAAATTACTAGAAAAAATAGCGTGAAGGTAATGCGTAAATTTGATGAAATAGCGCGGCAATAAATAAGCTTTATAAAAATTTCCATTATAATAAATTAAATTGCACGCGAGGCGCAGTACAGCAAGGAGCCACAAAAGTTTTGAAAAAATGACAGAGTCGATGAATGTCGGGTCCTAGTTTAGAGCATCTCGTTCTAAGCAAACATTCTTTGCACGTGACACACTGACATGAGTGTGACCGTCCTCTGGACCGGAGTTGGGTTCAACATATAGAGTAGTCCTGCTAGAAGGATCTGCTGCGAGGATAATAATTTGTGGGAGGGACGCAACAAAGCAAATAGGGTTACATTGAAATGACAACACTTGGTCGGGAAAAATTCCAAGCCGCTTCGGTAAATAGAGCGCGCTGCCGAGGAAAGCATATCTCTCTTATCGTCAGTAGCCAAAACACTTGAAGCCGTTTTAGTTCACCACAAACTTGCTTTAGAGGACATTGATGACAATTAGTGAGTGGTCGCACCTAATGCATGAGGCAAAGTACTGTTACAAAAACAACAACAATAACAACAGCGCCCCAAGGTTGGGTAGCAGTGTTCCGAACCACTTGTTCAACAGGGCTGTGCACTCGCAGACGAAACGGGTGATTTTCTCTTTGCAACTTTCCTCCACTACAGCACTCGCACCTATCGATAAAAGGGATTCTCATTCTCTCCGCTTGTGTACCAAATGGCCAGTGTCTCGTGAAGGTGGATGTGATCTTGAAAATCTCTTTTTTCGTAGACATATGTTTGCTTAATGATCTTGCAAGTAGACGTAGAGAGCTAATTGTGAACTATTATCTTGAGATTGATAAAAATGTCACGCTTTATTGATGAAAGTTGTGGTGGACCGTCACTGTCTCAGGGTTGTTTAACGATACACCGGCCTTTGCCAGTTCATACGTTTTTTCATTGCCGTCAATGTTCGTATGATCGAGTACCCAAGTGAGCGAGATGGGCGCAAGGTTTGCTGCCCTCCTATAGTTTTCGACGGCCTTAAGGAACGTACATGGTAAATGTAATGCTTTGAGTGCAGCTTGACCGAATATATGCGAATCTCACTGTCGTTTACACGATTCTCTTACAGGAAAAGAACAGATCCTCTCTAAAGGTAGTATCTCTGCTGTGAAGATACTAGCTGAATGTGGACGACTGATGGCTATTGGGAATTTCCACTGTTCAGAGAAAAATTCAGTACTAAAACCGCATGCCATTTTGAAACCGCCAGATTGGAGTGAGGTTGCGCCCTCTTTGTCAACTTTGGTGGCTGGTTTAGAGGAAACCCTCACCTTGAAATTATTGTCAAAGTTCAATGTGAGTGATTTGTAATCGGTTGTTATCCATGTTAGGCAGCATTCTTAGGATACCTCGGTGGACATACAGATTTTCGTACAAGCTTCTAAACCTCCTAAGCTCTATGGCTGAGCTTACTGTCGGATGTATGTAGAGAAGCAATAGCAGCTGGTTAAGGATACAATTTAGCACCTTCGTTGGACACGACCTATATGCCCCTGTTACCCCCGCATGTGCTGCCTGTTATATCTTGTTTAGTTTCTTGGTGTTATATTGCTTGTCCAGTGCTAGCCACCACAATAAAGCTCCGTGCGCTAGGATGGGTCTTATTACCACTTTGTAGAGCTAAATCATAAGATTTGGCTTTAGACCCCTGTTCTTTTCAACTGTTCCCTTGCACGAGTAGTATGCAATGTATGCCTTCTCTACTCTTCTATCAATATTGACTTTCCAGTTTAACTTGTTGTCTATTTCGATGCCAACGTTCTAAACCCTCCTTGAGAGGGAGTGTGCAGTGCAATTTAGTGTAGACATTCAAAATTAAGGTATTTGGGATCTGTTATGGAAGAGTCTTGGGTTGCAGCTCAGGTAAGGAACCTGCTTAGCGCACCGTGTAGGATTTCGCTTAGCGTTGAGAGAAAAGACTCAGAAACTGCTGTTGCTACCTCAGTGCCTGAATATTAATTTCACAATTTCTTTAAAGAAATAGGATTCAGGATACAAGAAACACAGTAGTAGATCTAGAAAGGTAAAGGCCGAATACCCCAATTTTCCTTCTCTGGGAGAGCACTTTTTTTTTGCTTTGCAGGCTTCGCATGAAATTATAGATTTCCCGCCAATCAGCTTGAACCGATAATAGGAAATAAAGTTAAAGCTATACACTCTTACCCTAAAAATATGTCCTGCAAATCGAAAAGGCTATATATAAATATGCATGTTTGAAATTGTGTTCTATTTTACTGCCAAACTATAATTTTGAGTTATAAACAATTATATATGCATTGATAGATCTTCTTTAGGACTAGTGCAGGCCATTAAAAAGTGGATTCAAGCGCTAAAATACTAATTTAAAAACAAGTAAGGACGGGACTGTCTTCGGCTGTGCCGCGAACTTCATACCTTTCATGAATGGGGCTGAACAATAATCTTATCCCCTTCGTAATCTCCAAATAATCGGATGTATAAGATAAGAAATATGCAGTGAACAGATGTACATACCTAAAAGATTTTTAAGATAAATATAAAATAAAAAATGGCAAAAAACATCTTTATCTGAACAATCGGTTGTATGGGATATATATTATATATAGCTCCGATCGAAATTATTTTTACAGGAAATCTTCTATGCTATATTAGAATATATATCAACAAGTTTCATGTTTTTATATTGGAAATTAAGAGAGAAATTTCCAAAAATCTTTCTATCTGAACGATCGGTTGTATGGGAGATATATGTTATAGTGGTCCGATTCTACTTGATCCGACAAATGTTTAATATAATACAAAAATATATCCTTGTGCCAAATTTCATTGAGATGTCTCAAAATTAGAGGGACTAATTTGCGTTCAAACAGACAGACGGGCGGAAAGATGGACGGACAGACGGACATGTCTATATCAACTCAGTTCGTCGCCCTGATCAATTCGGTATACTTAATGGTGAGTCTATCTTCTATATTTCTGAACGTTACAAACATCGGACCAAAGTTAATATACCACATCATGTTCATGAAAGGTATAAAAATGAGTCCGCTACAATTGTCAAACTCGTAATTAAACTAAAGCGCCAAATACACGACAGGAACATTTCCGCGAACATTCCGCAATCTTGTTCGCAGCTTTGGTCATACACCATACGAACTTTTGGCCGAACATTAGTTCTCTTTCAGACAGCGATGAATAAGGACAACAATTGACAGACTTCAAACTATCTCTCTTTTTTTTTTGATTCACGCCGGTATTGCGCCCGCAAACTACTTATTTTTTTTTATAACTGTATCCTTTGTGGCATCAGTATCTACTTCTTTTAATTTTTCGATTAAAGTCGCATAATCATTATTCTTTTTAATTCTATTACAATAATCTTTGCTTTTTACTTGCCGCAATGATGGCAAAGATTTATACATTTCAATAAATTCACTCAGACATTTTTTATTGTCCATTTTACTTTTCCGCGCACGTCTGTTCCGTTCAGAAATGACTACGATTATGAGCTATTTCGCCATACACCATGAACAGTTCGCGCAAATGTTCGCCAAAAATTAAAATATTTTGATTTTTGGCGAACATTTGCGCGAACTGGCAAACACCACCATACACGACAGAAAAGGTCGCAGAAACATGACATAACGGGAATGTTCGCGGAAATGTTCGTGTCGTGTATTTGGCGCTTAAATTAATACTTGCAATCACACACACTTTAATGCTCTGTGCGTTTGCTTTGTTTTGTTGTTTTGAGAAAACTAACAGGTCACTTGCAAACAAATTACTCATATTTGATCTTGCGAGCAAATGGCCACATTACAACTAAAAAATCATCTCAGAGCAAATGCGCACGAAGAGTGTGTACGTTGTTGTTTTGTTGTGAGTATATCGCGAGAATCAGAAAGTATGCGCAAAGTGTAATTTTCAGTGCAGCTGCTCAAGGCATTAAACACAAACGTGATTATTCAAGTTAGTGGTACAAATAATTTTCGTGCGTTTACTAGTATCAGTGAATTTGTTCGTTATAAAATAAAATAAATAATATTTAATGAACTTAAAATAAAATTAAATTACATTTAAATTAGAATAAAACCAAAAATAAATAAAATAAAGTAAAAAAAAAATTATTAAAAAAATTATATAAAATAAAGTAAAGTGAAATACAAAAAATTAAGAACACAAATAAAAGAAAATAGAATACAATAAACTTAAAGGAAAAAAATTAAAGTATTTATAATAAAATAAAATAAATTAAACTATAACTTGACGTAGTAGATTGAAATTAAAATAAAATAAAAAATAAAATAAAAAACAAAATAAAATAAAAAATAAAATAACGTAAAATATTTTTTTTTTTAACAAAATTGAATAAAACAAGATGAAATAAAAAAAATGTATAAAATAAAGCAAATAAGCAAGTAAATCGATAAAATAAAATAACCCCAAAAGTGTCTTGTTGTTAGTATAGCACAAAATACAGAAGGAATACGCAAAATGTAAATTTCAGTGCTGCTGCTTAAAGCATTATGCAAAAACTTGATTATTCAAGTTTGGGTACAAATAATTTCCGTGTGTATACTAGTATCGGTAAATTAAAATAAATTAAAAAGAAAATTTAAAAAAATAATATAAAATAAAATAAAATAAAATCTAATAAAATAAAATAAAATAAAATCTAATAAAATAAAATGAAATAAAATAAAATAAAATGAAAGAAAATAAAATAAAATAAAATAAAAGAAAAAAAAAAATAAAATATAATAAAAAAAAAATTAAATAGAAAAAAAAAAATAAAGTAAACTAAAAATATTAAAAAATAAGTTAATTGTGCAGTTTAGGGGCCCAACCTAAAATTGGGCCTTGAGCGAGATATCAAAAGACGCGTATTCACGTCTAGATCAAGAATCCGAAAGCGGAAGTTAACTTTTTTGACCCGTTCAAAAGATATTAACGAAAAACCGAAAAATGACCCGTGGGTACTTCCGAAACCGGGGGTGGATGTTAGTATAGCACAAAAATCAGAAAGTATGCGTAAAATTTAAATTTCAGTGCTGCTGCTCAAAGCATTATGCACAAATGTGATTATTCAAGTTAGTGGTACAAATAATTTTCATGTGTATACTACTGTCTGTGAGTTTGGGGTAACAAAATAAAAATAACCCAGAATAAAATAACCGCTGAGTGAAATTTTCATTTCTGGTGCCCAAAGTATGAACAAACAGGGTAGTAGTGCAGTTTACGGTACCCACCCTAAAGTTGGGCCAAGATTTTCGAGTGAGGTATCAAAAGACGCGTATTAAATAATATAATTTTATCTCTGTCCGGAGATATTTGCAGTTGAAGTTGGCGATTTTAATGTGGTTGTTGTTGTGTTTATACCCACAAAAAAAATTGTGCATCACCGTGGCGGTAGCTACGGCTATACCACACACCCGGACTTGGCATGGCGTAGCCCAGGGTTATTTTTTAAAAGCGCGGCCGAAGGCCGCCAACGCAGAAAGGTGTTCTGCACAAAAATACTATGGATCCCACCCCCGGTTTCGGAGGGACCCGGGGTCTTTTTTCGGTTTTTCGTTAATATCTTTTGAACGGGTAAAAAAAAGTAAACTTCCGCTTTCGGCCCAAATTTCGGTGGGTACCGTAAACTGCACTATTACCACAAACAGAAACAAGTTTGTTCAAGTAACTGTTAGATTAATTCTCGTTGGTATGTAAATTTTAGTAATTTTTTTTGGTTGTCAAATAAAATAAATTAAAAAATAATAAAATAGCTTGAAATAAAAGAAAAATTAAAATAAAAATAAGATAAAAAAAAATTATTAAAATCTGGAAAAATACATTGAAAATAAAATAAAATAAAGTAAAATAAAAACAGTTTAAATAAAATGAACTAGTGAGTAAATAAAAATAAGCCAAATATTGTACATGTGTAGTAATTTTGTTATAAATATAGTGCAAACGTGCGCAAAGTGTTATTTTCGTTGTTGCTGCTGTATTTCTAAAGTCAAAACGATATTATTTAAGTTGGATTTATTCAGGTTGGTCAGTTTTTTTGTTTGGTTGGTTATAAAACAAGATTATCTAAAATCAAATATAATAGAATTAGATAAAAATGATATGAGATATAGAACGGGAAAGAAAGAAAACGAGAGGAAAGGAATGGAATGGAAAGGGAAGGAAAGAAAAGGAAAGAAAGGAAAGGAAAGGAAAGGCAAGGAAAGGAAAGTAAAAGAGAAAAAATGGAAAGGATGGAGAAAGGAAAAAAAAAGAAATGAAAAGGAAAGAAAGAAAAGGAAAGGAAAGAAAGGAAAGGCAAATAAACGAAAGGAAAATAAAGGAAAGGAAAGCAAAGGAAGGGAAAGGAAAAGAAATGAAAGGAAAGGAAAGCAAAGGAAGGAAAAAGAAAGAGAGGAAAGGAAAGGAAGGGAAAGTAAGAGAGAAGAAAAGGAAAGGATAGGAAAGAATAATAAACCAAATAAAATGAAAAGTGGCGAAGGGAAAGAAAGTAACCACTGGGCGAACTCTAATCTCATTTATTGAACGATTTGCTTTCTAATGGCACGTAGGTACATTTTTGGCTAGGTTAATATTGAGGACCATTTTTATCCGAAAAGTCGACCAAGTATCGATGTAATTGAGCGATATCTAGTTGTTATTCTCGAAATCCATTTTTGCTAGACAACGAGAAAGGCTAACCGTTATTGAGGAAACTAGGCCTTAAAAACTTAAATACGCTTGAAATGGTTAAATAACAAAAGATAAAACAGTTTCATGGCTAAATAGATAATACATTAAAATAAAATAAAAGCCTACAAATTTTTTTTATTTGCTTACCATTTTATCAAATTTTTTTCTTTTCAGTGCACTGCAAAAAAAGGATTCAATAAAAATCATGCTTATCACTTAATGCGCCATAAGGTAGGCTACAAAAAATTATTAATAACAATAACAAATAGCAAAGAATAGCTTTATTCAGAATCATTAGCCACAAATGGCTTTTATGAACCATAAAAACTTTGAATATAAATTAAAATGAACAATTTCAGCATTTGAACCATTCACCAAATTGTATTAACTAAAAATGAAAAGTTTTTGAACAGGCCCAAATATTGTGTTACAATCTGTTTGTTAATTGCTTAGCAAGCAGCAAAATAGGCGGAGAATATTTATCGCGTTTTCGTGATTTTTATGACCGCAATCAAAATAATTTATTTACATACTTAGTGAAGTTAATACATTTAGTTGAAATAAAACACAGTTTTGAGCTTGAGTATTAGGTTTTCGGTAGGTGATTATGGATATCATGTTACGCTTTTTAAACAATTAATTGTGCTTAGCAGCTAGGAATATTAGAATTCTGTATTAACAAAATCATTCTGAACGCCAAAGTTAGGTCGCATGATGTGATTTGGTGGAGTTTTAGTGAAAACACTTTTTGTATTGCTTTTTCTGGTTAACCAGTCTCCTATGTAGATAATTGAGTCCTTTTTGCGGTTTTGTACAATGCTGAAATATTATGTAGAATTTTTTCACGAAAAAAAAAACATTCTGCGCCCATTGACAGATACTACGAGGGCATTTGTTTACACAGACAAATTTTTATTAAGTCCAGCTAACTGCCGATACTTCAATATTTTTGCTTCCATTTCGAATATGGATGTTATATTTTCGATGTTCGATGTTAGTGCATCGATATATCTTATATCAAGTATCAAATTGAGCATAAATGTGGCACGAGCCTGGTCGCGTATAAGATCCGTGATTGAAATGCAGTTTTTTTATCGCAATTGTCTTGAAATGGCGAATCGGATTAAGGAAATATGTTAAATATTGGCTACGAGTACTCATGAGATTCATGACGTTAGGTTAGGTTGAACTGGCCGGTCCATGAGAACCTCACATAGATTGATTGAGTCCGTAGTGTTACCAGAAGTTTGTTTTTACGACCAAACTGAAAAACCCTATCAAAAACCAGGACCTATGTTATAAAATAACTCCGTCCTCTTGACAAATACTAGAAGCTTCCTAGTACTTAAGCCACTTGCTGCTACTAGATCTGACAGCTGTATCCCTCCTAATAGCTGGAGTTTTAGCCTGGCAACTGCAGGGCACGAGCACAGAACGTGCTCGATCGTTTCCTCATCCAACACGCGCTTCCTACATCTGCTATAACTGACCAAGCCTAATTTAAAGGCATGTGACGCCAGAAGGTAGTGTCCAGTCAGAATACCCGTCATGAGTCTACAGTCCTCTCTTTTTAATGATAGAAGCCACTTTGTCAGTCTAAGGTTGTAAGACCTACACATAATCTTCGACACTTTACAGCCCCGCGCTTGAACCCACGCCTTTCCCGCTTGGTGGATCATGTGCACCTTTCGCCTTCGCTTAATCTAGCCCAGTCTAATTGGGACGTCTACGGAGCAAGCTTCAAGGGATGCGCCCTTTTTAGCTAGTTCGTCCGCTTTTTCATTCTCCTCTATTTCCATATGCCCTGGGACCCAATATATATGTATGCTTCTCCCTGTCCCGATTCTCTCCAGAGACTGCTTACACTCTAACACGCATTTAGATGCTGTGCTATGCGAGATTATTGCCTTAATTGCTGCTTGAGTGCCAATATAAAAGTTAACACGGTTGCAGCTTAAGCTATTCTCTTCCAGGATTTCTACTGCTTTGACTCCGGCTAATATTTCCGCTTGGAACCTGCTACAGTAATCCGGCAGCCTGTAGGATCTGCTTATTTCGGGATCAGCACAGTATACCGCAGACCCTACTCCTTCCACTACTTTGGAACCATCTGTGTACACATGTATCGCCCCATTTGCGCACCCTTGCGCCAACCGTCCACCTCTATTGTGGCCTTAAGATCTCCCTCGAAGCGCAGATAGGGAATCAGGTAGTCTGTTCGTCTGGTGATTGATGACGCTATACTACTATGACCGTATGGTCGGCGCTCAAGCTGCCCGAGGCACCGAGCCTGGTTGCGGTTGTTAATGCTTTGTTCTTTGCTACCAGGTCTACAAGTAAAATGCGCAGAATGCCATACAGTGCAGCCGTCGGGGTTGTTTCACGACGCAGTTTTTTACGAATAGATGGAATGGGCAGATTCAAATTTATCGTTTGAGTGAAATCGACTTCCCTGTTCTGGGTTCCACAAAAATAGTAGAAACAACTTTGAATCAAGATCGTTCACTTTGAGCTTCGCTGTAAAAGTATTATCTTGTAAAAAAAATAAAATTTTGGTAATACAAATTTGATTCGTAAAATTTGTGTCAAGCAGTCTTCTACTTTTTTCTGAAGAAAAGTATCAAAGGCAACTCTTTATGCGCAAATGTATGTCAAACCAAATTTCGCTTGATTAACATTTTCAATTTAGTTATTTCCAATTTTTACTTCCCTCACCCAGTTTAAGGTAAAGCATTTTTAGTTCACAATTTTCGGTTCACGATGATGCTACTCAAAATCCACAACTGCTCAATAAAAGTATCATCTTGAAGTGCCCACACACCAAACAACCAAGCAACTATTATTATGTACCCACAGAGTTATGCATATTTACCTTCATTTAAAAATACATATTTCAAAATTCTGTTCCATTTTCAAATAAAACGATTTGCGTCCTCTTGAAATCATTTCCTTAACTTATACACAGCTTACCCTCGTCACTTGCAAGTATTTACATTTTCAGCTACTTACTCACCCCGAAAGCGACTTTGCGGTTTGGAGCCATATTTTTGCCTCAGTACTGCATTAGTGTCACACATACATAAATGCTTAGTGAGAGTTCAAACTATTACCTATTGTTGCGCGTGTGCCTATATAGGCGTTTTCTACTACTTAGGCTGCATTAAGTTTATCAACATTATTGTTGTTGCAGCAGTTTATCAACATGGGCATCATTAATGTTACCTTTTTTGTTTTTGTAAAATTTAAGACACACATGCTGCTTTACAGAATATGAGAAATGTCGTTAATAAGAGTATCTTATAGACAGACACGGAAGAAAAAATGAGGGCAGCTTAACACGACAGGGAAAATATTTAGCTCTGAACTGGTGCATTTTCCTATTCTTTTATATTAAGAAAATGTTGGATTTTATGCTTCTATTACGGTATACCACTCAACTTAGTTGGGTTGTAATTAAAACAACTCAACGTTCAGATAACTCAACTCGTGTTTGGTATTACGAATTACAACTTACTTCAGTTGAAGTTGAGTTGGTGTTGCCAACTTAAGAAAGTAATAATTTGGCAGATAAATGAACAGCTGATCAGTTTGTGGCGAAAATTTAAGCATTTGTAAAAGTGATTTTGTTATTACAAGATATTATATAATATGAAATCTATTTTATAATGGCGAAAATGTTGGTGATTGACATGTCGCGAAAACGGAAAACATTCACGTGATCATTCCAATCCCTCGGAACTACCAAGCACCAAGTAAGAAAATGTTTAAGTGACAAATGATGAGCTTCAAATGAAGTTATTTTGCAGATTTGAAAGGGAGCGTTTTGCTCCTTACTAAACAAAATTAAGGACCATTTCCACAAACGTTTTCGAGGGAAGGCTGTACCCCTATTTTAAAATTACGCGGCACACTCAGATTCCTTGCTGATGGCAGCTATAAAAACTATTGTGGAAATGATTTTGGTATTGGACTGGTTTTAGATATTATTGTGGAGCATAATTCTGCGAATTGGATTAAAACCCAAACAACAAAAATTTTATTTTGCTCTAAAACAGGATTCCCAAGAGTAGTGATTGGTATCGATGGCACTCACGTTCGCATAATTCCACTTATTTTCGCTGCATCCGAACTGCGGCCAACCTAGTCCCACTGCGGAATGTCGCTCCATAAAGTCAAAAAGTCATTCAATGTAATCCTTCGTTTAACCGTTGTTTTTTTTATACATAAATGTGTAGAAAATTGTTGATTATTGTTTGATTAAAAAGGTTTAACTACCGGATTTAAATTGTTTGTTTTTTTTTTTTTGGTAACGTTTTATGAGCCCGTGCACCATCTAACTCTTATCAAAGGTGGTATCAAAAGACGCGTTTCGATCTCCGTTTTTAGGATTCGTAAGCGGAAATTAAAAATTTTATTTCTGTCGAAAAATATTTATAAAAGTCCACAAAATGGCCCGAGTGGGTCCGAAATATGAGGCCCGTCAACAGTTTTTTTGCACAGAACATCTTTCTGCGTTTGTGGCTTTTGACCGCGATTTGTAAAAATAACCCTGGATGGGTCCAACGCATATCTGCATTAGGTTGTACAAAAAATCTGGCTAAATACAACAACCACATGAAATTAGATTTTATTAGAAATTTATTAGAAATAAAATTTTTAATTTTTGTTTTCTGATTCTTAAATCGGATGTCGAAACGTGTCTTTTGATACCAACTTTGAAAATTTTTGTTAAAAATTAGGTGGTGAATCGTCTTGTAAAACGTAAATTTTTTTCAAAACAACTGCAAAATTGTTTGACACAACTGCTAGTAATCAGTTGTAAGATTTTGACGTCTTTGACAACTACACCAACACAACGTTGTAAATGGTAATGCCACAAAAATTTGTTAGACTAGACAACTCAAACGATATTTTTTTTTGACAGTTTGAGTTGTAATCTGTAATACCAGATTGCGAAATTTCAACCCAACCACAGTTGAGTTGTAAACGGTAATAGGTGCATTAGGTTTGGAATCTCCAATTGGATTTTGGAAATTTTTAATTGGATTTTGGATCAAATAATTGTGTAAAACCAAAAACTTATTTTATTTACTTATTTATTGATTTTAGAGGGGATCATTAAGATTTCAAAATGTGCAAACTCGAGTTTTTCAACGTTTTCTAAAATCCAATTGAACGCCTCAAAAAAAACTTTAAACTTCCAAGAACAACCTAGCAAGTCAACGGTTAAGACTACATTTATTTTTTTTTATTGAAATTAACTCAGGTTCAGTTAGTTCTAAAAAGGTGACCTATTAAACAAGGTGACAGCTATGTGGTGTAGTGATATCGTGTTTCGCCTACAACACCAAGGGTCGTGGGTTCAACTCACGTGCATAGTAAAATCAAAAATGTTGAAAAAAGTGTTTACAATTAAAAAATTACAATAAAAAAAATTTTAATTATCGAGGTCACCCCTCGGAAATTATATGGCAAGCACACCGCGTGTATTTCTGCCATTTTTTAAACAGCACCACTGTTTCCACGTCAAGTTTTCGTTTGTTACAAAAATTCATCGATAAAGTACCAAAACTTCAAAAAAGGACGAACATTAGTATGAAATAATGTATTTTAGCAACTTAAACATCTTCTTTTCTGTAAAACTGACATAATCTGCTGCTTTACGCTGTTTATTGATATCACAGGCCGCCTAAATTTGAAAAAATTCAGACCCAGAAATCTTGGGTTGCTAATCTGTATACCGAATCAGATTTCATTATTTAGGTTTTTGTTTTCCAGATATTCTTACAGAAAAGTACAAAAATCATGTTATTAAGCGGCAATAAATAAGTAATTTTTTCAGGAAAATGAGTTTTCTTTAAAGAGTCTACATATTTCGTTTGATAGCGCAATTATTTCCCTCAAAAGCACGTTTTTAAGTTTTTCGATATTCAGTTGTCATATATTGATATATACTTTTTGTAATCTTCGTTCTTGATGGCTGGGAATAAAAGCAATAGGTGTAGCTCACATTCAGGCAGACATTCTTATATTAGGCTTGGAGTTGTACAGAAGATGGAGATATAGATATAGTTCCTTTTAACTTAACTCTGTTGTTTTATTAGTATTATATATATATATTTTGAATATACGCGGTTTGCAGGATCCGTCCACAATGTGATGCAAATATTAATTTGCCTAAAAGTAGACTTAAAATTTTCGAAATTATTGTGTATGGAAAACCGTTCTGACATGGTATTGGCCCCATCCATGGCAAGCTCTATCAAGCAACTTGGAGGCCCACAAATATTTGAAACATATTATTTACTCAGTGATTTATTGAATCGACATCACTCTTATTAAGCTCAACTAGTGACAAAAATGTATCACACATTGACTGCTGATTCGATTATCACCCTAACTCAGCTGCTGCTTCAAAAACGCCTTAACTCAGAAACTGCTTGAATAGCGCCCTATTTAAGAATTTGTTTCAAAAACGCCCTATCTCAGAATTCGGTTGAAGAACGTCCTATCCCAGATGTTGTATAAAAACGCACTATCTCAGCTCAAGTTCAATACATTTGACTTTTTGATGGGATGTCTATGATCAAAAATTCTGAGATATGGCGTTCTTTAACCGAATTGTGTAATAAGGTGTATTTGAAACCAATCCTGAAATGGCGTATTAATCAAACGTTTTCTAAAATAGGACGTTTTCGATACACCAGAGTGAGATAGGTTGATATTCCGTCGAAACAGTGTTTGATAACCTTTTTTTTAACAAGCCCGTTTATTTGTTAACAATCAACCAAAATTTGCCAGTTTTGGATCTGACACTACTTTTTTTAGCTTTCTTGCCCGAATAATCTTCTGCTGACTTGCCCTTTGTGCCACATTTTAATGATTGAGAAATTTTTGTGTCTGTGCAACACACGGCCAACAAATGTAATAAAAATCCATTAAGGCAAATAAAGAAGAAAAAAGTACCAAAATTGACACTATATGGCTACAAAGAACAAAATTTATAAAAAAAGGCACCAGCGGAGCAAATGTGGTTGGAAAGACCAATCTTGGTCGAAATGATACAATTTTGCAAACGTTTCCCTACAGGGTATTATAACAGTATGTTTCCGTTCATTTATGTTGCCTACTTTTAGGCAGTTATTCAACTGACTTGTTATTTCTTCTACTATTAAGCTTTACTGCGTGCCTGTGGAATTTTACTATTTTAAGGACAACTATGCCCAGAAGGCTGGTTTGAGATGGCACTAGAGCGTATTGAATGTGATTCATATTGTAGTTGTTTTTGTAAGGCTTGTAATCATGAAAATTGAAAATATACCTACATATCTCATCGTATGTGTTGCATATATATATATTGAGTTTAACGTATGGCTCCTATGTCAACTAAGTGCTTGGCATGATTTTTCAACTTTGGCATACTATTTTGAATATGTAGGCCTGTTTGGCCTTCTTAATTTTTTTCTATCCAGAAAGGTATTCAATTTTGAGTAGTGAGCCATTTAACCGTATGCTTTTGTGTCTGTATGTGTGTTAAAGCTGTAAATATGTGTCTACTTACATATAAAGGCTGGTGGTGTGCCTGTAGTCATTTCATCAGCAGTTCATTGTAATTTTGTTTTGCTAAGAAGATTGAGAGCGTTACCGAAGCTTTTCATTTTTCTTCCAAATTTTTGGCAAAATTTCATTTACTTGCGGTGTCATATGTGTGAGTAATATTTTTGTGGTTAAATATTTGGTATCTTTTTCGTTTTATAATTCCAGTCTGCTAAAAGCAGGTGAGGTAGAAAGACATCTCTAGAACCTGGGCAAAGTAGCCGAGGCGAAGGTGTTGGATGTGGACAAATAGCTTAATAATATTGTGAGGCGCAGGGGAGGTAGAAGGGAGCAGCAGTACGTGAAATCAGCGAAAAAAACGGAGCATCAACACAGTGCGGCAAAGTTGGGGAGCAAAAAAAGAAGTCAATGGCATTACAGATAAATTCCCAGCACTGTAAATAGCGCACCATTTCGATCGAAATCTAGCCTCTATTACGTGCGCCCTTATTCCATCGCTAATTAGAAGCCAGTCACAGGTCAGCAAGGATTTGGGAAGATCGATAACATGACAGCTGGTCAAAACTGTTCGAATAGCCTGATTTTAACCAAGATAATGGAAATCCAGACTATAAATACTCAACTCTTTTGAACCTTACAAAGATAGTCCGCAAAAATTCCAGTACGTCCTGCTTAGGCACAGGACTTTGAAAGTTAATAAAAGTTAAGTGAAAATAAATAGAAAATGTTTGTCATTTTTGAATCGAAACTCTCGTCCTCACAGGAGGAGTGAATATAATCTCATATACTGTAGGCCAAAAGTAAGGAGCTCTGCTCAAAAATTAATGACTACCTCTCCACTATTTCAATATTATTCTTTGTAAAACTGGTAAATACCGCCAACCAAGCCAATAGACAAGAATGGAAGGAAAGTGCTTTATAAACTCAACTCTGTTATTCTCCATTGTCCTTCTTTTCCAGTCACGTTGTTTCTGTTGCTTTTGCCTCGGTAGGTATAGTGTACTGTTACGTGAGTACCCGGATGAAAATTGGCTCAAAGCTGGTTTTAAGGTTGATTTCGTGATCGCAGCGGTCCCATTGTAACTAATTTAGAACTCGTAGAGTGCGCCGATCTCGCATAAATTAGGTTTATGACTTTGCATATGATCCGCCTCTTTTTGTAAGTATGAGGCCAGATGTCAATCCTCTCATGGTGTCTTTGTAATACTGACTTTATAAGTAGGCGGCTCCTGTATTCGGTCGTGACTATTCTGTTCTAATGAGGATGTAAGCTCCGAGAGGAAAGCCTTTAGGGCAAGCCATGCTTATAATAAACCATGCGGAGCTGCCAGGAATAGAGAGGGCCTGTTATTTGCTGTTGTAGAAGAGGTAGGCTGCATATATTCAGATAGTCAGGCAGCGCATAAGGTGTTAGACTCACCATATAAATCTACTGAATACGTATAGAAATATTTAGAAATCAGACACAATTACAGGACTCTGACCGTTTGGAATACACGTGAAATTAATGGGTATTCCCTTCAGCGGCAGTAGACAGAAGGGTTGAAAGGTAAAATTCACCCATTTCCTTTGCAAGCATACAGCCCTAGCGAACGCGCCTTAAACAAATACGGATGTATTATATACATATTTAGCACGCAAGACTTTGGCGGCCCCAAGTTGCTCACGCAAGAAGGTGGTGGGTTATCCTAAAAGATTCGACGTAGTCATATCAAAACGCACTCAAGATGATGAGGCTAGTATTTTGATGGTGTTACTTTCCGGAACGTACTGGATCAAGAGAACGTACTCGGCAAAAGACCATCAAGATCGGTAACACTCCCATCGAAGAGTGTCTTATTCGCTTCAAGAAGAAGAATAACTAAGTGATTGTGGAAGCCATTCATTGATTGTTGGTATGCCGTCTGATTAAATGACTCTTTCAGACATTGTTCAATCTAACCAAGGTTTTTGGGAAGTGTCCTACATATTGACAGTTCTTTGTTGGAAATAAGTCAGGTTAGCTCTTAAATCACTTTATCGACTGTCCGAAAATGATTTGATGTGAATACATCGAACTATTTTGGTAATTTTCCCTCCTCTTTCCGTAAGGAGCTTGGGTTCGCCAGTACGTCGTCTGCTCAATATATGCATGTATATAACTATATTTATTTGTAACTGGATTCGCCTTGTATGTGAAGTTGACAGTTGGGAGTTTGTGCTCTGACATCATTAAGAGACATCAAGAGAGCTATGGTCTGTTTATTCTTGAATCGTTCTTATCTTAGATAAGTCGCGACCAGATTGTACAGAAGCTTATCGCCAGTAGTGATACTTTCCATTTAACGAAATCCATTCTGGCCTGTGGATGCATACTACAAAACACAATCCCAATTGCTCTCATTTACCTTGAAATTAGATATATCGGTCGACATGAGCCCATTTGGCTAGTTGGTTTCCCAAAATAATATCGTATTGGCTGCTGTATATACACAGTATGATAGTGACACTTAACTCAAACTCAGTCACGTGATTGAAGTGAGAAATGAACTAAAAGAAACAGAAGGAAAACTCATTGGTTACAAACAAACCACCGCTGCCTTCTTTACATCACTTACCACACATCTAGGTTTGCCTCCAAATCCAAAATTCATTACTTTACAGTCCATTAGTTAAGTAAATTTCATATGTGGAATGGCATTCTGCGGCTTCTGAGTCGCAAGAGACGTTTGCCTCAGCCAATTTGTTAAAAACACATCTCAACGTCAACACAATCTCGGCAGAACCATCACCACCGTCAACCTCGACACTATCGTCCTCAATCAAGTACAGTTGCAGGTAATAGACAAAGAATCATCCAAAACTTCAATAAGTAGTAGCCATCTGCCATGTACTAACCTACTACTCAGCCAATTACTCGCTTACATAATAGATGCCGATATCGCCTAAGCTTCATTCATTCAACCATTCAATTCAATAAAATCGTATCATCCATTATCCACATCACATTTCATTACAAAACCATTAAATGGGTTCCTGGCACACATAGACGCCGCCGACAATCA
Source organism: Eurosta solidaginis (assembly GCF_040869045.1). NCBI lineage: Eukaryota > Metazoa > Arthropoda > Insecta > Diptera > Tephritidae > Eurosta > Eurosta solidaginis. The sequence continues at coordinate 24,705,783 of NC_090323.1, forward strand.
TTATTTGCTTAGACCTCTGTGGTAATAAAATACAAATAAATGTGTACAGTGTTGTGTAGCATAATAAAAACTCTAGATATTGAGGAGATTGGGTCGCTGGCTGATGAAGGTGACGAGCATTGCTTCTGGTCCCATTGAAAATTAACTCATTAGTTATCGGTTAACTTTCTTCGTCCTTTTGAGTAATTCCATTGAAATCTTCCAGGAAAGATCGAGCCTAGCTATCTTTAACTAGCTTTCCGTTTTTGTTTTGAAGTTGAAGTCAGAATACTTCCATATTCATATATGCGCTCTCTTCAAAGATCAAACTTTGTCACTAACTCAAATTCACTCAATTTTATGCTGAGTTCAACTCAGATGTTAGACCTACCACAATATCTTTAATCACACGATGGCTAAGCGTTGGCGTAATAAAATGACTTGAAAACTGATGTTAGTTTTCAGGCCTGCAGGGTTACTCGTATTGTGTTTCAAGCCGTTGGGATCGCCTACGGAAGTTTGTGCACATTACGAGTAGGCTCCAGCTCGGTTTTTTCAGCCCACTGCAGGTTAAGGGTGTTCCGCTTCGAATATATGCTGTATGGAAAAATTAAATGAAATTATTATGGAACCAATCTGTTTTGAAGGGCCGATAAGGACAAGAGTCAGGAGAAGTACGTTGCACGGCATTTTACTGTTTACTTGTAGGAACCGCAATATCAGTGAAATGGTTGGCTACTTTAGGCACCTTTGCCGTTTTATCTACGTTCTCCGCTCTAGCCATCTCTCACGCTTTATCGTTGCATACCATTATCTACAAACCACTGTAGCACCGCTATTCGAAGGACCTACGCGGCTTAGTTGGCCACTCAACATTTCACCCTATGATACGCACTCTTTGGAAGGCATTTGTCGAAAGTAATTTCTACAATAAATAACCGCCAACAGGGCTTGCTTCGCTACGTAGCTCAATCTTATGGGAATAACCAGACACAGTCGACATCTTTATGTAGTCTCCCTTTGGCTGATCACTTACTACCGCATCCGTGGCGTCTTTTTTCGTGAAATTGCCACTAATTACATCCTCTTTCTGACAGTTTTCGAGATCTTTGTCTCAGCGCCAAATGGGTTCTTCTATATTCCCGCTTTGAACGTACATATCTTGTCGATGTGAATAGCCTGCCTCAAAGTCTAGAGACTGGGTACTTTCCTCCATGTAAAAGGTGGCTTTTGCCCTGCAGCTTAATTGTACCTCTTTGTTCTGCCCCAAAATTCTTCCTTCTTAACTCGGATGAATTATCTGTTTATTGTGGCAAATTTTTTGTAAGCACACTGTGTTCTACAAGTTTTAATGCAGCGCGAGGGAAGTCAAAAGCGTGCAAAGAAAGGATGAAATTTTAAGTATCAATGACGGGTCCAAAGTGGCCTGCAGTGGTTGCAAGTCACTTAAAATTTCGCTGCTTGCTCTACTCCATTATTTTGCTAGTATCTTTCAAGCAGCGGTTCTGAGCATATAGAAGGCCCTAAAACTGCTGGCGAAGGACAAGAGAGAGGGCGCGAGGCATGCATTTACTCAGAAAGCCAAGCAGCGCTCATACCGCTTAACCCCCTCGTTACTTCGTCTAAGCCCGTCAGTAACTGCAAAAGGGTCGCTTCAAGCCGTGGCTTACTTCGCAAGAATAACTCCTATTCGGGTTCCTGGTTACAGAAAATTGGGGATACCGAAAAGGCAGATAATTTTGCGAAGGCTGTGGTATTGCTGTATGCTGCAGAGGCGGTCGAGATGCACTAACGCTCACATCAATCAAAAGATACATACATAGCATTGTACAGAAGATATCGGCCTCCAGCTAGCACTCCTCGGACACCTTCAAAACCAGGAAAACTTGGCCAGCTTACGTAAGTAGAAGAACAGAGGACTTTCTAAAGAGGTTACGAAAATAAATCTTAGAAATTGAGGACTCGTTTTATCTGCATTTTCAGGAGCTGTGATGAGAAGGGTAGCAAAAAACAGTTACACACTACCTGTGCAAACGCCATCTATAGCACACACGATGCTTCGAACTAAGTTAGTTACATACTGTCAGAACATCAGGAGGTTGCTCCTTGAAGGCATCAAAAGGTTCATTGACCGAGTTAAAGGGTTCGGCGGGGCACAAAATAGGCCTACTTAAAACAAAAGCAGGCCAGGAGAAATTGCATCAAAATGGGCTCCGTTCGCTAATTGGGGTCAAGACTTAAGTATCCGGGAAGCACAGCAACCAACCAGAAGTACAAGCTATGCCGAAAGCTCGATCACCTAGTCGACTGGGTTGTGATTGCAGCCCAAAGTACTGGACAAAACGTTACATTGCTGGTATTGTTAAAAAATGGCCTTTCTTTCTATTTCTCACCTTTCTCCTCTCGTCTTCTCCATTCGTTCTCATCTGCCGCTCCCCATGAGAGCCATTGCTGTTATTATACCCATGAGCTCTTTTTATTATTGTAGGCATAAAGACACTCCCTGAAGGGTTTACGCAGTGTTATCGATGTTAATAGTCCTTTGGCTGATATAGTTCCCGTACGTTCCCGTAACAAGTATCATTATGGTACAAGCCCTACCATCTCGGGAGCGATTTAATATGACCAAACAGAATCTAGTCGAAGTTCACTCGGCACAAATGGGTTCATTCGAAAAAGTAGTTTGAAACATATTAGTCCATTTAAATTTATCTGATGGTTAGATAGAAATATGTTCAATTGTGTAAAATTGGAATGGTCTGCCTTCCTTTTAAGGTAACGATATCTTTGTGTCGAAGATATGACATCATGGCTTCTAATAGTGTGATAAATTGATAAATTTTCCTCCTAAATATTACAAATCCTCGGACAAATATCTTGAGATTCTAAGTTAATCGAGATCGGGATTACATAACTATTTCAGAGTAATTGAAATTAAGAAATCATTGTTTTTTACGTTCATACTGTTAAGAATATTAGCAATACTAAGGGATACTATCATCTCTAAGCCGATGCTAAGCAGTGACTTGTATGCACATCATTAAATCAATCATTATGTCTACCCACAAGGCCATACGAGCAACGGAGAAGAGACGCACAAACACATGCATATATCTTATCTGAGATGCTCACAGAAGAAGGCAATAATTTACTCACATTATATACGCGCATACGAGAGGCTATAAACGTAGTTTGAGAAGCTATGCACGTAGCTGATAACTAACTAGTACATTCTAGAATAGAAAAGCCTAGAAGTATGCAACGAGGAAACCAGAGAGTATAAAAGGCGGCATCAGTAGAGGCACGACAATCAGTTTCATTTAAGCAAGCTATTGGTTGTGAAGTACTTTAATAAAGGCCATTTTGCATTATTAAATATTGGAGTTATTTATTCAACAGTTTAGCGATACGAACGTTAGTAGAAGGTTGCGAATAAGAGGATTTGCAGTAAATTCGTTATAATACTATAGTTGGGTCGAGGGGAGAACTCCACTGAGTGTGTAGAGGCAAGGAGGAGAACTAGGTGGTTAAGCGGCACCGGAACAACCCGGATTTATACGCATCCAACGATTGACACTCTGGAAACTGTTACAACCCGGATTCGTAACCATCCAAGCACTATCGCTCCGGTGGACTGTTGCTACGTGATTTTTGTTGTTGCAAAAAATAAAAAAAAATTTTCCAAAAGACAAAAACCATAAAATACAAAAACATGTTTTTAGTTGCTATATTTTTTTTTTGCGCAACACTGTAAATATGCAACACATATATGCGCTTCATACTTTAATCACTTTAGTCCTTCTTCAACATTGCATTCTAGCGGTGTTACAAAAGAAATTGCAATTTTTGTTTCATGCATTTTTTCTTCTTCTTCTTCTTCTTATTTTTAATTGAGTTAACAAGAGCTATCAACGCATTGGCTTTACTTAAACAATGCCATGTTGACAGTGTTGCAACGTGCAGTGGTACTGAGCTCTAAGTGCACAAACGAAGGAGACTTGATGCAAACTTGACGAGAAAGCATGATGAGTTGAGCTGAATTAGGTTTGTATGCGTCATTTGGGTTGCGGGAGAATGAGTTTATGTTAGCTTGAGTTGTTTAAATGGAGCAGGGTGGTGGTTGAGCTAGAGCTTAAGAGACTTAGGTCTTGTCTGCACTGGCTTACTTTAGTATATGGCTTAGCAAATTTTAAATTTTATTTTCATTAATACGCTTTAACATTGGTTCTTTATAGTACTTATGCGAACACACAATGTAACAGTGAATACTGTAGCATGATTCTTTTAGTAGTAGACTACGACATTGTTTATACCAGACTGCAACTTTACGCGCTGCGTTCGCTTGTTGTTGACGCTGTTTATCTTTAGTTGGCAATATTGTCAGAACCTATTTTCTTTGAGCATTGTTTTGTTTTTCTTTCTGTTAATAGTTTTAGTTGTATATTGTTTTTGTTATACAACAGTTTAATATGTTGTGTTTGCTGTTGTATTGCTTGTTGTTATAGTGTTGTAGTACTAAAGTGCCACACATTGTATATCGCTGTCAAACGATATGCGCCCAACTGATGTGCCGTCGTCAACTTCATCTGAAGTAATAACAAAGCCAACAAATATAGAAGAAATCTTATGATATGCTTAGTCTACTGGATTGTCTGCAAGCCAGGCAAGCAATGAGAAGGAGTTGCGAAACAGCTGTATTTTAATATACAAATGTGCTTATGGGGCTCAAAATAAGGAAATGCAAATTTCAAATGGAGAATATAAAGAAATGAGTTGGAGCTCAAGTGTTGGGGACCTCCCAATGGAGTTAATGTATCCCTCTTCTTTTGCTCCCATAAAAGTTCTTCGCATAACATGGCACATAATGAAGGAAACTTTAGTGACTTTTTCTGGTGGGGACGGGAATGACGGGATGATTGGAAATCGAATATCGATTTGTTATCGAAGTGTTATAAGTTTTCTGCCAATAACAGAGGCTATCAGTGAGTTACTAAAATTTTTTCGAATTTTTATCGATTATTTATCGAAAAGCTATCGATAAGTTATGAAAAAGTTATCGATATATTAGCGAAAAGTTATCGACTTATTATCGAAAAGATAGCGATTGTTTATCGAAATGTAATGGACTTTTTATGGAAAATTTGGCGACTATTTATCAAAAAGTTGTCATTTGTTATTGGAGTCTTACTAACGAGTTATCGTTGCTTTATCGATTTGCTAAGGAAAAACTATCGGTTTTTAATATAAAATGTATCGATGTTTTATCGAAAACTTATGTATTTTTTATCGGAGTGTTACCAATTTGTTATCGGTGGGTTATAAATTTGGTATCGGTGATTCATAGGTTTGTTGTTAAATAAATAGCGATAAAACTTTAATATAAAATCGATGAGATATCTGCAACCCGTCTATAACAAGTCGATCACAAACCAATAAGAAGCCAATAGGTCGGCGATAACAAACCGGTAAGTCAAAGATTATAGTTCGCTTTCGATAATAAGCCGGTAATAACGCAAATATTCTTGGCTGTTACCGCTAAGAAACAGAAGAAGCTCTTCTCAAAAAACCGATAATTTTTGTTTTTGTTAAAGCTGTTCTGTCTGTTGTTCTTCACATTGAACCCCTGCGCGGGCTCTAACTAATTTAAAACATAAGCTTTCTAGACGTACATCTGTGAGTTTACACATCGAACTTTAAGAAAATTCGTGGTCCTTACGCCTTCCGGATAGCACTATGGATACAGTAAATTCATGTGCGATAATTTTTGGTCGACCATTTCAATCTGCATTAGCCTTTTGCTTTTAGTGAAGAAAAAGTGCCTCATGCTGTCGCATCAACCATATATCAGTGAAACAAAAAAAGTTCCCCTTTTTGAGCCCGCCGACCTCTTTGGTGCCGCTCTCGTATTGCTTCATGGTGGCTTTCCATATATCTCATATTTTAAGAGCCTTCTTTTGTCCGATGTGTGGCTTCACGGAAGTCCAGATTCCTTATAACACCACAGGCTCTTTTAAAACTTTTTACTACAATGTTATTGGGTTTAAATTGGCCAACTATTTCCTGGTGAGTTTTTCGGTTCTGGCTTCACCGCGAGTATGTGAAGTAGGCTTGCTCTACACTGTCCTCACCTGCACCGAAGCTATTTATTAACTCCTTAAACCTTGGGATCAATATATTTAAGCCATCTCGTTCAGCAGGAATTCCTTACATTTTATATTCTTAGCCCCTTAACCTGCTGCTGGAAAGTGCTCTAGGTCATGGATTGCAATGAAGGCGAGTGCAATTCGATTTTCGTCTCTGAGGAACGCTTTAATATTTAAGCAGGCACTCAAGTTGCAGAATTCCGAAGTGGGATGGGAAGTGGCTGCCATTCTTGGCTGAAATGAGCACGTCTTGCTTGTATAAGGTTTGGGTCGCATGTGCTGTGAAATGAACTGGAGTTTAAATCCTGGTCGACACGAAGTTGGTATGGAAGTATCTGGCATTACCCCAGTATCAACTCAGCAGTGTAAGGAACGTATCTGTGAAGGAATTTAAGAAATCCAGTAATTGAAACTAGCCGATGTTGCCGTCGTACATACTCTATGCCTGCGTTCGGTGCAGGACTAAAAGGATGTTTTCTGACGGCAGTGATTGTTTACAAAAAGATTTTAGGGTGAAAATAGAGGCGACTACTCCTCGGCACTGCTCTTGCTCGGTACTGCTCAAGCTGACATGGAAGCTGGTGCCTTAGAAATTATGATCGGAAGAAGGGGGCTAATAGTATATGTTGAAGGCTGTTGAGCCTATTGCACGCAAATAAGATAAACTCACAAGCTATTTAAAGAACTTAAGGTGTTCTAGTCTAGTTTTATCAAATCCGGAAAACGCAGTTTTGTGTTACCATACTTGTACGAGAGACATTGGGAGGAATATGGCACAACAGACTTGATCTCTTCATTTGATAACTTCGCGATGCAAGAAAATGTAGGGCAGTTAGGCTGCGAAGAGCTGCTCCGATCGTAAAAGATTTTGAGTTGGATGTGCCGAACTTTATTACGTTAGGGAGCCTTCAAAAGAAGTCCCTTATATGGTGTTCACTATGGAATCCTCCAATAGCTTAACTTTTGCTATTCGGTTGCTTACAAGCGCCATTAAAGCTTGCCTTTGTTGCTTCATAGGGAACTTTACTACATGCAGGATAATATGTACATAAATATATACGCATTACATAAATATGTTTGTTTTTATTTTGTTTGTATTAACATCATGACTACAAGATATAAGTTGCTGAGTATATAAATTTTATGCTGTTAATCCCATTAAGTGATATGGATGCTAGCAGGCAACAACGAACAAAAGCACAAAGGAGGCAAGCATGTGGCATATGCTAGAACATACAAGTATCTGCTAAACAAATATCTACATATATGTATGTTTGCTTGTGTGTTTACCACGCTGCGTGCTTGCGTTATTATGCGCCTATCATGCCACGTCAGCAACATATTGCCGCAACTTAATAGCGCGGGTCAACCGCATCAAGAACGCATATCTACTACTTTGCAACAAAGCAAACATTGCACAGCAACACGACGGCATTTGGCTAATAACTTATGAGCTTAGCTTGTTTGTGTGTGCGTGTTGTTTGCCTTTGCAACGCAGGCATTTCGTTGTCTACCAACTGCCACTCTTTGGCCAACACTTCAATTGCTAGTGGCTTGCTTTATGTTGATTATTGTTGTACATTTTTTCTGCGCTTTTTATTTTCCAACCGTCATTTAATCCATTTGCCTTAATATTTTTCTGTTCTGTGGTTAGCTACTGCTGCTTGTGGCATGCCACAAAGCATATGCTAGTAGTATTGCGATAAATTTACATATTGACTTGCTCATATCAATCGAGTTTTCGCTATAAATACACGCATTGCAGTCATTACTGGCCGATATCAATTTGAACAAGTAAGGAAGGCTAAGTTCGGGTGTAATAGAACATTACATACTCAGTTGAGAGCTATGGAGACAAAATAAGGGAAAATCACCATGTAGGAAAATGAACCTCGGGTAACCCTGGAGTGCATTTGTATGACAAATGGGAGGTATTAAAGAGTATTTTAAGAGGGAGTGGGCCATAGTTCTATAGGTGGACACCTTTTCGAGGTATCGCCATAAAGGTGGACCAGGGCTGACTCTAGAATTTGTTTGTACAATAAGGGTATCAAATGAAAGGTGTTAATGAGTGTTTCAAAAGGGAGTGGGCCTTAGTTCTATGGGTTGACGCTTTTTCGAGATATTGCCATAAAGGTGGACCAGGGGTGACTCTAGTATTTGTTTGTACGATATGGGTATCAAATGAAAGGTGTTAATGAGTATTTTAAAAGGAAGTAGGCCTTAGTTCTATAGGTGGACGCCTTTTCGGGATATCGTTATAAAGGTGGACCAGGGATGACTCTAGAACGCGTTTGTATAATATGGGTATCAAACGAAAGGTGTTAACGAGTATTTTAAAAGGGAGTGGGCCTTCATTCTATAGGTGTTCGCCTTTTCGAGATATCGGCATAAAGGTGGACCAGGGGTGACTTTAGAATATGTTTGTACGATATGGGTATCAAATGAAAGGTGTTAATGAGTATTTTAAAAGGGCGTGGGGCTTAGTTCTATAGGTGGACGCCTTTTCGATATATCGCCATTAAGGTGGACCAGGGGTGACTCTAGAATGAGTTTGTACGATATGGGTATAAAATTAAAGGTATTAATGAGAGTTTTAAAAGGGAGTGGTGGTAGTTGTATGTGTGAAGGCGTTTTCCAGATATCGACCAAAATGTGGACCAGGGTGACCCAGAACATCATCTTTTGGATACCGTTAATTTATTTATATATGTAATATCAACCAAGATTTTAAGGGTTTTTTATTTCGCCCTGCAGAACTTTTTCATTTTCTTCTACTTAATATGGTAGGTGTCACAACCATTTTATAAAGTTTTTTCTAAAATCATATTTCGCGTCAATAAAACAATCCAATTACCTTAACATATTTCATCCCTTTTTTCGTATTTGGTATAGAATTATGGCATTTTTTTCATTTTTCGTAATTTTCGATATCGAAAAAGTGGGCGTGGTCATAGTCGGATTTCGTTAATTTTTCATACCAAGATAAAGTCAGTTCAAGTAAGCACGTGAACTAAGTTCATTAAAGATATGTCGATGTTTTCTCAAGTTATCGTGTTAACGGCCATCGGAAGGACAGACGAACGACTGTGTATAAAAACTCGGCGTGGCATCAAACGATTTCGCCCGTTTTCACAGAAAACAGTTAACATCATAAAATCTATGCCCCTACCAAATTTCAAAAGGATTGGTTAATTTTTGTTCGACTTATGGCATTAAAAGTATCCTAGACAAATTAAATGAAAAAGGGCGGAGCCACGCCCATTTTGAAATTTTCTTTTATTTTTGTATTTTGTTGCACCATATCATTACTGGAGTTGAATGTTGACATAATTTACTTATATACTGTAAAGATATTAAATTTTTTGTTAAAATTTTACTTAAAAAATTTTTTTTTTTTTAAAGTGGGCGTGGTCCTTATCCGATTTTGCTAATTTTTATTAAGCGTACATATAGTAATAGGAGTAACGTTCCTGCCAAACTTCATCATCATATCTTCAACGACTGCCAAATTACAGCTTGCAAAATTTTAAATTACCTTCTTTTAAAAGTGGGCGGTGCCACGCCCATTGTCCAAAATTTTACTAATTTTCTATTCTGCGTCATAAGTTCAACTCATCTTCCCAGTTTCGTCGCTTTATCTGTCTTTTGTAATGAATTATCGCACTTTTTCGGTTTTTCGAAATTTTCGATATCGAAAAAGTGGGCGTGGTTATAGTCAGATATAGTTCATTTTAAATAGAGATCTGAGATGAGTGCTCAGGAACCTACATACCAAATTTCATCAAGATACCTCAAAATTTATTCAAGTTATCGTGTTAACGGACGGACGGACATGGCTCAATCACTTTTTTTTCGATCATGATTATTTTGATATATGGAAGTCTATATCTATCTCGATTCCTTTATATATGTACAACCAACCGTTATCCAATCAAACTTAATATACTCTGTGAGCTCTGCTCAACTGAGTATAAAAAGTTGCTCGTCATTGTGATGGCATGTTTGTGAGTGTGATGCTGGAGGGATGCTGAAATGAGCTGTCAGTATTCAATTATTGATTAGCTGGAATCTATGTTAGTTATAGAGGGAACTCTTATAGTTTTTGCCAGTTGGCGAGGAAGATGACAAACCCGACAACACCAAAATCTTTGACTAAGGAATATATATTCCGCCACTCGACTATGACTAAGTTAGGTTAGGTTGAACCGGCCGGTCAATAAAGACCTCACATAGACTGAATATGGCCATAGTGTTACCAGAATTTGTTTGACAACCAAACGGAAGAACCTCAATCAGGTGCCAGGACATACGTTGTAGAATAACTCCGTTCTTTTGGCAAATACTAGCAGTTTTCGAGGACCCAGCTTAATTGCTGCCTCGAGATCTGGCAACTCTGCCACCCCTAATAGCTGGAGCCTTGACCTGACGAGCGCAGCACACGAACACGGAACATGTTCAACCGTTTGTTCCTGCAGCTCACACTTCCTGCACTTGCTGTTACTGACGAGGCTTAACTTATAAGCATGTGACGCCAGAAGGTAGTGTGCAATCAGTATGCCCATCGTGAGCCTTAAGTCTTCTCTCTTCAGAGATATGAGCCACTTTGTGAGTCTAATATCGTAGGCTTTGCACATGATCTTAGAAATTTTGCAGCCCCGCGCTTTTGTTCACGCTTTTCCTGCTTGATGTATCATATGCAACTCCTGTCTCCTTTTGATTTCCCCCTAGCGGATTGGGACGTCTATCATCGACACAGCGAGTGTTGCACACTCCATCGGCCTTTTCGTTACCTTCTATCCCTTTATGAACGGGAACCCTGTAAAGATGTATGGTCCTGAATAAGCGAAGTTTTTCCAATGCTTCTTTGCATTCCAGAACATTTTTTGATGAAGTACTGTATGAGATTATTGCCTTAATCGCAGCCTGACTATCAACATATATATGTGACCCGGCCTATGAAAAGGTGGCTTATGACTAGAAAAAAAACGGCTGTTAACAACCGTTACTCGCAAAAAAAAAACAGCTGTTAACAGCTGTTTCTCGCAATTTCTTTTTTGAGTCATAAGCCACCTTTTCATAGGCCGGATCACATATATTGACGCGAGTGCAGCTTAAGCACGCTTCCTCCAGAATTTCTGCGTCTATGAGGAGGTGAGAAGAGAAATTGTCGTGCTATGTCCGAAAGTTAGTTGCATGCAAAGCCTATGAAAAGGTGGCTTGTGACTCAAAAAATAAATTGCGGCAAACAGCTGTTAAAGATAAAAAAAACTATTGAAACCAGAAAAAAAGTGGACAAATTTTTTTCACTTTTTCATAGGCCGGGTCACACATGACTTTGCCAAATGATGTTTGGTAACATTAATCTCAAAAGGAACGAAAAGAACTTATACGCCCAACCGAAACAAAGGCGACTATTCATCGTGTATTTTCTCTAAGTTGATACAGAGAAGGTGATTTTAGCAGCTGTAACAATAACAATGCTATAGTCTATAATCTAGTTTAAACTCGATCCGGTAAAGATCTTCGTCTCCATGGGCGCCAGTAATAACAGGAAATACTACATCATCCTATAAATGAAACGGAGAATCAGGATGGCCAAAAAGTGATAACTTGGGCTTAGTAGGTAGTTGAAAACTAATTACCCCCCTCGTCGGACAATAGTTTTCCGGAAAATTTATGGTGGAAACGCAAAAAGTTATAAGAAAATTTAAATTCCCAAAACGTCCGACCACTCACAAACTCTTGTCAATATCCTCCAGCGAGAGAGTTTAACCTATTACAGTGAAGCGTATCTCCCAGTGTAGGTTGCTTTCTTCAACTACGGGTATAGGATATTTGTCTTTAAGAACATGGCTCAGCGGGAAATACCTGGCAAGGCAGTCCGTTGCCTTTTGGTGGATGTCTCTGAGGGCATTTTCATGCTCCTTTTCTTCATACGGCTGTATACTTTGTTCAGCGTTTCATTTCTTTTCCTTATAGGGAGTACTCTCGCTTCACTTTGTAGATGTTGGGACAGAAGAAGGCAACCCGTGACAGCTCTGATCGCGGTATTTTGACAGGCCTGAAGTTTCTTTCAGTATGTATCCCATAGACTTGGCGACCACATTGGGGACGCGTTGCAAAAAAGCGGCTGGCAAATTGTTTTATAAGTAGTAAAGAGCCTTTCTTTGTCCATGCACCAAATGCTGCCCGTAAGATCCTGGGGGATTTCTGTAAATATGTGGAAGACAATTGTTGATTTTATAGCATAACTCGTCGAAATCCCTTATTTCAACTAAGCAATGGTGATGCAATGGCCCCTACTATCAGAATCTCATGGAAACTTGATATAACTATTTGGGGAAACAGGTAATCTCTATACGGATCCTAGCTCAAAGACCTGATTTACAGATGGATTAAAATTTGAGGACGTACAAACGGCAGCTTGCATATATGGGCTGAACTTCAAGAAATTGATACCAAGGGGATGCTACGCCACTATTCCTCAGACAGAAATTCATGCAATAGAAGTTTGTGCTAGAGAATGTCATCGAAGAGGCTTTTCCTCGAGGAGTATCTTCAATATGTTAGACAGCCAGGAAGCCTTTGGTGACTTGGGGTCTTACACAATTACTTCTAGAATAGTGGATGAATGCATTGGCTCATAAATGATCCGGGAACCCAAAACTATATTTTTTTAGGATGGGTTCCCGGGCATCAGGGACATGCAGGTACTGAGCCGTAGTTAACCTAGCTTAGGTGGATGCTGTAGCAGTATTTTATGGCCCAGAACCCTTCCATGGTCTTATAAATGAATATACTAGGGCAACCTTAAGTAACTGTGATTGTATGCCTAGGCAAGAAAAAATTCAAATTTTTTATATTCCCAGCAAAGGGAGTGTCAGCCAAACTTATTGTTCTAAGCATAGAGGACCTACATAGAGTACTCTACGAAACACTGTAGTGTACAGCAAGCCTGTGGCTTATAAGAGCAGGAGGATGCCACGCCGGTTTACATTCTCTGCGAGGGCGTTGCTCTGGTAAAGCTGCGACTGGCCCGTCTAGGTGGCATGACTCTAAACTACTTCATGATATGAAACAAAAATTCTGAGGAAGTAATTAAATACATTAAAAGGCTCCGTATACAATAATTTGCTGAAAGGTCAAGCACAATAGCTCTAAACAAAGGTCGTCCCCCTTATGCATCGAATGTGTTTAGTGATTTACGGTATGATCTCTATAAAATTTGAGCCGGAATGAATAAAAGCGACGAATAAAAGTCTAAACGCTTTGTCAGCTGCAAGAGTTGTGTGGCAGAAGAAGCGGCGATATCCACTGAGTTCGGAGAGACAAAAGGGTTGCTGCTTTTGGTAATCCTAACTGACGCCAACTAACGCAAAGCCATAACGAATGACGAAACTTGCCACGCTCAAGCGTTTTGGTGAAAGTTAATTAATAAATGAATACAGTCTTTGATATGGCCAGAATATGGCCTTTCTTACTAAGCCACAGTATGCATGTGGATATGTTGACTGGCATAAGGCTTTAGTCCCAGTCCATATTTGAATTCCGGTTAGTGTACAATTTCAGGGCACTGTGGCCAAATATGTGCTCCGATTTATATGTTAAATTTGATTTTGATTCCTCAGTTGCAAGATATAACCCTCTTGGTGTTGAACTTCCGACTATACGCTATTGGGTTATTTCTTTGTCCAACCTAAATTTAAAATCGGCAAGTGTCATTTTAATATCGCACCAATTCCTTAACCGCGTTGTTTTTCTCTGCCAGTTGCATATGAGCAAAGATAAATTAAAACTTAAGGAAACTCGGTTTTATTCGAACTACGGCAAACGGAAAAATCCAACTAGGTACCAGGCCTTCTGTCCTCTTGGCAAACACTAAAAGTTGTCCAGGATCGAGTTTAATTGCTACCCTGAGACCTGACAACTCTGTCTCCCGCAGGAAACGAACACACAACGTGCTCAACCAATTATTCCTGCATCTCAGATTTCCCACTTCTATTGTTACTAACGTGGTCTAACTTATAAGTATCTGTTGCTAGAAGGCAGTGTCCAGTTAGTAACTTTATCCATCACGAGTCATTTTTCTTTGAAGATATGGGCAACTTTGTAAGTCCTACTGTCACAGCAATATCCCCGAAAAACATCACGCTGATATAGTGTCGTGCATGAGTACAACTGAACCGAATGTAGATGACTGTAGAGTTCATGGAATACCCCTTGGCACCTATGGTTTCTCTTATATAGATGGGACTCAAATCAGCTTAGAAAACGCTGGACGTCATAATCACATGCAGGAAAATGAGATCCTTCTGACGGTAAGTGGATATCAGGCGGTCTGCTGAACCTATTGCGTTAAACAATACTTATCTATCAATGATGATTCAAGTTTTTCACGGATCGCTGTCTTATGAAACTCCATGCAGTACTTCTCAACATACTGGAAAACTCTTTATGCTGCAGCTGCATGGAAGATGACGAGGTGGAGTAAACGAGAATCTTCATGCTTGACTTTCCAGCTCTTGTCAGAACTATCAAAGAGTTTCGTCCTTGACTCTTTAAGAACTCCGACGGACTTATGCAGGGTCAAGACCGTTCTTATTCGAAGCTACAACGTTGCTACGCAAAGGCTCTTGAAGCAGCTACAGCTTACGGCACCGTTACGAGGTGTTACTACGAGCTTTCTTGTTGCTCAAGTCAGCTTCCTCTGCGGGGGTAGATACCACTTAACCTTAACTTTGCTATCTCTGCAGCTTTAAATTATCAAATGCCACAGTGTCAAAGAAGTAAGTTTTTGATTAAAAGCGTTGTGATACTTTTAACTCACTTTGGTGGTCAATGACTGGTTGGCTAAAACTTCTACTACAATCAAACTTTAGATAGGCAATCAGCAAACGGTTGCAATAACATATTTACTTTATCATCAGCGTGGGCATTGCAAGGCAAACACATCCTAATTTAACCGCCAATATAGCAGCGAAGTCTTTGGCATCAAC
The DNA here is from genome assembly GCF_040869045.1 of Eurosta solidaginis. Classification (NCBI taxonomy): domain Eukaryota; kingdom Metazoa; phylum Arthropoda; class Insecta; order Diptera; family Tephritidae; genus Eurosta; species Eurosta solidaginis. The sequence continues at coordinate 24,720,904 of NC_090323.1, forward strand.
TTTGACCCCAAGGAAATTACTCACACATACAACATACATAAAACGCAAATGCAACGAACTGACTGTAGTTGTTTGGTTCACTGGACGCTGCGGAGTTAATGCATGCGGCCGGGTGAAAAGCCAGACTTGCTGACGACGAGATCATGTGGTGACGAAGCTGCAACGATGCGATGGGTATAAATGTGCAGTTGCGCGACTCTGCACAGAAGTCTTCGGAATGTCAGTCAATATATGCTAACGGCACTCCGAGGGATGGTAGAGTAGTCACCAGTTAGCCAGGTGATAGAAAGCAATGTAGGAGAGGTAATTGTTGTTGTCGAATGCTGTGCTGGGCAAATTGAAGTGCTAGAAGCATTTCAAGCAAGCGATGTTACTGCGTTGCAATCAAAACAACATGGTTAAGTGGCACCAAAAGACAAACTCGTTAAGCAGCAGTGGCAAGCAAAACTTAGTTTGCCCCATAGTTGGTAGTCGCAAAGTCGCTGCGAAACAGATGAACGTTAGGGTGTCGGTTGCTATCTGCATCGAAATAGCCAAACCACACACTACACATTCACCTAGAGTTCAGCTACACGCCTGTAGGCGCGTCCAAGCATTCGAGTTACATAGCTGGCGTGTGAGATGACGATAATGACGTTCATGACATTTAGCACCTGCAGCAAAACATAGGTAGGTTGTACCAACAATCAATTACAATTGCACGCTTTTTACCTGATGTGTAAGCGCGCGGCATGTTGCATGTTGGAACAGCAGCAAATGAAACCGCAAAAAGTGGAAAAGCAACCTAAGAAGTTGAAACAGAAGAGTTTAAAGAAAAACATTTTGACGGGAAGTAAGCAGCAAGGAGGAATTCTCACTGCAACGAGTATGCAAACTTCTGGGTACCAGAAGTGTTAATGCTACAGAGTATTAAAATGGAAGAAGCAGCGCCGCGTCGGCAGCTCAATCTTGCCAGAAGCAGTTTAAAGCACAAAGGCTGTTGAAGAGGTTAATTTCACTCGTTGCAGTTAGACGCGTAGTATATATGTATATGTAATGGCAACATGCCACAAATATTGAAAAAATAAAAAAACGAGAAGAGGATGTGTATATGGGCATGTCGGCCAGACGCTAGACAGCCGCAAGCTTTATATGCAGACTTTGTTGGAGTAAAAGGAAATGCGGCTGTGTGGCTGCAAAAATACATGGCTAGGAAAAGGATGTGATAAACCAACATAATCAGTGACGGTAGAGTAGCAACGGCAACGGTTACAGCTGGAGCAACAATACGTACCTGGTAGACATCTGACGGCAGTAGCTAGCCACAGACATTAATGACACCATAGTGGGGTAGTGGCAGTCAAATATTGAGACCATGTTATCCTGTGACTTTCTTGTACAGTTGCCTCACTGTCCATTCCCACATATTTTTGGCATGTTCTAGAATTTTGTTGTTAACTCTGAAAACTATAATACAAGTTCAGAGTTCCTAAAGCAGTTCTATGCGAAGCAAAAATTTCACGGGGTATCGCACAAGTTCAGCGATCTATTAAATGGGAAGCGCTTTTGTGAATATTAGTGAATTTGTAGTGGCCTGCATAGATCGGAAGGCTTCCTTAAAGAGAGTCTGCCTATGCGGCGCAAATCTAATTCGTTCGGTAAATATGTGTTTTTCATAAATGTTAATAAATGCTAATGGCACAAACCAGGTTAATTCGCAGATATTCCGAAGATTCCGATCTTTTAACTATCGTTCAATAAGATAAGGTTACCCGTTGAGTAAGAGACTTTATACTTCGGATCTAAAAACTTGATGACAATGTGGTATGAAAAGAAAAAAGTTCCGCCAGGGGCACACGTATATCAAAAGCTGTTCACAAAAATCGCGATTAGAATATAGCTTTAATCGCGGTCAAAATCATTATACCACTGCGGGACTAATGCATCATAATTTCCGCTGTGGCAGTGCAACCCTGTGTCTATCGACTACAAAATGTCCTATTTTTTGGAACTTTGACACACCTTTAGCTAATTTTCATAGTAATTTAGGATGTCGTTTCCTAACTCTTATTTTTTAAGAGTATTCGGTTGCTACTCCATCCAGGTTCCGGTTTTTTGTTCTGAGTGTGGTTTCTAGGAAGTTTCTGACTTGTTGCCACTCTCGTTAACGGTAACGTTTTGGTTGACTCTTTTCTCGCTCTGGTTTCTTCGTAAGCATTTTAAGAAGGCGTGTTTAGCATCGACCCAGTCTGCATCGCCGTAAAAGCACTTAATATCTTCGGATTCTTACTGTACACTTTAAAGGTATGAATAGAAAGCGATGCACACCAGCCAGTTTCGTTTGCTTGCTGTTAGTTCTCCGATGTTTGGGATAAAATTGTTTAGCAACGATATCTGTGTAGATCAGGGGCCGAAACTGTTATGCCTTTTATAATATAATTCCTTGGAAAACTATTAATTTTGGACTTTAATATATTATCAAGATAAAAATTATTTTCGAAATTTTATTTTTTCAGTCCAATACTTTTTCTAAACAAACAATTTCTTTAAATTCGGATAAGCCGTTTATTTGTTATCAAGCGGGACTTTTATTTTGGCCTTAAAAAATAAAAGTCCGGATTTAACTTTTATTTCCGGACTTTTATTTTTAAAAGTCCGAGTTTAACTAGTTCTATCGGACTAAAAAAATAAAAGTACAGATTTTACTTTTATATGTGGACTTTTATGGAAAAAGTTCGAAAAATAAAAAGGGTGCATGATTCGACATGATATTGCTATAGGGATACCTGGGAACTCAAACATTTCAACCTAGGACAATTTTTTGACGAGGACTGTTTCAACTCCGAAAAAAAAAAATTATTATTATTTTCCGTCCCTGGTGTAGATGCCTTCTTGGTCGTATGTTGAATTTGCGGTCATTATGTTATTCGGGAGGCTTTCCTTATGCCTAAATAAATTATTACCTTCTTTAAGGTTGTATTTCTAGAAAAAGTTTCCCCAGCCAACTTCAAGGGGCATGCGTTTTTTGTAGGAAGTATCAACTCAATTTTCATTCCGCGTGAGTTGTGCACCACTTACGTGTATTAGGACCTGATTGAGCTTTCTCTGTGCCTCTTTTCCGTTTTGGGCGGTAGTGACTTCAGCAATGTCGTCTGCTTATCCGACTAATAGTAGAAATGCAAGATTTCATTATAACTGCCGTTCCATAGATCCGGATTGGGAGTTGCTCCCTTTGCTGCTTCACATGTGAATTACATGGGCCTAGGCTTTCTGAAGTTTGGAATATTAGGATTATTGCGAGAGCTTCTAAAACTAATTACACAACATGAAGAAAATTATATTAGATGGCTTATGGTTCAAAATATTTCAAATAGTTAGGGTAAATTAAAAAGAACTTGTAGTTTAGTTAGAGACATGGCACGATAAACATAGTTCATAACCCGGCTACGATGCAACATGAAGGGAGAAAAGTATGCTAGAAAACTTGGATGGATAAATTTCAAAAATTAAGACAAGGCAAGAAAGGCCAAGGAAAAGAAAGGCAAGGAACAGACAAAAAAGCAAAGGAAAAAATTAGGGTAGATAAATGGAAAGAAATCGGAACCGAAATCGGCGAGGTGCCACTATTTGTTATTATAGTGTACACCTTTTGCTATCGATGAGTTATCGGTATGTTTGTTGTTTAGGACGTGTTTTAAATTTCTGGTCAACGAGTTATCGATTTGTTATCGTTGTATTGTCGACGAAGTATAGACGAGTTATCGTCAAATTATAGAAGTTTTACCAACTCTCTATTAATAAAAAGGAGCTATCGGGTTTATTATCGACGAGTTATAGGATAAGGTTTAAAAAAATTATCGATATGCTATCGAAAAGTTATTTGTTATATAAAATTTATCGATTTGTTATCGAAAAGTTATCGATTTGTTACCGAAAAGTTAACAAAAAAATATCGATTTTTTTGATTTTTTATCGAAAAGTTACAGATTTAATAGGCAATCAAAAATCATTATAAAATCAGCGACATATCTGTACCCCGTCACAAGTCGATTAGAAAACAATAACAACCCGATTGCTCGAAGACAACAAACCGACAACTAGACAATAATTACGCTTTCGATAACAATAACTTTTGTGCATTGGTTGTTACCCGGTGTTACCCATTCAAAGTGACGAAGCTCTTCTCAAATGCTCGAAACTATTTGTTTATGTTAACCTCTTTTATTGTCTTCAACCCCTGGGCGAGCTTAAGTTCACTAAAGAACATTGCTTTTCTAGACGTACACCTGTATGTGTATACATCGAAATTGTCGAGTAATTGGCACTCACGCCTTTTTTAGTATTATAATGCATTCCACAGGGTTAAAAATGGTAAGGTGAATAGTTTATCTACATATATTCGAATTGTTTTCCTCATCCCTGGTCAAATATGGATCCGAGATAAATTCGGTTGTTCGCTTTATGTTAGGCTTAATGGGATGTTGCATAAAGCAAACATATTTACAGCTAATGAAAAATAATGTTTGCAACGTTTTCGCGTCATCTCATCCCACTGTATACAAAATTCTACTGCTCCATATGCATGTTTGTGACGTGTAAATTAATGTGAAATAACCAAGCTGAAGACTAAGAATTGTTTACTTACGAAAGAGCAGCTATGAAGGTATAAGCAAAAACATTAAATTGCTATCACAAAAGTGTATATTAATAAAAAACAAGTAAGAACGGGACTGTCTTCGGATGTGCCGAAGACTTCATACCTCTCATGAATGGGGCTGAACAATAATCTTATCCCATTCGTAATATCCAAGTAATCGGATGTATAAGATATGAAATATATAGTGAACAGATGTACATTCCTGAGCGCTTTTTAATATAAATAAAAAATGGGTAATTAGTTTGTGTGAGGATGCAAAGTTTGACGTTTTTGGTGGTCTGCATGAAATAGCTTTGACCATGAATCACTTATCTCAGCAATATATGACATATACGTAAAAATTTGATGAAATTTGAAGCTTATAGCCGTTAAAAAGGGGGCAGAAATTAGAGTTTATAGAAATTTGCCAACATTTCTTATCTGACAAATCGGTTGTAGGGGATATATGCTATATATACTACCGATCTCTTTGATTTTTTCAGACAACAATGTTTGCTATGTACGTTAGCATTTGGTGAAATTTGAATCTTCTAGCTGTTGAAATGGGGCAAAAATTGCTAAAAGTTTCTTATCTGAACAATCAGTTGTATGGGATGTATACTGTATATACGTCCGATCTATAAATTTTTTCAGACAAAAACGAATGCTCTAAACGTAAGCATTCGGTGACTTTTGAAGCCTCTAGCTTTTAAAATTGGACAGTAATTACGAAAAGTTTCTTATCACGGTTGGGGGGATATATGCTATATATACCACCGATCTCATCCATTTTTCAGAAAACAATGTCTGCTATATACGAGAGAATATGGTGAAGTTTTAAGCTTCAATCTGATAAATTGAGGAAGATATGAAAAAAATCATCTTTTCTGAAAAATCGGTTGTACGGGGGAAATATGCTATAGTGGTCCGTTACGGTCGGTTCCGACAAATGTCTAATCGGACACCTAAATATACCCGCTCACCAAATTGTATCAATATATCTCAAATATTGAGGGACTAGTTTGCATACAAACAGACAGGCGGACAGAAGGACATGGCTAAATCAACTCAGCTCTTCATCCTGATCATTTCGGTATACTTTTGGTGGGTCTATCTCTTTTCCTTAAGGACTTACAATTTTGAGATTCGCGAAAAAATTAATACACCATTTCATTTTCATGAAAGGTATAAAAATATATGCATACATATATATGTATATATATACATACACATACTCTACATGTATGATTTAATTGCAACCAATTATAAAATAGCAATAGTCAGGTAGGGAAATTTAGTAGTATGCATGAATGTTTGAGTTGACGTGTACAATACATAAACTTAATGAATTCTCACAAAAGAACAGGACCCTGAGAATTACAAAACAAGCTTTATACAGGTATGTGTTTTTATATACATACATATGTACATAGGTATGTATGGTTTTATGTGAAACAACTTTAACTTCCCTTTCAACTGCACATAGCGCTCATTCATTTAAGTAACCTCTGCCGCAGATATATATGTATGTAAATATGCCTTAAAGTGGCAAAAATCCAACTTCATTCAGAGGCTTTCGTCTTCACATGTGACCGCCGCCAGCTGTGGCATTCACATAAACGTACACACGTACATATTTCTATATGAGTAGGGAGCCGGCAGCTGCCGCATTTAATGTTGCAGACAGACCAGTTTTTATGAATATTTTGTTGTATTTTTTATGCTTTGTATGCAGATTTATTTTTTCTTATTTATAAATGAATCTTGCTTGCATATGTGCTTATCATCTTAAGGCATGTTGCTCTTAAGTTCCGCCGCAGTAAGGTCAAGTTCAGTGGCTTTTGTGTTGTAGTGAAATTCATAAGATTATTATGACGAGCCTCAAAAGCCTTAAATTGCTTTGCGTGACACTTAAAATTTTTTTTATTATTTAATCTTGAAGCATTTCTTCTACTTATGAGTTTATAAAAAGTTTCACGGACTTTTGCGTACTTATGAGTGTCGGATGCCTTGGCAGTTGTAATGGTTGAAAGAGTTAGTAGTCCAGTTGGCTCTCACCGAAAAATTATATGTATATCCAGACATGTGTGTGATTAGGTGAGCTGTCAGGTTTTCGAATACTATCTGATCTATCATTAGTTTTGTGGGAAGATAATTTACGATGGGAATAATAAAAGATTTGTATATTACTGCATATTTGGATCTGTTGAAAGACAAGTGTTTCACTAGAAGAAAATAAGAGGAAGAGAGACTGTGTGAATAGCATAAGCGATTAGTGAGCTTTACAACTTTTTTTCAAAACTTTTCTTATTACCTATTTTCTAGAGATAGTATGGCCCAAAGAAGTGCATGAAAAAAGCACTCAAGCGGGTACCGCTCAACGGTACGGCAATTCAAAGCTAACGCCCAGAAGTGACTGGTAGATGAAGAAACTAAACGACATCTGGGCACCTTGCTCAATAATAATGAATGTTTGATGGTTGTATAAAATTGAACCACGTTTCCTACTTTTGGAGAACAACTCTGTTATCTTCATACCGAAGCAGCAAGAGCCATTCATCTGCACAAGAATGACTATAGGCCTATCAGTTTGATATCTTTTCTCCCCATAACCCCTGAGAGATTTATAGATTTATATATTTAGTTAAATATGAAGGACACATTATTTTCTTCAGCGGAAAAGTTTTACACCGAAGGCAATCAAGCCGATATTGCATTGCATAGGATGGTTTTGAATATAGAGAAGCCCAGTTGGGTATTTTAACTGATCCGGAAATAAACAGATTCTTCAAGCTGCCAGATCTCTGTAGCATTTTTCCGGCTGAAGTACTAATCGTTACCAATGCAGTAGAAACGCTGGAAGATAATAACTTGAACTGCAGCTGCGTCAACTTTTATATTGGAAGAAGACTACATCTATATTGGGTCCCCGGGCATATGGGAATATGTGGGAATGAAATGGCGGATAACTAGCAAAAAGGGCGCATCCCTCAAAGTTTGCTCCGTAGACGTCCCAATTAGATTGGGCGATGTTAAAAGAAGGCGAGAGGTGCACATTATCGACTAAGTGGGAAAGGCGTGGACCCCAGTGTGGGGTGAACAGTCTTGCAAATGTGTAGGTTTTACAACCTTAGACTAACAAAGTTACGCCTATCATTAAACCGAAATTACTTTAGACTATTGACGGGTATTCTGACTGAACAGTGCCTCCTGGCGTCACTTGCTTTTAAATTAGCCTTGGTCAGTGATAGCAGATTTAGGAAGTAAAGGAAAAACCATCGAGCACGTTAAGTCTATATGAGGTCCTCATGAACCGGCCAGTCCAACCTAACCTAGTTTAGGTATTTTAAGCCAGAAAGCCCTGGAGCAACAGCAATTTCAGCTGTTTTCCTGGACATAGCCGGAGCTTGCAACAATATATCAAAATTGGCAATAATGGACAGCGTGAACTATAATAAAGTACACTAGCTTTAACAAATTGGATCACCTCCATGCTCAGCTGCAGAGTTACGTCGCGATGCCACAAGATCTGTAAATAGAGGAGCTCCACAGAGTGGGATACCACCAATGCCGTGGACGCTGATAATCAACCAATTGCTTAGGCGGTTCGAAGGAGAACCAGTCAAATTAACGGCGTATACAGACGACATTTCAGTTATCATAAGTGGCCATCTGAAGTGCAAGGAATTTCGGGATGTACATACTTGAGCATCTGGAATCGGGTTAAACGCCATCGTCTAAAAAAGTGATTTAGTATGATTTACTAGAAAATATCATGTGCCGAAAGGGACTAAGGGCTAAGTTTGAAGAGTTATTCTACAAAAAAAGTGCAAGATTAAATATGGGGGAATTATACTAGAAATTAAGTTGTCGTGAAAACTCCATGTGGAAATGTAGAGCCCTACAAGCTACCCAGACAGCAGTATTGCATGTCATTCTTAACATCGCGGCTGCAAAGCCTTTGGGTAGCTTGAGAAATTGTGGCGAAAGCGTGTATAAGCTGCAGTCGCTCTAATAAATAGTGAGGCAGTAATCTCAAACAGTCCTTTATAAAGAAATGCCCTGGACACAAGCAGAAGATAGGCTTCGCTCAGGCCAGATCTTGCATCTTTACTCTGTTTGCGGTCATAAGCGATACAAGGTAGCGAGAAGGCTAATGAGTTGCAGACACGAGTTGCATATAATTTATATAGCAGAAAAGGCGTGGAAAGAAGAGAGCTGCCTCAAAATTCTTAAAATCATTTGCAAATCCAACGTTATGAATTTACAAAATTACTTACATCTTTAAAGAGAATAGATTTAAGGCTCGTGATGAACATACTAACTGAATACCGCCCTCTGAGGGCAGAAAAGGTATCTTTCTATCTTTGCGCCCAAAAAAAGAGAAACGGCAGGATATTTATTCGAACTTACACGTCAAATATGTAGGTTTCGTCGCGCCAATTTCTAAGAAAAACTGAAAGGAGCACGACGCATATTGGAAAAGAAGTTCGGCCCCAATTCCATTGGAGGAATATCGCACCTAGCATTTATTTTTTATTTATTTTTTTTTTTGCTGGTAGTTATTAAATATTGTCCATACAGCAATTAAATTTATGTCGAGAAGCTCGCGAGATTTACGAGTACTTCGAGACACGAAATTCTCGCTTGTGTTCGAGAAGAAATCGTAAGCTCTAGTAGTTATTACACATTTTATCCATCACCTACAAGCGCACATTGCCCGACATGCATCTACACTTTATTCTGCTTGCGAAAGTCCACAAAAAAAAAAAAGCAAATCTCCATTGAGTCGAATCAAAAATGAACTTAACCATGCCTATGAAAGTTAGTTAAGCTGAACTGCGTGACTAATGCACATTTAACAAACATTGACCAGTCGAACTATTTCTAAAAACCCAACAAAACTTGCCTCAAGCATGCATTCAATCATGCGGCATAAACTGAATAAACAACAACAACCCGTAACAACAAAAACTAACGTTTCTAACAATTTACCAACACTTTTTCAGCCAAATTACACTTTCACAAATTTTACCAAAAATATAAAAACAGAGGAAATAAAAAAAAAAAATTGTAAAAATAAAAAATCTAAGCAAAGTAAAAAAAAATCCAGAGAAATGCAAATAAATCATTGCTGCCAACTGAAATCAAAACAAAAAATAAATATTTTTATTTTATTCAACTTCTCAACATGAAAGGTCACAACAGTCGGGCCACTCGAAGAGTACAGCGAGGTGTGAGTAGAGTCTATTGCATTTTGTAGAATTTGCATACACCACAGTAACAAAAAAAAAAAAAAGAAACGTGGCGCTGCTGCAGGCACAAGTTGCATGCAACGTGAGTTACTGTATCTCTATGAACGAATGAACAAACGATAAATCGCTGGCATGTGGCGCCTCGGGGAGAGAGAAGCCAAAGAAAAACGTAACAAAGCTGTTGCCCTGCCTAGCTAAAGCCTCTATATAGGGTGTGTCAAAAGTTTAGAAATGAGGAAATATTTAGTTATATTTTCAATGAATAAAAGAAGACTTTTTAATGACCCCGTTAATGATCTAGGGGGAACTTTGGAGAATGTCTCAATTTAAGCTTCGAGATTTAATGTTTTAAAAATATATTTGAGTTGCCCACAAATAATATGGGAAAGTTGCTTTCAGAGCTTAAATGGGATGAATAATTCGTCAGAGATAAAAAATACGGAAAAACACTCGTGTTACGTTGGCAGTTGCGTCTTGGCAACTACGTTACTGTTCGCAGCCAACATTTTGAAACCTTGAAGGACTTCAGTTTTTAGGTAACCAACATTAACACAAACAGGAACGTCAGCATTGAAATCTAATAAAGAATCAGTCTTGCCAATAAAGGCTACCTTGGACTGTGTAGACAATTGAAAAGTTAAGTCCCCGCTTAGGTATGCCCCTGGCCGCATGTAAGCTATTGCTAAAATAACACATACACCGTCAAGCCGACGAAATATGGCTACAAACACCGGGTGTCGAATATCGAAGGAAACCTGGCTAAAATGGGATCCTAAAAGATCCCGTCACGTGTATAAACTAAGTAGGGATACAACTTCCAAACTTGTGGGGGTACTAACTGGTGATTGCCTTATAGGTAGGCATGCAGAAAGGAGCGCCTTACCGTCGACGCTGTAGGAGTTATAAGGAGGATGAGTAGAAGGAAACGGTGGTTCACCTCATCTGCAACTGCCCGCACTAAGCGGAGTACGGTAGCGCTTTCTGGGTGCTCCATTTCTAGATAATCTGAGCCAGGCTGTGGAGCAAGACGTCAAGGATCTGGTAGCTTTTATCAGGTCCTCAAAATATATCGAAGAGGAGAGGTAATGGTGTATTTTCATGGTATCACAACAGGCCTAATATCACTGGCCTAAGTGTGCTCTTGACCAGCCACCTCAACTTAACCTAACCTAGCCTAACCTAAGTCCTCTCTTGGCAAACTAAAATTATGAACTACAAGTTACTTATCGTACCCGTCTTGCCTTATTGTGCAGAACCATGGACCATGACAACATCACATTAGCCGTCTCTGGGAGTGTTCGAGAGCAAAGTTTTTCGAAAGATTTATGGGCTTCCATGCGTCGGCAATGGCGAATACCGAAGACGATTTAATGATGCGCATAGCGGCTAAGCTGGCTTGGCCATGTGATGCAAATGCGAAAGATTTTGCTCCAGCCAAAAAAGTGTTCTTATCGGCACCTGCCTTGGTGTGACCAACTACCGCTATTAAGCTTCGCGAATAAGCGACTGGCACGTCTTCTTCGACGGCCACAACCGCTTAACCAGTTAAGCGCCAATAATGTATGTAAGGCAGCTGATATCATTCGGCGAGTCTCTTTTCTTGAGATAGACAAGAATGTAAGCATTCAATGTCCCACGACTGCCTCAGGAACACCTTCGCAAATTAATTCACATTTTCATTGTCATCTATGTCCTTGTGAGGAGGGAAGAGTTATCCAACAGGCAGCAACAAAGCTTCTCTATTGCTAGTAGCTCTGCTTGAAAGATACTAGCTGTGTTTGGATGTAGTAAAAGTGCGACTTCTATCTCTTCGGAACAATATCGCAGCTCATTTTGAACCCGTCAGCGAATAGAAAGGTATGCTAATACCTTTAAGCCAATTTTTATTAAGCTCGAGTAGTATCTCATTCAGTGCTGCATCCAAAGTAGTGAGGAGACACCTCTACTGTGGGGTGCTCCTCATCCCACGTTTTGGATCGTTGTCACCGAGCCTAAGTCAGCCTCTATTTTTCGGTTCTCCAGCATCGATTGTGTCCAACCGCATATTATGTGGTTGTTTACTTTGGCTCTTTTGGAGGGATGCTTATAGCCTATATCAAAGTCGAAGCCTGCCAAAAACGTTGCGTTAAAATTTGTTCTGAAATTTGAAATTTTAATTTCAAGATTGATTTGATTGATGAAATTTTTTTAGCAGACTCAGCGGGCTAGGGTTCTTAGAAAATTTCGAAAGTAAGTCCGATAGATCCAAGAAGCCCCACTTCCAGATGGAAAACTACCAGAAGCTGTTTCTACTGGAGCTTACCGGAATAAAAGCTGTCTGAGGTCAGACCACATCCATAAACCTTCCTTTAATGTTTTCGCTGGACAAAACAACAACAATATATGCTTTATACATACCTACACAAAAAACAAACAAAACAAGTAAAGGTGTCTAAGTTCGGGTGTAACCGAACATTATATACTCAGCGTGAGCTTCAATTGTACATTTCATTTCAGATAAACTACTTTTCTACATAATACGTGGCACCGCCCATTTAAAAAAGATGTTTCCCCATTTTCCTCTTCCAATAAAACTTGATAAGTGAAATATCATTGATTCAAAACTATTTTTTTGCTAAGTTATAGCTTATTATTCTATTCTACGACCCTTTTAAACTTGTTTTGTATCTAAGTTGCCGTGGTCTTTAACCGATTCCGTCGATTTTTACTAGAAATATTTTATGCTATAAGGAAAATATGTGTACCCAATTTTTTACGATGCGTTAATTTTTCTTCGAGTTATGGCTCCCGAAACATAGAAAATAGCTTAGTTATAGAAGGGGCGGTGCCACGCCCTTTTTTTTAAATTTAGAGCTTTTCCTATTTATTGTTATAAATTCACTTGGGAAATAAAATACCATTGATATAAAGCTCATTTTTGCAAAGATATAGCTTCTTTTATTCGTCCATGACCCTTTTAAAAATCTTTTATATAAAAGTGGGCGTGGTCCTTAACCGATTTCGTAAATTTTTGTTCCTTTTAGCTATGGCAACCTCTCTGCCGAATTTTGTTACGATAGGGTTAACGGTTTTTGATTTATGATTAATAATATTTGTAAAATTGATTTTATCACAAGTGGGTGGTGCCGTGCCCATTTAAACTTTGTTTTTTTTTTTTTAATTTTTATCAAGAGTCTCAATATCAGTCGACACGTCAAATTTCAATATTCTAGGTGTATTATTTACTAAATAATCAGGTTTTTTGTGTTTTCCAAAATGTTATATATATAAAAGATGGGCGTTGTTATCTTCCGATTTAGCCAATTTTCAATACCAATCTATTCTGGGTCCAGATAAGCTCATATACCAATTTTGGTGAATATTTACTCAAGTTGTTGTGTTAACGGACATGGCTCAATGAAATTTTTTTTTGATCCTGATGATTTTGATATATATCGATAGTAGTAGTCTATATCTATCTCGATTCCTTTATACCTGTACAACAAACCGTTATCCAATCAAAGTTATATACTCTGTGTGCAAAGCACGCTGAGCATAAAAACATAGCAAACTTTTAAGACACCCTGTATTTAGAAATTTTCATATACAAAGCACTATGCTATACTTCCCAATCAGATATGCTTTGTTGTTGTATCTATTACTATTGTTGTTATTATTGTTCTATTGCTTTGCCTTTTTCATGTTCTTGTATAATGTTGTTCACATTTGTTGTTGGTATATGCTTATCAATTTCGTTGCATCTTGGAAATTTGTTACAAATTTCGTGTGCGCCAGGTGTGTTACTGATACACAACACACACACACACAAACGCACTCCCATACACCACCACACACAAGTGCACAAGTTCTAATCTATGCATATCAGTAGATCCATATTCTGCAAGAGCCCGGCGGAAGTTGGAAAATTTAAGCAAATCTAAGCAGTTAGCAGCTGTGGAAGCATTATCAATACAGCATGAGCAGCCAGAAGCCAAGCAACGAAGCGTTATAAATTGCTGCTGCTTAGTTATTGCCAACACCATAGCACCATTTGTATAGCTACATGCATTGGGTGCCCCTCTCTCCACCCGTTACTTGGCCGACATGTCGCTTAGCTGGTTTAGTAAGGCAAATTGATGATATTGAAGACTTTGGTACGACGAAAGCATTGGCGCTGATGTTCTATTATTGGTTGTTGTTGTTGCAGTAAACTTAAACTTGTAGCAACAGAACAATAACAAGTAAGGAAGGCAAGTTCGGGTGTAACCGAATATTACATACTCAGCTGAGAGCTTTGGAGACAAAATAAGGGAAAATCACCATGTAGTAAAATGAACCTAGGGTAACCCTGGAATGTGTTTGTATGACATGGGTAGCAAATGGAAGGTATTAAAGAGTATTTTAAAAAGGAGTGAGTCATAGTTCTATAGGTGGAGGCAATTTCGGGATGTCGCCATAAAAGTGGACCAGGCGTGACTCTAGAATGTGTTTGTATGATATGGGTATCAAACGAAAGGTGTTAATGAGTATTTTAAATGGGAGTGGGCCTTAGTTCTATAGGTGGTCGCCTTTTCGAGATATCGACATAAAAGTAAACCAGGGGTGAATCTATAACGTGTTTGTACAATATGGGTATCAAATTAAAGGTACTAATGAGGGTTTTAAAAGGGAGTGGCCCTTAGTTTTATATGTGAAGGCGTTTTCGAGTTATCGACCAAAATGTGGACCAGGGTGACCCAGAACATCATCTGTCGGGTACCGCTAATTTATTTATATATGTAATACCACGAACAGTATTCCTGCCAAGATTCCAAGGGCTTTTGATTTCGGCCTGCAGAACTTTTTCATTTTCTTCTACTTAATTTGGTAGGTGTGACACCCATTTTACAAAGTTTTTTCCAAAGTTATATTTTGCGTCATTAAGCCAATCGAATTACAATGTTCCATCCCGTTTTTCATATTTGGTATAGAATTATGGCATTTTTTCTAATTTTTCGTAATTTTCCATACCGAAAAAGTGGGCGTGGTAATAGTCAGATTTTGGGCCATTTTTTATACCAAGGTAAGGTGAGTTCAGGTAAGTACGTGAGCTAAGTTTAGTGAAGATATATCGATTTTTGCTCAAGTTATCGTGTTAAGGGCCAAGCGGAAGGACAGACGGTCGACTGTGTATAAAAACTGGGCGTGGCTTCAACCGATTTCGCCCATTTTCACAAAAAACAGTTACCGTCATAGAATCTATGCCCCTATGCCCCAAATTTCACAAGGATTGGACAATTTTTGGTTAGAGTTATGGCATTAAAAGTATTCTAGACAAACTAAATGAAAAAGAGCGGAGCCACGCCCATTTTGACATTTTCTTTTATTTTTGTATTATATTTAATTTACTTATATACTGTAAAGATATTCAATTTTTTGTTAAAATTTGACTTATAAAAAATTTTTGTTTAAAAAGTGGGCGTTTTCGTAATCCGATTTTGCTAATTTTTATTAAGCACACATATAGTAACAGGAGTAACGCCCCTGCCGAATTTCATCATGATATCTTCAACAACTGCCAAATTACAGCTTGCAAAACTTTTAAATTACCTTTTTTTAAAAGTGGGCAGTGCCACGCCCATTGTCTAAAATTTTACCAATTTTCTATTCTGCGTCATAAGGTCAGCCCACCTACCAAGTTTCATCGCTTTAGCCATATTTGGTAATGAATTATCGCAGTTTTTCTGTTTTTCGAAATTTTAGATATCGAAAAAGTGGGCGTGGTTATGGTCCGATTTCGTTCATTTTAAATAGCGATCTGACATGAGTGCCCAGGAATCTACATTCTAACAATTTCGTCGAGATACCTAAAAATTTACTCAAGTTATCGTGTGAACGGACAGAGGACGGACGGACAGACATGGCTAAATGAATTTCTTTTTTGTCCAGATCATTTTGTTATATAGAAGTCTATGTCTATCTCGATTAATTTATGCCGTTACGGATTACCGTTATGCGAACAAAATTAATAAACTCTGAGAGCTCTGCTCACCTGAGTATAAAAACAAAATAAAGCAACAATAAGCGTAACTTTGAATAAAAAAAGAAAAGATATTACAATAAATGTAAATGTAAGAAATTACTTAGCTGTAGGGAGGAATGTTTAGTTTAATTGGTTCCCACTTTGGTTTAATTTAAAAGATCGAAATGATTTCGTTGTTATGCGCGTTTAGTTGATGTTTGAAGGATTTTGGCCTGATTACATGGAAAAGAAAAAGCACCTTCTCTAACTTACCGAGGTTATACGGCACAACAATGAATAACTCCTGAAGCCAAATATCTTGTTGTAATTCTTGGATTTCGGGCGGAACTGTCGACTGTAACCGCATATCATACCTGGCATGCATGGACATTATAATCTATACAGACGGCTCGAAAAAGAAAAATTGAGCAGAAGCTGGTCTTTATTCTAAGAATCTGCAAAATAAATCAGTGGTACTGACTTTCGGTGTCTTCCAGGTGGAGGTCTATGCCACAGGGAGTGCTGCCAGACTGATCCAGGGTAGTACGGTCCCATACAAAGATGGAACGATTTTTGTCGACGACCAGGCTTTGTAATATTTGCGAGCACCGCAAGCATCTGAACATCTCCCTTTGCTGGAACCCTTAGTAAAGCGATACTAAGAGAAACAAATTCGCAGATGAGTTTCTTAAATGGACATAAGCGAGGCTGACAGCTTCGTGTGAGCACCGCTTTATTATCTGCAGAAAAAAATCGATGAATATGAGATTAGGTCAACCGAGTTGCCCTGTAGACCAACTGGGATGGTTTTCAAGTCTCAAAGTCTCTATAGCCGTGTTTGTATATGAAAAAAAATAAAGCCCTTTCTCAAGCTTAACCAATTTGCAGTGAGTGTAATTAAGGGTGTAATCGCAAGTTACTGGGCTATTGCACCGATGCTCCGACGGTGCGCCTACCAACAAGCTCAGGTACAGAAGCAGTCAAGATCAGAAAAAAGAGGAGTTGAATTTTCAGTTTCTCTGCCGATGTCTAGGACACGTTTTTCGACAATCTTTCGCTCTTATTTAAGTTCACCAGAGAAAACAAGTGGTTATAGTCATTGGATCATAATATTACTACTGCCAGGTACCTGCTTTTACGTCCCACGTTGGCCGCCATTATTTGATGCCTCAGCTCGTGTGAGATTTCGGTGGAAAGGAATGACGGAAAATGTCTTTAATTGCATTCTCGGCGGCTGCTTTTACGCAGCTATCTTAGCCAATGAATTATGAGACCATTTATTTAAGGCGATTGGTTTTGCGCCCCATGTTGGGCACCACCGTTTGGTGTTGATGTTTGGGGGCAGAAAAGTGTCAGAAATCAGGTATGCTTGCATTCCCGGCAAGCTCGTCGTTACATGAACTTCACTTCGTTCTTAAGGGAGCCAAAAGGAAAACACCAAAACTAATTGAAGCTTTCGATGTGCATCGAACTATTAAAAGCAACAATGGAAATGGAAAGGTGGAGAAATTACTTGCACTCTAACCACTTTGTAGATCTGCAGTGTCTTACGTTGTTTATACGAGAATAAAGCTAAACAGCTATGTTTGAGCTTCTCACACCAAAGAGTAAACTGAAATTATTTATTAATATTTTCTTAATTTCACCAACTCTTAATCACACTCAATACCTACAATGTTGTGCCGCTGCAGTGCTGCCGTTGCTGTCAATCATAACTCACATTGTGATTTGTGTTGCCAATTTATTCGATAAGAATCCGTAAATGTCACTACACATATGTATACACTCCATCACATAACCATGCAGCTCACCAGTGCACATATAATGTGAGAGTACGTGCTGGGTTTGTTTGCGTGGGAGCTCAACGTGTATGACACATGCGCCACCAACACCCGTGGCAGGCATCTGATATGTACTATGTGTGTATGTCCCATAGTATGTATGAGCACTTGTTTTCAATTACTTTGTTCGCTGATATCAGTATTTCGTTTCTTACTTGTGGTTTATATAAATTGGTTAAATTTATTTATTTATTTTTTTCATTAACTTATACACCTTGCCATTGGCAGTGGTCGCTTAACTGACTCAGCGGTAATCGACGCCGGAGTTTCAATAAATGCAACAACAATATCAATTGCCATATATAGTAGATATATATACTTATAAATATATATAGTTTCGTACGAAAGTCAAGCGTATAGATTCCGTTATGAAAAATTCAATTAAAATGTTACATTAAATAAAATAATGAAATTTTGTTATTACGTATGATGCGTACTCTCACATCCTCATCTACAGCAGCGAGCATGAAAATAGCAGTGGAAATATCTATAAAATTTCGATCCCGATCAGTTTTAGTCTAAGAATATAAAACTAAAAGGTTTCTGAAAATTTGCATAGATTTTTTACAATAATTTTCCGAAGTGGTGCTTAGATTTTCTTTCATATGAAAAATCCTTCGTATGAAAGAAAATATAAACCAATCTTCAAAAAAAAAATTTCAAAAATCAATAAGAGGTTTAGAAGACATAACTTATACTTTGCTAGGCTAAAATTAATTGGACTAAATAAGTGTATACTTATTATTAAACGGTTTTATTTAGCTTGACTTGACAGGTTGGCTGGCCGGCACGACATAATACATACAATAATAGAAAGTGGCGCAAGGATCGAGATATTCAAAAAAGTCGTGTTTGTGGTCAGATTTGGCTCGTATTTGGAACACATAATACACACATGAATGGAAAGCGGCCTGTGAAAAAAATCGCTGCTAGGTGGCGCAAGGATCGAGATATTAAAAAAAATTGTATTTGTGGTCCGATTTGGCTCATGCTTCGAACACATAATACATACAATAATAGAAAGAGACCTATCAAACAAAAAAAAAAAAATCGTCGCTAGGTGGCGCAAGTATCGAGATATTAAAAAAATTCTTGTTTGTGGTCAGATGTGGCTCGTATTTGGAACACATAATACATACATGAATGGAAAGCGGCCAGTGAAAAAAATCGCTGCTAGGTGGAACAAGGATCGAGATATTCAGCAAAATCGTATTTGTTGTCCGATTTGGTCCATATTTGGAACACATAATACATACATGAATAGAAAGCGACCTATGATGTCCGATTTGGCTCATATTTGGAACAAATATTACATACAGTCCGGTAGAAGTGACATCAAAATATTTTAGAGTTCGAGGGGACAAGCATAAGTGGCGCAGAGTCGAGTAAAGTCTTTGGAAGGATTATGTATTGAGGACTTAGGTTGTAAAAAATTGGCAGGAAAGAGTCCTTGCAGTAGTGAGTCACTAAATGAACTAATAAGAATGAGAAATAATAGGCAATTAAATAAAGACTTAAAACTTAAAAAAAAAAATTATTAAAAAAAAAATGTATGTTAAAAAGTTTTATTGAAAACAATATTTACATGAAGTAATAATAATACTAAAAACTAGAAAATAATTAGGTGGGCCCTAGGTACTAGTCATCACGCTCGCCATCAATCTAGGACATTGATCAGACAATTAAATAAAAGTGATCAATTAATCAAAACGTTGCTGGAACGTGGTTCGATTTTGATTTTGGTGCCGCTTTGGTTTCCCGTTTTTTTTTTTTTAGTTTTTGGTTCCGGTTTTTGTTTCTGTCTTGGTTCTGTCTTTAGTCACAGCTCTCTTTCTTGGTTTTGGTTCGCTTTTTGCTCCGGTTTTTGTTTTCGTTCTGGTTTTGCCTCTGGCTGCAGTTTGGGCTTTGATTTTGGCCGGGCGTTCGGTTCTGGTTTTGATTATGATTCTGGTTTTCGCTTGCGTTCTAATGACAGTCTTGGCTCGTGTTTTAATTTTATTTCTTCTTTATTTCCGGTTTCGCTTTTGATTCCTTAAGAAGATTAATTACTAATTTTGATGTTGATTCGACTTTTGTTCTGTTTTTAGTTTTTCGGTTTTAATATGTTTGAACTGTTCCGACTTTGCATCCGGCTTTGACCTTGGTTCCGGCTTTGGGTCCAGTTTTGCTTTTAATTCCTTTTGCGGTTTTATTTCTGGTTTCGATTTTGATCCGAGTTTCGGGTTTCCTTTCTGTTCCTTAGTTTTCGTTTTGATTTTAGTGCAGCTGCCCATTTTGCCCCGGTTTCAATTTTGGTTTCTGTTTCTAGTTTCATTCCGGTTTCGTTTTGGGTTCGCGTTTCGGATTAGGTTTATTTTTCGATTTTTAACCGGTATCGATTTTGGTTTCAGTTTGGGTTTTGGCTTGGGCTTTTCCTTTGATTCAAATCTCCTCTTGCATTATATGCCAAGAAAAATACTCTGCTAGCCAATTCCAGTTCCTGGACAAAAGATCCTCTCATTCACTGGAAATTCACTGAGTTCACATCACTGCTTGTTGGGCGGTAGACAAGATTCTTATTCTCAATACTTTTCTGCAATGTCGCGATTTCGTCCTCCTCAGATGAAAACGAGAATTTCGTTTATAAAAAAGGAAATATTAGCAGTTTCTGTTCTCGTTTTATTCCCTGACATTTCAACATTCGCTCTCACTTTGATTTTATATTTCCAATTAAATGTTTTTCGCGTGTTGAAATATCTACAAACAAATTAAATTTGATTTTTTCACATACAATTTAAATCCTGGGGTTTTTTTTTGCTTTTGAAATACAATTTGCCCTTGTCCATTTTGACATTTCATCAGCACGTGTAAAACAAAAACACACACAAACACACACATGTCGTGGCCTGTTAGCCCGGTATCTGTAAATATTTCTGATTTATGGCGCATTGAAATGACAAATGTCCTACAAAAAGGCAAGATGGTGTTGTATGAGTAATAACTTGAAAATTCAAAACGTGCAAAAATGTTTTAGCAAAATTGTTAAGTAAAAGGTTATTGAGATTTGAATTTCCACGAATTTCCTACACATGAGGCAGGATACAGCAGCAACATTTAATTATATTTGCGGTAAAATTTAAATGTGTAGTATTTTGGCTTTTTTGTCAAAGAAACATTTAACAAATTTGTATGCTTCATTTATAGTTCAAATATAAAACAATTTTTTTAACGAGTGGTAGAAGATAGAGGGAAGAGATAGGGGAAGAGAGGGGGCGGGAAGATAATGGGTGTGGTGTAAGAGAAAGGAGGCTACTTAATTGGGATATTTTTGGAAGTGCATTTCGATTCGATTCAATGCAAATTCTACACGAAGTATATGAGAAGGGCAGAAATTGGTGATTACAACGTTTTCGCGATTACTCTTCATAACGAAAGGTTATTGAAATGTCACATTACATATTTCGGCTTCCGCTTCCCAAAAATCGTTTGAAAATCGCCCTATTTGAGAATTTTTTTGAAGAACCCGCTTTCTCATAGTTTATTTAATATTTTGGGATAGCTTGTTTTTGAACTGGATTTCGAGATATGAAGATACATATTCCACTCAGCAGTCGATATATTTTCATTGGGTTAGATAAAGCCGTATAGATAGGGAAATGCTGACCCTGAAAGAGAAAAGCAATCACTTTCTTCTGCATTTGTCATTTGATAAAAGATGTATTTCATTAGTTTTGGATGCCTTTGCACTACCAAAACCATGTTTAATATAAAAAAGCCACTTTAGAAGCAATATATAAGGAAAAGAGAAGGAGAGGGGTATGAACGAGACAGAAGATGTATAGAGGAAAGGATAAGAGAAAGAAAGAAGATAGAGAGCGAGAAAGGTTGACAGATTTCGCCAAAGAACGAGAGGAAGATGAAGACGTATATTTCTTTCCATACCTTCTCTTTCTAACTGATAAGATTTGGATACGCTCTCACACAGTGCTGTTGAACCGTCAAAGGTTCAGGGATGACAGAGTGATAAAAAGAACTGGATTTCACTTCTTGGTTGCTATGGTGAATAGTTTTTTTATTTAAATAGATTGAATGCAAATATCAGCATAATTTAGTGTGTACAAAATAGCAAGCAAAACTTCTCTGCCAAATTTCTAGGTGATATCTCGAACGATTTATGCCATGAAAAACATGCATATATGGGCGTATCCATGCCTGGTTTGCAAAATCTTACAAAATGTCTATTTTGCATCGTTTTGCCGATAATTTATCGAAATTTTCCACATAAAAAAGTGGCCGTGGGGCGCAATCGACCCAATTTAAATACCAATCAAATCAGGATTCGGAAAGCCTCTATACCAAATTTCGTAAATATATCTCAGTTTTTTACTCGAGTTTTTAACTGACGCCTTTTTAACCACTGAATCGATTTTGATGAAATTTTGTATGTGTGTTCATGGGACTCACAATTGGGACCATTTTCGTTATTATTTTACTGGGTTGTGAACCAGACGCTAGCCTGTTTTAAAAAAGTCATAGATGATGAGATTTACTTGAAATATAGTACAGGTGTACCTCCTTGGTTGAGAACTTTTCTTTGCGGGAAACTCTTCTTCCGTAAAGTGGAGCATGGACCGAATTCCTCCAAAAATTCCAATTTATGGTGCGATTTGCTTGAAATTCAGCACAAGCGTGCCACTTTTACCAAGTTAATATATGAGAAACTTTTCATTGTGGAAATGGGTCAGGGGGCGACTTTAAAAAAAAAGCATACCTTTTGTGCTATTTTCTAGATATACAGAGGTATCGCCTTGACAAGCATATTATTTTAAAACATTTTCTTCCTGAAAGATAGAACAGGGCCCCACCAATTGTGAGTAATCGTGTTTAGGAGAAAGATAGAGGAAGTTAAGTAGAGAGAGAGGGAGAGAGAGTCGAAGTAAAGTCGGAGTTGTAAATGCAGAAAGTGAGAGGAACAGATAGGAAGAAGACGAAGCATGATGTAGAAAAATAAAGAGAGGCTAAGAAAGCGACCACCGTGGTGTAATGGTAGCGTGCTCCGCCTACCGCACTGAAGATCCTGGGTTCTACCCTAAGCGGGGTCGACCCTCGGCAGTCTTTGGAAAGCACTTCGAAAGTATTTCTGCCATGAAAAGCTCTCAGTAAAAACTCATCTGCCTTGCAGATGCTGTTCGGAGTCGACTTAAAACAAGTAGGTCCCATCCCGCCAATTTGTAGGAAAAATTAAAAGGAGCACGACGCAAATTGGGAGAGAAGCTCGGCCTAAAATCTCTTCGGAAGTTATCACGCCTTACATTTATTCATTTTAAGAAAGATGAAAGAAAATTGTAGTATAAGAGAGAAAAATCGAGAAAGTGAAAGGAGGAAGGTATAGAGATAGACAGGAATGAAACATAGAGAGGAAAAATGATACAAAATTTTTTTTTTTTTTTTTTTTTTTTACAGAAGCTCCAATGATAAATGAGTCTGTTTACTGAGAGAGAAGAGACAACGCAGGAAGAATATTCACTGAGAGGAGAACGTCTCAATTATCTACCTATAACTTACATATATATAAACATGATTGCGATTTTAAAAAATTTGTGTTAGTTTCATATAGATTTCGTTTATAAAAACAAAGATGTTTAAAGCCGATCGGTTGAACGGCTATTCAATGTTTGGTTAAGAGATCGCATTTATGAGAAAATGAAGTGAGAGCGGTAGAAGCTTAGTGGCACTGGGTGTATGAGAGGTGGCCGTAGTGGAAATGGGAGTGTAAGTGAAATTGGAATTGGGAGTGGGTATGGGAATGGATTTGGGAATAGAAGGGAGATAAATGGATGGATAAGAATAAAATGAAACATGGAGTTAAAGTAGAAGAGAATGGAATAGTGTGAAGAGGAAGAGCGGGGCTGACTTTTTAAATGTAGGCGAACCAATTTTCGGACAGAACAAAGTCTTCTGAGCATTCTTGTTTATTTTAAAGATTTGTTTTGGAATGTTTGGTAAAAAAAACCAATTAAAAATAAATAAAAAATAAATGTAAGGCGCGATAACCTCCGAAGAGATCTAAGGCCGAGCTTCTCTTCCAATTTGTGTCGTGCTCCTCTTGATTTTCCCTACAAATTGGCCGGACGGGACCTACATGTTTTATGCCGACTCTGAACGGCATCTGCAAGGCAGATGAGTTTTCACTGAGAGCTTTTCATGGCAGAAATACACCCGGAGCGCTTGCCAAACACTGCCGAGGGGAGACCCCGCTTAGAAAAATTTTCTTCTAATTGAAAAACCTTATTTCTAAAATTTTGATGTTGCTTTGCCCGGGGTGCGAACCCATGGAATACGGTGTGATAGGCGGAGCACGATCACACCACGGTGGCCGCCTAAAAAACTAATTATCTAATAATAATAATTGAAGCCTTTTTTTGTAGATTTCTTAAAGTATTAATCTATTTGTCAAACATGGTGATACAAATAACCTAAAAACACCAAATAATACAAAAAATTACTGATAATTTCTCAAATAAATTAATTGACATTAGCACTACTTGCTTTGATTGCCTCCTAACTGGGAAAGTTGAGTTCCCAAAAAAAAAATATACGTAGATAATTCGTTGTCACTCTCCGCATCAAATTAATTGACTGACCGGCTCGCTGGCTTATCATTCAATTATATCACAAAATTCGTAAATTATGCAAATTGCTTTGAATATTTAGTTGATTAACTGGGCAGTTCGTTGGTTGACTCTTTGGGTTGTTGGCTGATTCTTATCACATTTCTCCAATTTTTTTTTGTGTTGGTTAGTCAGCATGACATTTTAGCGGTAAATAACTGGTAATTACTGCCTGTTTTTCCGTTTCTAATTAGGGTTTTAACATTGACAGAATTCAAAGACAGACTGACGTCACAAACAAAAAAGGGAACAATGTCAATGAGTGGGCTGTGACAAGAGATTACCAAAAACATCACATGTCGCATCATTAATAATTTTTTGACCAAAGCAAATATAATGCGGACAAAAGAAAAAAAGAAAATTTTCACCATATTTGCCCGTGAAGTTGTAAGCTGTCACGTAAATTAAGCAAATATTTGAAGTGGATACTTAATAAAGAATAACAAACTAGCAGAGAGAAAAAATAACAAGAACAGTCATTGGATTAAATAAAACTTTTAAATATACAAAGGAAGGCACAGATAATTGCGAGCTGTAAATTTATTTTGGGGAGTATATGAAGGTAGGCATTTGTTTACAATTTGTAAAAGGAGTGAATTGATGTTATTAAGTTTTTTATTTGATCCCTTTTTTAAAACATATAATGAAGTTATTGTAGCCAATGCGAATTCAGTACCAGGTGTTGTTATACCAACAGCTAATTGCTTCTTCTTGATTATTTTGCATACAACGCCTTGTACTGCAACATGTCAGTTAGTCGGAATCAATGAAAATTTTCATTTGACTTGACATTCTTCTGCACGGCGAAATGTTTGAATTCGCTTTGCCACCACCTGGTATGGATTGGCCTTGATTGTGGCAGTGCTTCGCGCCATCATATATATGTACATTCACAATATGTCATCTAGACTAAAGAGATAGAGGGATAGAGAGATTAGTTCCACATTGCAATTGAAAATATGGTTGCTGTCCTGTGAAAAGGTTGCTTTCCTCAACTAGGTGTTATGGGTATTTGTCTTTGAGAACAGGTTTCACGGGGTAATTGTTGGTAATTTACGACTCTTTAAGCATGTCTCTCAAGGCACTTCTGTGCTACTTTTCTTCAAAAAGCTGACTTCTTCAGTGCCGAATTTCTTTATAGTGCTTACGAAGATAACTTCTTAGGTTCCTGGGAGGCGGGACTTCTTCAATTAGATGTCTGTTATAATATTATACAGCTAATTGGCAGACCACCTTTTAATACTAGGGTAGACGCTTCCAAGCCTTTCAGTAACGGGATGTTATTGACTGTGTGAAAGTCTGGTGCTACGAATACTGCTCTATGGTCTCGTTCTTGGTTCAGCCCGCAATTTGTTTGTGTGTTGAAAGCATTTACAGCGGGGTTTATGTTAGGTTGAAGGAAGGTCAATAAAGACCTCACATAGACTGTGTTTATGGTGTTACCAGAATTTGTTTGAGGACCAAACGCAATAACCCTTATCAGGTATCAGGACTTATGTTATATAATAACTCCGTCGTTTTGTCATAGAAGTTTTCTATGACCTAGCTTAATTGCTCCCTCGAGACTTGGTTGGCGAGCACAGGACACGAACACAGAATGTGCTCAACGGGTTCTTCCTGCAGCTCGCTTTTCCTACACCTGCTTTAACTGACGAGGCCTAACTTATAAGCATGTGACACCAGAAGGCAGTGCCCAGTTAATTGCCCCTTGTGAGCCTTAACTGTTTTCACTTCAGAGACATGAGCCACTTTGCAGGTCTGATATCATAGGCTTTGCATATGATCTTAGAAATTTTGCTGCACCGCGCTTTTGCCCACGCCTTTCTTGCTTGATGGATCATATGCAACTTCTGTATCCTTTTAATGTATCCCTATTGTCGTTTCAGCGAGTGTTGCATCCATCTTTGCCAATTATCGGCCCTTTCGTTACCTTCTATCCCTTTATGTCCGGGAACCCAGTATAGATATATGGTCCGCAGGCGCGTAGCCAGGGGGGGGGGGGGGAATTGGGAGTTTGCGTCGTTTTGGCGTTTTCGTTCCGCAAACAGCTGACTTTGAACACACACATCTGGATTACAACTCAACAAGCAAAGTAAACGTAATATGAGTTTTTAATAAGTTTTCTCAATAAAACATTAAGCCTACAAAACCTTGATTTTTTGTTTATAAATCGTTAGAAATAAGCGTCAAATAATCGAAATTGTTCCCTTCCGTTAAGCTTATAAAAATTGCTAAAATAAGGCTTTTTATAAATATTTTTCTAATGCTTTTTTAAACGATAGTTTTTATTTATTTCTTTACTTTTTATTCCGTCTATGATTTACAATAATCTTATAAACAATTAACATAAGTTTCTTATACATAAGTAAAAAGTATTAAAAAATCAATTATTTCAATAATTTATACGTATAACACATGTGCACGCATATATAATTTCCGAGTTTCATACATACATTACATCAAGTTTAGCTGCAATTCTAACGCATTCTTGGAGAACTCAAAAAGCGGTTTAAATGAAATGAGAATGGCTGCATATTCTCTTTCATATAAAAACGTTTATGTAAATAATTTAAAAATTTTGGAAGTTGAAAAAAGTTGACAAATAAATGTTTCGTGTTTTTCTTTCTAAACATTTACAATTTACTTTCACAGTTAAAATATTTATAAACATCTACCCTCAACGCTTACAAAATGTTTTCTGGAAAATATTAAAATGTATTTAATACTAGAAAACCCGGCAGACATTGTTCTGCCCTAAATTTGGCCTATCTGCATACATTTTAATAAGCTTTTTCCGTCTGACTCTGCCCTCCCCCCTCTTCACTTTTTCCTAATCCTTTTATTCACTCCTCCCTCCGTCTTTTTCGCTTCAGCTATCTCCATTTTCGTCTCAATCTATCTCTTTCTCAATCTCATTTTCCTTTTCTCTTCTCTCAATTTCTTCTCAGTCTTCTGCATCCCTTATTGCCTGTCCCAGAAGGTGGTATGTATTTTATTCCAGTCCCAGTCCCACTCCGAGTCTCAGTCCCAGTCCTAATCCCAGTCCCAGTCCGTCTCTGGATAATATATTACTCTGTACTACTTAAAGCACTCATCAACAGCTTTCATTTGATATCCATATTGTATAAACACTGTCTAAGCATTCGCTGGCCCACGTTTTGGCCTATATCTCGAGACCCTAGTCACCCAGGGGTAAGAAAATTACAACTAAAGACTCTCCTGAATTAAAAAAAATGTCATAGTACCTCTAAATCGCGGGCCCCCTCAGAAACCCTTTTAAAAACATTTACAGAAATTCCTGCTGGGAATGTTCTCACAGACAGCGCAACGGCAACGCCAAATAAAAAACTGTTTACTATTTCAGGATCATTTGGGTATTTTCCGGCATAATTTCGAGATCGTTTTCAGGATCCGTCTGGGATCCCGTCGGGGTCATTTCGGGATGGTTTTCGGGATCCGTCCGGGATCCCATCAGGGTAATTTCGGCACTATTAGGGGATCATTTGGGGACCTTTCCGGCATCATTTCTGGATAGTTTTCAGGATCCGTCCGGGATCCCGTCGGGTCATTTCGGGGCTATTTCGGGATTTTTTTGAGTACCTTCCGGCATCATTTCTAGATGGTTTTCGGGATCCGTCCGGGCTCCCGTCGGCGTCATTTCTGGACTTTTCCGAGGCTAATACGGGATCATTTGGGGACTCTTTAGGGTTCATTTGGTTACTTTTTCTGTATTATTTGGGGATGCTTTGGGGACCCTTCCGGCATCATTTCTTGATGGTTTGCCGGATCCATCAGGGTCATTTCGGGACCATTTTGGGATCATTTGGGGACCCTTCCAAGATCATTTCTGGATCCTTCCGGGATGCCGCAGGAGTAATTTCGGGTTTTTTGTTACTTTTTCAGGATAGTTTTGGGACCTTTCCGGGAACATTTCTGGATCCGTGCGGGATCCCATCGGGGTCATTTCCGGACTATTTCCGGATCATTTTGGGACTCTTCCGGAATAATTTCTGTATGGTTTTTGCGATCCGTCGTGCATCGCCTCGGAGTCATTTCGGAACTTTTTTTGGAGTATGTCGGGATAATTGAGGGACACATCCTGGATATTTTTTGGATGGTTTTTGAGATCCGTCCGGGAGCCCGTCAGGGTCATTTAGGAACTTTTTGGGGGCTATTTCGGGATCACTTTGGTACCCTTCAGGGACCATTTCTGTGTGGTTCTCTGGATAAGTCTAGAATCGTGTCGTTGTCACTTCGGGTTTTTGGGACTACTCCGGGAACTTTTGTAGACCCTTCCGCGATATTTCTGGATGGTTTTCGGGATCCGTCCGCGATTGCGTCGGAGTCATTTCGTGGCTTTTTCTGGATTATTTCGGGATCATTTGGGGATCCAATCAGGTTGGCCATATATTTCATTTTCTCCTTGCGGACGGGGCCGCGGGTAAAGGCTAGTCAATATATATATTGACGCGACTGCAGACTAAGCACGTTTCCTCAAGTATTGCTGCAGCTTTCTTCACATCTACCGCTGTGGTGGTGCTATATAATTGTCTTGAGCCATAGCGATGATTGGCAATTTGCTGGTTTGCTGTAAATAAAGGAGCAGGATAGCTTCAAGAAGAAATATTGGACGTTAGCTGATTTCCTAGGCTATAGTAGCGGTAACATTCACGCCATTTTAAATTTTTCAGGGATGGCAAAGTGGACAAATACAGGTGGAAGACTAGCGCCAAGTATTTGATACCGTCATAACCAAGTTTACAAAGCATCGGCATTGCAATAACGTTCGGGTTAGCAAGTTCGTTGGCTTCTTCAACCTCTGTGGTGGTGATGGTGACAGAAGACGCGCTGTGTTTATGCTTATCTGCGCGCCTATTGGCCTGCCGTTTGGATTTATCGAAAAATTAAAGCGTTTGCGCAATTTTTCGCACACGCAGAGAGGTTTCGATGAAATTCTTTGTATAATTTAATCGGTTGACACTTATTAATTTTCCTATCTTTGCCGGTTGTAGAGTGATGCTTGGGGTCACTTAAATTATCAAATAAATGCAGGGGTTGGTTTTTAGTCCTTTTCTACTAAGCGATGTTAATTTGAATGTTTCTTCTCGGTTAAGTAAAAAATGTAAGCCTCTTTTCTTGAAAAAATGTAGAATGAGTTAACTGACTTCCACAGTCTGTGTCAAGAGTATAACTCTCACTCAGCGATAGTTCGCAATCGCTTTTAACCTTTAAAAAATCTATTCTTTCCCCTCTCAATAATTATTAATTCGTTTATTCTGCTAACCTGATGATTTTTTTTAACAAACTATTCCCTATTTACAAATTCGAGCTAAGTACCAGATCGTGTTGTCCTATCAGCTGACTGCTTCCTCTTGAACATAATGTAAGTTTATGTGGCAGCAAAAAGCTGAGCTCGGTTTCGCCCGAACTTAGATCTTCTTACTTGCTTTTTTAAATTTAGTGACATTGATATCATTTTGTATATTTTGCAAATTTTTTTTTATTAAAAGAGTATTCAATATTTAAGTTCTGTCAAAAACATGCAATTTTATCTTTTATTTAACTTTTATAATTTGTGATGTCACATTTAAGGCCAATTGAATTTGCAACAACTGCCTTTCAAATCTCATGTGCCATATTGAAATTGTTGCCATTCACAAAAACTGCAAAAAATGCAAAAAAAAAAAATTGTAATTTTTTTTTAACAAAAACCATTATTGATTCAATCTTTATGACACATATACGCCATTTGAAATAGATAATATTAATCCAAATGTGTATTTTGCAAAACAATAGCGAAAATAAATTCAATTCTATATACAGAACGTAAAAAATCTACAAACAAAGTATTCACATATATATGTACATATGCATGAATGAGTTGAAAAACGTGCTGAGATTACTAAAACCTGTTTGTGAATCAAATAAATCTACTCAAAAGCAAATTTAGGTCCTTGATTATTTGTTTAATGCTTCAAAAATAAAGAGCAGCAATAGATATAGACTTCCATATATCAAAATCATCAGTGTCGAAAAAAAAAATTGATTTAGCTGTGTCCGTCCGTCCGTCCGTCTGCCCGTTCACACGATAACTTGAGTCAATACTGAGATATCTTCACCAAATTTGGTTCACGAGCTTATCTGGACCCAGAATAGATTGGTTTTGAAAATTAGCGAAATCGGATGATAACCACGCCCACTTTTTATATATATAACATTTTGGAAAACACAAAAACCTGATTATTTAGTAAAAATACACCTACCATGTTGAAATTTGACGTGTGGACTGATATTGAGACTTTTGATAAAAATTTAAAAAAATTTTAAAATGGGTCTGGCACCGCCCTCTTGTGATAAAATCAATTTTACAAAATTTATTAATCATAAATCAAAAATCATTAAACCTATCGTAACAAAATTCGGCGGAGAGGTTGCCTTTACTATAAGAAATGCTTTGACGAAAAATTAACGAAATCGGTTGAGGCCCACGCCAACTTTTATATAAAAGATTTTAAAAGGGTCGGGTATGAACAAAATAAGCTATATCTTTGCAAAAAGGAGCGTTATATCAATAGTATTTCATTTCCCAAGTGAATTTATAACAATAATTAGGAAAAGCTTTAAATTATAAAAAATGGGCGTGGCACCGCCCCTTTTATGACTAAGCAATTTTCTATGTTTCGGGGGCCATAACTCGAAGAAAAATTTACATATCGTAAAAAAATTGGGTACACAGATTTTCCTTTTAGCAGGAAATATTTCTAGAAAAAATGGATGAGATCCGTTGAAGACCTCGCCCACTTTTATATAAAAGATTTTTAAAAGTGTCGTAGATGAAAATAATAATATATATTAGCGGAAAAGAGGTTTGTATCAATAGAATTTTACTTTTTAAATTGAATTATAACATTAAATTGGAAAACACTAAAATTTTTGAAAATGGGTGTGTCACCGCCCCTTTTATGGCTAAGTAATTTTCTATGTTTCAGGAGCCATAGCTCGAAGAAAAATTAGCGGATCGTAATAAAATTGGGTACACAAATTTTCCCTATAGTAGAAAATATTTCTAGTAAAAACGGAAGGGATCGGTTAAAGACCACGGCAGCTTAGATATAAAACAAGGGCCGTGGACTAGAATAATAAGCTATGACTTAGCAAAAAGTAGTTTTGAATCAATGATATTTCACATATCAAGTTTTATTGGGGACACATTTTTTTTTAAACGGGCGGTGCCACGTGTTATGTGGAAAAGTAATTTATCTGAAATGAAATGTGCAATTGAAGCTCACGCTGAGTATATAATGTTCGGTTGCACCCGAACTTAGACACCTTTACTTGTTTTAAATACCGTTGAAACAAATCGTAGAACCCTTTTAGCAGAAAAATATTTTAAAATACTTCAAAATAGAATAGCATGGATAATGTAATGAATTATTGCTGCTGCTATCAACACCAATGAAGTTAGAAAGACAAAAACTCAAACTTCCCTTTACACCATAACTTCGCTTCATTACTAGCTATCTTCTTAACACTTTTTATAAACTAGGTATTTCCTATCATATCGACACTAGTTTTATGTATAACCTAGCAAGATGCCCGCACAATAGCTCCATTTGGCTCACAACAAGATACATTTGGCTCCCAACGATGAACAATTTGACTTCGCCATGACACATACTTTAAGCAATCGTTCGAAACCCGTTCACTGCTAACCAGCCAGTTGTTTTATTGAAAGACTGACTACAGAAAGTGTCAAATGGTCTAGGTAGCATTTTCCATTCAACATTCAAATCGATTTGTAGGATGCAAAGATCAAAAATTTGCTCAAATTTCAGTCTGCGAGAATCTTGGAATTTTTCGGATTTAATGGTGCTCACCCAAATCATATTAAGTATACTAATATGCCCGTGCTGCTTGTCTTATCAGCCCTTATACTCGTTAAGTCCTAGTGCGATTTGTAGCTTTTCAAAGAATGTTCAGTTATTATCCTCGACTTACATATGAAAAAAATATGGCTGGTCTATGAAGGAATGACTGATACAATCCCAAAACATCGCCTGTAGAAGCCCCAGTGAATTAGGAGCTAAGAATATTCACACGGCTGATATGCCTGTCATAAGAGGCGTCAAAAATCCATACACCTTCATGGTTCGATTCGGAGATACCAAATAGCCGGTCTAGTATTCTATTGCATTTTCCACTTTTTGCTATGTAAAAACCTTTGCCCATGGCATGGGGGAAACGAAAATGTAAGCGTAGGCTAAGTGTAAGTGTGACATGTGGGCATACTATATTGAAGAGTACAGAATGTAAGTGCTGGGAAAGTACAGGCGTAATGTAATTATATGAATGGTATTCTATATGAGGGCATCCAAAATGTGTAATGCGCGAAAATGGAAAACTATCGATTTGTTATCGAAAAGTTATCTTTTTGCTATTCAAAATTTATCGATTTTCTTATCGAAAATTTACCGATTTTTAATAGAGAACTTATTAAGTTTTATAGAAAAGTAATCTATTTGTTATAGAAAGTTTTTCGGTTCATTATCGAAAAAGCGCCGATTTGCCATCGAAAGTTTATCGATTTGCTTTTGAAAACTTATACGATTTATAATCAAAAACTTATCTATTTTAATCGGTTTAGTTTTTAGTCAAAAATTAGTCTATTTGTTAAAGAAAATATACCGGTTTGTTACTGAAAAAATATCGATTTATTATTTTAAACTTATCGATTTGTTATCGAAAATTTATCGATTTTTTGTAGAAAATGTATTAATTTTTTATCGAAAATTATTCGAATATTTGTGGAAAATTTTTCGGAAAATTATCGCTTTCTTATCAAAGCGTTATCGAATTGTTTTCGGATTGTTACTGATTTGTTATTGCTACTGTTCTAAGCAGAATTTTTCAGAATTCTTCTCCAATTTGAATACAATGCAATTTCCAAAAATAGTAAAACCGTAAATGCAAACGAAACTGTAACCCCCACATTTACTCACACTGGAGAACAATAGCTTGCAGCAAAACTTATTTCAATTCAAACAAATTTATTTTACGCTTAGCAGAAAATTAATATATCTTTTTGTTTTTTTGATTCTAAAATATATTTTGCGTTATTCATACTGCTGACTGTGGTTGTTGTAGCGATAAGTTGCTCCCCGAAGGCTTTGGGGAGTGTTATCGATGTGATGGTCCCCTGCCGGATACAGATCCGGTACGCTCCGGTAAGACATAAACACTAAGGTGCTAGTCCGACCATCTCGGGAACGATTTATCTGGCCACATTAAACCTTCAGTCCATCCCTCCTTCCCCACCCACCAGTTCCATGAGGAGCTTGGGGTCGCCAGAGCCTCGTCTGTTAGTGAGACAGCATTCGCCGCGGATAGGTGAGGTTGACAATTGGGTTTGGAGAAGCTATATATCGCGCTGACAACCTGAAGGGTTGCGCTACACAGCCCCATGAATCTGGTATTTTAGTCGCCTCTTACGACAGGCATACCTACCGCGGGTATATTCTGACCCCATAACCCGCTGGGGGGGGGGGGGATTATTCATACTCAATGAATTCACTGATTTAAATTTTTTTTGCTCTTTTATTAAACCAAAAATATCATTGAGACCTGTCTATACGAAAAAATCATGTCTGTTCATAAATTTTGAATCTCACTAAAAATCTTCAATATTAATCTTCCTTCGCGCTGCATGCTTTACGCTTTCCAGCAAGCTAATAATTTATGAGTTGCATTTGTTGTAGTTATGCGAAACTCACAAGCGAATTGCATGCTAACTAAGTACTTTTGATGTGCATCACCACCATTTGACAGCTGCTGTCAAAATTTATGCCAAACACGGTATGCAGAGCATTTGGTTTCAAAGCATGAACGGCATTGCATACTAATTTTTAGGCAGTCAGTGTAGTGTTGGTTGTGAAGTGAGTGAATGTGTATATGTGTGTGAGTGAGTATCGGCTTGATGGGTAGCCTAATGCTTTTAGTGGATTAATTTGGCAAATTAAAAGTTCTTTTATGTCATTTGAGGTATGTAGCTGTTTGCAATAATGCACTTATAGACAATTTAGAATAATAAGCGATGAACAAATTTCGAAAGTATATTTTAGTCACAGGGAGAGTTATTTCAGACTAAAACTAAGTGAGTCTTTCGTTGTGTAGTCCTAATATAGTCCTAATTTCAATCTTATAACAACTATAGAGTATCGAAAGGGTATTAAGTTTTGAACAGCGCTAAAAACATCCAAGAGGTAGTCGTGTAGTCGACTCTTAAATATATAAACCTTATGACTGATTTACAGAAACAATGGTACCAGTGCGTAAACGAAACATTTTCTTACTATTATTTTGTATAAAAAATTGGCATACATAGAAGAGAGGTCATTCGCCGCTTGCATCTGATTGAAACGGTGCTGCTGCCTCCAAAAACTTAAGGAAGTCATCTCCGCATGAAGAAATCCGGTACTGAAAAAGTCAGCCGTATGAAGAAAAGGAGCTCGAAAATGTTTTCAGAGAATTCGTTGAATTACTATGCCAACATTTTGACGATGAACCTCGTTCTTAAAGACAAAGACTGCGAGTTGAGGAAAGCAATCTTTCCAGGGAGACGCCCGTCACTCTAGCTCAACTTCAATCTGGATACGATAAAATGTCAAACTCTTACTTTTCCAGAATCAGCTCCGATATACTCAATGTATTATGTCCTGCTTGTAACGTGTCGCCAATTCAATTGCAATGTGGAACCAACGCCTTTAGCACCAACTTTGTTGAAACAAAAATTTTCCTCAGATTCCCGTAAGATGATATTGATGACAATTTGTGGTTGATCGCATATATTGGATGGAGCAAAGCACTGCAACAGCAACAACGTTTCAAGTGAGTTAACAGCGTCGGACTCACTAGCGGTTCATATTATGATAGATGATGGCACTTCGCTTTGAGAGATGCTTTGCATGCCCGACTGTTTCCACGAGAACCCTTACTTTATCGAGGGAAGTTTTAAATGAAGAGAAGCACGCCTATGCTCATAAATAATGGAGACATATCTGCAGATATGACCATACTTGGTTTATTGGTTCCACAAGGAATTTGACTTCCTTGATTTCTTATATTACTTTAGTAATAATAAAAAGTACATGCCATGGTATGCCTCGGAGGACGTTAAGCCGAGCCTCTAATTTTCGCTGTGCTCCTATTTAATGTATCTTACAAATTAGCGGAATGTGACCTATATGCTTTATGCCGATTCCGAACAATATCGGCAAGCAGATAAATGGCAAAGGTCAATGGCTAGAACGTCAATTGACATTTCCATTATAAATCGTTAAAATTTATTGGCGCTTGACCGCCATAGAGATTGAAGCCATTTCGCAAAAAATCCCGTCAGCTTTTCGTGTTTCGCTATGACTTACATCAATTGGGAGCTCCAAGAGCACCAAGTCCCCCTACACTTGCCTCTGCCAACACAGTGCAGTTTCTTTGCATCCTTTGCTTCCACATCTGGGTGTCCTTTGAAAACTATCATAGTCGGAGCCTCTTAGTTCATTCGCATAACATCACCTAACCAGCGAAGCCTTAGGTATTTTGTTCTCTGCAATATCTTTGTATCAACGTAGTGCTCTAAGAGCTCATACCTATTGCGATACTCGCAAAGAACCACAATCAGCGTATAGGACTATGAATCTTCCGGAGAACATTACACTCTAACACTTCAATAGCATTAACATCTTCTCTTGAAACCATCCATGACCTTAAGACTTGTATGATGAGCGACGTGTAGAGCATGCTTAACGTACAATTGCCCACTCAGTCCAGAGTAGCACTTGCTGCCAAGTCTTAGGTTAAAGTGGCTGTTTCCCAGCAATGTAAGGAACACACTTAGGTCGACTGGCTCATTGTGCTAAAAATTGCCAACTTTTATTCTCCGTTTGATTTCTAAGCTGTTATTTATTTTTTCTGCTAATGATGGTTCCCAGCTAGATGTAGTCTTTTACCGTCTCGAATTTATGTCCCTCATCAGAGCCAAGTCATAAGGAATACACACCTCCAGCGGGTTAGGAGGCTAAGAATATACCCGCGGTAGGTATGCCCGTCAACGGCCACCATGGTGCGATGGTAGCGTGCTCTGTCTAACACAGCGAAAATCCAAGTCCTGGTAAAGCTACATCAAAAATTTATAAAGAACTTATTTCAATTCGAAAAATGTTTTTCTAAGCTTGGTCGCCCCTCAGCAGTGATTTGACAAACACTCCGAAAGTGTCTATGCAATAAAAACTGCTCAGTGAAAACTCATCTGTATTGCAGATGCCGTTTAGAGATGGCGTAAGAGGTGACTTAAATACCCAAATTATTCAAGAGGTTGTTTAGCGAAACTCTTTCAAGGAGTTGCCAGCGCAATTTATAGCTTTTTCAACCCAATTATCAACCACACATACCCGTGGCTAGTTCCTTATGGGGGTGGGTGTTGCGGTGACCTAGCAGATTCAATGTGGTCGTAATAAATTGTTCCCGAGACGGTGGGCCTTGCACCTTAATGGTGCGTGCTACCGAAACGTACTAAATCTATATTCGGCATAGGACTATCAGCATCGATAGCACCCTCCAAAATCTACAACCAAAACAACAAGCGGCCAATTCAAATCGATTGCTACTCTGAAAACGACGTTGGATGGGAAACAAATTAATCAATTAAAATTACTCAATTCATTTGAAATGATCTGCAGCAAGGCGAATTCAGTACCAGGTGTTGTTATCCCAACAGCTGATTGCTTCTTCTTGATTAATTTCCATACCACGCCTCAAGGCGAATTCAGTGCCAGGTGTTATTATCCCAAGAGCTGATTGCTTCTTCTTGATTGTTTTCCATACAACGCCTTGTACTGCAACATGTCAGTTAGTCGGAATCAATGAAAATTTTCATTTGACTTGACATTCTTCTGCACGGCGAATTGTTTGAGTTCGCCTTGTCACCTCCTGGTATAGATTCGCCTTGATTTGCGGTAATCTAAAAAAGTCAATGAACCTACAAATTTTAAATGTCATTGTGAAAAACAAAACAAATTCGGCAAAACCACAAAAAAGTTCATTTCATCATAAAGAGGCCAACTGATGATTTGACTGATTGCTAAAGGGCATTAATTACCGAAAAAACAACTTACGATGTGATTGCATTAAATTTGCATATAATTGAAATGCTTGTGGCTATCTCGCGTTATTCATGAGAAATAAGCTAAATAAAAATGAAAATTAATGCAAGTTGGCTGAATAAAAAATTGTATGAATTAAAAAAAAAAAAAAAAAAAAATGGGGCTTTATGAGACTACTCCCAGACACACTGTTTTGCATAAAAAAATTTCCAATCCTGCCAAAACAAAAGTACGCCCACGCTTATCTGAAATCATTTGAACATTTCATCGAACTTTGAGTTGACGCAAACCTCCATATGACAATATCTTCCCATCGGACATGACATTAAAATGCCGCAACACCACCAATCCAGCGCAAGCAACAAGTACCTGTGGGTACAACAACAGTTGCAATAATTGCGACAAGCCCATCGACAGCACATAAAAACAATTACAACAACAGTGCTGCCAGCTTTAAGGTAGTAAATTTGTTTGCGCATTTGCTGACATTCAATAGCCCAATCGCGGCTTGGCGTAAAATTTAATTAAAATTCAATTCAGGTGTTGTTGCACTGATTGTACCAACAGCATAACACCCACCGGCAAATAATTAAAAAAACAAACTATTGCCACAAGCAGCAGGCATAAAGTACAGCGCTGTAAAAAACCAAATAAAGAAATGAGCCAAAATTCCAACTGACGACAATTTAGTGAATTCTGGTGCATACTCCCGTGCATGGAAAGTAATACAGGGTGTTCCTAAATTAGGTTTTTGGGATAACCGATAGCAAAACAAGTAATTTTTTTCGACGTTAAATTTAAATTTCTCGATTTCGATCACATAAACACAGTTGTCTCCTCTTTGATTCCACGGAAGCTCAGACACCATGATTACAGATATCTCTAAAGAGAATGATTGTTTTCGTACGAAACTCGATTTACGATCATTTAATTCGCGTTCTAAGGCAGTAACATGCCATCGGCGTCTGCTCGCATGTGCGTGTAAACTTTTCGAAATCGAGTCGATAACTT
Organism: Eurosta solidaginis; assembly: GCF_040869045.1. Lineage (NCBI taxonomy): Eukaryota > Metazoa > Arthropoda > Insecta > Diptera > Tephritidae > Eurosta > Eurosta solidaginis. The sequence goes on from NC_090323.1 coordinate 24,759,410, forward strand.
TCAATAGTAAATCGTTAACTTTTCCGTAGCAAATTTTTATACTCAGTTGAGCAGAGCTCACAGAGTATATTAAGTTTGATTGGATAACGGTTGGTTGTACAGGTATAAAGGAATCGAGATAGATATAGACTTCCATATATCAAAATAATCAAGATCGAAAAAAAATTTGATTGAGCCATGTCCGTCCGTCCGTTAACACGATAACTTGAGTAAATTTTGAGGTAAATTGATGAAATTTGGTATGTAGGTTCCTGAGCACTCATCTCAGATCGCTATTTAAAATGAACGAAATCGGACCATAACCACGCCCACTTTTTCGATATCGAAAATTTCGGAAAACCGAAAAAGTGCGATAATTCATTACCAAAGAAAGCTAAAACGATGAAACTTGGTAGATGAGTTGATCTTATGACACAGAATAGAAAATTAGTAAAATTTTGGACAATGGGCGTGGAAACGCCCACTTTTAAAAGAAGGTAATTTAACACTTTTTGCAAGCTGTAATTTGTCTGTCGTTGAAGATATCATGATGAAATTTGGCAGGAACGTTACTCCTATTACTATATGTACGCTTAATAAAAATCAACAACATTCAACTCCAGTAATGATATGGTGCAACAAAATACAAAAATAAAAGAAAATTTCAAAATGGGCGTGGCTCCGCCCTTTTTCATTTAATTTGTCTAGGATACTTTTAATGCCATAAGTCGAACAAAAATTTACCAATCCTTTTGAAATATGGTAGGGGCATAGATATTATGACGTTAACTGTTTTCCGTGAAAATGGGCGAAATCGGTTGAAGCCACGCCCAGTTTTTATACACAGTCGTCCGTCTGTCCTTCCGCATGGCCGTTAATACGATAACTTGAGTAAATTTTGAGGTATCTTGATGAAATTTAGTACATAGGTTCCTGGGCACTCATCTCAGATCGCTATTTAAAATTAATGAAATCGGACCGTAACCACGCCCACTTTTTCGATATCGAAAATTACGAAAAATGAAAAAAATGCCATAATTCTATGCCAAATACGAAAAGAGGGATGAAACATGGTAATTGGATTGCTTTATTGACGCGAAATATAACTTTAGAAAAAACTTTGTAAAATGGTAGTGACACGTACCATATTAAGTAGAAGAAAATGGAAAAGTTCTGCAGGGCGAAATAAAGAACCCTTGAAATCTTGGCAGGTATTGCATATATAAATAAATTAGCGGTATGCAACAGATGATGTTCTGGCTCACCCTGGTCCACATTTTGGTCGATATCTGGAAAACGCCTTCACATATACAACTACCACCACTCCCTTTTAAAGCTCTCATTAATACCTTTAATTTGATACCCATATCGTACAAACATATTCTAGAGTCACCCCTGGTCCACCTTTATGGCGATATCTCGAAAAGGCGACCACCTATAAAACGAGGGCCCACTCCCTTTTAAAAATACTTATTAACACCTTTCATTTGATACCCATATAGTACAAACAAAGTCTAGATTCACCCCTGGTCCACCTTTATTGCGACACCTCGAAAAGGCGTCCACCTATAGAACTATGGCCCACTCCCTCATAAAATACTCTTTAATGCCTTTCATTTGATACACATGTCATACAAACACATTCCAGGGTTTCCCTCGTTTCATTTTCCTACATGGTTATTTTCCCTTATGTTGTCACCATAGCTCTCAACTGAGTATGTAATGTTCGGTTACACCCGAACTTAACCTTCCTTACTTGTTTGATATAGCATCAACAGCTGTTTGATTATTTATAGAAAAAATTTAACTTAACGATAAAATAATAAAAAAGAAATTTTTAGGTTAAACGGTTTTATTGAAAACAATACTTACATGAAATAAAAATAATACCAAAAGGTAGAAAATAATTAGGTAGTTCATAGGTACTAGTCATCACACTCCTCATCAATCTAGGGCGTTGATCAGACAACTAAATAAAAGCATTGGGCGCGTGAAAAAAATGTCTGCCCATTTCCTCTTACAATAAAACTTGAGAAGTGAAATATCATTGATTCAAAACTACTTTTTGCTAAGTTATAGCTTATTATTCTAGTCCACGCCCCTTGTTTAATATCTAAGTTGCCGTGGTCTTTAACCGATCCCGTCCATTTTTACCAGAACAACTTTCTGCTATAAGAAAAATATGTGTAAACAATTTCATTAAATAAATAAAAAAAAATAAATAAATGTAAGGCGCGATAACCTCCGAAGAGATTTTGGGCCGAGCTTCTCTTCCAATTTGCGTCGTGCTCCTTATGATTTTCCCTACAAAGTGGCCGAACGGGACCTTCATGGCAGAAATACACTCGGAGCGCTTGCCAAACACTGCCATGTGGAGACCCCGTTTAGAAAAATTGTATTCTAATTGAAAAACCTTATTTCTAAAATTTTGATGTTGCTTTGCCCGGGGTGTGAACCCAGGGCATACGGTGTGGTAGGCGGAGCACGCTACCATCACACCACGGTGGCCGCCAAACAATTTCATTACGATATGTTAATTTTTCTTCGAGTTATGGCTCCGAAAACATAGAAAATTGCTTAGTCATAAAAGGGGCGGTGCCACACGCATTTTTTTAAATTTGAAGTTGTTCCTATTTATTGTTATAAATCCACTTCGGAAATGAAATACCATTGATATAAAGCTCTTTTTTGAAAAGATATATTTTATTTTATTCGTCCACGACCCTTTTAAGAATCTTCTATATAAAAGTTGGCGTGGTCTTTAACCGATTTCGTTAATTTTTCTTCATAGCATTCCTTATAGTAAAGGCAACCTCTCTGTCGAATTTTGTTACGATAGGTTTAACGATTTTTGATTTATGATTAATAATATTTGTAAAATTGATTTTATCACAAGTGGGCGGTGCCACGCCCATTTTAAATTTTTTTTGGCAAATTTTTATCAGGAGTCAATATCAGTCCACACGTCAAATTTCAACATTCTAGATGTATTATTTACTAAATAATCAGGTTTTTGTGTTTTCCAAAATTTTATATATATAAAAAGTGGGCGTGGTTATCATTCGATTTTGCTCATTTTCAATACCAATCTATTCTGGGTCCAGATAAGCTCGTGTACCAAATTTGGTGAAGATATCTCAATATTTACTCAAGTTATCTTGTTAACGGACATACCGGCAGACGGACAGACGGACGAACGGACGGACGGACATGGCTCAATCATATTTTTTCTCTATACTGATGAGTTTGACATATGGAAGTCTATATCTATCACGATTCCTTTATACCTGTACAACTAACCGTTATCCAATCAAAGTTAATATACTCTGTGTACAAACACGCTGAGTATAAAAATTGGTAACTCATAGGTAAGAGAGGACGATTGGGGAGTTAAATCTGTCTTGGTGTCATTATAGAACACTCAACTGCGGTGAGTCTGACTCACGAAGCAGCTGTGTACGTATTAACTCACCGTCAAAATCAAACTCATTTTGATTTTCACGAGTTAGCCAGAATCATATTTGTGTGGCTAATAATAAAATATTTACATTTACACATCTAAACGGACTCTTGGCTCTGACTCATTGTGTGTAGACAATACAACATGCTATTTTGGCTCCTTCTGTTACAGCAGTTAGTTTTGATATGTGGATTTTAAAAATGGCTTGCCTAGGTCAAAATAAATGGAAAAATTTGAAATCGACGGCTTATTCACATGTTTCACATTTGTGTTAGCTGAGTTATCAATTTGTTGTTCATTTGTTATGTGCGTTCGGAAAAAGGATAGGTGAATTTGGGCTTGTTATAAAAGAGTTTTACATTTGTTTTCGGTATCAAATATATCGATGACTTAGGCGTTTGTTATCAAAAAGTTATCGAAAAGATATCGATTTGTTATCAAAAATTTCCACTTGTTGTCGAAAAAATATCAATTTGTTTTTCTTATCAAAAAATATATAATGTTTAACGAAAAATACCGATTTGTTATCGCAGTATTCGTGTTCAAACTGGTTTTTTTCGGCTTGCTATCGGTGGCTTACATATGTGTCATCAATTTTATATCGAAGTCTTTTCGATATCTGCTTCATAACACACCAATGAGTGTAGACAGTGAGTCGATAACATGCCGTTATCAAATAAGCAACTCTCCGATAACAAATCGACTTATTTTTGATGACATATCGAAATCTTTCGATAACTATTCGATATTTTTTTTGATAAGAAATCGATAATCGATATATCTGCGAAAATAAATCGATAAATTTTTGATAGTAAACCGTTGGATAGAATGGCGAAAGTTCATCAATGATATATCGATTAGTCTTCTATACATTTTCGACAAAACACCAAAAATTCACTAATAATATACCGCTAAGTCTTCGATAACAGTTTTTGTTGATAACAAAATAAAATTCTAGATAGTCTAGAAATGATGCCAATATTATCCCAATACAGCAATGATTTTAAAGTGGTTCTGGAAATATTTCCTGCAAAGCCCCCGAAATATACTATCGATTAACAGTTAAATGCAATCTCTGGCGAAAACACATAAGATACGTTAGTAAGGGTAGAAACAAATCGGAGTTTATGTATAGGGGTCTCAACCACAGCTTATACAAGAGTAAAAGTATTACGAGATATAGATAGGGAAAGTTTGCTTAAATGTACTAGTTTTCTGAATTAAGCACCTCGAAACCCTTTCTTCTCCTGAAAAAGTGACTTGATGGAAAGTTGTTTAAAGAAAAATGAAAAACTGCTAACGTGCCACCCTATTTTACAAAACTTTTCACCCTTGCATGCAACAACGCTCACGCTGAGTATCTTGACTTTTATTTCTCTCTTTTAGCAGCACTGCTCAGTATAACATTGTAGCGCCTGCCCCTCAAAGCGCTGATGCGACAAATTGTTGAATTATTTTTTTTGTGAATCTCTTTTTTTATGCATGTTGCTCTTTCTTTGTTTTTTTTTTAATGTTTGACTGTACGAGAAAGTGCACCGAAATCAGCCAAGCATTTATTAAATTGGGTACTCTCTCAACTGCTTAATGTATCCCAAAATGAGTGAAAAAAAATTTTTAAAATAAAAAGCAACAAAAATAAAGTAAAATATGTTGCTTGTTTGCAAATTACTTCTGCTCCATTTTTGTTGTAATTACATGCCACACTCCTTTCGACATTTGCCACTCAGGAGGAGAATTGCACACAAGTGTCGACTGCTGTGTTAAAGGGTACAAGGTTTATCATCAGCGTGCGCATGCATTTGTAAGTAGCAGAGTTGCATTGTCATCACCGTTACATTGGTACACAAAATTGCTGGTGCTGCTTCTGTGCTGGCGCTGCCAACTTTTTAATGCCACTTAAGTGCACACAATCGCTTTCAATTAATATTTTATGTTAAAGGAACTTTTGCAAAGTGAAATAGAGAGAAGTTTAAAAATGCGTAAAAAAGTGATTGTGCTAAAAGTTGTGCCGAAATGAGGTTAATTAGCAAAATTCCTGTTTCGAAAGATAACGAAAGGTTTGACACCTTCTCAGTTGAATAGGTACACAAATGTTCGATTAAATTTAACAACAACAACAACAGGTGCGACTTTTAGGGGCTTAGACCATGTAATCCTTTCGTATCTACACAAACTATTTTTTTCACCTGTACAAACAAGTTTTTGAAGCTAATGCGAGAAACGAAAAATCTACTTCCTTTGGCGCTTTAACCGGTTTTGTTGCATCAATATGTCTGTGATTCCAAAACCAAAACGAAACGAAACTAAACCTGCATATGCAAACGTAGTTGTTGAAGCGCTAGTTGGCCCTTTTCACCATTTGGTTGGAAACAGTTGATGTGGTGGAATGATTTCACTGTTTGTGTGTTTGAATGTTTGTTTCACGGCGAACGCACACACAAACTGGTTTTTTAAATTTAATTTTTGTTCAAACAATTTTTGTTATATTAGAAAGGAATCAGTTAATTTTGAAGAGAACGAAAGCAAATATATAAAAATTTAGTTGTACCGCACAAATATTTAAATTGAGAAAGTTTTCCCTACAATTTTTGATTTCCTCCGATTATATTGGATAATCATCTCCCACAGCTAGTCTGCAAAAACCCCTTCCAAAGTGTAGCTTCCAATGTCAGTTATGTTTTTTGCATTTTGATTTTTCGACGGTGTTTTTCAAACAAAGTCTGATATAAGGCGTTTTCAAACCAATTCTGTGGTAGAGCGTTTCTAAAACGGCAGCTGATATAAGTAAGATGTTGTTCCACTCAGCATTCATTATCTTTGTTATTTTTGTATAGAAGGAATCTGAAAACCCTAACGAAAATTGTCAAGAATCAAATCGAATTTAGAGACACCCTTTAGTTGTGCTTTGCGAAACTAAAATGGATTTTGCTACAATATAAAAAAAATTGGAAAGCGTTGTTTTTTTTGCACCTAAGAAAAGTTGAAAATTTTATTAACATTGTCTCGAACTTCAGAATATTTTTGCAAACATTTTAGAGATTTGTTTGCGTGTTTTATGGTACAAAATTCAGTAAGGTTTTTTCATAAATTTTAAGTTTAATTTTTTAATTTTTTTAAAAGTTAAAAAATTTATTGCAATTTTTCTTAAGTTCTAAATAAAAAACTTCAATTTTTCTTAACGTTTTCTATAATTTTCGAAATCATTTTTGAGATTGCTTTGCGTTGTTTCAACTAAACAATTTATAGAAGTTTTTTCTTAAATTCTAAATAATAAATTCGAATTTTTATAAAATTTGCTAAAATTTTTGAATTTTTTCGTAAAAGTTTTAGAGTTTGATTTGCTTGGATCAGTTGAGTAATTGATTCAAATTTTTTCTCCTATTTATAGTTCAAAATGTTCGTAAAACTTTCTAGAATCTTTGAATTTTTCGGAAAATGTTTTGGAGATTGGTTTGCGTTGCGTCAACTAAAAAATTTATTGGAGTTATTTATTAAATTCTAAATAAACAGTTCGAATGTTTCATAAAATTTACTCCACTTTTTTCGGAAAAGTTTTTTATCGAATATTCGAATATTTTCAAAACCATTTTTGAGATTGCTTTTTATGGTTTTAGTTACAAAAGTCTTAGACATTTTTCTTAAATGCTAATAAAAAGTACGATAAATTGGTACACTTTTTTTCCAATCTTCGAATGTTTTCGAAAACGTTTTTGAGATGATTTGCATGGTTTGCCTTGCAAAACTCATACACGTTTTTTAAATTCTAATTAAAAAAGTGTGAAGAATTCTTAAAAATTTCTCGAAATTTCGAATTTTTTCGAAGATGCTTTCGAGATTGGTTTAACTGGTTTCAGTTAAAAAACTAAATGAAATTTAAGCTCTATTAAAAAAGCTCGAAATTTTCGTAACATTTTCTAGAATTTCTAAAACTGTTCAGTTGCAAAATTCACAGAAGTTTTTTCATAAATATTTAATAAAAGGTTATACATTTTCGTAAATTTTGTTCGAGCTTTTCAACTTTTCGAAAATATTTTCGAGATTGGTTCTCATGGTTTGATCCGCAAAATCCATCGAAATATTTTCTAAAATATTCGAAAATAGGAAAAAAGAATAATTGAATTGCCGAAAATTTATAAAAATTTTTAAAAAGCATAGCTGGCATTTATTGAGAAATCATATTAATTCTTTTTTCTAAGTAAACTTTTTGTATCTTCTTCAAATACTGCTTACGTAGTTTCTCAGAAATTATTATGACTTTTCAAAATTACATTCATGAGAAATATTATCATATGAATATTTTCATAGAAAACTTTGATTCCTTTCGAGTAGATTTCTTCATAATTCAATTATTGCCTATAAAAACTATTGAAAAAGAAATTTTCTGCCAGGATATTACAATACGCCAACAACCCATATAAATTGAAAAGTTCTCAATAATGGCAAAAGCAACAAACATACTTACATACATACTATGTAGCATAGGCCGGGTCGATTTGTGGGGAGGCAAAAAAATCGCCCATTGCTCTGTGAAAATCATATTCTAGGGATCAAAATAAGAAACTTTGCCGAAGGAACTATTGCTCTAAAACGTAATAGAAAAGAAATTAAAAAAAATTATTAGAAATTAGCGTTTTTACAACCCCCTTTTAAAACCAAGGCATCACTGTGATGCATTTGCATGTCGTAAACATAGTTATGTGGGTTTTTTATTCAACCGTTTTAAAAAATGAAGGTATCACTGTGACACAATTACAGATCGTAAAATCGCTTGTGTTGTTTTTTTAAGCCACCACAAGACACAGCAGATAGAATTGAAATTGGCCCTACCCAAAAGTTCGACCCAAAGGGGGGAACATCAAAATTCGTTTTAGCGGTATGGTTCCTTCGGCAAAGTTTCTTATTTTGATCCCTAGAATACGATTTTCACAGAGCAATGAGCGATTTTTAAATCGACCCGCCCTAATATAGCATGAGCATATTACATTTACACTGAACACTCCAATTCTTATCGTAAGTAATCCGTTTATAAAGTTGACAAGCTAAAGAAATTTCGAAAGCAAAATGATGAAAAATGATTCAAGAGACGCCAAAGAAAAGCGCAGGATGAATGATGACGAAAAAGGCTTTGACTACACAAAAGGCAACTTCTTCTTGGTTTGGCACTTACAAATTTATCTATTTGCATATGTATGTATATTTGTATATGTTCGAAGCTTATTTATACAAACACAGTACAAATATGATGCCAAGAATTTTATGTCAGCACAATTGTGGTAAAGCCATATGGTTAGAAAAGAAATAAAACATTACCTTCAATTCAAGGCATTGGGATTGAAGCGTTGAAAATGTGGGTGGCAAGCTCCGCATATGTGGGATTGTAGAGAAACTTTTTTTGCGCTGCTGGTCTTTGGCAAGTTTTATGATAAACGGCTTTTGCATACAAATCTAGCCACATGCCATATGTAAGAATGGACGAATGAATGGAAAATCGTATACAATAGTTATTTGCATATGCATGTGTATGTGTGTGCGCTAGTGTTGGAAATGAAAATTGCAAGTTTTGCTACTTTTTGAAATTTACAAATTGTGAACATATACACACAGACGCGCGCACGCAAGTCAATACACCACCACACACTTCCGGCCTAGTTTTTGATTGTTCGAAAGTAAAAGCTAAAGCGTAGCAAAATTATTGAAGGGTTTTTACAAGGTCGAATTTAGAAATTGATGAGCTGTGTATAGCTAACCCAACATACATGCATACAAGATTTGCATGATCGATTGGCAAGCGTAGTTTAACAACAACAACAACAACATCAATATCATACTAAGTGAATGGTGAAAGAAATATGATTAATATATATGTATGGATGTATAGGGAATAGAAATTGAATGGAGTGGCAATTTTTTCGTGCTTGCTGAACTTAAATACAATGTACATACTAGAGGTTTACGCCGATCACTTTATCAGCGGCGGCGGCGTGGGCGGCGCGTCGGCGTACGCCGGTATTCTTACTTTAAAGAGGTTGTTCTTTCTATTTAAATAGGAAAGGTTTTGTTTGTATATATTTAAAGAAATCACAGTTTTGGCCATTTCGGAAAGATCCGGGGTTTTGCCTCCAAATCTCGCAGATCATTCAAACATTTTCAGGAGTAGCTCCTTGCGGAGGGATTTCCCTCGTTCACTTACTCCAGAGAGGCTTCGAACCTAACCCCGGTCTTTGGAATTGCTGCGTCCGCTGAAAAGAAATAGAGATACATAAAGTGGTCATACTTTTGTCTGTATATCTCGTGCAAAGCGTAGTTTGTGGCTCCTTGGCGGTCACGCACAAAGGCGACTTACAGTTGCTATTAATGGTCTTTTAATACTCATGACTCTAGTGGCATAGGTAGTCTCCAGTTTTGTCAGCTGTTTTTAGAGGCTACAATTCCCGATGTGCGAACAGTAACAATCCCGACCGCCAGTCGCTACCACGCCTCCTGGCTCTCACACCAAATGACAGCACAGAAGCTATAGGACTGCGATTACGGACTCATACCCTCGTCGGCGTCACTGTCTTAGAAGCTCTAGGTGTAGCTCCGAAGACTTTCTAACGGATGTTTTTGTCGCGCTATGCTGCCGAGCTATACCAGAGAAACACCTGGAAACGTTGGGAGTGCTTATTTGGCCAAGGATGCTGTCCTCGAAATCATAAGCATCTAAGTGGATGCCATTGCGTAACTCATGGGTGAAAATCGTATAAACCTCGGCGCATCTACATAGTTAAAAGTTGACATGGGCCCTGGATACAATTTCTAAAATGTAGACCAAAGTTTGCAGACGCTTGTGTTCACAACATTGATTTCAATAGTGTTCGTTACATCGAAACGATATTTTAGAATGAAAGTAGACCGATTTTAAGTTAAAAGATGTTAACTGCGGTTTTCCGGCCTTATGATATGAAAGCTCATTATGGATGTCTAGATCGACTGTCCACTACGTTAGGGTAGTAGCACACACGGTTATTAGTTCGACTATCTTGGGAAAGCTTTTGCTTCACCACTTTGAGTGTTCTAGCCGTGGACAATGCCTCACCTACGTATTTGTGAAAGGATCCGTATCGTGTAGGTGATATTTAAACTTGGTTGACAGGCTATATTCAATGTGATTTACTCCAAGAGCCTAGTTTTGGATAGGGCGGCCAACTTTAGGAAATGCCAAACCGGGAGGCTTTAATGTTGAAGGATAAAGTGTGAAAATCAAAACTAACATTTCAGACGTTTCGCAAATAAACAACAGATGTTTGAATGTAGGCCCAAATGATTTTTCAAACCCTTCTCATACGTACATATATCCTCAACTTAAGTATGAGGCAAGAATAATTTCAAAGGAGTGTTTATGCCCCTAGAACCTACTAAAGAATTTTGGTATCACTGACTTCGCTTATTCTTTCAGCCAATCGCAATATAAAACTTCTAACAAAATTGGCACCTTTTTTGGGTAATTTGTTTTTTTTACAACTTAAGGACAATTTGAAAACATATTCGCCTTGGGTCATTCTATTTCAATTCATTGTTCAGTATTAATTTTTTTTTAAATTATGCAAAGTGAGCATTTATATTTTTTATATAATTTTTCTTTTAGTGTTTTGTTTTAATAGCTTGGTGAATTGGGTGATGCAAAATCTGTGTTAATCTGCCGTTGAAAGCGCCTGTTTTTTTTTTAATTACTTTTGAACGGGTGGAAAGTTACATTTCGCAATTGGATTCTTATAACTGGAAGTAATGCGCATTCGCCGATACCCCTTTCGACTATATCCGTCAAATTTTCGGCATGAACAATAAATGGCCTAGACAGTCTTAAATGAGTAGAAAATATAGTAACGCGCCGGACGCCGCCGCCGCCGCGTAGATATTTTTGACATTCGGCGGCGGCGTGCAAAAAACGACGAAAATCGTCGGCGGCGTATATCTCTAGTACATACATATGCTAGATGCCTTATGGATATTGATAGATTAAGCACATCTGCTTAACAAACACAATTTTTCTTATGTTGATAAATGCGTTAAATGCTGCCAGCAAAGTAGTACCAGAATAACCTGAAAATATACTTGTCAGTATCTGGGCTGTTGTAGCTTTGGGTAGGCGATTTTGGCAGACTTTTTCACACGCCACCGATCCCTGTATCGCGATAACTTAGGCTATTTGGGGTACCACGGTAGATTAAGTCTCCCTCCATCGGCTTCTTCCAACTCGCTTCTAAATAGAGATGTGCGTAGAAATATATTTTTGCAAAGATCGTCTTCGCCCATTCGGATAACATAAACTAGCTAGTGAAGGTTTGGTCTTTTATTCGTTGTACTTCATTTTCATATCCTCCCTAGATATTCACTGTCGGCATCGCAGACATGACCATAAATTTTTCGTAGACCTTTTCTCATGAAAATTCCTAATGACCAACTCATTTTAGCTCGATACAATCCATGATGTCGAACAGGATGATTTGTGGCATGTAGAACGTGAAGTCCGCCACAGTATCGGATTTATATCTTTTAACAATGTGTGTATTTTTTCTTGTCCTCGTTTATTATGAGACCTACTTGGTTTGCTTCTTTTTTCTATCCAGATAAAGCATAATGTGGCGAATTTTAGCATCACTAAGCTGTTAGTAAATAAATGCACTACCACAATAAAGCAAACTAGTACTCTTGTGTATACATGAATTTAATCCATTTAGACACGTACATAAATAGCGACGAAGAATAACTCACGCACACACATGTAGTCATCAGCCGAAGTTGGTTCTAACACATACACACGCATATAGCTGGTAACCAAGCAGAAGATTCTAGAAGGTGAAACGTCTGGAAATTTGGATAAATATGAGAACAAAGCAACAGAGAGTATAAAAGCAGTGCAAGCTGATCAGTTTATTAGTTGTGAAGTATAAGTATTATTGTGAAGTAGTCTCAAAGTAGTCTAATAAGGACCATTTTACATTACTGAATATTGGAGCTATTTATTTGACAATTTAGCGATTCGAAGGTTAGCTGAAGGTTTCGGAATTTCCCAAAATTCGTTCTAATTCGTTATAATAACATACAATGCGTTTCTTAAACCAATGACATCAATATAATGAGCACACTTCAGCAAATGGATGCTCTTATAACCGATTGTGCCAGCGCGGTTTTGATCTGGTTCTGGTCCTCCTTTTTATCTTCCTCTTCAATTTTCCTTTTCTTCTTTCAATTTCTTATCTCCTATTTCTTTCCATATCTCATCATCTATTTCTTTCCATGTCTCATCCTCTATTTTTTCCCCGGAACTCCCTCCCTCCATCAACCTTACCACCTTCTTTCTATAACTCTCCAACTGTGTTCCTTCCTATTACTGTTGATTTTTCATTTCTCCCCCTCTTCCCTTTCAATTCCCCTTCCCTATATTTTCTCACCGCATATTCATCGTCTCTTCTCACCTTATGTCATCAATCTCCTCATAATGAATAATGCCTGGATACTTAATTTTGTAACTGTCTGGACGTAAGATTCCGGCACTATAGTTATTAATATAAAAATCGAAAACTGTGGAAATTTCGCCTACATTTTTAATGTGTAAATATCTTTCTCATAGTAAGCCCAAGCCTCCTCTTTATAAGTGGTATTCTATATGGCGGATATAGCATGAACGTAAAGCTAATACTAGAAGTCAAAATCGAAGCCAGTCGGCGTCTTCTCCATTTGTTAAAGAAGTCTTAACGGTTTGTTATCGACGAGGTAAAGATGAGTTACCGATTTTTCATTGAAATGTTATACATTTGCTATAGATATCATAGGTTATGAATGAGTTACTGACTTGTTCATTACGAGTAATCGGGTTTTTATTGAAAATTTATCGATTTTTTTTTTAAACTGTAGCGATTATTTATAGAAAAATTATCGATATGTTACTAGAAAGTTATCGAGAACATGCCAGTATGTTATCAAAATGTTACCAATATGTCATCAAACAATTATAAAGAAAAGTTTTCGAAAAGTTATACATTTGCTATAGTAGTATCACCAATTTATTATCAGCGTGCTATTGATTTGTTGTTGAAAAGTTAGCAATTTGTCACCGAAAACTTACCGACTTGTTATCGAAAAATAATCAACTTGTTATCAAAAAGTTGTCAGTTTGATATCAAAATACTATCGATTTTTTAGTTCTTTCTGCTCTCAGTTTGTAAGCGTCGTGTTGTTGCCGACGGCTCATCGGTTTGTTACGAGTGTGATGCCGATAAAATTTCACTATAAAATCGTTGACCGATGTGTAGCCCGGCTGATAATGACCCGATAACTCGACGATAATAATTATTTGTAGATAATAAGTTGATATTTAAAACTATAAATTGATGCTATCGGTTGCTACATTTTAAAAGCTGACGAAGTTCCTTCCAAAAAGCTCAAAATTATTTGTTGTGTTCTCTTCTTCACTTCTGAGCGAACTCTAGTTAACTTAAAACTTTGGTTTTCTCAATGTTTAGACATTGAATTTCATAAGTATTCGGTACTCATGCCTTTTTGCAATTTTCTGATCGAACTTCCCATTGCCGTAAGAAAGTGGTTCTATCTGCACACCCTGTAAAGGTATCTACATAAACAATATAAAAATTAGTTCCTATCCCTTACCTGCGTTCTTTCTTTTTCACTAAAAACAAAAACATTTTGTTTTAAATCAATATCTATATTATGTTTATAATTTTTTTGAGTAAAATATATATATGATAGCAGCTAATTATTTATGTACGTAAACTTAAATAAATATTAATTGTATTTTTTTATTAAATATGCAATTATAGATTTCTTTTTTACTTTTTTGATCTTCTTTTATTTATAACTATGTTGTTAATACCCATATATAGCGTGGCGTTTCATAGTTAACACTTTTATGAAATATATTTAATATTTTTTACTTTTGTATTTTTATAGAAAAAAATCATTTTTTAAACTCAATTCCAATATTTCACCTCAACTTACTAACAAATATCACATAAATACATAGTGTGCAATTTTAATAAATTTTTTACAAACTATAAACAAACTATATATGAATATTTTTAAGTATATGCACTTTATTGTACTACTCATATGATTATTAGCTGCCAGAATTAACGAGAAAATCCGATATGTAAGTTAAAAAAGGTGCTTCCTAATATGAGTGTGCCGCGGTTGCTCTTTCAAAAAACAAACGAAAAGCCAGAAAACTGATTTGGGACACAGGCAAACCAGTTACGAGGCTTGCTTCCCGTCTGCATCAGTAAATTCGCTGGCGCCCGAGCAGGTACGCTTACACTGCACGGTATTCATGCAAGCAAGTGGATTTGCTGCTGTGTGTTTTTGTTACGAAATATTAACTTGAAAATTAAATATTTTTGATAAGATAAACGAATTTTTGTTTAGTTGAAATTTTTTAGCTTAAGAATAAAAACAAACTCACAAATTATTTCGTACCCGTTTACGTTTTATTTCCATTATAAATAGTTGCATTTTAAATGTGCTAATAATGAAATAATTTAATGTTAATACTATAGGTATTTCTTTTCTAGGTTATAGCCAAAAATTTAATTATAACCTAGGCATATGAAATTAAGCTTAAGCTTAAATTGTTTGGACAAGAAATGACATAAATTATATCTAAAATGTTTATTAATTTGAATGAATGCTCTCTACTAATACAATAAAACTAAGCAATTTAGTTACAAGTTGTAAAACTATGTTTTATATTTTAATAAAGCAAATTTATTTTGTTAAAACTTTATAGCTAAAACTAAATATTTAACTACGCTTAAAATATAGATCTAAATATTGTTTGATATTTTGTTTCAATATGCATATTCACAAAGTGTAATTACAGATCACATTGTCATAATGTTATAAATTTATTAGCGTCATCAAATTGCCCATATTAGGGGGAGTCGCTTTGTCTTGCAAATGGTGCACGGAGTGCATGAAATGCATGGATTGCGCGGATTGTAAAGTAAAGCGATCGGTGCAATTTATAGTATGCTCAAATCTATGTATATTTTCTTGCAACGAATTGTTGGAAAATAAAATCAATCCTGCCTCAGCGATATTCCTCTCATTTCGCCAACGAAAACATTGCGCAATTCTTTTTTATATTTTTTCGTCGTATTTTGTTATTTTATGTACAAATGTCTTTACGCTTCCTACTGATGTTTGCTAAAACTTGACAATAGTCTGCTCACGTAGTCTTGCATATTTTGCCATAGGATATAAACAATCCGTGCAATCCGTGCTCCTTGCAACACAAAGCAAGTACGCCTATTATGACAATATGACGTGTTATGACATTTTGTGCATCGCTTTAAGTTAAGAAAATAAAAAAAGGTGATAATAATTGTTTCAATACTTTTAGTAACATTTATTATTAATATTTATTTTGTATATGAACTTATGATTTTTGTTGCTGCTGTGAAGATTTCTTTATGAAAATTTTTTGTAAACAAAATAAATGGGTTTCAATGAAATTAATAACAAACAAAATAAGATTTGAGATCTTGGTCTACAAAAAATAGTTGGGATATTAAAGACGACCAAAAATGAATGGTAAAAAATAGCTTAATGAATGCAAATTATGTACGCACAGCAGCAAACACGCAAATAGCACAAGTTAATTGAGGCTTTGTTAAGCAATTTGCGAAACGTTTAAGAAAATATTCGGAAATTCGAGAAAATATTACAAAAATTTCGAACTTTTTTTTTTTTTAATTACTGAATATTTTTAAGTATGCTGTTTATAGCTTTATTACAAGTGCAGATTTTCTTTCAAATAAAGAATAAGCTATGTGCCCTTTGTATGGAAGAAAATATGAAACAATCTTCAGACAAAAAATTGTCGAAAATCAATACGAGTTTTGAGAGAGCTATAACTTGTACTTTGTTGAACTAAAATTGGTTGTGTTACAAAACTTCATACCCAAAAAATAAAAAAAAAAAAATAAATTCTAAATGAGTCGTTTATTTTGAAAGTGGTTTAAGTCCATTAAAAAAAAAAAATGGAGTTAATGATAACAATAATCACAATCCTATATAATCTTTTTTTTTTATAAACAATTTAAATCTAATATCATTAAAATCGCTATGATTTAGGGGACTTGAAAATTACTTAGCTAACAAAATCCAAAAAAAAATATTTTGAAACTGGTTTAAGTAAACTGAACTGAAATTTATTATTTAATATTTATTTAAAATTTATTATTATTAATTATTATCTGGCAGGAGCAATTCATAAAAGATTAAAAACTCTAGGGGCGAGACTGTTAATTGGCTAAGGCTATGTTGGATGCGATTTATAAAAAGTGCTCGTGGATAAAGAGTTCAAAATACTTGATTTATTACCTTGTCGGGGAATACGAAGGAACTTCAAAAAAATAAAATAAAACCATTATACAAAAATGTAAATCCAATTTCAAGTATAATGATGGAGTTACTAAGGTATATACAACCTATTCACCATGAATATTTTAACAACCTCATATATAATCTAAATTAGGAGAAATAATATGGCAAAATCTTCAATATTATCCTTAATAAATAAATGAATGTAAATTAAATTGTTTAATAACTGAATTAATATTTATTCCTAAAAGCGTTTTTTTAACTGCATAAATAAAAATCTGTATCTAACTTGAAAACTTCCCTATTTATTTTAAAGCTATTACATTCATCTACATCAAAGATAAAATATTTACAATTTTCATTATTTAATTTCTTAAAAATAAGTGGACTTATTCCTTTTCACAAACAAAAAAGTCATTTTATTAATTTTGAAAGTGGTTTAAGTCCATTTTAGTTTCTGAAACACAGCTTATTTTTACAGTAAAATTTACAAAACATATTACGTTATATATTCTAGCATGTTTAAGGCCACAAAGCCATACAAAAAATTAAAACAACTTGACAATATTTTTGAACCAAATGAAACACAAACCCTTAAATATCTCAGTATAAGAAAAAATGGACTTAAACCACTTTCAAAATAAACGACTCAAATAAAAGTTGGAAATTTTTGAAATTTTTTTTCGAATATACATACATATGAATTTTTTCAAAAACGGTTTTGAGATTGGTTTGTAAAAATATAATTAAAAAATAAAAAAAAAAAAGGTTTCTTAAAAGAAAAAACTTAAATGTAGAGATTTGATCAAAATTGACACCGCTATTTTTGCGTTCGCTACTGTATATATTTTTAGCGTATATGTATTATGAATACACACATATTCTCAGCTTATTTTCGAAAAATCTACTTTAAAATTCGTATCCTAGAAAACTTAAAAGACTCCCTAAAACGTAGGAGCTGGACTTGACTCTATATTTAGAAGAGTTTCTTATCGGGGTCGCCTCTTGAAAATGATTTGACAAACGCCCCGAGTGTATTTCTGCCATGAAAAGTTTCTCTCTAGGTCCCTTCCCTAGCTACTGTGGTACAATTTTTAAGACTGGTGGAAGCGTAGACCGTTCTATCTCTTACAGTAAAGTGCCGTGATTGAGTGTGTGAAAGGCTTTTGATAGGTCTAGCATAACGAGTACAGTTCTATGGTAGGGGTCTTTATTCAGTTCGTAATTCATTTGAATGTGAATGATATTTAAAATAGGGGTTATATATTGGCTAACCGCAGATATGTGATACAATAAAGCAGCAGGAATGCTACTAGTATCGAAAATACTGGCGACAGGAGAGTTAAAGAACGACAGGGTTATACATGGTTAGCTGGTTTTCCAAGCTTTGGTAGCAGTACCACTCTTGCCATGTTGAAAACATGCGCCAAGTAATGGAGTCCCTCATTGCCAAGGTTATTTAGCAGCGATGATATCTTCAACCTCTTTGGGGGTGATGATAATAAGGAACGCATTGAGTTAATGCTTATGTGCCCGACTGCCGTCTAATTGGGTGAATAAATGACAAAGCTGCTTTTATCTCCGTGACATACAAGGGCGAAAGGATGTTCGGAGTTGTTCTGTGCCAAACTATTTAAGTCACACTGTTGAACTTATTTGAGTTAGAAATTAGCATAAGCTTAAGTTTAATTGGAACAGCGCCCCTATGTGTCATTAAATACGTTGTGTTTTAAGCAATTTCAAAATTCAAGTCAAAAGAGGAGGCTAAAAGGTTAGAGGGTACTGGAGATGCACAGAAATAACTTGAAATATGACATCCTTATCGACAAAAAATTCTGAAATGATGTGAGAAGTAAACTCAAAGTAAGGTTGAATGATAAGGGATGCTAAAGTTAGGTCAGGAGGTTTCTATCTTCAGTAGATGTTCTTCAAAAAAAAAAAAAATTCTTCAAATACTTCACTTTAAAATGGGCTTGTAAATTTTTCTTCATTCAAGCTGAGAATAACATTGGACATTAATATTTAATATGAAATTATATATGTATGTATATTTAGTATTTACCTGAATAAAAGCTGTTTCTTCTTAAATCTTTACAATTATGAACCTCTAAATCTAATATAAAATTGAAGCTAAGTTTTTGGGGACTATCTGCCTGATTCATATAGTTCAAAGTGCTTACGTGCACCTACACACCCCTAGTAGTAGTGACCTCACTATTTATGTACATATACTAAAAATTATGACAAACTAAGAAAAAAATTTAAACATAAGCATTTGTTGCCTTGATATTACAAGACATCTTATTGAAATTATCATCAATATGCGAGACAGGACGATAGGAGCGCTGCTTCAAGCGCAGCTGAATTATCCAAGCAATAAGCACTGCAATCAGTGCAACCAAAACGCCAATAATAATATAAATCATCCAATGTTTACAAGACTCTGTAATAACTTGAATTTCCGGCACTACATCATCGGGATATAACTGAAAGTTTTCAGGTGCATCATGACGTGAGGCAATAACAGCGGCCGGTGGGCAAACGGTGGCAATAGAGCGTTCGCTAGTTAAAGCGCCATGTGTTGGTGTTGGTGCAACAGTTGTGGGCGCATGAGACAACTGCTCGGCTTGAGTGAAAATTGTGGATGTGGAAAAGTTGACTGGCCCGGCTGTAGTGGCAGCTGTAGTAGTAGTGGTGCTGCTGCTGCTCACAGTTGTGCTGCTGCTGCTTGTTATTATTGCAGTCGTTGCTGTAGTGTTGTTTGCTTGCACTTCAGCTGTAGCATTAGCGCTGCTCAATTGCTTCTCAGCAACAAGTTCATCATCTTCTTCGAAAGGTATATCCGGTAGCGTGTCAATCTCATTCTCTGCACTATAATCCACAACATGTTGTGCATTATTACTTAGACTACCCTCTTGTTGTCCCTGCTCTTCAACTGTTAGATCTTCATCATCATCATCATCATCATCATCATAATGACGTGCACCAGTGCTACCATATTTATCATTAGCATACTTATTCATTCTAAGCAACTCATTTGGTATGGGTGCACAATCGGGCCAACAAATAGGACAACAACCATCCTTGAGTATTATTTGTCTTTCACGTGGACAATTTATATTGCTACAAAAGGGTAATACACATTTTTCAACACCATCTACACACTCACATTCATAGCACCCAACGCGCCAACTTTCACCATGTTCAAAGAATACATTCAACTTTTCGGGTTTACAAATTGCTTTTGTTTTATTAACGGCTTCATCACAAATTTGTATGCACATTGGTTTACCTGAAAAGCAATGACAACGTTGGCAACCCTTTAACCAATACAGCTGACTATCGCCTTCCGCTTTGCAATTTGGCGTACGCTGACATTCGTATTCACCGCAGCAGTGTCCAGGTTTATTCATTGATTCGGGTTGTAATTCGACTACCACTTCATCTTCGCCATGACAATCGGGTATATAGCAAGTTTTGCATAGACATTTTTTCGCTAAACAACACTCAGCATAGATTTCTTCATCAATTTCGGTGATGTTGTAAAGTGCGTCGGTGTCTGCGATTTCTGGTGCTGTGGTAAAATGTTGTAAATCAATGGTATTTAGTATTTCGCGCACGCTACTATCCTCGGGGCAAGTTATTTCGGACATGGGCGGACATTTGACATTGTAGCAGAGGTGCGGTAGTGTGTCGGCTGTAAAGAAAGTAGAGAATGGTAATTATTAGTAAGAGATTCTGTTAAATTCAATATAAGATAGATGTATAATAGTCTAAGTTAGCTCTATAATATAGTGTTGCCACCTATTTATATAATTCTTCAATTGAAGAAAACTTGTGGAGTCTTTTCGTGGTAATTTTGAGATCAGGTAGGGATCATTAAGTGTGAAATTTAGGGAATATTTCGAGGTTCTTTCGAGATTATTTAAAGTTTATTTGAGATCACTTCGGAGCAGTTTGGGAATTATCCTGGACATTATTTCGAGGCTCTTCAAAAATAATTTCGGGATTATTTGAGGTTCATTCTGGATCACTTCGTTGTCATTTCGAGATCAATTTGTGATCATTTTCTGATGATTATGGGAACATTTTCAGGGTTCTTTCTTGATTATATTAGGATCATGACGGAGTCATTTGTTAGTTGCTTCATGAAGAACTCGAGATTCTTTCGAGGACATTCGCGACACAATTCCGGTCCATTTCGCGCTGATTGCGCGGACTATTTCTGGATGACTTCGTGCTCAGTAGGTGTAATTTCGGGTTGTTTTTGGGGAATAATTCGAGGTTTTTCCGGGATCAATATGATTGCGAGGACTATTTTTAAGTTTTTACGGGGCCATTTCTTGATCACTTAAGGATTAATTCGGGCTCAGTAGGGGTAATTTCTCGATGACTTTATGGTAAAAAGTTCTTTCGGGTACATTTCGAAAATACGTTGGAATAAATTTAATGTCTTTAGAAAATGACCTTGAGGTCTCCATCAGAGTTCTTACGGTGCCATTTATTTTTTCATTTGAAAGACATTTAAGAATCACTTCGTGATCATGTGAGGGTCTATGTGTGGTCATTTCGTTATACTTTTGGAGACTACTCGGGGTCCTTATAGGGCCATTTCTTGATTATTTGAGGATCACTTCCTGGTCATATGGGTGCCATTTGGGTAGGACTTTGGAGAGTATTTCGAGGTGCTTTTGGGGTTGTTTCGGGGTCAATTTAGCGTAATTCCGTGATGACTTCGGGGAACATTTTGGGCCTTTGCGACGTAATTTCTTAACCATTCGAGGATCACTTTAGGGTAATTTCGGGATGATTTTGGCGACTATTTCGACGTTATTCCAGGGACATTTCGCAATCACTGCGAATTCATTTGAGGTCTAATTGTGATGACTTTGGGGTTTATTTCGACGCGCTTTCTTGTACATTTGACGGCCATTTGAGGATTACTTCGGAGTCATTTCGGGATGATTTTGGGAAATATTTCGGTGTCCTTACGGTACCACTTATTGATGATCCGGGTAATTTTGAGTAATTTCAGTAAGATTTTTAGGATTTCGTCGAGGTTCTTCGGTGATAATTTTGGGATTAATTTTTGGGTATTTTCGTGATGATAGTGGGCACTATATTTGGGTTCTTACGGAGCTATTTATTGATAATTATAAACTTCAGGGTCAACCTAGGGTAGCTTCGGCGACAAGTTGGGATCATATGGTGATGATTTAGGGGTTTAATTCAAACTGAAATGGGTACTTTTCGGAGATTTTCTGTGATAGAACGTTTTGTAAACTGCAGCCGAGATAGAGTGATGCTCCAATCCAGTCGATATGCTCTCGTGAAAAACTTCCTATATTTCGCTTTCTCAATCTTTACTCTAGTGTGCAGGCGCACTAGAATAACCAACACATAGGTACTGATTCTTATAATTGTACTGAATAAATCTCCTTGTAGGAAAAGGAAAAATTATTTATTTATGAAATATATTTAAAAGATAGAAAGAGCCAGACAATTGCAATAAGGCATTATCAAAATAGAAAGACAGAAACAGGGGACAAACAGGGGACGCAAAAGTAAAGAGAAAGGCAGAAGAAGAGATACAAATATTTTTTTAATTGAAGTAGCCAGTATCACGCGTATTTTCTATAAATTTGTCATAATCAGAGAGTTTTTCTCATAGAATCCTCCGTATAATCTGCTTCCAGCTTTTGTTTGGAAAGGTTACGCAACTCAGCTCCTTAAACAAATGTCTGACAATCGCGGTAGTTCATTAAGTATTAGCACCAACGGTATCTAAATCAAATCAAGATAAGGGGTATCATGGTATCCGATTTCCACAATTTTCGGGTAGTGTATTACCATTAAATAAGCTAACAAAATATTTCGGGCGGTTGATGGGTCGGTTACATGGTGCCGTTATTCACATACTTGAGTAGAGTTCATTTCTCTAACTCGTTTCTGTAAAAGTTTTACAATTCAAAAGTGATTTTAATATATTATGTTGATATGTAGCACGCTTATGCATATAAGGAATGTGAATTAAAGTTTAAACTATGTTGCAAGCATATTTAAAAATATGTTATGAATGAAAGCTACGAACCTCCTAATTACCTGGTTATAAATACAGACTTGGTGCAGTCTAGTCAAACATTCCCACTGTTCCATTTTCACCGCTTATTAATTACCCAATACCGCTCAATGCCATGGCTAACCAAAGGTGCACATCGAAATTTGGTTATTGGAAACAGAGCTCAAATAGAGTACACGTCAACAAATATGTATACATACCATAATATATAAACTCATAGGACATACGCAAACAGAAATAAGAGCCGTAATAAGATTTAGTACACCTGCAACTTGACTATTAACGAAAGGGGGAAAGCACATAAATCGTATGGCACTCCATACCCACCTGTGGGCAAATTGGTGGCAAGTTGTAAGTGCAAATTAACAACAACAAAACTGAGGCATAGTATATCTAGTGTTAATAGTGACAACAATGGTAGCGTGAAATATCACTGCAATAATAACAATGTAAATGCAATTCAATGGAGGCTAGAATGAAATGGTAATGAACAATGGTGACAAGGCTTCAATGACTCTAATACATTATGGAGTTCATTGCAAGAAAGGACCCTTAGAGGCACTTATGTAGAGGGATACTTTAAAATGTATAAATTTAAGGATGCGTAGGCAAAGCTGTTAAGTAAGTTTCGGTACTCCTACATGGCATAAAAACCAAGCTTAGGAGCTTTAAGTAGTCATAATATGGAAAGCAACCGAACTTGGCAGTTAAAAATACAGCGCTAAATCATAGTGTTAGGAATTTCCGGAAACTCCTCATTATTTTTACAGCTTCTGTTATCATTCGAATCTCTGAACTATTGAATAAATAACTCAAATATTCAGTATAGCAAAATGTTCTTTATTTAAACTACTTTGGTAGTAGTTCTTCATAATTAGATTACTCGGCTACTTAAGTTAAAGCGTTTAAAGTCAAACTGATTGACTATCGGTTGGACTGCGCAGCTTTTATACTCTCAATTTACCTCGTTCACCCATTTCTCCACGATCCATACTTTTCGCGAACAGCCGTCTCGAATAGTTGCTTATTCAATCCATCATTATCTTTGGCTACATACATGTATATATGCCATATGTGCATTTTAGTGCCATGTAGATGTATGTGAAGCATTCTCCATCCTGTTAGGTGCTGATTATGTGTGTGTGAAATAAGTTCTGCTCTTAGGTGATGATTACATGATGTGTGACTGTTTCTATTTCTTCTTTCGCTCTTAGCTGCTGACTACTTATATGTTTGGCTGCTTGCTTTGCTGTTGGTGTGCGTTTATTTGCTAGGAGCACAGTGATGTATCGAAATCCTAATATTAGCCACAATAATAATTTGGCGAGACTTAACTCCGGGTAAAAGAATGCCGAGTTTATTTTTCAATTCTTTGGCGTGCTGCTCTTTTCCGTTCTCCTACGAATTTTCGCACTTACATTTTATGCTCACTTCGGAAGTCACTTGATAACGCAGGAACATTTTTACTGGTAGGCTTGATGAAAATTCAAAGCTTCATAGAAAAACTACGTAGAGAGTCACATATGCGTGCAAAGCAAAGTTTCATATAAGTACAATACTAAAAGGTTCATGTATACATTATTTTCCCCTTCGCATGTCTGTCCTTATACTTCTCTTTCCTTGTCTAACTCCGTCTCCTTCGCAAACTGTAATCATGAGTTTTTTCGAATAGGTCGATCCCTGAACCAAACATTTCCAATAATATGTAAGCCTAAAAGCAAAACGTACCTTAATATTTAATTTCCCAGAGAAAAGCCACTCCAAATAATAGCCTAGGAAAAGGGAACTTAAATACCGAATTTGTCGGGAATCGAATAATAAATAATATTTGTATATATCGATTTCCATAAAAAATATTGTCCTATGAAACGTTCAAATATACCAATTATTTTTTGAGGTTTAACAAACATGCGTGCACACGCCTTGTCTCGTTGCTAGTTAACCGACGACTAATCCACTATCACCACGATGATTTTGTTCTTACCAACATAGTCAGAGTTTCAATTTTACCTTATATTTGGTTCGCTTAAGCTATCTCAGCAAGACTCTTGACAGCCAATCGGTAAAAGATAAACTTGTTGTTGGCAATTTGTATACGGGTATGTACAGCGACAATAGTTGCTTTGCCATATTTGAATGGAAATAATTTTCAATTAATAAATAATAGTTTAAAAAAACTAAAAAAACACGCTTTTATAGCAAACCGAACTAAAAAGTAGAAAATAATTTTCAATTAAAAACAGTTTATATAACAGTAGTAGAAGGTCAAACAATCGTTTATAGTTAATCACCTCAAAATAAAATTATAATAAAATTTAAATTATGAACAGAATAATTTAATTCACAGTAAAAAGCGTGGGATGCTTGATATTGAATGTAACAACCATTCTATTGGCAACTATCTGAGAGGAAAGATATGAAATGTAGTCAAACGTACCCCACGCTTTTTACTCTGAATTAAATTATTCTGTTAATATCTTAAATTTTATTATAATTTTATTTTGAGGTGATTAACTATAAACGATTGTTTGACCTTCTACTACTGTTATATAAACTATTTTTAATTGAAAATTATTTTCTATTTTTTAGTTCGGTTTGCTATAAAAGCGTGTTTTTTTAGTTTTTTTTTAAACTAATATTTATTAATTGAAAATTATTTTCTATTTTTTAGTTCGGTTTGCTATAAAGCGTGTTTTTATTAGTTTTTTTTAACTATTATTTACTTTTAATTTTTTAAATCAAGTAATTTTAAAAGTTTTAGTCGAGAGTGATGAAACCACGAAACGCCAGCGGTCCATGGATGAATCCAACCCCACGGCACAGAAAAGGGCCAAGACGCAGGGAGGCTGGATGCGGTCTTTCGCCGAAATTGCCAAGGGTCGGCAGATCATTGGCATTATAGACGAGAGCAGCGTAGATGGCAGGATTCCGAAACATCAGTGGAAGTGGATCGAGCCGCGCTGGCTACGGTGCATTCAAAGTGGTAATAAGGCCAATTGACCTTATGGCCGTTAACCTTATGTCACCACACTATCACATTAATGCATTGTCATCGAGCAAACTTATGGCCATCCAAAGTGGTAATAAGACCAATTGACCTTATGGCCGCTGACCTTATGTCACCACACCATCACATTAATGCATTGTCATCGGTCCTTGATACGTATGCAAAGTTTCAAATTAATCAAACTTCTATAAACCGGTGAAAATTAAGCTCAAATATTCCGTTACATAGATACAGGCCAAGCTAATAAAAGCGTGTTAAAAAGGGCTCCAGTATGCTCTTTCGTAGATGTGCCATGCATCCACTTCTATCATTAATAAAGGAATGCTTTTTTAGCATTATGTGCAAGGTTTCAAATCTATGGGCAATTGGGGTGGTCGTAAGTTCAATTGACCTTATGTCCGTTAACCTTATGTCACCCCACCATCACATTATTGCATTGTCGTCGAGCCTTGATAGGTGTGCAAAGTTACAATCAAACTCATGGCCATTCAAAGTGGTAATAAGGCCAATTGGCCTTATGGCCATTGACCTTATGTCACCACACCATCACATTAATGCATTGTCATCGACCCTTGATACGTGTGGAAAGTTTCAATCAAACTTATGGCCACTCAAAGTGGTAATAAGGCCAATTGACCTTATGGTCGTTGGCCTTATGTCACCATACCATCACATTAATGAATTGTCATCGAGCCTTGATATGTGTACAAAGTTTCAATCAAACTTATGGCCATTCAAAGTGGTAATAAGGCCAATTGACCTTATGGACGTTGTCCTTATGTCACCACACCAACACAATAATGCATTGTCATCGAGCCCTGATACGTGTGCAAAATTTCAATCACACTTGTGGCCATTCAAAGTGGTAATAAGGCCAATTGACCTTATGGCCGTCGATCTTATGTCACCACACCATCACATTAATGCATTGTCATCGGTCCTTGATACGTATGCAAAGCTTCAAATTAATCAGACTTCTGGAAACCGGTGAAAATTAAGCTCAAAAATTCCGTTACATACAGGCCAAGCCAATAAAAGCGTGTTAATAAAGGAATGCGTTTTTCGCATTATGTGCAAGGTTTCAAATCTATGGCCATTTGGGGTGGTCATAAGTTCACCCCACCATCACATTATTGCATTGTCATCGATCCTTGATACGTGTGCAAAGTTTCAATCAAACTTATGGCCATTCAAAGTGGTAATAAGGCCAGTTGACCTTATGGCCGTTGACCTTATGTCACCACACCATCACATTAATGCATTGTCATCGAACCTTGATACGTGTGTAAAGTTTCAATCAAATTTATGACCATTCAAAGTGGTGATAAGGCCAATTGACCTTATGGCCGTTGACCTTATGTCACCACATAATCACATTAATGCATTGTCATCGAGCCTTGATATGTGTGCAAAGTTTCAATCAAACGTATGGCCATTCAAAGTGGTAATAAGGCCAATTGACCTTATGGCCGTTGACCTTATGTCACCACACCATCACATTAATACATTGTCATCGGTCCTTGATACGTATGCAAAGTTTCAAATTAATCAAACTTCTAGAAACCGGTGAAAATTAAGCTCAAAGATTCCGTTACATACAGGCCAAGCTAATAAAAGCGTGTTAAAAAGGGAAGATTAGAGAGCATATTGTTGTTTGTTTATTTCTCCAAGCAGAAATGGTTGCCAGGCAAGCATGTTATGTGATTCTTGGCCCGGTTGACAAATTCAACAATTTATTTAATCAAGTTTTTAATAAAATTACTACTTAAGGATGCCCCTTTGTAAATTTGGGGGAAACATGTTCTATTTGAAGATTTCAATTTGGAAAATCGGCTCACTAAGTCGATTGTTTTGCTCGAAGAAAGTTAAGGATGTCAAATTTGTATAGAGTAAACACAACCGACTAAAAAGAAAAAAAAATATTAAAAAACAACTAGCTTTTTCATTAATCGGCCATTTAACTGTAAGGGAATATTAGCTAAGGAAACGTATGACAATGAAATACAAAGCTGAGCGGCATTACAGGCTCATTTAAAATTGAAGAATGAGAATTTTTACGCTTCACTCTAGGGAGGCTTTAAATGAATGTAGTTACCTTTTAGTGATATGTACTGTATGGGCGATGAGCTTAAACGAGGGAATGCAGCTCTCCCTTCACTCATATATGTATAAGACGTACCAAATGCTTTTGAAGCGTAAAGAAATTCACTGCTGCGTGCACCTATTAAGAAGTGCCGCTGCTATTAATCAGTTTTCCCTCTAGGGTGGTTAGCAAGCAATGGACATACATATACTTGTGTATATGAGTTTGTAACTGATTATTGCAATAATTTACACCCGCAACAGACAACTTATAGCTCAGCTGTATAATTGCGATATCGGAGCATGCGACGACATTTCATGTCATGCTAATTTGTCAATATAAAATGCGTGACAGCATTGGCTTATACAGACCCTAGTGACCTACACCACTATTGAGTGCGAAAACATATGTACGCGTGTATTTGAAAGTGCCTGTGCTGGTTTCTAGGTGCACATAAACAACATGCACCCTCCAAGTACATTGAAATCCACAGTTGTGTTTAGTGATTCCCAGCATTTCTCAACCCATGCTATGCTGCCTGTAGCAATCAACATTTGACCATACACTGGACAACAAAAACCACAACATCAGCAGCAACATCCACTTTGAAACCTTAAAAATCAAATGCTATTGAGTACGCAATGCAAAAGAGCCTGTGCAATTCCTCATCATAGTACATGCACTACTTGTCTGGTATAGTGACATATTGCACTTCCTGCTTAAGGCGCCTATAAGTATGCAATACAAATCTGAATACGTTACTTGGGCTAAATTTCACCCCTCTGTTACATAATCATTATGCTTGTATGTATGTAGCATGTTTATCGTACGCATAATTGTGCAACAGCTACATTGAAGTTACAGTCTTTCATTGCCTTCGTTATGGTATGTAGGACAGCAACAACAACAATTATCTACAATTACAATAGAGTGACTGATTGCTGACGGGCGCCTAGCGCCAATGGCTTGGCCATTCAAACATTTAGTCATTCATGCATTGAAGCACAAGTCACAATGTGGCCTATTTTGGGGTGACGATATGGAACAACAGCTGCACGATTTTATAAGTGAGGGAAGTGATGTATCATTTTATGATGCTAATCCCGAAAAAAGTGATTAAGAGTTATAGGTGCGCTATGGGCTTATTGCCGATCCATAGGCTTCTTATTGGTTTTCTAGCGGCTTGTTATCGACAGATGTAAGTTCTGGAAGAGATAAGAAATCGCTAAATTTTCGTTGGCAAATTAATAACTTTTTAATAACAACTCGATAAATTTTCGATGACACGCCGATAACCAGTTGGTCACTCCGATAACATGGTGATAACTTTTCGATAGTACATCGATAAATTTTTGATAGCAAATGTAACTTTTTGATAACGAATCGTTTACCTTTCAATAGCAAATCAATTAAGGTTTCAATACGAAACGATAAATCTTCGATAACAAATTGATAATTTTTCGATAACAAACTAATAACACTTCGATAGAATGTGAACTGTCCTTGCCAGGACCTGCTTAGTTTCCCAGCTACTTATGGCTTCCTTAGTATGTGCCTTGTTAACCACAGAATGCTGCTATAGCATTCTGCTTGGCAATGTAGTCTGCCTGTCCGTCACTTTCATGTCCTTGATGCACGGAAACCCATCCAAATAAAACTTGGTTTTGGCCTGCAAATCAGTTAGGACTCCTTTGCATTCACTTACTAGCTTAGGAGTAATTGTAAGGCTGCCTGACTGCCTAAAGAGGATACTTCTCGAGGATAAGCGTCATCGATGTCATTCTCTACCGCAGACTCCTGTTGCATGAACTTCTGCTTGAAAGATATTGCGGTGGCATCCCATTAGTATCGATTTCTTGTAGTCATCAACATTTGATCCATTCGTGAACAACGCTATACTGCGTCCTTTTTACAACTACATAAAGTAGGTTGTTGTTGAAACGACAATCACGCTTCTCCGAGTGTTGTGGAGAGTGCCATGGATGTGAGCAGTTCTATGGCGAATAAGAAATAGATATTTTCTCCTACTGGCGGAAGGCGAAGTCAAGCACCAAGTTAATAGAGCTGGCGCTTAGGCTGTACATGAAGATAAATGGACTACTTGCTGTTTGAGGTAGCTCTGTAGGCCATTATGGAGGGTTGAGCATTGGAAGAAGGCCCATTATGATGAAATATATGTACGACTTTAAGATTTTGTAAGCGGTGAGACCTGTAGGCGACTGCAATGACCTGAGGACAAGTCAAATTTGACTGTCATATCACTGCATTTTTCAGGAAGTATTTGTTGAAAAAAGCCTGAATGTGAAAGCTTAAACTCTTCGGCTTCTCAACTGATTTTATACTATGGTAGTTGTCTTCTATTATTAATATTTTGCAATTTATGAAATCCTAAATAAAATCTCGTCATTACGACGTAATTAAAGCTTAATTATAGTGTCACATTTGCTGCATTTATCTCAAAATATTTATTTAAATCTGTGACAATTTTTTATTTAATCTTTAAAAACTCATTCTATTTAGTGCTCAATTTGTGTTAAATTATGGCATACTTATTGTCATGGCTAAAACAAATGTGGTTTGTTAATGGAAATTGGCCTGTAGGAAATTAAAGTGAAACAAGAAACCAGCGAGACCTGCTGGAATTTTTTTTATTGTTTTATTGCATTCACTTCGAGTTCATTAACGTACTTTAAAATTTAAAAATCTCTAAAATAAAACCAGACGCTCCTAAAAGTATGCAATATTTCCAGTATCTGTCATGAGGTCATCGTTCTTGCATCTTGGCAAGCCAAAAAAAAAATTATAAAACAAAATTTAACTTTGTCTTCTCCTTCCTACACGTTTCTATGCGTTCCCATCTTCTTCAGGGAGTCTAGTTTTTATAGAAAAATGAAAGCAGCGCCTTAAATTGTTGGTTGTAATCTGCATTTTTGTTAATTACCCGCCTTGCTTTTAAATAAAATCTAGCCTCCCTGCAGAAAATCTGAAAGCATCGAAATGCGTAGGAGCGAAGAGAAAGTAATTCGGATTCCTGTTAAGTTTATGTTACAAAAGGAAAATAGAACTCTTGCCTCTATGAAGTGATCTGTATGGAAAAAATTTGAAATAGTTAATATTTTTATATCCAGGTACTTGTTACAGAATCAATTTAAGTTCGGTCTAGCCCTCTGATATCGTCGACAAAAAATCGCCGATCTATACTGCTATCTGATTAGCCTAAAATTATGCAATATGTAATTATACATGTCACGTTGATGTCATACTACCAAAAAAATTCCTCGTACCCTGTTCGGTTGTGCAGCACTGCTAAGATGTTGAATGTTAATAAACGTGTAGGTTGAAGAACAAGCGATTCAGAAGGAAATTTTTCAACAGCCCAGTATTTAAAATACACTAGAACCGCTTAATATAATTAAATTTGAGAAAATTTAGTCCCAAGTCACCTTTTTTAATAGAGGCGCTTAAAATAAATTTTTTTTTTAATGTAAAAGCAAAACTAGTGAAAACTTAATTCTCGCAAGTTTTACTGAAAATTGACAACTCCTTACTATTGTTTAGTTTCTTTTTAAAACGTTGGGGACTCGTAACTGATCATGGCATAATTTTAGGCGCAAGTTCTTATAATTTGCAGGTAAAAGACATTCCGACAAACCTTTTTCAATTTCGGCCATCGTGTTTTTTTTGTTTCAATACGAATGAACATTGCTTTCTTTTTGACCCATTTTTTCATTCAGTTTTGTTGATTCTCTTTAATGTTGCCATGCTATAATGCAAATTTCACTTTGAAAATCCTTCAACAATTTAATACTCCATAGGGATGCGTAACACTGAGTATATACAATTTATGTGTATTCAAAATTTTCTCTGTGTACCTCTTAATGTGTGAGCGGTAGTAAATTGTGCTCCATTTGGGAATGTCAAAATGAATAAATTTGCTAATTTTTTTAAGCCAGTATTGGCAAGTAAACTCATATAACTCCGTATAAGTACCCAGTAAACATTTTGGGAGTAGTACAAATTTATGTGACGTATATGAAAGTTTTGACTGAAGGTTTTTGGAACACTTACATTAGTTAAATAGTAGCATTCAAGTGTCCTTAATATATGGAAGCTATGGGTGTAAAAAAAATAAAGAATTGTATGTCTTATATGAGTCGTAATTGACTCATATACGATACAAGGTATGATTACTATTCAAAGCAGAAATTACACTATGAACACAACTGTCTCATTCTGTCCGTTAAATCTAAAATAGATAAGAACAGAGTAACTGGAAGTAGCTATATCTCAACTGTACTAATAATGTAGAAAATTATCGGTCTTTTCATATAATTTTTGTACTTAGTTCTACAATGAGTATATAGTCCATATCTAGCCGTTTCAGAGCCTCAAAAGTGACTCAAACTAGAAGTTCTACCCGAGCGCTATGCGGCTTCAGCTGTCTGAATGCGAATTGTATCCTAGAGGAGTCACATTTGATGCATATTTATGATCTTATAGTATATATATGTATATATAGATATATATATATATATATATATATATATATAGGTTTTATATACGCAGCTGAGCAAAGCATACTGTAAAGAATTTAGGGAAACTCCGCTTATTTTACACCGTCTACTAACGTTCGTGTCGCTAAACTGTTTAATAAATAACTCCAATATTCAATAGCGTGCTTAAATCAAACTGATTGGTCGTGCCTCAGCTGGTGCTGCTTTTATACTCTTTGGTTTCCTCGTTGGCATATCTCTAGGCGTTTCTATTTCTAGAATTTACTACTTGTTTACCAGCTATAAACTTATCAGCTATAACTATATACACAATTATAGATTCTCGCATAGCCATATGTGCGTGTATATGTGAGTGATACTTCCACCGATGGTTGCCTACTTTTGGGAGTATCTCAGATATATGCATGTGTTTGTGCGTTTTTCTCCACTGCTTGTATGGACATATGTGAAGACATAATGATTGATTTGTTTATGTGCACACAAGTCACTGCTTGGTATCGGCTTAGAGATGATAGTATCTCTTAGTGTTGCTAATATTCGTCACACTGCTCTCCACCTAAGTCTGAGCGTCCAAATGTACCACCTTTCTATTTCGTGGTTTCGCAATAGTTTGTATGCGGTAAATGGTTTCACTGATCTTCTTCACAACTTTGTACGGGCCTTCCCAACTGCACCAAAATTTGGATGGAACACCTTTCCGCCGGTGAGGGTTGTATAGCAGTACCAAATCTCTCTCCCGGAATCTTCCGAATTATTGTTCTTTTCGTACCTTTGTTTCATCCTAGTTATCATTATCCTGATTCGTTTCCTCGCATTTTGTTGCTTGGCCAATGAACTACTTCGTAGAGCTTGCGCTTGACGGATTGCCTTCGCATAATCAGTGTCGTTCCCACGTTTCACAACAGTAGTGCACCCTGGCTTGAAACTACCCTCGCATTCTTTCTGGGAAATTTTTTCCTTCGTTTTTGTGCGTCCATTTGGTTTTGCCAATGCCAGTGCTTCTCTCGCAGGTACCTTTGATATCGCTTTATTTGGCTCATTCGATCCATCAACCTTTGCCAGATCTACTGTCTTTGACTTTGGTGGTCTTTGTCCAATCGCCTCCACCAGCAATTGCTTACTGCCGAACCCTTTCTCAAAACTGAAGTTGAGTGATATATCCTGGTTCTTATAACGCATAACTCTTCTCTGCATATCGATCCTGATGTCATGGTCAACTGAGAAGTCCACTCCCAATAACAATCTCCGCCACAAAGAATTTGTGTAGAACCGTGACCTTACCAATTAAGACTTCACATATCACTTCTCCCTGGACTTGGTTATACTCGCCAGTGACCGTACGCAACCTTGCTCCAGGTAATGGCTTTACTCTCCTGTTGACCAAATCAAATCGTATTAAGGAATGAGATGCGCCCGTATCTACAGTCAGTACACATTCCTTGCCATCCACATTTCCTTTGACGGTAAGACTGTTTGATTTCCTTCAAATTTGCGACACAGATATCACAGGACATTCAATAGTTGGAGCTATCTCTCGACTTCTACATCTGGCTCGCTCTTTCTCATCCCCTCCAGCTTTGTTATTAAGATCACCCATGCTATTGAAACCACTAGGATCAAGATCGCAATCACGTGTAATGTGGACCGGTCTTCTCGCCTTTGAAGCATTTGATAACTCACCCCGCTTTTGCGATCCTTTCAGCGCCTCCAAACAGATTGGCCTTTCTACCGCCACACGGCGTGCTTTGAATGCTGGCTTACACAGAAGCGATGCTGTTTCCTGAACTAGAGCATGTGATACCGTTTCTGTGAATGTAGGTTTTGGGTTTGCGTATGTCGCTCTCTTCATTTCCACGTCCCGTATGCCATTTATAAAGCTCTGGATTTCTACCCTTTCGGTGTATTCCACGGGTGCGTCCACATTCGCTAACTCACGACGCAAACTCTTGCAATGTTTCACCAGGTCTCTGGAAGCGAATCAGTAACTCCATTTGGTATATCCGTCTCCTATTCTTGATTCCGTATCGCCTCTCTAGTGCTCCCATCAATGCTTCATAACTGTTACGTTCGTACTCTGGGATGGTCTGTAAGATTTTCCGCTTCTCTAACTGAATCTTAAATACCTGGAAAGGAACAGAACCGTCAAAGGATGGTGTTTTTACCTTTGGATTACTCGCTGGAACAGCTGGGCGATTTAGTTGCAACTGCTCCATGCGACCTTCCAACGCTTCTATATCGGCATCAATATTGTCCTCGAGTTGTAAAATTTGTGCATCCCGCTCGTCGAGTTTCGCTAAGAGCTGCGATGTTACCTGTTCCGAAATTTGTACCGACATTTCAGATATACATACGTGCATCTTGCGCTTCCAGTTGAGGTGCCATATATGTCTTCTGTTCCTCTAATTGTGCTTCAATCTTCGATGTTATGCGTTTCTCCTGTGATTCCAGTTGAGATGATATTTGCGACGACATTTCTGAAAGGCGTGCCTCCTGTGCTTCCATCTCGGATGTTATACGTGTCTCCTGTGATTCCAGTTGCGATGACATGTTGTTGGATATTTGCGATGACATTTCTGGGACCTTAAAAGAATATAACAAGCAATGTCTTTGCGAAAAATATTGTAACGAATTTACTGCAAATCCTCTTATTTGCAATCCTCTGCTAAGTTCGAATCACTAAACTGTTGAATAAATAACTCCAATATTGAATAATGGAGAAATGGCCTTTATTAAAGTACTTCACAATAACACTTATACTTTGCTACTAGCTGGCTTATTAACCAAACTGATTGATAACTCAAATGAAACTCTACTATTGGCCGCCAGATCGCGTGCTTAATCAAACTGATTGATAGCTCAACTCAAACTGAATTACAGCGCCTCTACATCTGTCGCCTTTTATAATCTTTGGTTTCCTCGTTAGCATCTTCTAGACGCTTCCAGAATCTACTAGTCCAGTAGCTCTCAAACTTCTCAGCTGTAACTACAATTGCACAGTTTTATAGTTTTTCTCATTGCATACTTATAGGAGTATCTCAGATATATGCATGTATTTGTGCATTGACTCTCTGCTGCTCGTACATGTACATGGTACATATATGTGTATACATGATTTGATTATTGACGTAAATACTGCTTAGCATGGCCTTAGTGATGGTATAGCTTAGTGGTGCTAATATCGGTGACAATATATTTAAATAAATGCTATTTTACTTCTCAAGTGCAATCACACTAATAATAAGTAAATCATAATTTTAAATGGGCGTGGCACCACCCCTTTTTTGATCAAGCATTTTCTCACGTTTCAAGAGCTTAAACACGAAGACCAGTTTATGTATCTTCAGTACACAGTACAGTAACTTCTAACATATTTGACAAAATTTGACGAAATCGGATAGCGAATACGTCCACTTTTATATAGAAGCGGTTTAAAAGACTACAGACGCAAATTATAGACTAATATTTGCTTAAAACAATTTTACATCTATGCCGTTTTACTTCTGAGTATTTATTGTTCGGTTACATGCTTGTTATATAAAATAACCTGTATATATAATATATATATAGGTTTGCTCAATGAAGTGTGAAGTAAATGGACTCAAGTATTTTGAACCACAAAACGTTCTCTATTCGCCGCTAAAATGATGGTAGAACTTCACAATATATTCGCGTACTCAACAAACTCACATACCCCTCAGTTCGTGATTATTTCCTTCTCGAATAGCTTTTTATTAACTTCTCGCTCGTCTGTGACACATATTCGTTGCGGCTGTATACATGTATATGTGCTATGTATCTAGCGTCGTCTTAAGGTGGCTGTGCTCGTAGTTGCTGCGCAACATATCCAATACTGTGT
The DNA here is from genome assembly GCF_040869045.1 of Eurosta solidaginis. Classification (NCBI taxonomy): domain Eukaryota; kingdom Metazoa; phylum Arthropoda; class Insecta; order Diptera; family Tephritidae; genus Eurosta; species Eurosta solidaginis. Next base: position 24,795,765 of record NC_090323.1, read on the forward strand.
ACATCTTTAGTATGTAGCAAGCGGCTACTATTTCTTCTACTTACATTGTTGTTGTGCAGCGTTAACTTACTAGCGGCATAGTAACATAGCAAACTTGCTAATATTTGCAGTATGAATTATGTCTCAAAGCAGAGCACATTGAGAGCTGATTATTGTAATGACCCGTTTATGGTTAGGAATGTTCATTGGGTTATTGCATCAATTCAAACTTCACATGCAAGCATTTGGGATTGCAGTATATATAGATACGAATGTGTTGTGTGCATGTGTGCCCTGTTTTACACAGACTAAAGTTGTGTTCAATAAATAACAATGGACTAACAAAAATTCCTGGCAAATAATTTATGTTTATTTTAAAGTATGTACATACACCTATATTTACTGGCTTTTTATTATGCAAAATTAATAAGCTAAGGGATTTGAATATGCCACAGTTGCATTGCAAGCCGATACAAATTTGTTCGTGTATGTCCAGTTACACTGTAATTATAACGTTTTTCCCCAACAAGGATTAGCACAAATTTAGGTTATGTTGAAATTGGAGCAACCAATTTGCGCTTGTTATGCTCATAAATGAGAGTGAATGTAATAATTGAGAGTGTGCACTCACACACACACATCTATATGATATGCAAAATGTCCAGAAATTAGCAATGAAAATGTATATGTTTTGTATGCAACGATTGGCATACATGAGTACATTCACACATGCACACACACACGCATGCAAACTTTATTCACAGTAAAAGCTAGAAGTTATAAATTTGGACTTTTGTTCACACAAATTTGCGGTTAGTTTAGCCGTAATATACAAGCCACAAATTGTATGTAAAATTTCTCTTTAAATGTTGATTCAACTTGAAAGCAAGACGCTTAATATTAATGCATAAATTAGAGTTACTATTTCAATGTATGTAGATTATATGTAGTGTGATGCGGTTGGTTGCAATTTGATAAATTTTCCCTTCGGTTGCCTGTCCTACTTAGTGCCCTTAATGTGTTGCAATTAGAGTCCGAAAAGTGAATGTAATTTACTTTCACTTGTAATCCAATGCTCTTACTTCAATTAAGATTTATTATCTTGTTTTTGTTGAAGTTGCATATGTTGAGTATATGTATGTGTGTACGTATGTATGCATGATTTGCATACATATAGGGATGGATAAACAAAAGTTCGTAAAATTTTTTTTTTTTGGTTTCAAAAGTAGTCCTACATCAAGTCGTTGGCATTACGCGCCCACTCATTGACTCATTGTAATCAGCCACCCACAAATAAGGAGAGTGAACCATGGCAGGCATTTCATTCGGTAGAGAATAGTGTAAACTTCTCAAACGGATTATAATGATTTTTTTTAAGTAAAATGATTTGTGCCTGAAAAAAGGGTATGCGTGTATAGCTAACTCAATATACAAAATATTTTGAATGAAAAGAGTGGAGGTTTTAGGTTTATTAGATTACTCATAACCAAGATATGAGTTATAAGATATGAGTCCATTAAACCCATTCCAAAGAGGGCACATATGGGGGAAGACTGCCTAGTACATCTGACGATGTTGTTGTTTCTACAAACATCGTTGCATATTTCATTTTAGAAACTCCCCAAATCACTGATCTCCATCCACTGATGTATAAAACCTATCTACCTTCATCCGCAACTTTAGCACCGATCAACTACCACCATTTGTCATTAACCATTCAGCCATTTATCGTTCTTCAGCTCTTCCATACTGCATGTGCTGGTAACATTGGAACTCATCGTTTCACCATTCACTATATATCATTATGCATCTACGACGCACCGTTTTCCACCTACCATTAAAGTTTTTACGATCACCTAAACCTACCGGTCAGTGTGGACACCAAAATTAGTCACCGATGCACCGGCCATTCTACCAGCAAAATTCGCTGGCAGCTTCCAGACTTTTCCATTGACTTAACCTCTATCAAAAGGCTTCCGTTATTACGCTACACTGTCGAGTTAGGGTGCGTTCCTGTTGCAGCCGCGAGGCTTGCATTACAGCTTTAACAACCAGCTTCGCCCTTCTACAACTTTTCATCACAGCATCAATATGTAGGCGGTACGGTGAACTCATCAATAAATGAAGAGGGAGCTCTTTTAGGATCTCAAGAGCGTATCAACTCTGCTTAATTTTTCTGTTGCTTTCTAGGAGATTTTTGTAGATAACCTAGCTCACCGTGCTTTTTAATACTCTGCGGGCTCCTCCTTCATCTACTTCCTGCAAGCTGGTCGCGGTTTCCCCTTTGAGTTATATTTACTAATTTTATTGCCATCCCTGTTTATCCTATGCAACTGTTTTGATCATTCTACCCATACCTCATTGCCGATTTTGCGTTTTAAAATGTTAAGTATAATAAAGAGTTGGGCTACAGCTTAATCTGACGGCAATTTCTAGGCTAGTTTAGATAATCGAGCTGTTTATTTTTATAGATTTATGAACCGTTATGATGATCTTCCTTTGGTACTGATCTAGATCAATCTATCGATTTTTAGAACACAGCTTGGCCACGACACGCAAAAATCACATATCTATCATAGCCTAGACCCAGCAGCCTTTTATAGATTTGAGCCGCTTATGCAGACAATAATTTACCCACCACCATCTAAGCTTCCTCCAACTCCTTCCTCGAAGCATACTTTATATTTTGTAGTTGGAACTGCTAGTGACGCAATGATACCAGCTGTTATTATAAGATGCCAGGTCCGTTTAATCGTCGTCTTCCCGGTCATATTATATAATTCTGTGCCCGTAGTTGTGTGATTTCTACATACTAGATTCTTTTAGTCCAAGAACGTCTTTCTAATCCTACAGGCAAAATACATGCAAAAGTAAAAGGTGATCATAGACGTTTCAACCTTCGTATATGATGCGCATTTCACTGACCTTTATGTGCCTGGGTATGCTGCCTTTTCGTCTACCAAAACTTAAATTGGTTGCTATACTTGCACGGCATTGGTATTTGGTCTTCTCCTGGTAACACTATGTATTTATTCAGCCTTTGCGAGGCTCTCACGGATCATCCAGTTCAACCTAACCTAAACTTGTTTGGAGCCTTCTGTCTGACTAGAGTTTATCGGTCGAATAACCGAATTATAAGCAACCAGAAACTGTTTTGATTATGCCATAAAATCTCCGGTCTATATTAATTTGAAGTCGAGAATGTTGCATCGTATTTGATATATAGGTGAGACCTCCGTTTTAACTTTGTTGCAGGCGCCTTCAATGTCGCAGACGTCTGCAAGTATGGAGTCGCAGTAGTTAAAGACTTATCGATCACTCTAACTATCCCATGAAGGGCGATTTCGTTAGACATATAGTGCAAAGTACATGCGGTGGGAGATAGTGTTATCCCCTGTATGCGGAATACAAAGCCATATCCAATATTTTGAAGGTAAAAGAAGAGACACTTGATGTCTCGCATTCCTTGGACTTTAAGAGTCACATTGAAGAATTATCACTTTGCAGAACTTTCTTCAACATGCTCGCACACATTCCATAGGCAAATTCCTCAGCACTGGACATTTAGAAAATTTTTTTTTTTAGTGAAAGTGTTTCTTTTTTGTGTTATTTCATTATTCTTTATTTAGTTTCCTTTCTTTTTTTGTTTTCATGCGCTTTACCTCCTACGCACTTATAACTTAGTTCGTTGATTACTTGTATGCTTGCCTTCTACGTTGCATTTGTTCCCTCTCTCTTCACCACTTCACGATAACAAGCCATTAACGCCGGCAAATTGCTTGTCATCTACCAGGTAATGCGTAAATTTCGACTCGTTTAACATAATCAGTCGAGTGTATGCTATGACGCAAAAAAAAAAAAAAATTACGCTCCGCCACATTTGTTGTCGTCGCATTTGCATGGTGTCAGACAAAAATGCTGCTAATTCGCCTACTACTCGCTTACTAAATCGCACCTTTTAGCGCTTCCATGAGCTCACGAATTCTGAGAGTTGTTTCATAAGGCGTTTATTCCAGCCTACGATATTTGTGTTACTTATTTTTTTTTTGTATTTACAGATTTTTTTTTACATTTTTTTTGTTGCATGTCGACTGTGGCTCGCATTATTTGTGTTGCACAGTGGTCTGTGTAGTGTAAATGCTCTTCAGTGCTTAAATAAAATCAACGATGTTAGCCCTGTTGAATCACGCAACTTGAACATTCTGGAATCAGAAATCTATATTTGTTAACAGTCCTGAATTATTTTTGTATCAAATCAAACGACCTCACTGAATTTCTGACTCTGCTTCCCTACCAAGGTGCCTGTTTTCAATTCAAGCCAGAAATGTGAAGTTAAAGAAAATCGTGGGAGAATTTCTTACCTAAGAATACTTTTCGCAGATTCTCATATTTCCAGTATTTGAGGAAAGACCAAGAAAATGCATTTTCTAGCATACGAAACCTTACCCAGCAGATATGTTATGGGTGCTTTTGATAAACGCTCTCTACAGGGTTTGAATATCGACTCGGACCATTTAATTGTGTCAGCGAAGGGACGCACGCAACTCTGTGTAGAAAAGAAAGTATACCCAATGAGCGGAGGAAAGCTTTCCATCGAAAAGCTGCGAATGAATCAGAGAGCTGTATTTGAAAAAGAGTAACGGAAAAGGAACTGTGAAGGAAGAAAAAGAGGTGAATTAAGCTCGAACGAAAAGAACGGAATAGGAAGACGAAATTGAGAAAAAAATACGTAAAAGAAGAAGAGGAACATGTAGCCAACAAGAAAGCAATAAAGAGGAAATTTCAAAAGAAGTAGGAATTTAACCTTGAAAGGAATTAAAGTGAGAAGCAAATGTAGGAAAAGCAGAAAGATGAGGCAAAATCTCTTTTACTAGTTTTGATGCCTTAGCTTAAAAATACCCTTTGAGGTCGGTCAAGGAAATGGGTAGCTCTTTCACGCATACGAATCAAGGTGGAGGAGTTTTTTATAATAATTTTATGGACGGGATATAGGCGAGTTATCGATTATTTATCGAAGTGGTTTAAATTTTTTGTCCATAACAAAGGTAACAGAAATAATATCGAAAAGTTATCGATTCATGTTCGAAAAGATAACGATTTTTTATCGAAAAAGTATCGATTAGTTATCAAAAGGTTTTCGATTTCTCTATTGATCGACATATTATGAAAAAATTATCGATTCGGGATTAAAAAGTTATCGATATGTTATCAAAATATTAACGATTTGTTACACGTTGGCAGAGAGTTATCGAAGTTGTTATGAACGGAAACCGATAAAGCTTAAATATAAAATCTAGGACACATCTCTAACCCAACGATAACAAACGGCTAAGAAACCAATAAAATGCCGATGACACGGTGATAACAAGGAGATAAACCATTATTTCGACGGTATAATAAGTCGATAGTAAAAAAAAAAAATACCGCTGTAGATACGTACGCCTTTTAGTCTGGAACTCACGCGATCCCTTGAAGGTTTATTCACTAACCTATATGTATATCTCCGTAAAACTGGTACAACTCTGTAGCCTATATTCTTGCAAGAAAATACCAAACAGAGATCAAAATCATACCACTGTGCATGACTCAAACCGTTTCTCAGTTTCCGAAAAGTTTCTCAAACATGCTAGTAAGTAACAGTAATCGCCTCGTTGCTCTAAATGCACAATCTACTTATTTGCATATTTTGACTGTTATAGTCTGGTTCTTTCCCTTTTCCTTCTTCTTCCTGTACGAGGCTGCGACACATTTCATCACATTCTAGTCGATGTATGTGCTTCTGCTATAATTCGATATCCACGTTGCTGCCAGCATCATGTCTCTGATGTCTGTTTTGTGCCTAGTACTAGGAGAAGATATCTCATTCTGTTATTTCTTTGTTTCAAGGTTTTCATTTGCACATTTCGCTACACTTGGTAATGATATTGGCAAGACACGTGCAGTCAATTAGTTATCGCCATGCGATTACAAGTCAAAGTCATGGGTTGTACAAAGGTTAACCAAAAAGCTTGCTGGCATTCCGTAACGCGTGTTAAAATATTTCACTTTTGGATAAGTGGGGGAAAAAAGTTAGGTAAAGCAAGTGAATAGCAGGTGTTTTATTTAAAATATTTTTAAAAAATGGTTTGTTATCGGCTATGAGTCATCGATAACATTACGATAACAAACCGATAAATTTTTGATAAAAAATCGATAACTTTTTTATAAAAATTATATAATTTTTCGATACCAAATCTATAAAACATTGATGGAAAATGTATAACTTTTTGATAATACATCGATAACATTTCGATGCCAACTTGATAACTTTTGGACAGTAAATCGATAAATTTTCATTAAAAAATCGATAAAATTTCGGAAACAAATCTTAAATATTTAGTAAACCCATAACTCTTTGGAAAAAATCGAAAATTTTTCCGATAACAAATTGACAACTTTGCGATAGCAAATCAATAGTTTTCGATAACATATCGCTTTTCGATACACAATCGACCACTTGTCGATAATAAATCCATAACTTTTGGTTAACAAGCCGCTAACTTATCGATCAAAAGTCGATAACTAATCCAAGATCTTTGTTATCGATAGCTAGTTTATTAGACTTCGATAACAAATTGATAGCTCGGTCGATAACACACCAATCAGCACACCTAAATTATAATTTCAAGTTAACTTTGTTCAAATTAATGATACGCTGTTTATCAATTTTGAAAGTTTTTTCAAAATTCATAGTCGATTATTTTGATTTAGAGAAACATGTTCGCTAATTAAAGTAGTTCATTTTTTTAGGTGTGATTTTTTATATGTTTAAGCCCACTTGCAGATTTTTTTTTATTTCAGAGTTAATTTTAAATTGGTCTAAAATGCGCGAATACAAAAAACCTTTGTGTGTTTGTTCGCTGCGAACCAAACGTTAAAACACAGCCGTCAGAGAGAGCGCTGTAGCATATTTATTTCTCCGTCGCGGCAGTCGCGTGTCCCTGTACCCTCTTGGGAAGCTCCGCCTACCTCCGGCCGCTTGCGCCTTGCTGTACGGTGGCATGCCGTGTTTCTCGTTTAGAGCTTTATGTTATTCCCGCGTCAGAATTCTGCTTTTTTGGCTCTGAGTGTGGTTTCTCCTTTTTGTTTTCTCATCGTGCTTTCAACAGCCCAATACTCTTACAACGATTCTTCTTCCGAAGTGTGTTTGCGCACAGTTCGAAGCAGGGCCGGATTAACCCTCAACGGGCACTAGGCAACCATCAATTTGGGGGCCCTTTTTTCACGTCCGTTCCCTTCTTTTTTCGACTAAAAAATACAAACTTATATCTTTCATAAAAATTTTATTGCCACAATATAATAATATCAGTATAATTTTAAACATGTCGTTTTCGGCAAATTCATCAGTAATATCATCAATATCGATTTTGTTGAATAAATCTGACTCAATGCAAAGTATACCTAACATCTCGAGTCGCTCTTGTCGCGTTGTAGCTCTTTCAGCAGCTTCATTCTTTTTAATTGGGAGAAGGATCGTTCGGCAGAACAATTTGTGATCATTAATGTTAAAAAAATCCGAAGAGCTATTACTGTGCTACGAAATACATCGGCTAATTGATCTTCCATTAGAACCTTATGCAAATGACTATGAGTTTTTTGTGCATCAGTGTATCTGGACTTCACGTAACTTTGGGATTGTTTCAATGCAATGAAAAATTCTGCCAAATCTCTAGAATAAAAACGAACTAAGTTATTTATAGCTTCGTAGAGGTCTCCATGACTTAGAGAAAGTTGATGAGAAATGCAAATTTCTCTGAAACTTCCATATACACTTTCGCACGTCGTTTGATTTCACTGTGAAGATTGTCGATGACTTCGAGGCAACCTTTTATCCTAAAATCATAGCGAGGCGAAAATTCTACTTCTGCACTTCTATACCATTTTCGTCATTAGGTTGGTTTTTTCTGCGACGAGTACGTTTTACGATTTCTGTATAATATACACCAGGTAATAATTGTTTTGTTTTTTCTCGAAATCATTGAACTTTTCACGGAATGAAACTAAACTCTCTTCTAACAATCCGTAAAAAAACGACACGTTTGCAAATCTGCTTTTTCACTTTACTCACTGAACGCATAACAGTCAAAATAGAGTTCCATAAAATCAACATGAACGCGGAACAGGAAATATAGATCGCATTCTCATTCAAACTCAATATTCTTGCTTGCACACTTTTATACTTCCCGGACATGTTTAATGCGTTGTCATATTATTGTCCTCTACAATTTTGAATATCCAAACCCATGATGCAATTACAAGGTGACTGACGTTGGCAGCTTCTCTTTCTAATCCGCCATTTTGAACTTCCACTCTGAAACTCGATTTGCCTCTTTGCGAAACTACTTTTTCTTTCAGAGGAAAAATTGTAGTAAAAACCATACAAATTTATTTTCCTGGAAAAGTATGCAACGGCATCACCTTTTTTCTCCAACTCTATTTTGTGTTGACCTTTCTATCGTTCAAACTAGTGACATTTCTAAATAAGTGTATTGTTTATTCAACAAAATTATTTAAATTTGCCAAATTTTCGGCGTTAAATGATGGTGAGATATTTTATAATTTATATAATACTGATAGATATTATTTTAAATAAGTTCTTATAACTTTATTTATAGGTTTTGTTGGCGGCGATGCAAGAAACCAGACGCAAAGCTGAATGCAGCTGATTTGAATGCCACGATCCAAAATTGGCTTTAGAAAGAGGTAAAGAGCTGTGGGATTTCCTAAGTAAGGATGAGTCAGAAAAGCAAGTCCGCCCTGTGAGTTTGGAACAGCTTATAGTCATCTTGATGGTCGAATCGAAGCGAAAATAGTTACAGTCTCTAGCACCTCATCCATTACTTCATAGTCAAAGACAGAACGACGAACACGTGAATCCCAGGACAGTAGTGTTCCTGCTCTGCATATATATGGTGTCTACTGAGAAATATAATTCTTATATAATAAACATCGAGTTTTATTTTTGCGTTATGCAATGCATATGCACTTTCTTTATACATTTGGAAACGTTGCTAACCACTTGCAAAGGAGCTATGTTGTTTTTGTTCCAAAGTTAAGTAAATTATACTATTTGTATACCGACGGGCACATAAACGCAAACACGACGTGCGACCCATTACGGTATAGCCATGCCAATGCTGACACACCTTGGTGATGAGGGGGGAAGCTATCCGACGCACATTTTCAATTTATCGCTGAAGTATCCCCTGTATTTCCGGTTTCTTCGCCTCGAGCGACCTGGCACTATCACCGACCCTATCCAGGGCCACTCTGTTTAGGACGCGAAAGGAAGAGATGACGCAAATATTAGACTTCGCGTCGATGGTTTTACGTTATCGAATGTCATTCATCTAAAGATCTTAGGGGTAACGTTCAATAACAAAATCACCTTCAAGTCACATGTCACCCGAAATTGTATGCAAAGTACAATGCCGCAACAAAATTCTCAAGTTGCTTACCGGCAGTACATGGGGAAAAGATAAAGGAGCATTGTTAGCCACTTTCAGAGCAATTGGCCGGCCGCTCATCTGCTACGCGGCATCAGATTGTTGGCCTAGTCTTAAAAACAAACACTGGAAAAGGCTGCAGGCCTGCTAAAATTATGCGCCCAGAACTGTCACGGGATGTCTTCTTATGACCCCTGACAGCATTATATAGTATGGTAAAAGATCTCAGAATTAAAGAGCATAACCAAATGCTGAAGGGACATTTTTTGCTTAGTCACAAACCAGGAAACTCTAGCAAATAAATGCTTGATCTAGTCCCGCCTCCAAGAGGGTTAAGAAACATCTCCATAAGATGAGATCAGGCACCTACATACCAAGGAGCCCTAAGCAAAATCCATACAGAATCAGTGAACGCTTTTGTTGGGTCGCGGCCGGTGAACCACGTTATCAATATACACTATCTTATCCTTGCACAAGAAGAAAGCATACCACCAAGGGAGACCCGAAGCTCTCTTTGACTTTGGACCTCTGCCCACAGTTGGGCTATAAGCATATTGGTGGGAGGATAAGCATTTTGATACCCCTTCTCGAAACAAAATTTGGCATAATCAAATGTTGGCGGGACCTATACTATTAGTTTTTTTTTTGGGAATGTTTTTTTGGTAGAAATACACTCGAATCGCTTATGAAACCATTGTGGAAGGACGACGCCGTTAAGTAAAAATACTAAGCATTTGTTTCTAAAGTACTTTGAACTGGATACCAAAAATTTCGTTATAGTAAAAAGACACATTACCTATTTACCGCGGCAGTCGCTTTGGCCTATATTCACTTCTGTTTTGCTAAACTAGATTTAATACTATTTCACAAAACTATTTCTTCTCCTTTCTCTCATCCTTCGTTTATTATTGGAGTTTTCAAACTGAGCTGTCACTACATATATCACCTTGTCATGATCTAAACCACAGTCTTCAGTAAGAAACTTTAAAGTTTGATGCTCTACACTTTCACCAGTATGACCTTCCAACTGAAGAAAAGTTATAAGTTTTTTATTATTCAATATACTCTCCTTTCACTTCGATACACTTCTTTGCATGCTCATAAAATTTGTCAAAGAGTAGGAACCTTGTCTAGTTTGTCGGTCGTCGCCTTTTGAATGCGGCCAATTGAGTTTTATTTATTTGAGTAAAATTTATTTTCAGTTCTGATTATATTTTTCTTTCACTCTCTAGAATTTTATGTTTGCAAGAAAATTTTAGAAGTATTTTTCATTTTTCGGGGGCCCCTAAATCAGGCAAATGCCTATTATGCCTACCTGTTAATCCGGCCCTGGTTCGAAGCCGTACATGAATAGGGCGATATATAATAACAGCTTGTTTAATTTCCGCCCAGTATGTTAGTCGGGAGTTTAGCCTTACTCTTAAATATTTGGCTACCGCCCTTGATGTTTCATTTCCAAAACAGGGTTCAAAGCCAACTTCCGACGGCGTATGATTTTTTTTTGGGAGTTGAACTCTGTTTTTTCTGCTGCCAACTGAAATCCTCGCGAGTATAGCAACTCCATTGTGCATATGATGAACGGATAGAGTTTCATGCGTGTTTCTTTTACGTTTCGGGCTAAAATAACTTCAGCCATGTCGTCTGCGTACACGACTAAGAATGAGTAATCGTGCATTGAAATTTCATCGTTGCCGACGTTCCATAATTCAAGACAGAAAACAGTTCCCTATGCTGCTGCGCATCTAACTTGCGTGGTCAACCGACCTTCTGACGTTTGATAAATAAGGATTTTATCACTGAGATAGCTTCTGTTGACGCATGGAAGGTAGCACGAAACTGCTGCTTTTAGGCGGCCAGCATGTCTGCCCATCTCGCGCTGTTCAAAACGTTTCTTACATCCATTGGTGCAAGGAGAATAACTCATTTGGATTTGGCACTACGTCGCTGTGTTATTTCTATGCACATCTTTGATTGCGGCTAAAGTGTATTTTTAGGGCTTGAAGCCATGCTGCCTGGTCCTGCAACTTGCTCGGTTTTAGGAGCCTTTCAAAATTGTTTTCCGCCTGTGTCAAGCATGTATAGCTGCTGCTCTTTCGATGTTGATGCATTTTTGCAATTTTCTTAATGGTTTCTCTTGGTATTACTTCTGGTCCTGGAGTCTTATTGTTTTTTAGCTTCTTAGTGCAAGTTATAACTCTGCAAAGGTAAATGGCGCATAGCCAGTGTGTCCATTTTGTAAAAATTTTCTAGATAGCTGCATAGATACTCAGAAAATTTTCTTGTTAACGATATTTCGGTATTTCGACCAGGCACTGGAAAGGAGAGAGAGGGAAAAAGAAACAGAGAGAAAAAGAGAGAGCGATGAACGCGAAAAAGAAACAGGAACAGAGAGGGCACTATGACAGAGAGAGAGAGAGAGAGAGAGGGAGAGTGTAGGAAGAAGTAAAGGTAAACGGAGAGAGAGAGGTCACATAAGGGTGGAGAGAGAGAGCATGAGGAGGGGCTAAGACTGCAGTTTCAATGGCCATGTCTATATTTCGCAAAATACACAAACTTTCCCCAGTTTAAATGATCGTTAAATGAAAACTCATTTAGTTCTGTCCCGCTGCATTATTTTCAACTTATCAACTACGAATAAATAAATAATGTAATACTTCTTCCGTTTAGTATGCGCTTTTTTTCTTTTAAGTATAAGATTGCATATTCTTTATTTAATGAATATTTCACAGCGCATATTTTCTGTCGCCGCATTTCTTGAGCAGAAACTAATTTTCATTCATAACTTGGAAAAGTATGTCAACAATGAAAGAAAAACAGAACTAAAACATGAACACAGAAATAAATAAAATAGAGCAGAATGCAATAAGAATGCATGAATGCTCTTAAATAAAATAGATATTTAAAAGCAAAACAGAGGCGCTTAGTGGTCTTGGAAGCTGCAGACATAGACATGCATAGACGTTTTTTTGTAAAATTTTTTATGACGTGATTTTGTAACTTACTTTAGTACGATTTGCTGTGTTGTTGTATCAGACTATCTGGGTTGATTTTTTTGCGGTTTAAGATAATGGAAAGCGAAAAGTTAGATCGCAAGATCTACGTAAATTCAGTCTGCCGCAGTTGTTATCTTTTTTGTTGGATCTAATCTTGCGTGAGACAGCACCCCCTTAGACGAACTTTTTACCAGATTTTTTACTAATAATCCCAATGAAGGATATAGACATTTAAAAAAAATTGTTCATACAAAAATTTAAATATATGAACAACAATTCAAAAAAGATTTATAAAATAAGCACGTTACAAAAAAATCAAACAATCACACGCACGCATAATAGTGCCACGTAAAAAGACGGGTACCGGTGCGTACATGTAATATTTTTTTAATTATTTGTTTTAAAAGAGAGTTATTCATGGTAGTAGTTGTTTTTCCGTGGCCGCCGGTAACAAATTTTTTCTCCGCGGCTTTACGAAGTGCTTTAAAATTAGGCTCCCACTGATCCTGCATTCCGTCGAGTTGACTTGTGCCGTCATATAGCAGGTGTGGGAGTCGACTTGCGAAATCATTGGCAGTCTGTTTGAAATTGCAGTCTTTCGACGTCTAGCTTTTCTTGTTTTTTGTATTCCTTGCTTTTAGCCGCCCGAAGACGGGCGCATATTTTGGTTGAAAGGAGTTAATAATACGAGTCGATGTTAGGTCCTTGAATCATTCGCGCTTCTAAAACATTGCAAAACATTGGGCATGCCGTCCATCTATCACAGCGTGATCGAATTGATTACCTGTATTTCGTACTGGGGATACCCACATAGCTTAATATGTATCTTTATGCTGGAACCTAGTGTTCGCTATGACCATGTTTCTAGCACCAGCGAAGTCGATCAACCTCAGCCCGTTAGGAAGGTTTCGTTGTTGAGGCTGAACTTTGTGAGCGTGTGGCGGAAAACACTTTCTTTGCCCACCCTGGCTTTAAAGCTGCCAGGTACGACGTTTGTATCATGGTGGAGGACAGCGCTCATATGCGCGTTCTAGGCGCTTGTAGAATGCGTGCTCTCTTCACCGTTGGTGCATGAGCGCAGATGAGTGAGATATTAGACAATTTTTATTTTATGCATACACCGGCGTGAACACACCACCACAATCATAATCCCACCAATAATCGCAATTCCACCACAAATCCAACACCGCAACTGTACTTATTTGCATGGTTACTCCGTAAATGTTAAAATTTTCTCATCCATCGCATTTCCTAGATAACGGTGATGTCGGATTTTGCTTTCACGAATACATTAACCAGCCCGGTATCGGCTCTAATGCCATTAAGGGAACGGATATCAGTAAAGGGTTGTCTTCCTATACGAAGCCTTGTTATCTTTTTTCACTGGAGTGTGATTTTATGTGGCAGGTTCCAAGCACAACCCACTCGGCGGGGATGAAAGTATTACTTGCACGTTTATATAGCGAGCCGCTTGATCCAAGACATACGTCCGCTGCAGCCGCACTTTGTGGTGGTCGGTGGCTGCTGATGATGAAGTCCAGCCAGCTAGCCTTAAAACCGATTACGACGGAGTGGCCTTGTCAGATTGTCGCCTTTTCACACCAAACGGATGTTAAATGGCTTCCCAGCGAATAATTGTCCGCAAACGACCCAAGAAGTGAGCTACTTGCGTCGCATGCAAAATAATCACCCTGGCCATTCCCTGGTAAATGGCGATGAGAAGCTTTCCTCACATGCGTGAACTTCTCCACACTCCTTTCATATTTATCTAATCCCTTATACCCATGAACCGAATATAAAAATCCGAATTCTTTCTAGGAATTGCTTACATTCCAACACACTTACTAAAAGCGCGAGTAAAAGAGAATAAGACCGACAAAAATCAAAAAATATTATCTAGCTCTAAAGAGGTACTCGGATCTAAAAAATACCCGGTTCCAAAAAGCACCAGATTCTGAAAATTCTGACTAGATTCAAAACAGTACCTGGCTTTCAAACAACCCAGCCAACTGAAAAAGTACTCGGTTCTAAAGAATTATCCAGCTCAAAAAAATAAACGATTTTAGAAAAGTAGTTAATTGGTTCTACGAAATACCCGGCATCAAACAAGTAATTGGTTTTAAACTTCCGTTCATATCAGTATCCAGATACGAAAAAGTATCCGTTATTAAAAAAGTACTCGGTTAATAAAAAGAACCCGGTTGTAAAAAATTACACGGATCCTAAAAGGTACCCTAAAAAGTAACCGAATCCGAGAATGTATCTAGTACCCGGATCTAAAAATTTACCCGGATCTAAAAAAGTACCCCGTTCCAAAAAGCACCAGATTCTAAAAATTCCGACTAAATTCAAAAAGACACCTGACCCTTAATCGACCCAGCTCAAAAAGTACCCAATTCTAAAGAAGTATCCAGTTCAAAAAAATAACCGTTTTTAAAAAAGTAGTTAATTGATTCTACGAAATACCCGGCATCAAAAAAGTAATTGGTTGTAAACTTCCGTTCATATCAGTATCCAGATACGAAAAAGTATCCGTTATTAAAAAAGTAAAAAGTACAAGGATCCTAAAAGGTACCATAAAAAGCAAGAATCTGTGAATGTATCCAGTTTTGACAAAATACCCGAATTCTAAAAAGTACTCGGCTCTAAAAAAGTAACAGGATCGGAAAAAGCACCCCGTTACGAAAAAGTACCCTGATTCGAAAATGTACACTGATCCGAAAAGAACCCGATTCTGAGAAAAAAACTGGTTCTGAGAAAATGGTGGGTTCATATAAGTATATGTAAGTACGTTTGTCGATCAATGTTATCATAACTCAAAAAACACGACTTTTGAGTTAAGTAAGAAATTGGAAGATACGACATTCTTCAGAAACTCTCTGAGATAGGACGTTTTCTATATAGACTGATGAGCTATTCTATGGGAATTTACTTCAGAAATCCATAAAAAAAGTGAAAGAAAAGCAATTTCATTTATTTTGAGGGTAACCCTACCCATCAATGAAATGTGATCTGTAAGATTCTTTCAACAACTTGCGCGTCTTGTTCGTCAAATAATTGGCATATCACGAACTTTCCATAAGCTTGCGCCAAATAAGCAATTTAATAGGCGGACAATGTAAGCAAATACTGAGTGCGCAATTACGATTTGTCACAACGGCAATGAATTATTGACATTTTGTTTATGTTTAAGATCAATTTATTGTGACAACATAAAAAGAAAGAGGAGAAGGAAAAAGGAGAAGAAAAAAAAAATGAGAATAAGAAACTAACTCACAAAGCGCGACATTTGGCGGTCACGCCAAACACACAAATTGCCTACAATAGCGCGCTATATGAAGGCCAGGCCAGTCAACGGCCGCCATCGACCATTCAAACTTACTGCCCAATTGGAGCAGCCACTTTGCCTACTTTAAATCAAAGAAAAAGGCGAGTACAAGCACTACATATATCACCTTGTCATGATCTAAACCACAGTCTTCAGTAAGAAACTTTAAAGTTTGATGCGCTACACTTTCACCAGTATGACCTTCCAACTGAAGAAAAGTTATAAGTTTTTTATTATTCAATATACTCTCCTTTCACTTCGATACACTTCTTTGCATGCTCATAAAATTTGTCAAATGAGTAGGAACCTTGTCTAGTTTGTCGGTCGTCGCCTTTTGAATGCGGCCAATTGAGTTTTATTTATTTGAGTAAAATTTATTTTCAGTTCTGATTATATTTTTCTTTCACTCTCTAGAATTTTATGTTTGCAAGAAAATTTTAGAAGTATTTTTCATTTTTCGGGGGCCCCTAAATAAGGCAAATGCCTATTATGCCTACCTGTTAATCCGGCCCTGGTTCGAAGCCGTACATGAATAGGGCGATATATAATAACAGCTTGTTTAATTTCCGCCCAGTATGTTAGTCGGGAGTTTAGCCTTACACTTAAATATTTGGCTACCGCCCTTGATGTTTCATTTCCAAAACAGGGTTCAAAGCCAACTTCCGACGGCGTATGATTTTTTTTTGGGAGTTGAACTCTGTTTTTTCTGCTGCCAACTGAAATCCTCGCGAGTATAGCAACTCCATTGTGCATATGATGAACGGATAGAGTTTCATGCGTGTTTCTTTTACGTTTCGGGCTAAAATAACTTCAGCCATGTCGTCTGCGTACACGACTAAGAATGAGTAATCGTGCATTGAAATTTCATCGTTGCCGACGTTCCATAATTCAAGACAGAAAACAGTTCCCTATGCTGCTGCGCATCTAACTTGCGTGGTCAACCGACCTTCTGACGTTTGATAAATAAGGATTTTATCACTGAGATAGCTTCTGTTGACGCATGGAAGGTAGCACGAAACTGCTGCTTTTAGGCGGCCAGCATGTCTGCCCATCTCTCGCTGTTCAAAACGTTTCTTACATCCATTGGTGCAAGGAGAATAACTCATTTGGATTTGGCACTACGTCGCTGTGTTATTTCTATGCACATAAGCACATCTTTGATTGCGGCTAAAGTGTATTTTTAGGGCTTAAAGCCATGCTGCCTGGTCCTGCAACTTGCTCGGTTTTAGGAGCCTTTCAAAATTGTTTTCCGCCTGTGTCAAGCATGTATAGCTGCTGCTCTTTCGATGTTGATGCATTTTTGCAATTTTCTTAATGGTTTCTCTTGGTATTACTTCTGGTCCTGGAGTCTTATTGTTTTTTAGCTTCTTAGTGCAAGTTATAACTCTGCAAAGGTAAATGGCGCATAGCCAGTGTGTCCATTTTGTAAAAATTTTCTAGATAGCTGCATAGATACTCAGAAAATTTTCTTGTTAACGATATTTCGGTATTTCGACCAGGCACTGGAAAGGAGAGAGAGGGAAAAAGAAACATAGAGAAAAAGAGAGAGCGATGAACGCGAAAAAGAAACAGGAACAGAGAGGGCACTGTGACAGAGAGAGAGAGAGAGAGAGAGGGAGAGTGTAGGAAGAAGTAAAGGTAAACGGAGAGAGAGAGGTCACATAAGGGTGGAGAGAGAGAGCATGAGGAGGGGCTAAGACTGCAGTTTCAATGGCCATGTCTATATTTCGAAAAATACACAAACTTTCCCCAGTTTAAATGATCGTTAAATGAAAACTCATTTAGTTCTGTCCCGCTGCATTATTTTCAACTTATCAACTACGAATAAATAAATAATGTAATACTTCTTCCGTTTAGTATGCGCTTTTTTTCTTTTAAGTATAAGATTGCATATTCTTTATTTAATGAATATTTCACAGCGCATATTTTCTGTCGCCGCATTTCTTGAGCAGAAACTAATTTTCATTCATAACTTGGAAAAGTATGTCAACAATGAAAGAAAAACAGAACTAAAACATGAACACAGAAATAAATAAAATAGAGCAGAATGCAATAAGAATGCATGAATGCTCTTAAATAAAATAGATATTTAAAAGCAAAACAGAGGCGCTTAGTGGTCTTGGAAGCTGCAGACATAGACATGCATAGACGTTTTTTTGTAAAATTTTTTATGACGTGATTTTGTAACTTACTTTAGTACGATTTGCTGTGTTGTTGTATCAGACTATCTGGGTTGATTTTTTTGCGGTTTAAGATAATGGAAAGCGAAAAGTTAGATCGCAAGATCTACGTAAATTCAGTCTGCCGCAGTTGTTATCTTTTTTGTTGGATCTAATCTTGCGTGAGACAGCACCCCCTTAGACGAACTTTTTACCAGATTTTTTACTAATAATCCCAATGAAGGATATAGACATTTAAAAAAAATTGTTCATACAAAAATTTAAATATATTAACAACAATTCAAAAAAGATTTATAAAATAAGCACGTTACAAAAAAATCAAACAATCACACGCACGCATAATAGTGCCACGTAAAAAGACGGGTACCGGTGCGTACATGTAATATTTTTTTAATTATTTGTTTTAAAAGAGAGTTATTCATGGTAGTAGTTGTTTTTCCGTGGCCGCCGGTAACAAATTTTTTCTCCGCGGCTTTACGAAGTGCTTTAAAATTAGGCTCCCACTGATCCTGCATTCCGTCGAGTTGACTTGTGCCGTCATATAGCAGGTGTGGGAGTCGACTTGCGAAATCATTGGCAGTCTGTTTGAAATTGCAGTCTTTCGACGTCTAGCTTTTCTTGTTTTTTGTATTCCTTGCTTTTAGCCGCCCGAAGACGGGCGCATATTTTGGTTGAAAGGAGTTAATAATACGAGTCGATGTTAGGTCCTTGAATCATTCGCGCTTCTAAAACATTGCAAAACATTGGGCATGCCGTCCATCTATCACAGCGTGATCGAATTGATTACGTGTATTTCGTACTGGGGATACCCACATAGCTTAATATGTATCTTTATGCTGGAACCTAGTGTTCGCTATGACCATGTTTCTAGCACCAGCGAAGTCGATCAACCTCAGCCCGTTAGGAAGGTTTCGTTGTTGAGGCTGAACTTTGTGAGCGTGTGGCGGAAAACACTTTCTTTGCCCACCCTGGCTTTAAAGCTGCCAGGTACGACGTTTGTATCATGGTGGAGGACAGCGCTCATATGCGCGTTCTAGGCGCTTGTAGAATGCGTGCTCTCTTCACCGTTGGTGCATGAGCGCAGATGAGTGAGATATTAGACAATTTTTATTTTATGCATACACCGGCGGAAACACACCACCACAATCATAATCCCACCAATAATCGCAATTCCACCACAAATCCAACACCGCAACTGTACTTATTTGCATGGTTACTCCGTAAATGTTAAAATTTTCTCATCCATCGCATTTCCTAGATAACGGTGATGTCGGATTTTGCTTTCACGAATACATTAACCAGCCAGGTATCGGCGCTAATGCCATTAAGGGAACGGATATCAGTAAAGGGTTGTCTTCCTATACGAAGCCTTGTTATCTTTTTTCACTGGAGTGTGATTTTATGTGGCAGGTTCCAAGCACAGCGCACAACCCACTCGGCGGGGATGAAAGTATTACTTGCACGTTTATATAGCGAGCCGCTTGATCCAAGACATACGTCCGCTGCAGCCGCACTTTGTGGTGGTCGGTGGCTGCTGATGATGAAGTCCAGCCAGCTAGCCTTAAAACCGATTACGACGGAGTGGCCTTGTCAGATTGTCGCCTTTTCACACCAAACGGATGTTAAATGGCTTCCCAGCGAATAATTGTCCGCAAACGACCCAAGAAGTGAGCTACTTGCGTCGCATGCAAAATAATCACCCTGGCCATTCCCTGGTAAATGGCGATGAGAAGCTTTCCTCACATGCGTGAACTTCTCCACACTCCTTTCATATTTATCTAATCCCTTATACCCATGAACCGAATATAAAAATCCGAATTCTTTCTAGGAATTGCTTACATTCCAACACACTTACTAAAAGCGCGAGTAAAAGAGAATAAGACCGACAAAAATCAAAAAATATTATCTAGCTCTAAAGAGGTACTCGGATCTAAAAAATACCCGGTTCCAAAAAGCACCAGATTCTGAAAATTCTGACTAGATTCAAAACAGTACCTGGCTTTCAAACAACCCAGCCAACTGAAAAAGTACTCGGTTCTAAAGAATTATCCAGCTCAAAAAAATAAACGATTTTAGAAAAGTAGTTAATTGGTTCTACGAAATACCCGGCATCAAACAAGTAATTGGTTTTAAACTTCCGTTCATATCAGTATCCAGATACGAAAAAGTATCCGTTATTAAAAAAAGTACTCGGTTAATAAAAAGAACCCGGTTGTAAAAAATTACACGGATCCTAATAGGTACCCTAAAAAGTAACCGAATCCGAGAATGTATCTAGTACCCGGATCTAAAAATTTACCCGGATCTAAAAAAGTACCCCGTTCCAAAAAGCACCAGATTCTAAAAATTCCGACTAAATTCAAAAAGACACCTGACCCTTAATCGACCCAGCTCAAAAAGTACCCAATTCTAAAGAAGTATCCAGTTCAAAAAAATAACCGTTTTTAAAAAAGTAGTTAATTGATTCTACGAAATACCCGGCTTCAAAAAAGTAATTGGTTGTAAACTTCCGTTCATATCAGTATCCAGATACGAAAAAGTATCCGTTATTAAAAAAGTAAAAAGTACAAGGATCCTAAAAGGTACCATAAAAAGCAAGAATCTGTGAATGTATCCAGTTTTGACAAAATACCCGAATTCTAAAAAGTACTCGCCTCTAAAAAAGCAACAGGATCGGAAAAAGCACCCCGTTACGAAAAAGTACCCTGATTCGAAAATGTACACTGATCCGAAAAGAACCCGATTCTGAGAAAAAAACTGGTTCTGAGAAAATGGTGGGTTCATATAAGTATATGTAAGTACGTTTGTCGATCAATGTTATCATAACTCAAAAAACACGACTTTTGAGTTAAGTAAGAAATTGGAAGATACGACATTCTTCAGAAACTCTCTGAGATAGGACGTTTTCTATATAGACTGATGAGCTATTCTATGGGAATTTACTTCAGAAATCCATAAAAAAGTGAAAGAAAAGCAATTTCATTTATTTTGAGGGTAACCCTACCCATCAATGAAATGTGATCTGTAAGATTCTTTCAACAACTTGCGCGTCTTGTTCGTCAAATAATTGGCATATCACGAACTTTCCATAAGCTTGCGCCAAATAAGCAATTTAATAGGCGGACAATGTAAGCAAATACTGAGTGCGCAATTACGATTTGTCACAACGGCAATGAATTATTGACATTTTGTTTATGTTTAAGATCAATTTACTGTGACAACATAAAAAGAAAGAGGAGAAGGAAAAAGGAGAAGAAAAAAAAAATGAGAATAAGAAACTAACTCACAAAGCGCGACATTTGGCGGTCACGCCAAACACACAAATTGCCTACAATAGCGCGCTATATGAAGGCCAGGCCAGTCAACGGCCGTCATCGACCATTCAAACTTACTGCCCAATTGGAGCAGCCACTTTGCCTACTTTAAATCAAAGAAAAAGGCGAGTACAAGCAAAGTGCTTGATTTTCTTAATCGCCATGCAACCATAAACATTTTTTAAGTCATCAAAAAAAAAAAATAAAATAAAAATAGTTCAAGTAAATAAACGCACGATTTTTGTGGAGGGAGGCTTTGCGAGCGATCATCGCTGCATTTGGCTAAAGTGTTGCAGTTAAAGCGGCCTCTCACTTCTCGCTTTCAGTTTTTTTTTGTCTATAAAGCTTTTGCGATTGTGGTTTTTTGTATGCCACTGGAGGCCCAACCTCATCTGCAATGCTTGTACGCTGCAGCGTTGTCGCTGTGGCTAAATTAAATGTCAGCTGTGGATCGAATGACAGCTGCGGTTCAACGCCGTAATCGCGTTTGAGCAAAAGCGAATGGCAATGAGACGATATTTTATTACAATTTCACGTTTTTCTGCTTCTTCTTCCACGTCTTTTTCACTTTATTAATCTTAAGTAAATTTTTGTTTGTTTGTATACGAGCATTGTGCAAAAAAAATATGACAGATCAGCGAAAAATATCAACAAGCCTTGCATTTCTGCGACAATTTAAAGTATTTTTTGTTTTTGTTTTTGAAACGTGAGTGCGCCGTTAAATTTCTTTTTCTTTTCTTACGGTTTGACTTGTGTTCGTATCGGCATTGCCATCACTGAAACCGTTAACGTTGACATTTCCTTGCCATTGCGATTTTAGCCTGAAATAATTTCTTTATGTGCTCTGCTTCTTGTCCACGTCTCTGATTGCGGCATCTTGATTGCTGCCCCTATACGAGCATTTTATAATGACATCGTTTGGAATGTGTGACAGAGTTTGTGATTTTATGGCGCTGATATGCGTATAAAATTGGAGTAATTGAGTCAATAATAAAAGCAACAATAAATAATAAAACAAAAAAATAAATACTAACAACAATAACGAGCACCATTTGCATGCTTAATTTTGCTTATTTTTTCCAATTTGCTGTTTGAGTGCCAGTGGTAGAGGGCTTGGCTTCGCTCGCGAGAAACCTGTTATTTTAACGGTTTATCATTTGATGCAAATTGACAGCAAATTGAAAATTTAATCAATACTTGTTGTCGAAAGATGAGTCAAAATGTATTTAATTTATTCTTGTGAGTTGCATAAATCCGTTAAATGGACTAATTGCTTGTCAATCGTTGAGCGTGCAAAGACGAAGCTTTAGGCCAACAGCAAGACGGAAGACAAGGCAAAAATTTACACCAACAGCAAAACGACCAATATGATGAGTTATACCAACAGCAAGAAGAAATCAAAGACGCAGAGACCAACAGCAATACGAAAGTCAAGACGGAGGTTAAGACCAACGCCAAGACGAGGTTCAACACCCAGACCAAGACCAACACCAACACTAAGACCAACACCAATGCCAATACCAATACCAATACCAAGACCAACACAAACACTAAGAGCACGAGCAAGACCAAGCCCAAGATAAAGACCAAGAAAAAGGCGATAAAATAGGTGTAGATGCAGACCAATATAAATACGAATACTAAGACCAAGACCAAAATTCAAGATTAAGACCAATACCATTACCTAAGCTAAGAAATGGACCTATACTCAGAGCAATCCCAATATAAAGGCTAGTGCCAAAACGAAGACCAATATAAGGACAGGCCCAAGATTTAGACCGAGACCAGGACCAAGACCAAATCTAAGACTAATAGCAAAAAAATTTGACTGTGAACAAAGCCGTTACCTGAACTTTCGAGAGCTGGGAGTTATCTAGAAATAGAAACCTCAATACTGGTTGTTGTTATAAGGGTACAACCATTCGTGGTTGACTTTATTGGGCACTGCAGGTGTTACAGTCTATAGCGGGATCTGAGAACTATTCAGGAATTGCATTTTTTATATTGTTCCTGTGTTTTCTTAACACATTTTTTATATTTATTTTTAAATATTTAAAGTTTTTTTTTATTTAAATTTTTGATTGTCAATTTTTAATCATCAATAGTTTCATTATTTATATAATTTTTTTCCAAAAGAATTTATTTAAAATTTTTAATTTCAAATTTAATTTCAGTTTTTTTTGTTTAAAATTTTTTTTTTTTTTAATATATTTGACTGTAAGCTTAAATTATTATTTAAATTTATTTAAATTTTTTTTATTATTTTATTTTTATTTTTATTTTTCTAAGTTTATTTTTATTATTTTTATTTTTTTTGCTTTAAGTTTTTTTTATACTCAGTTGAGCAGAGCTCACAGAGTATATTAAGTTTGTTTGGATAACGGTTGGTTGTACATATATAAAGGAATTGAGATAGATATAGACTTCCATATATCAAAATAATCAGGATCGAAAAAAAATTTGATTGAGCCATGTCCGTCCGTCCGTCCGTCCGTCCGTCCGTCCGTCCGTTAACACGATAACTTGAGTAAATTTTGAGGTATCTTGATGAAATTTGGTATGTAGGTTCCTGAGCACTCATCTCCTCACTCCGATAAAGCGACGAAACTTGGTAGATGAGTTGAACTTATGACGCAAAATAGAAAATAAGTAAAATTTTGGACAATGGGCGTGGCACCGCCCACTTTTAAAAGAAGGTAATTTAAAATTTTGCAAGCTGTAATTTGGCAGTCGTTTAAGATATCATGATGAAATTTGGCAGAAACGTTACTCCTATTACTATATGTACGCTTAATAAAAATTAGCAAAATCGGAGAAGGACCACGCCCACTTTTAAAAAAAAATTTTTTTAAAGTAAAATTTTAACAAAAAATTTAATATCTTTACAGTATATAAGTAAATTATGTCAAGATTCAACTCCAGTAATGATATGGTGCAACAAAATACAAAAATAAAAGAAAATTTAAAAATGGGCGTGGCTCCGCCCTTTTTCATTTAATTTGTCTAGGATACTTTTAATGCCATAAATCGAACAAAAATTAACCAATCCTTTTGAAATTTGGTAGGGGCATAGATTTTATGGCGTTAACTGTTTTCTGTGAAAATGGGCGAAATCGGTTGATGCCACGCCCAGTTTTTATACACAGTCGTCCGTCTGTCCTTCCGCATGGCCGTTAACACGATAACTTGAGCAAAAATCGATATATCTTTACTAAACTCAGTTCACGTACTTATCTGAACCCACTTTACCTTGGTATGAAAAATGAACGAAATCCGACTATGACCACGCCCACTTTTTCGATATCGAAAATTGCGAAAAATGAAAAAAATGCCATAATTCTATACCAAATACGAAAAAAGGGATGAAACATGGTAAAGTAATTGGATTGTTTTATTGACGCGAAATATAACTTAAGAAAAAACTTTATAAAATGGTTGTGACACATACCATATTAAGTAGAAGAAAATGAAAAGTTCTGCAGGGCGAAATAAAACACCCTTAAAATCTTGCCAGGTATTATATATATAAATAAATTAGCGGTATCCAACCGATAATGTTCTGGGCCACCCTAGTCCACATTTTGGTCGATATCTGGAAAACGCCTTCACATATACAACTACCACCACTCCCTTTTAAAACTCTCATTAATACCTTTAATTTGATACCCATATCGTACAAACTCATTCTAGAGTCACCCCTGGTCCACCTTTATGGCGATATCTCGAAAAGGCGTCCACCTATAGAACTAAGCCCCACACCCTTTTAAAATACTCATTAACACCATTCGTTTGATGCCCATATTGTACAAACAAATTCTAGGGTCACCCCTGGTCCACCTTTATGGCGATATCTCAAAACGGCGTCCACCTATGGAACTAAGGATTACTCCCTTTTAAAATACTCATTAATACCTTTAATTTGATATCCATATCGTACAAACGCATTCTAGAGTCACCCCTGGTCCACATTTATGGCGATATTTCGAAAAGGCGACCACCTATAGAACTAAGTCCCACTCCCTTTTAAAATACTCATTAACACCATTCGTTTGATGCCCATATTGTACAAACAAATTCTAGGGTCCCCCTGGTCCACCTTTATGGCGATATCCCGAAACGGCGTCCACCTGTGGAACTAAGGATTACTGCCTTTTAAAATACTCATTATCACCTTTCTTTTGATGCCCATATTGTACAAACAAATTCTAGGGTCACCCCTGGTCCACCTTTATGGCGATATCTCGAAAATGCGACCACCTATACAACAACCACCACTCCCTTTTAAAACCCTCATTAATACCTTTAATTTGATACCCATATCGTACAAACACATTCTAGAGTCACCCCTGGTCCACCTTTGTGGCGATATCTCGAAACGGCGTCCACCTATGGAACTAAGGAATACTCCCTTTTAAAATACTCATTATCACCTTTCTTTTGATGCCCATATTGTACAAACAAATTCTAGGGTCACCCCTGGTCCACCTTTATGGCGATATCTCGAAAATGCGACCACCTATACAACAACCACCACTCCCTTTTAAAACCCTCATTAATACCTTTAATTTGATACCCATATCGTACAAACACATTCTAGAGTCACCCCTGGTCCACCTTTGTGGCGATATTCCGAAAAGGTGTCCACCTATAGAACTAAGCCCCACACCCTTTTAAAATAGTCATTAACACCATTCGTTTGATGCCCATATTGTACAAACAAATTCTAGGGTCACCCCTGGTCCACCTTTATGGCGATATCTCAAAACGGCGTCCACCTATGGAACTAAGGATTACTCCCTTTTAAAATACTCATTAATACCTTTAATTTGATATCCATATCGTACAAACGCATTCTAGAGTCACCCCTGGTCCACATTTATGGCGATATTTCGAAAAGGCGACCACCTATAGAACTAAGTCCCACTCCCTTTTAAAATACTCATTAACACCATTCGTTTGATGCCCATATTGTACAAACAAATTCTAGGGTCCCCCTGGTCCACCTTTATGGCGATATCTCGAAACGGCGTCCACCTATGGAACTAAGGATTACTCCCTTTTAAAATACTCATTAACACCTTTCATTTGATACCCATATCGTACAAACGCATTCTAGAGTCACCCCTGGTCCACCTGTATGACGATATCTCGAAACGGCGTCCACCTATAGAACTAAGGCCCACTCCCTTTTAAAATACTCATTAACACCTTTCTTTTGATGCCCATATTGTGCAAACGCATTCTAGAGTCACCCCTGGTCAATCTTTACGGCGATATCTCGAAAAGGCGTCCATCTATAGAACTTAGGTCCACGCCCTTTTAAAATACTCATTAATACCTTTCATTTGATACCCATATCGTACAAACGCATTCTAGAGTCAACCCTGATCCACCTTTATAGCTATATCCCTAAATGGCGTCCACCTATAGAACTATGGCGCACTCCCTCATAAAATACTCTTTAATGCCTTTCATTTGATACACATGTCATACAAACACATTCCAGGGTTTCCCTCGGTTCATTTTCCTACATGGTTATTTTCCCTTATGTTGTCACCATAGCTCTCAACTGAGTATGTAATGTTCGGTTACACCCGAACTTAACCTTCCTTACTTGTTAAGTTTGTGCTTTATTTTTATATTTAGTTGCATTTATATTTTAAACTTATTTTTTTTAAGTTTGTATCTATTTAAATCTGAGATTATTTTTTATTGTCAATTTTTAATCATCAATCATTTTATTTTAACATATATTTAAATAATTTTATTTCAAAATAATTTATTTAAAATTTTATATTTCTAATTTAATATCAGTTTTTTATTTTAAATATTTTTGGATTTGTTTAACTGTAAGTTTAAATTATTATTTAAATTTATTTTTATTATTTTGTTTTCTTAAAATTTTTTTAAGTTTATTTTAATTTTTTTTTTGTTGTTTTTTTTTTTTAAGTGTGTGCTTTATTTTTATATTTAGTTGCATTCATATTTTAGTCTTAATTATTCTTAAGTTTTACATCTATTTAAATCTGAGATTATATTATTAATTATTTTTCTTTGTTTTTAATTTAATAAAATAATTTTTTTTTATTCTTTTTTTTGGTTTTTCGTAATAATAAATTTTATTCGAAATTTTTTTTACTCATAATTATATTTATTTTTTCTTTTTATTTGTATATATTTTTGTAGTAATTTTTATTTTTTACTCGTATTTAAGGGTTAGTGGTTTTTAGTTTTATCTCTATGTATATATGAAAGTCTAAGAGTAAGTGTTTATTTTTTATTTTTTTATTTTTTTTCGTTACTTAAAATTGTTTTCTGTGGCTATTCCAAATTTCATTCATAAATTTTTTTATTTCAAAATAAGGCTTTTTAATTTCCTTTAGCTTATGCATGACTATTCAGTTAAATTTTTTTGCTTTTTTTTGTTGTATTTATATTTATACTCAGCTGAGCAGAGCTCACAGAGTATATTAACTTTGTTCGCATAACTGTAATCCTTAACGGCATAAACTAATCGAGATAGATATAGACTTCTATATATCAAAATGATCTGGGCGAAAAAATAAATTCATTAACCATGTCAGTCGGTCCGTTAAATACGATAACTTGAGTAAATTTCGAGATATCTTGATAAAATTTGGTATGTAGGTTCCTGGGCGCTCATCTCAGATCGCTGTTTAAAATGAATGAAATCGGGCTACAACCACGCCCACTTTTTCGATATCGAAAACTTCCAAAAACCGAAAAAGTGCGATAATTCATTACCAAAGACGGATAAAGCGATGAAACTTGGTAGGTGCGTTGACTTTATGACGCAAAATAGAAAATTAGTATAATTTTGGACAATGAGAGTGGCACCGCCCACTTTTAAAAGAAGGTAATTTAAAAGTTTTGCAAGCTGTAATTTCGCAGTCGTTGAAGATATCATAATGAAATTTGGCAGGCACTTTACTCCTATTACTATATGTGTGCTAAATAAAAATTAGTAAAATCGAATGACGAACACGCCCACTTAAAAAAAAATATTTTAAGTCAAATTTTAACAAAAAATTTAACATCTTTACAGTATATAAGTAAATTATGTCAACATTCAACTCCAGTAATGATATGGTGCAACAAAATACAAAAATAAAAGAAAATTTCAAAACGGGCGTGGCTCCGCACTTTTTCAACTAATCCGTCTAGAATACTTTTAAGGCCATAAGTCAAACAAAAATTTTACAATCCTTGTGAAATTTGGCAAGTGTGTAGCTTCTATGACGGTAACTGTTTTCTGTGAAAATGGGCGAAATCGGTTGAAGCCACGCCCAGTTTTTATACACAGTCGACCGTCTGTCCTTCCGCTCGGCCGTTAACACGATAACTTGAGCAAAAATCGATATATCTTTACTAAACTTAGTTCACGTACTTATCTGAACTCACTTTATCTTGGTAAAAAAAATAGCCGAAATCCGACTATGACCACGCCCACTTTTTCGTTATCGAAAATTACGAAAAATGAAAAAAATGCCATAATTCTGTACCAAATATGAAAAAGGGATGAAACATGGTAATTGGATTAGTTTACTGACGCAAAATATAACTTTAGAAACAACTTTGTAAAATAGTTGTGACACCTACCTACCATATTAAGTAGAAGAAAATGAAAAAGTTCTGCAGGACGAAATCAAAAGCCCTTGGAATCTTGGCAGGAATACTGTTCGTGGTATTAAATATATAAATAAATTAGCGGTACCCGACAGATTATGTTCTGGGTCACCCTGATCCCCATTTCGGTCGATATCTCGAAAACCCCTACACATATACAACTAAGGGCCACTCCCTTTTAAAACCCTCATTAATACCTTTAATTTTGTTATCTTAAATTTTATAAATTTAACAATTTTTTTCGTTCCAATGAAGTTTTTTATGTTTTTTTTCTTAGTATCATTCATAAATGTTTTTATTTCTTTCGTTTTATTTGTATACATGATTTTATAATTTTTTATAGGTTGTGCACAACTATTAAGTAATTTTTTTTTTTGCTTATATTTTTAGTTTTATCGCTATATAATTTTGAGTTAAATTTTTTACTTTTTTTTATTGTTGTACCTATTGCTGAATTTAAATTTAATCAAATTTTTAATTTTATTTCACTTAAATATTTTTTCATTTTTAAAGATTTCTATTGTTTATAATTTAATTTTGTTTTTACCATTATTTTTATTTTATATTTTGGATTAAAAAGTTTTAATTTTTTGTGTTTTTGCTTTTTTCTCGATTGAGTTAAAATATAATTTAGTTTGATTATTTCGTTTAATTTTATTAAGTTTTTATTGATGTAAAGCAAAATAGCAAGCCAACAATAACCCTTCTTCCTTTTTTCGGATAATAGAAAGGGATGCCATATTCATTATATCTATTTATTTATCTTTTTGCATTTTATTGCCATATTGCATTGAAATTATAATTTTTTGTATTTTCATTCGACTAAAATTTAAATTTATAAACCACGAAAAGTAAACACTCAATGTGCTCTAGTGTCACTTTTGAAATTTAAGACCTTACAGCAATATTATGGAAGCGAAACTTTTAACGTTCATAATTTGCAAAATTAAAAATAAATAAAAAAGCAGACTTCACGTAAGCTTACAATTTTTCAATATAAACAACAATACCAACCGAGTGTCATCCGAATGCCAAACTCATATTTCAGCATGAATTCAGTGGAAATTTATGTAAATAACTATTTGGATGAAAAAGAAAAACATTAACTGACTTTATGCTGTGAAATATGAATGTGGTCATATACATATGTATATGGGTATATGTATATGTTTTGGCAAGTATGCAGGCTAGTACCAGCATTAAATAGTGCATGAGTAGGGCTCTGCAGCTTTTGCTGATTGTTGACTCCACTCCTTTTGAAATGCGCAGTTTAACTATTGGTATGGGTTTCATTTAGATTAGGGTATGCTAGGTTCATAAGGAAATTAAATTTTTTTTAATCTATGTAAACACAAAATACTTTACAACCAGGCAAAAGAACTACAAAGCCATTCACACCCACTCTCCTTTCGCATTTCCTCTATTTTCAATTCCCTTTGTTGTTCTAAGTTGTTTTAGGTCAAATTCTCGATTATTTATTTTGTTTTCAATTTGCGCTCATATCACCCTAAAGTGCTGTCCGGCATACGTAGATGTAGCGTGAAACCCTGTACTTTAAAAATGTGTATAAATAATTTATTTTCATTGTTGTACCAACAAACAAAAGTACGTACCGACATATAGCAGCGAATAGAAAAATAGTAGTGTCCATATTTGTTAAATTTTCTCAAAAACATTATTCTTTTTTTATTTTCCATATTTTGTGAAAGCTAAGGTAAGGCTAGGTTGAACAGGCCGATCCGTGAGGACCACACAGATTGAATAAGCCCATGGGGTTACCAGAAGTTATTTATTGACCAAACTGGAAACCCCTATCAAAAACACGGACCTATGTTATGAAATAACTTCGTCCTCTTGGCAAATTCTAGAAGCTTTCTTGGACCTATGCCACTTGCTGCTTCTAGATCTGACAGCCGTGTCACTTCTTATAGCTGGAGTCATAGCCTGGCAGTGGCAGGGCACGCGCACATAACGCGCTTGATCGTTTCCTCCTGAAACCCGCACTTTCTACTTCTGCTATCACCGACCAAGCCCTATTTAAAGGCATGTGACGCCAGAAGGTGGTGACCAGTCAGAATACCCGTCATAAGTCTACAGTCCTCTCATTTTATTTATTAGTTTATGGTTGGAAGACCTGTACAAAAAAAATACTATGAATTTTGTAATTAACATCTGCAATACCCATTCTAAGAACGTTTTCCGAAAAATTCGATAAAGTTTTAAGAAAATATCGAATTTTTCATTTGCAGTTTTCTGAATATATTTCAGAATGTAGTTTTGTGGCCCAATCAATTTTAGTCTAAGAATGTAAAAGTTATGGATCTCGCAAAATTGACATTGATTTTTGACATTTTTTTTCGAAGGGCTTTTCAGATTTTCTTCGAAATAAAAAAAAAAAAATGTTTCACACTTTGTATGGAAGAAATTTAAAAAACTCTTGATAAAAAAAAATTTCAAAAATTAATGCGAATTTTGAGTGATCTATTAATTGTACTTTGTAAAGCTGCATACTAAAAAAATCCAGAGAAAACCAAATAACAAGTTCAAAATTTTTGAAAAATTTTATAGAATTTTTTCAAAAACGCTTTTGAGATCGGGTTGCATGGTTTGAGTTAGACAATTCATAGTAATTTTTTCATAATATATAGAAAATAGGGGAATCAAAGAATTGAGTTGACGAAATTTTTTAAACATTTCCGCTGCTATTTTTCTGTTCGCCGCTGTATATGCAATAAATGAGGCATGAACGGTTTGAGCTTTACAAATCGTGAGCGATGATTATTTATGTACTTGGTATGACAAAAGATAAACCAGCAAAAGTCATCGTAGTATAGATTATGATATGAGAGTTGCAATACTCTAAACAAATACATATAAACACACTTACACACAAGCACACACATTTATTTACTTACTTTGCTTAAAGTTTTTGCAACCATTTTTACAAAGCAAGTTGGCAGTTATAAAACTGCAAGTAGAACTTCCTCCAGCACTAACTCATATACTTGCATCTACTCTATATCGCTAGTTGTCGCTTTGTTGCCTTACACACACGAACACATGCGCACTTTCATCAAATGCAATTTGCGAATTTTCATTGTGCAAGCCTTAAGCTACCATTAGAATGCATTGTTGCACAATTTATATTAGAATTGTTATTGTTGTTGTTATGGTTACTATTGTTACTATTGTTAACGTTTATTTTGTTGCCACTGTGTCGCACTCCATTTGACACTCTTAAATGGCATGAATAACGAGCTACACAATGACGTGTGTCAAATGTGACAATTGCAACAACAACATCAACAACAAAACAAATATAAGATGTGACATAAAATGTAACAACAACAACAACTAACACAGAGTAAGGAAGAAATTTAAGCGCGCAATAAAGAAAAATGTTTACAGATGAAGATTGAGTGTTTAGATGGGTTACAATAGAATTGTGCATGATGTTGTGGGTGGGTGTTATGGCACGTGCAATTTGATAGCTTTTACGAGTGTCGCGAGATATGTAAAACAAACGGATAGAGTATTTCAATTTCAAATAAAATTGGGTGCTGTTGTGACCAGCGATAAACTGGAAGGAGGAGGCTTGTTACAACGCCAACCCCGGAGCACTTTCCTTTTCACTCCTTGGAATCGATAGCCAAACACAAGAGCAGTTTCTAGTTTAAAGGTACATTTGTAATCTTACAAAGGTGCCTTTATTGCGCTTATGCAATCAATTGTATACCATTGATCACAAAAGTATCAACATATGACTGCCATATCCAAAACTAAAGACAGCTTTTAAAAGATCTTGATCACATCGTAGTTTGTTTTGCAAAACCACCTTAATATGTAGCGATAGAACTCAATCCCTTTGGATAGTTAAGTAAAATGCTCTAATGATTTCTGAAATTACCTCCCGAAAAGACATCTTTATTCTAACACATATTCAGCAAGAATTGTAAAATTACTCGTTAAACCCTTTTTCAAACGTCTTTTGCTCATTTTCGATAATTTTTTTAGTCATGAAGGTAATGTCTTGTAATTATCCTCTGTCTCCTTACATAAATATTATATCGTCGGTCGTATAGAAGGCCAACACATTTCTGTTGTTCCCGTGGAAGGCCAGGGTAATTCGTTGTTCGCGTTTAAGACTAGCACCTTTCACGAACAACTGAAGCCTGTTAGTTTTCACGCAAATAATGAACTCTACTCGACTTCCACGCAAATAACGGATTATGCTAGTTTTCTACTCGAACATGGGCCATGTTAGTCTTCCATGAGATCGATGGTATGCATCTGGGGACAACCTTAGGACTATAACAGCAGACATAATAGGGCATTATAGACATAAAGTCCCATATAGCTTCTACGCTGGATTCAAGCTAATTTTCATCGGAATCCAAAGAAATAATAATAGCGCCGCCTGAAGAACCCTCGTAGCCACACGTAGCAGTATGCATTTATTTTAAATAAATATAATATATATTTAGTGCACCGAAGTATTGTGATTCAAGTCCTGGCCAAAGCAACATTAAGGGACAAATTACGCAAAACCCAAAGGATCATTTCTTCTCGTATGGATGGAAATTTGTATGATAAAAAAGCACTTATTCAACTCTGTGAGTGGAAGTAAACCTTAGAGCTTTTTGGAGATTGTTGATATTATTTAGTGGTGAATGTCTATATGAGTGGCTGCGATGCAACGGCGACATACAAAATCTGGCCCTAAACACTTCAGAAAAACTGTTTCCAAGCGGGGATGGCAGTAGTTTCGAAAACACTCAGATTGTATTTCTGCAATCAAAAGCTTTCTGTTCGGAAGCGACATAAAGCATGTAGACCCTGGCACGCCAAGTAAAAAAAAATGTAAACGGAGCGGGACGGAGTTTTATTTATTTGTTATTTATGTTAACGTTATTATTCTTATGATATTTGTTGGTGCCAAATACTTCGCACCAGCTGACTTGTGTTAGCGTTATAAATATTTAAATCACCATACATATTTTAGCGCTTATTTGACTGACGGTGCTTATTTGTAGGCCATATGTTGCCTATGAAAGGCTTGATTCCGAATAAGTATGAGTTTAGCTTACAGTATCCAGATCGAAGTTAGAAAATAGTTACGCGCGACTGCCTAGGGTGGCTGCCTTCCTCTACTGTGACCATTGTTCTAGTTCGATTGGATATTGTTCGAAACTACAGTAAAGTAAATTATGTTCTTATAGCAACCGAAATTTCTAATTTTGAACTCAAGAGTGTAATACTTACGACAGGTTATAGTTTAGTTATGGGTTTGGCAACTTTTTATTTTTTAAGCGCATACACCATGTCACCATGGGTTCGATATGGTGAGCACAGATTATTTGGAGGCTTCTGCCAGAAACTTAGTGCTATTTCGTCAAATATCGATCTTTTATTCCTTTGTGGTCTTTCTGCGCTGTAGGATGTCCATGTTTTCAGTAGGTCGTCATGGGTAATCTACTTCTTTACTTTTCGCGTAGTTTGAATTGACTAAAGGCCATTTCGTCGAAGAGTCAAAAGTAATGATACCCAACGTTTCAGGGGTCTAACTTTCTAACCATAACGGGGAGCTCTTTGCGGATGCCTCTTTCGGATTTGGTCGGTCGACGTATATTAGAACGAAAAAATTTGCTAATCCTATATAATTTTTCTAAGCTTTAAAGTTTTTTGATACATTTAATTTCAACGTCAACTTAGCCAGTGGCCAATAATAGATTTATGTGAGAGAAATACATCCAAACAAATATTATGCGTGGAAAACAACTAAGACAAATAAAATCACATGCTAAAACAGAAAGCATCATCCAAATTTAAGAAAAGAAGCCCGAAGAATTCGTGGGAAATGACAAATTACTAGTTAATCAATCATCGATCCCCAATAGGAGAAAACGAGAATGATTAAGTCGAAACAGATCAAACCAACAAGTGCATACATTAAAGTAATGCTTTCATATAAATACTGAGAGAAAAACATGCTTTAAGTGAGTAAAGCATTTTGTAAGCAAATATTACATGCTTGTATTGGTCGAACTAAAACTGGGAATAGGGGTCCTAAGGGACTTTCTAAACGAACATTTTTCAACCAACTATTTGGCTCATCACAAGTTTTTGTATTGAAATTATATTCATTTGATATACAAAAGCTATCGATATGTTATTGAAAAGTTATCGATTCGTTATTGGACTATTTTAAATTTTTTGTCGGCTTGTTATCCACTTGTTACCGATGAGTTGTAGGTTAGTTATCGATTTTGCATATGTGTAATCCACTTCTTATCGATGAGTTGTAGGTTAGTTATCGATTTCTTATCGAAAAGTTAAAAAAATTTATCCATTTTGTATCGAAAAGTGATCGATTTACTATCAAATCATTTATCGATTTGCAATAGAAAAGTTATCGAGTTGTTATATAAAAATGTGTGTTAAAAATTTGTTATCGGCGTGTTATCGATTTTTCACACCACAACCACGAAGCGGTTTGCTATGAAACAAATACCGCTAAAACTTCATTATTTAAGCGGTGACACATTCTATAACAATTTGATATTTATTATATTTATCGAGAAATATTCTATATGTTATCGAAAAATTCTGTATTTGTTATCGGCGTGATTTCGAGTTGTTATCGATGAATTGCAGGTTCTTTATTGATGAATTATCGTTTTTTTAAAGAAAAGTTATCGATTTTTTTACGAAAGACTATCGATTTTTTCGAAAAGTAATCGATTTCTTATCGAAGTGTTACCAAATTGATATCAACATGTTATTAACGACTTTCATTATAAAATCGTTGACGCAACGCATCGATAACAAATATTTCTATTATGAAAAATGCTAAAAAAAAGCTGCTATTTTCCTCATTTATAGCAATGTTTCTTTGCGTGTACTTAACACATCCCCAAGCACGTGTTCATTTAATGTTGTTATATAAGTAGGTGTATGTTAATCGCTCGCATTTCATTTCCATACCGAGATCAATCACTATAAATGCTAAAAATTTTGCCAAACAACTTTGTTACCATATGCGCGTATTTTTTTCCATTTTGTTGAATTCAGTTCACTTTCAGACATATTTTTGTTTGCATTCATTTCATATTTCCATATTTGCTTGTTTTTTTTTTTTGGCTTGTTTAACTTTCGGTTTATTAACTTGCAAACATTTCTGGAATTCTTTTATGTTTCAAGCCCCCGCGACCGCTTTTTTTACCACACGCGCACACACACACATTCTCATTGGCACACACACACATTCTCATTGGCACACACACACATATACACACATACATTTTAAAGCCATCACTCATCTACAGCCAACTAAAATCATCAATAGGCGGGGGAGGTATGTGTTTACAACGCATTCTTTTGCGAAAACTTTTGCTTTCACATTTCATGGATCAAATGATAAATTAAGCAAAATTTAGTCAGCAAAAAAACCAAGCAAAAACTAATTTTGGTGGTCGTGACTGCCGATGCAAACACGCGCTATATTTGGCTCTAAGCACAAAAAACTTGATTTTTTTATTTGAGTTATTTGGCCGATAAATTAGCTCAAGTATGCTTTATAAACTTTGGGGCTAATACTTTTGAAAATAAACGATGCATTACAGGCTGAATTTTTGTTCTTTATTTAGAATATATAACATGTACTAAGCGTATTTTTGTTATGACGTCTGCCAGTAAATTTTGATGGATTTAAGGCAGGAAATTGGCGATTAATTAGTGGTACGTTATAATAAAAAAATAACACTTAAATAGGTATAAAAAACAGTGCTCATTATTAAAGGAAAAATAAACAATTTCTTAAATAAATTTACTCCAAAATAAGCACTTTCTTTGTTAAAAACGAACCAATTACACGCAAACATATTCATATCACCTGAGAAGACGGGTACCAATGCGTATACGTAACATTTTTTTTTTTTTGTTTTGGTATAAAAGAGTTACATACATACAATCGTCCAGGCATGCTTAACCAACGAAACGATATCATTTCGTTACGATAATCAACGTTAATAAACGAAACGAAGTCATTTCGTTTCGTTTATTAACGTTAAGATCGTCAAATTAACGAAATGATTTCGTTTCGTTTTCTGCCATATCAAAACGAAATCAAATCGTTTATGTTGATTATTAATTTCAAACTATGCTGGCAAAGCTGATTGATGGCGGAGTCATTAAAGGTGAAAGCATTATCCAAGCTGATTGCAACTTTTCTCATGAATTTTGACAGTACGAACATTTCTCAGAGTATTTTTGACATTACCACCAACGAATTACACAAACAAATTACATAGAGTTTGTGTGTGTATGTGCGCTCGTTGTTGCCACCTTACGGCTTCACCATGGCTATAGCATTGCCAGCACAATTCAAACATAAAGTATCACGTTTTCGTTAACGTTTTTAACGTTAAGGAAAGCTTTTCGTTTCGGTTAAAAACGAGATACAATTTATCTCGATAATTTCTTTATCGATAATATTTCGAAGTGTTTCAACGGAAACGGTGGAAATTTTTTGATAAACGATTAGCTTAACGTTAAGGTGCATCCCTGCAATCGTCTGTTTTAAGGCTGGCAAATGGCTTCGTTTAATAATTTGTACGAGTATATTTTTAACAAATATCTGACATTAGAGGCATTAAACTTCAAACGTTACTCATACGCCCGACACATCACCCACTGTACGTGAGCGAAATATTTGAGAACATATTCTACGGGAGGTTTTTCGTGCGTAAAGATGTTTGCTCACAGTATAGGGTAATGTACAATGTAAGTAGAGGAGTAGCGTGGGGGTTGGTATGCTTGGTGGTGAATGTAGGCGTAAGTGTACTTATTAAAGCATAATGTGGGAATAATGTACGCGAAAAGTTTGATAGGAGCGAAATCAGACCGCAAATCAGTTAATGGGAATAAACGAAGGTAGAAACAAATCTATGATATATGTAAAGAAGAGAAAGAGAAAGGATAAAGCAAAATCACTTAATGTAAAGAAGGTCAAACAGAAGAAGGGGAGGACGGAAAGGAAAGAAACAGAATGGAAGGTTAGGTTTGGTTGTAGGGGCCAGTCAAAAAAGACCTCAAATAGACTGTATGCGTTCATAGTGTTAGCTGAATTTGTTTCACTTCCAAACGCAAAAATCTCATTTAGGCACTAGGGCTTATGTTATGAAATAACTCCATCATCTTGGCAAATACTAAACGTTTTCTAGTAGCTAGCCTATTTGCTGCCTCGATATGTGGCAACTCAGCCGCCTCTAGTAGGCGGAGCCTTCAACTCGCGAGCAAAGAACACAAACAATTAACATACTCAACCGTTTCTTCCTGCAGCTAGTAATTCCTACATCTGCTGTTACTGACGATGCCTAACTTATAACCATGTGACGCCAGAAGGCAGCGTCCAGTTAAAATACCCATCGTGAGCCTTGTGCCTTCTCTTTTTAGAGATAAGCATTTATGTGAGTCTAACATCGTAATATTCCTCAGCCGCCTCTAGTAGGCGGAGCCTTCAACTCGCGAGCAAAGAACACAAACAATTAACATGCTCAACCGTGTCTTCCTGCAGCTAGTAATTCCTACATCTGCTGTTACTGGCGATGCCTAACTTATAACCATGTGACGCCAGAAGGCAGCGTCTAGTTAAAATACCCATCGTGAGCCTTGCGCCTCCTCTTTTTAGAGATAAGCATTTATGTGGGTCTAACATCGTAGGATTCGCACATTATCTTAGAAATTTTAGACAGCCGCGTTACTGTCCATGTCTTCCCTGCTTGTCTTTGCCAACTCGTCGGCCTTCTCGTTGCCTTCTATTCATTTATGACCAGAACCCAGTATAGATGTATTGTCCGGCCTGAGCGAAGTCTCTCTAATATTTCTTTGCATTCCGGTACACTTCTAGATGAAGTTTTGTCTGAGGTTATTGAGCAGAAGGGAAGGGAAAGGCAAATAGAAAAGGATGGGGAAGAAAATAGAAATTTGATTAAAATTCAAAATACAAACCAAAACCGAAGGCGGAATCGAAACCAGTTAGCGTAACATCGATTTGTTGTCGAAGTGTTATCAGTTGATCGATGCATTCTTAGATTTTTATCGATGGGATATGAGCGTTTTATCGGTTTGTGAACAGTCTGTTATCGATGACATAAACATGAACTATGGAATTGTTATCGAAGTGTTATAAACTCTCAACTTTTTAACGACGAAATATCAGTTCGTTATCAGCGGGGTCGCCCTCGACAGTGTTTGGCAAGCGCTTCGGATGTATTTCTGCCATGAAAAGCTCTCAGTGAAAACTCATCTGCCTTGCAGATGCCGTTCGGAGTCGGCATAAAACATGTAGGTCCCGTCCGGCCGATTTGTAGGGAAAATCAATAGGAGCACGACGCAAATTGGGAGAGAAGCTCGGCCTTAGATCTCTTCGGAGGTTATCGCGCCTTACATTTTTTTTTATTTATTGATTTGTTATCAAAAATTTATTGATTTGCTGTGTTAGAGCTAACATTTTTGTATCGAAACCCTTTCGGCTTGTAATTGGAAAGTTATCGATTTGTTACCAACACGTTATTGATTTGCTGTCCGAAGTTTTAAAAAGGGGGAGTATCTGCTGTCATTCAAGCTAATCATCCTATCCTCTACCACTGACACATTTTCGGTTGCCCTTAAGCTGCTGTTAGGGTCTATCGACCTGCTTTTCAATTGTTGTGATTTTCTAGCTGCATTGTATACGTCGCCCCGTACTATTGCTTTACAGTTGCTCAATTGTTGCGAAGCCAATTGCGCCATTTTGTAAAACAAGTTAGCTAGTTCCAACCGTTGCAGAACTGTTACCCTGCTACGACCTTTTTCGAATTTTTATCTCCAGTTCCCACCATCATCGACTACCTATAAACTCCTGCCGAGCATCGGTTGAGTTACCTTATGAGAAATATGCGTTTTGAGACGCCATCAACTATTTCGTCCGTCATATAACTCTAAACTTGACCAACTTTCTCCTTCCTTTGTTCATTATCCTTGTAGCTGTATCTGCTGCCTTTCTATCACGAAATATATTTTGATTTAGTTGGGACTTGAGGCGCCTCTATTTGACATTGGATTGATAGGGCGCTTCGAAAGAATTTGATAAGAAACATAAATGGCGCCCGAGCAGGGACCTTGTTCCTCTTAAGATTTATTATCGTTAAAATTTTCTCAAAAAAGCCTTTCAATAGCGCCTAAAAGAATGCAACACTAAAACCTAACCTGCTTAAGAGCGGCCAAAGAATCGTATATGGAAAATATTGTTAGGTTCTCTACCTCGCGCGAGAGGCTTTGTTAGTATGACATTTTATGTGTCATCAAAGGGACTTCTGTGCATTGAACTCCACAAATCTGCTACATAAATTCAAGAAATTAAATTATAAAAACTATAAAAATAGCGTTTGAGCATAAAAGAAAAACATTTAAAAAGAAAACAAATAATGCAACAACCTAAACAAAACTGTTATAAATGCAAAGAAAAAACTTATTTTTTGCAGCAAGTGGCGAGAAAACAATTTCCAAAAGTAACAAATGCAAATTGTATTAAAAGCAAAAGAAACCATAAAAAGCAAGAGGAAGCTTAAACTGGTATTAGAGATTTTCTATACGGAGCAGGAACAAAGCGTAGCGCAGACGCTGGAAAGGCGCCAAAGCAAAGTGCAGCAAGTTAAAAGTTGAAAAGTGAATGCAAGTGAATTTTAATTTTTTTGCCCCATACTTTTTATAGCAATTTCGAAGTGTTTTTCAACAATTTTATTACACTTACATTTCTTTGCCAGTCATTTGTGGCTCCAAGCAACTTCAATTGCAGCAAGACATTTGCTTTTGAAATTTAATAGCGAAAAAGTTTAAAAAAGGAGTGAGCGAAACTTAAAAAAAGTAATATTAAAAACATGAGCCGAATTTAATTCAGGTAGCGAAAAAGTTAATGAGAAGAAGATATGAAAATTTTTGGTAATTTTTTTTTTTCAACTTTGTAAAATCAAATAAGCGTAAGGAAATCTAATAAAAAAGATGCCAATAAAGAAACAAAAAAAACTATGCTAATACAATAAAAGCAATGGCAGTTTGTGGCATGTGGCGCACAGTGGGGTAGTTTAGAGATTGTTGTGTATAAAATTTATTTCCAGTAAGACGAAAGAGCTGGAGAAGTGTTTAAGTCGCACGAAGCTACGTATCTAAGACATTCTGTTACATTGGGTTAAAGTTTTTGGGTAAAATTTTACCCCCTTGAAAAAATATAATTTGAAGTGGTGTTTTCTGTATTGGTGAAAAAACGTATGCTTAGCTTTCCAAAAGATCATTTTTTTCGCCAGGTCGTGGTTTTTTGGTCAAATTTGACCCGTTTGAAAAAGAAAAAAACTGTATCTTCAGTTGTACTTACCAACATTAAGAATGATATGTTTAGTTTCTTTGCGGTTTTCGCGTCTAGTTAAATCAGTTTTTTCTCCAGGTAAACGTGTTTGGGTCAAATTTTACCCATCTAGATAAAGATTTTAATTGTCAGCGCTGTTCTCTGTGTTGGTTAAAAAAAGTATGTTATTCGAAGTTACGATTTTTAGGTCGAATTTGAGCCATTTCCTTGTGTTGAATTCTACTTTCTTAGAATTTTGTAGAGTTAAAAATTGTGTGCCCCAGGTTAAGGTTTTGGGACGAATTTGACCTTTTAGAAAAAAAATTCAAGTTTTTAGTAGTGTTGTTGAATAAACGCATGTTAAGCTTTCTTGTGATTTTGTCCTTACAATTTTTTTTTCTCAAGGTTCAGTCTTTTGAGCCAAATTTGACTCATTTACAAAAAATCATTTTTACTGCTGGTCCTTGCGCTGATGAAAAAACGTTTCTGTCGTTAAACATTTTTTTCTCACTTTAAGGTTTTTGGGTCAAATTTGACCCATTTGAAAACAAAAAAAAAAAAAAAAATTTAATTGCGTTCTTTTTAGTTGCGTTCTTTGTGTTGATGGTAAACATACGTTAAGCTTTCTTAGGACTCTGTAGTTAAGCTATTATTTTTCATCGGGGTAAAGTTCTTCGGTCAAATTTGACCCATTTGAAAAAAAAAAATTATACTCTTAGTGATGCTCTCTGCTTTTGGTATCTTGTTGTTTCAAAAAACATTTTTAATTACATGGATTTATTAACTGATAAAAACATTTCCTCAGGTTAAGAAAAAATATATGACTAATCTGTTCCTTACAAATCCATACAGTGAAGCATCTTTAATTGCAGCGCTACCTTTTGAATCTTAGCTTTATTACCAGCAGGACGGAAATTGGACCAGCATCTTCTTTACTTTTCTTAAAATAGCGAGAAATGAAGTCAATATTAAAAATTACAGGCCTAGCTCTTTCTTGACTGTAAATAGTTTTTTTTTTTTTTTTAAATCACTTAAAATCGCCCCACTGTGCTCAGCTGCGTGGTACAGTATGTTCACAACATTTGAATCGTAATTGAAATTGGACAGCAGCCTTAAAACTAAATTACTGAGGTCGCCGCTCAAACAGTTACATTTTTCAGTTTTGTTAAAATAAAAAATTAAAAAGATTTTACTACCAGGAATATGAAAATATCAAATACGCCAAAGAGGAAGTCATAACGCGAAGCAAAGCAGTCGCGAGAAGTTTGGCTTGAAAGGAAAACAAAAATGAAAACAATAAAGTAAATGGCAAGATATTAAGAACGATAAAAAAGGCTGCCGAAAAATTCTAAAATTTTGTTAGCGCCACAAATACTACAAGGGACCAAACGAGAACAAAGCATAGCGAAATGAAAGCCCAAAAAGTCCACTTTATTTAACAAACTTTACAAAACGAGTTTGAGTGTTAGCCAAAGTTGTGAATATAATCAACTTAATGAAAGCCCTTTCGCCTTTATGAATGCTAGAAAAGGGCACTGGTTGTTATGCAAGAAATAATAATGAAAAGCAAAAAAGTGTTTAGGCGTGGCTGTAAGTTAAATACTTGGATATGGGATGAGTGAAGTTTTTACTACTTTTTTTATTGTTGTCTAGATAATGAAAGGAGATTAAGTTTGCGGGTCAGAAAATGCTCTGCAATTATTTGAAGGAGTGAAGACAAAATATATTCGTTGAATACTTTTATTCCGATAAAAGTTGCAAAGGAAAAATGATTTTCATCTTCAAGTTTCTTATAAATTATCCGAGATTTTTCATTGCATAATTACAAAGTCCCAACATTTTAATGACATGGCTAAAGTACCCATTAGCTATGGCTTACACAATAAAGCTGCACATGTCTCATTTAGGGTTTACCACTTTGCTAGAGAAGCGTGAATTCATATCATATGATGCGGTATTATTTGATATGGATGAAGCGTATTTGCGACCTTATAAAGGAGGATGTATTTAGTTTGATATGATGTTACATGACATCACATGACTTAAAGTGACATCTACAGGTATGATGTAACTTAGCCTTTAAGGAATAATATGATTTCATCTTATTTTAACTTAATTTTGCCATGCTTCTAAGCGCAAAAGTATCTTGTCCAGAAAAATTTAAATGGACCATGAACAAATTGTAGTAATTATTTTTCTTATGCTAATTTCATTTGCTCATTTGTCCACAGCATCTTAGCAAGTACGCATGATTTCATATCATGTGATAGGGTATGATTTTGTATTGACGAAGTGAATGAACCATAATATGATTTAATCTGTCTAGACTATTTGGTGTTGATCATCATCATTCAATTGATATCAACCCGGTTTGTGATCTTTTAAGGCATGATGAGATGTTTGGCCTGCTTTGATTTAACATGACATGCCATGAAATCACATGCTATGACATCACATGTTCAGGGATGGGAGGTATAATCTAATTTCTCCATATTTAAAATTTAAATACGCTACTTTAATTTGCTTACTTGCACACGGCATCTGATTATGGACGCGTGATATCATATCATATGATGCGGTATGATTTCTTTATGGATGAAGCGCGATTTGTGATCTCATAAATATGACTGTCTGATATGATGCTACATGATATCACATGACATGACATATTCAGGTATGGTATAACACGAATTTTGTGTATAATTTGCTCAATTGCACATTTTAGGGACACATTACTTCCTTTCATGTGATACGGTATGATTTTATATGAATTAACTGAGTTTGTTATCTTATAAATGTATGATGTGATGTTTTTTGGTCTGGTATGATGCTGCATTGCTTTTGGCGTATAATTTGTTCACTTGCACATCTTCAGGCATGGTATTGAGCAGCTGTTTTGGTATAATTTGCTCATTTGCACACTACATCTTATTAGAGATGCATTACTTTATGTCACGTGGTACGGTATATTTTTATATGAATTAAGATAAGAAGTGTGCTTTAATATGACTAAATTATTTAGCGTTAATTGTCATCATTCAATTGAAATCATGTGAGTTTGCTATGTTATAAAGTATGATGTGATGCTTTTTGGACTCATGTTACATTATATCACATGATGTGACATCACATGCTCAGATATAGTAAAATTTGGTGTTTAGGTATAAAGAGTCCATCCAATTTTGCCATGTGTTATCTTAAAAATACTTAATAAATTTGATCTCCAGTGTTCTTAGTGGCTTTGGTATCCTATGATGACTTCAATTAATGTGATTAAATATGAGGAAGTTGATCTTTTCTGCCGTGATAATAGTTGATATGGCGGAATATATTCCGATATATTATTTAGGATCTAGTTTCATCAAATTTTATTTTATTTTGCTTATCTTTGTTTGAGATCTTGTGGTTGTAGGGAATATGATACCATATGATGATATCATCTCGGAGTTGCTCGGAGTTG
This sequence comes from Eurosta solidaginis, assembly GCF_040869045.1. Taxonomy (NCBI): domain Eukaryota; kingdom Metazoa; phylum Arthropoda; class Insecta; order Diptera; family Tephritidae; genus Eurosta; species Eurosta solidaginis. The sequence goes on from NC_090323.1 coordinate 24,840,530, forward strand.
AGGCATTTATTCAAAATTTATTTTATGAATTGCTAATAGTTGTTATGATATCATATATGTATATATTAAGCAGGGTTGATTTGCATGGACGAAAGTTAACCCATACCGCGCCATAGATTTTTCGATAGGTTTTGGGCTCAGGAAAAAAAGTTCCACTAAGCATACCCAAAAATATAATTTTCGAGCCTGCAAAATTTGAGGTGTTTGACTTTTTTTTCTTTGATTTTTAAGGTTTTTTTCATGACCTACTTAAAAAATTTTCATTTGATTTTAAAATTTTCATGTATACCCTGTCCGACTCAAAATTCTCCGCTAAAAACTTTGGCGATAACAGTTTTTTGTAAAAAAAAAAAAATATTTTTTGGGTTTTGAGAAGTGTTTTGGAGAAAAAATTTATTTTTTTGCAATTTTTTTTTGAAGGGTCTCTTCAGAAACGTGCAAAAGTGTTGCCGATGAAAACGAGTTTGTCTCCTAGTTCCTATCCCATTTAAAATTAAGCGATAAAAACGTTGGCATTAACAGTTTAACAAACATGGCTGAATCAACTCAGCTCGTCCCCTGATCATTTTGGTATACTTATTGGTGGGTCTAACGGAAACATATACATAAAAAATGATTTGGAGCCTTGAAAATGAAAAAAAATCGATTTCGACCAAAACAAGTCCCAAAAACAAAAAAAAATTTTTTTTTTAAAAAGTATTAATGCCAACGTTTTTATCGCATATTTTTATGTGGGATAGGAACTATGAGACAAATTCGTTTTCATCGGCAACACTTTTGCACGTTTCTGAAGAAACCCTTAAAAAAAAATGGCGAAAAAATAAATTTTTTCATCAAAACGCTCCCCAAAACCCAAAAAAATATTTTTTTTTTTAAAAATTGTTATCGCCAAAGTTTTTAGCGGACAATTTTGAGTCGGACAGGGTATACATGAAAAAAATCAAATGAAAATTTTTTAAGTAGGTCATGAAAAAAACCTTAAAAATCAAAGAAAAAAAAGTCAAACACCTCAAATTTTGCAGGCTCGAAAATTATTTTTTTGGGTATGCTTAGTGGAACTTTTTTTCCTGAGCCCACAACCTATCGAAAAATCGATGGCGCGATATAGGTTAATAAATCGACCCAGCTTAGTATATATAGAGCTAAATCAGTCTTGAATCTTTTATATGAATAGGTGAGCTAGTGATTTATAGTATATGTCTCAAAGAAAGGGTTTAAATTACATTATGACAAAAATTTTAGTATTTCAATTGCGACTCAGGGAATTGCTTGTCCTCGCTGAAATATTAATTAGCCATAGGCTGACAATTGGGTTGGAGAAGCTATACATGGCGCTGGCCAGTAAGCTAGTACGGATAGGAACCAGAATCAAAACACGCTTCCAAATCCCCAGGGAGTGCTCTTATATTAACAGCAACAACCAGTGAGATAACCAAACTACACTTAAATAAGACCCAAGATAACTGTTTGGGCATTAAAAATAGTTTCATGGGTTTAAAAGTGACGTCTGCCACTACTTTAAGGCCAAGCTTATTGAGACCGAGAATTCAATCAAGAACCATTTAATTTTTCATTTGGATTTTTTTATTCTACCAGCCATAAAAGAATAAAAAAAAATATATAGTTCAAGCACATGGACACTGAGGTATTACATAATTTTATTACCGTCAATTATTCTCCCTTCTCATGCCATTACTCACGATATTTCTTAGTATTTACTTTGGTTATAAATTCAATTCAACACCCAACATTCGCAATTTAAATGCATTATGCAACACACGCGGTGCAACATAAGCTTTCATCACCATCAAACAGTAGCAATCAAGTAAACGCACAACGCTCATTGCCGCCATTTAACACTCAGTTACATAAATACGCTGCTATTGGAAACATATTAAATGAAAAATGAGTGAAAATAAACGTAAATGTGCGCGAGTGTGCAGGTAAACAAAAAAAAGACGTGGGCGTTGAGGCACTTGGCAATGCAACTACCTTTAATATAGAGGGAAGAAGGAAGGAGTTGCATGAACGCAGTTACAGAGTTTGGTTGTTAAACGTCTCCTCTCGTAAAAAAAATCAATCGCAACTATAGACAGTAAGTCTGGCCGTTAGTTGAATGGGCGCGCTTACTTGCAAAAAAGATGAATGAGCTAAAAAAGGTAAAGCATAACATGGTGGGTATACAAACGTGATTTCCAAGGGAAGCATTTGAGTGCCGACAAAGTGTTGATTGCAGGTGAGAATGTATGAGTTTGCGGTCACGGTCCGAAGAAAGCTTATTGTGTTTGGCATACGAAGTTGGCTGCATGCACGGAAAGTGCAGCACTTCAATGCAGACCGCATAATATGCAGGCGAGTACGCACTCAAGTAAATCACTTTCTGCCGAACACTAGCTATACACATCCTCCACCCTCGCAATTCATTCTACCTTCACAAGAGGCTTGTCCTGTAAGCTATTAATATTATCCGCATAAAACATTATTGGTAAGAGGCTTTCGAAATGAAATTTCAAGGGCGTTGTAAAGTTGAGTCAAGAGATAGTTACGATATTTTGTGGACAAAGAAAAGGTTTTTTACTAATTTTTACTAAAGTTTCTTACTGATTTTTTGTTGGTGTAGCTTTGATCAGCGATTGTAGCATGAACTCTCGAATACGGCCTGCTTAAATACAACTAGCATAAAAAGAAGCTCCGATAGCGTGGATGTATTTAGCCTCTATAAAAATTCTGATGTTATTGCTGTTGTAGCCGCAAAACCATTCTACATAGGTAAGGAGGCTGTTGCCGATGTGGCCACTCCTTTGGCGGATATGAGTCCGGTATACTCCAGTGCTACCGCCCTTTGTCCTAGTCTGACTGCCTCGCGAAAAAATTAGTTATTTGAACCCTCGAACCTTCGGGTTTATACACAGGCATGCCCTTCGTGGTAAATCCGTTGGTTAAGGTGGATAAAGGATAGTCTTGAAAATGTTGAAGGTTTGCTTGGCTGGAACTAGAAAATGGACAGCTGCACACTCCACCGGGAACAAGTAAGTTCTGTAGAACTGTAGGGTCTTTGTTCCAACTAGTGAAATACGTGAGTTGCTGTTGTATTAGTAGATGGATCTGATCTGAAATTTTAAAACGGGCGAATTTGTTCAGCTACGAGTTGTTTCTAGTTTCTGGTTTTTGAGAAAGTCGAAATTTCGACAATTCGCAAGACAGAAATAGTCAAATTCAATCAATAAGATTTTTGTGCGTCATGTGAGATTATCTTGCAAACGTCTTTCACTTCTGAATAGTAAACTATTTTAGTCGTGGCTTGTGGAAATCGTTCGGCGACCTGCCAGCAACTATTTCCATGAAAGGCACTGGAGTTCGACGTATATCGAAACATTTTTCAGGCATTCCTTATTAAATTTGATGGTGCCAAACCTATTTGTGCGTTGTGACATCTTCAGCGCCAAAATGAAAAATGGAACTGAGGATGGCACGATATTTAAAATGGCACAACGTCAAACGGAGTTAGTCTTCTGTTTTAAGGATATAATGTGCAAAAGTCCCCAATATGAGACCCGGAATCCCTGGTCTCATACCCGGAATCCATGGTATTCTAAGTATTTTTCTTGCAGTGATAAAGAGAGTCCCCGAGTTTAACCAAAGTGGCTGATGCATTGCCGAATGGTAATAAGGTATGTTACGAAAATTTGCATCATTAAGTCATAAGCCCAAAGATCTCAGGAACTATTTGATATGACCATGTTGAACTTTCTCGGATATCCAACCACCTCCTTTCGTGAGGAACATGAGGTCGGGACCTTTATCCAAGCTTTCTACTCTGAAAATGTATTCGCAACTGTTAGATAACACTAAGAGCTCTTAGATAGTACCTTAACTTAAAAAAGGCACAGAAAACTACGTGAGTGTTCTACAACAAGAGTCCCCACACAATGGCTTGATTGGCTCCGTATAGCTTCCAACAACATCACTTTGGCTCTGGATGGCTCCCAACAACAACCAAATCGATTTCTGTAGAATAACGCAGAAAATAAACACAGAATTCTTTGAAACTCAAAGGAATTTAAAATTTTGAATTCTGAGTTGTGATGGTGCCGGGATGGCACATAATCGAACGGCACGAAAATCGATCAGCATTCCTTTACTGCTAGTTGGCCGACTGCTGCTGCTTAGTAGTATTTCGCTGCTTGTTGTTATTGCTCTCGCAGTGAAGTCTTACTGATTTGTTTTGTTGTTTTATAGTATTTCAGTATAGAACAAATTTTGTTCGAATTATAAGTTTTCCTTCCGGCAACAAAGTTGTTGTACTTTGAATTCTTGAGCACCCTAAGGCACATGGCTTGTTCTATAGTCACTACATTAGTAGTCCACTATTATTTTGGGTTAAGGTACCAAAATCCGAAATAAGCAGAAGGTCGGCGGAACTTCAATTACTTCATCCTTGAGCATATTTTTTTGAAGGTTTTTCGTGAGGTATAAACGTTCTTATGTCCCTCTCGTGATGAAAGGCCAGGATAACTATTAAAGTAAAGTGTTAAATCAGAGTTTTCAAGCCATGATGCTGTCTTTTGTGTATTCTAGGCGACTTCGGTGGGTACCACTTAGAGTATAAGGATAAAGAGAGCTTGATTTGAATGAGTTCGATTACCACAAGTAGCTACATTTTGAACTGGGCTATTTTGGGCACCAGCAACAATACCAACAACAATGAGACCTTTATTTCATAAGGCACTGACCACAACAATAGAAGGCAGTGTGGAAAGAGCAGGACTGTACCCCCTTAATATTGGTACCAGCACTATCAGGAAGAAGTTCCATATGTTGAAGAAAAGTGCCAAAAGGGCATTTGATCCCGAAATAAGGATACTGTGACGAATATTATTGACACTAAGTGATACTCACATCACTAGTCTGATGCTAAGTAAATGATGCTACAACAACAATAAAGCAGGCAGTCACTCGTATCTACATAAACGAATCAATCATTATGTCATTGTGTCATATGTACGTACACGCAACGGAGACAGACACACAAACACATGCATAAATCTTATCTGAGATGCTCCCAAAAGTAGGTAGTTATCTGTGGAAGTATCACTCACATATACACGCGGCTATGAGAAGCTATAACGTGCATCTGTAGTTATGTTATAGCTGGTAATTTTATAGGTGGTATCAAATTCTAGAAATATGCCAACGAGGAAACCAAAAAGTATAAAAGCAGCAGCAGCTGAGGCACGACGATTCAGTTTGATTTAAGCACGCTATCTGTCGAGTAGTAGAAGTGTTATTGTTAAGTACTTTAATAAAGGCCATTTTGCATTATTGAATAGTGGAATTATTCGTTCAACAGTTTAGTGATTCTAATGTTATTAGAAGGTTGCAAATAAGAGGAATTGCACTGCAATTCGTTACAATACAACTTTGGTTCAGCCCAGAATGAGAAAGTGGCTCCATAAATCTCAAACCGCCTCCTTTTTGGGTGCGCCCATTTTTCATTTTCTTAATAGCTTCTTATTTTCTGTTTTTCACTTTTTCATTGCGTATTTGCTTTTCTTTTTGCTTTGCATTCGCATTGACGCGTTGCAGACAGACAGACAGACAGACTATTAAAAATGCATTATGCAATGCCTGTCAGCAATTTAAATCAAAGTCGCATAACTGCGCAAGCAAAAAAAACCAGCTAGGATAAAGAAGAAGAATTAACAAGTAATGCAACGCTCATCGGCAACACCTACACATACACTTTCACATATGCAAACATACTAACACGCTCAAAGTGCGTGTTGACAGGTTATTGGCGTTGGTCGGTGTTGGTGGCATAAAACTCCATAACGCGACGCATCAATGAAATAAGTGGCAAATGTGTGTGTATGTATGCAAGAAAACAGTAAATGTAACAACGAATGACATTTTAGCATGACAGCCGCATATTACATGCCACAAAATGAGGTAAATGCGCGAAAAGCAGTGGAAGGTGGCGAACCATCAACACCATTGAAATGTGCCAAAAGAATGTCAGATGACATCAGTGCGTACATGAGATAAGATGAGATGAGTTGGGTCAAACGGCCATTGGTGCTGGAGTTCGCAGTCGTACACTATGAGAAAAACTGTATTATATTTTAATATTAAGGTTCTGAACTGCAGCAGGTGTGGAGAGACCTCTAAATGGAAAAAAGGTAGACTCTAAACACAAGGTCAGCAGCGACGCATTAAGAAGGCTGAATAAACAAATGCATCAACTGTCTTAACACCAGTATGAATGCAGTTACACAAGTTCAAAGCTCAGTACCCGGAAAGACAGCCGAGGAAGAAGATACATTCAGTGGTATACCTTAGTAAAGATCGGCGCGTAATTTTTTTATAGGTTTTAGTTTGAAACTTAAATCAATGAATTTTAAGAAGGTCTTAAAAAGAAACCCAAAAATTTAAATTTTCACTGCAAGTCAAAAATAAGTTTATACATATTTTCACGTAGTCTGAAATGGTTTAAATTTTATACCAAATTCCTTTTGGTCACATACACAGGTAGGCCAGAATAGTTTAAAATTTAAACCAAATTTAAACCAAACGTGTCTTTTGGAAAAAAGGTCAACTCTACTGAGGCTGTACGATTATCACCGTTACATTAAAGACCATTCAGGTTTATCTAAAGAAGAATGTGATTTTCTTAATACCAAAAAGTGGCGAGAGTTATCTGACTGATTGTTTATGTTTATGATCAGTTTTTGTTGTCAACTTACTGAAATAGCCGCATTGTATACATTCCGGTCTGGTTAGGGATGTACGAACTTTTCAGTTATAAAATAATCATATATGGTGCATGTACCTTCTCGTTTATGTTGTCGATGTTAGTGCAGTGTTCTTGATGTGAACATTCCTCCGCCGAGTATGAAGCCGACACGCTTCGGTACTAGCAGCTTTTGGCTGGACTAGTACGTGTGATTTTTTTGTCACCTCCAACTTTCGGGTTATTATTTATTTTTTTTTTTAACTTTCGGGTCATTCAACCCTAGGTTCAATTTGTTTTTTTGACGAAAGGTAAGGTTGAACTGGTCGATAAACGAAAACCTCACTTAGATTGAATGCGCTCAGGGTTAGGTTAGGTTGAACTGGTCAGTCAATAAAGACCTCACATAGTCTGAATGTATCCATAGTGTTACCGGAATTTGTTTGACGACCAAATGGAAGAACCCCAATCATGTACCAGGACATATATTATAGAATAACTCCGTCCTCTTGGCAAATACTAGCAGTTTTCTAGGACCCAGCTTAATTGCTGCCTCGAGATCTGACAACTCTACCGCCCCTAATAGCTGGAGTCTTGACCTGGCGAGCGCAGGACATGAACACAGAAGGTGCTCAACCGCTTCTTCCTGCAGCGCACGCTTCCTACACTTGCTGTTACTGACGACGCCTAACTTATATGAATGCGCCCAAATTAATACCAGAATTTGTTTGACAACCAAACAGAAGAACCCGTGCTAGCAATTATGTCATAGAATAACACCATCCTCCTGGAAAATACTAGAAGTTTTCTAGATCCTGGCTTAACTGCTTCTTCGAAATCTGACCAATCTGCCGACTCTTATAGCTGGAGTTTTGACCTGGCGACCGCGGAACATGAACACAGAACGTGCTCAACAGTTTCTTTCTGCAGCTCGCACTTCTGACATCTGCTGTTACTGACGAAGTCTTACTTATAAGCATGTGATGCCAAAAGGCAGTGTCCAGTTGGTGTGCCCATCGCGAGCCTTAAGTCTACTCTCCTCAGAGATATGACCCACTTTATGAGTTTTATATCGTAAGATTTGCACTTGATCTTAGAAATTTTGCAGCATCTCGTATGCAACTCCTGCGTAGTTAGTACTGCAATTTTTTTCCAGTGTGACTTCAGTATCTTAACAGCAATAAAAACAAAAATAAAACAGCGACTTGTCTTAAAACTAAAAGACAAACGTAAATAATAATACGAAAATATTTCGCAGGCGTTCTTGCGTGTCGCATTCGCATGCATCAACGTCACAATGCAATGGGAAGGTGGTCATTATGTTGTTGCTGCAGCAAATTTGGTAGTTATTCTAAAGGGCTTACATATTGCATTTGTTGCAATTTTCAATACAATACAAAAGTTACTCCAAAGGGCGAAATTTGTGATAAAAAAGGTGTTGCTGCGGACCGAAGGGTTACGCTTTGTTGACAGTTACGCTGTGATTGTAATTGCATTTATCATTCATTTGCGTGAATGTATTTAAATATGTAAATATGTTTTATGGCTCAAGAAGGCTAACGTTGATGGAGAGTTATTGGAAATTTCTTGGGAATTCATTAATTCTGTGAGCACAAAAGATTCCCTTAAAAGGGGTAGAGTTGACGGTTGCAGAAAATAAAATGAAGAAAGCTGACAAATAAAATCACGTTAAATTTATTTACAGTCCAGCGTTGAATTATCGCATTGTTTAATGAAAAATTACAGTTATTATGACAATTTAAAAAAAAAAATATTAAAACAGTTACGAAGTAAGTACTTGAATGGCCACCCAACTCGCAATACGAGCTCCGTAATATCTCGGGTCCTCATGCAATCTCTTGCTTTTAATGAATTGATTGACTGATTTCGCGTTTGAATTTGTTTTGTACTCCTTTCGTTAAAAAATGTTTTGATATTAGTTATTGTTTGGTTTGTTTATTTCACGTCCAGATGCATATTTATCACATTTCATTAACACAATCAAGCGTTGAGGGTATCAATTGCAATAACATATCTTCGTATCTTCGTCATGCTCATCAACAGCACATCAGACATCTCGTTTCATCATCTTTCCTTTACGAGAACTTTTTTATGTACGCAAATCACTTTCAATTATCAACTGGCTGCGATGGCTTGACCATTAAAGAAAATCTGCAAAATAATTTTACTCCAAATACTTTCGGAAATTAATGAAGCTTGTCCTAGACAAGGCCGCGTTTCGCAAAGAAGGAAAGTGGCAAATATAGATCTTTTGCCTAAATAATGGAAGGCTTTACCCTAGAAGCTAAAAGAATTTGGTCTTATCAGCTCTACATCTTGCTTAGTCAAAACTTCGATGTTTCCAAATTAACGCAAGGCGTGGGGTCTGCTGTTCACTGCCGATCCTGAGGTAAGTAGGATCCTACAGTCTGCCAGATTACTGCAGGCGGAAACTATAGCCGTGAAGAAAGCAGCAGAAATTTCGAAGGGAGCGTGATAACGCTACAGTCGCGTCAATATATATTTCGATAGTCAGGAGGCGCTGAGCAGGATCCTCGGATTAGTAGAGAATCATGCGCGTTAGGGGGCTATGAATATGCCCCATAAGAGGCGACTAAAATACCCAAATGGTACGAGGTGTTGTGTAACGCAACCTTCAAGGGTATGCAGCACAATTTATACCTTCTCCAACCCAATTGTCAACTTCACCTACTCTTGGCGAATCCTGTTTCTTGAGTATCCGAGGCTCTGGTGACCCCAAGTTCTTCATGTAACTAGGGGGTAGGAGGGGAATGGCATAGAAGGTTCAATGTGGTCATATTAAATCGTTGCCAAGATGGTCGGGCTTGTACCTTAACGGTGCTTGCTATCGGAAGGTATCGGATCTATATCCGGCAAAGGAACATCAACATCGATAGCACTCCCCAAAGCCTTCGGAGAGTATCTTTATAGCTACAACCACAACAAAAACAACAACAACAACAACATGCTATGTACACACTACGGCGACCAGAGACAAATGTGCCACTTTCCTTTGTTACAGATCATCCATTATAACCTTAGCCCAACTATAACCACTTAGAATACCGATGTGTAATTCCATACAAACTCGATTCGTGTATAACTAATGTTACAGAATCCTCTGAAAATGTAGAAGACGAAGTCAACATTACAACTTAATGCGTAAGAGTTTTCATATCATTTTAGTACTTTCCAGGAGCCAGTCAGGCTTTTCTAGTATCTAGTTTTATAGAAAAAGTTTCGCTTAATGAGTTTTACAAAAACTACGTTCCTAAATTTTCTGTTAATAATTTAACTCTCACCATACTGACAGCTAATTATTCTTGTTCTTTACAGCAACTGATGAGTATTGTCATCAACACTTCAACTGTCAATTGTGGCAGCATTTCTTTTCCAAGCCAACGCCATCTGCGTTGTAAAGACATAAAATGCGAAAATAATGTTATTGTACATATGTATGTATGTCTCATATGCAAATGAATGTACATATATGTATGTTTACATATTTTATGCTTCTTGGTGCTATTGTCAATATATCACTGATGTCGTTGGATAATTTGCTTTTAATGAAGATGAGTTTGAATTTTAAAGTGACAAGAATGTCCGTGATGCGTTTGTAAGTTATTTGCTTATGGATGCCACATCTGTTACTTTTGCATATTTTTTTTTAAATATTTTATTTTCTTTTGATGTTACTTTTTTATGTAGAGCGCGTGTGTGGCCTTTTGCAGTATTTGCCATTGTTTGTTAGTGCATAAATTCATTCAATTAACCCGCCTGTCAAACATTCCTTCATTCGTTAAAGTAAAAAAATTGCAAGCAGATATTTTTATGTAAAATTAATTGAAAAATTACAAGCGAAGTGCAATATTGATTTACCACGGGTGGTCGTTGAAAATGTCTATCTGTTGGTGTTAAAAAAAAAAAAAACTGTCACTGACCGTAATTAGCGTTGAATAATTATTAGTTGTTCACCTACCATCAGTACTGTGCTTTTCGCAGGTCGAGCTTTCTCAGGGAAATTTCCAACTTAGTTTAGAGTTAAAATTTAAATTAAAAACAAAAAAAAAAAAAAATTATTTTGGACACTATTATATACATTGAGCTGCACTTTTTTTGAAAGAAGTTCATAATTTTAGCTTTACGAAGATAGTTACTTAAAATAAACATTAGCACATTCATTTTGCAATATCTAAGAATTAAATTTTAAAATTTTTTGCACAACGCACAGCATTGCTACGAACGAATGAAAATGCAATGCTTAAGTGGCAAGAAGTGTGATTGTGTGAGTCGTTAATCAACTGCCCTTGATTCGAACCGCTAACGTAATGGTTTGTTAATTTCATCATACTTTGAATGGCTCACATTGTTCAAGTAAGTGAGGACAAGTTAATAAACAAAATGAAAAAGAAAGGGCAGATTGTGGCTCTCACAATGAGCTGATCTCATTTTCAAGTTCAGATGAGTCCGTTTTTGTACTATGCAAACGCATTTGACGCACACCGTTAGATGTTTGCTTTGGTACGTTTTTAATATTCTAATTATCTAGTATTTCTATCTTAGTATTACGCATTTTTGTTGTTTTCATTCGTACTATTTTTTTTTTTTAAACACGTTTCTGAATACTTCTAAGCTCTTGATCGAGGGTCAGAAGTGGGTGGATTAAAACTGCATGGCAAGGAAGACCAACAGTAGTTTTTAGGTATAAAACCAGCAGGCCATTGCAATGGATTTAAGGTTGACTCATATCCACAAAGGAGCCCGTTCGATGCCGACTACGGAAAAAAGATAAACTTTTGTCGATTTACTCTAATAACAATTAAACACTAAACAGAGAGCAGAGAGTAGCTTAGCCAACTGGCTCCGCTGTGCACCATATATTACACAAGTCATAAAAAAATACTCCGGAACTGCGCAGCCAACGTCCCAGCGAGAAAACCACTGTACAAGGTGGGCTATATCAGAATCATTGCGTTTTATGGTCCCAAATGAAAGCTGTCGCTTTAGTATGAAATATCTTCTAAAGCTACTTACCGATGGATACTGGGAAATAGCAGATCAGCTGCTTAAGCAAACTTAGTCTCTCATCAATGAGAGGCGTATTCATACCCAAGTAAAGTAAGTAATGATGCAACTGCCGCAACGCTATTAGCGAGAGTGAAAGAGAATGTACGAGTCGAGCTACTTAAATCGAAAATATTATCCACTACTTTAGGAGGGAAAAGCAGCTCAAGGCAAAAATAAAAGAAAGGGGTCTCTTTTGCTCATGCCAGTGCTATTGCAAAGGAACAACCGATTGAATTATGCTTCTTTGTATTCTACCACAACCTAGCGTATCTTAATCTCAACAGGGTATTCAGTTGAGAGTGAAGGCACTTCGTGTTGATTAAGTGTAAATTGTTAACGACAGAATTATCGTCTGATCACCACTCCATTCTGGGCGTCAAAACAGTGAATATATAGTCACACGAGATAGTATTCTTATCTTTTAAGATTTATTTCAATCTTTCGAGGTTCGCGCGCAGTGAGAGGCTAAGTTAGGTTCTGATGCCCTAATCTGTTTCATTTTGTTAGGGTAAGGGGGCTTAGAATATACCCACGCAAGTATGCTTGTCGTAAGAGGGGACTAAAATACCCAAATGAATCAAGGGGTTGTATAGCGCAACCTTTTCAGCTTCTCCAAACCAATTATCAACTTCACCTACCACGTGGCGAATCCTGTTTCTTGCGCATCCGAAATGTCCTCATGAAACTAGAAGGTAGGGGCGGAATATCGTAAAAGGTTCAATGTGATCATAGCAAATGGTTCCCAAGATGATCGGGCTTGCACCTTAATGGTGCTTGTTACCGGAAAGTACCGGAACTATATCCATCAAAGGATCATCATTATCGATAACACTCCCCAAAACCTTCGGGAGGTATTTTTATTGCTACAACAATAACATCATGGTTTCTCCTCTTATTTCAACCAACATGGTTTTCGATTCATGTGGGATGCTTCAAACTGTCGGTACGGTAGTACCAAATCTTTCATTATTCTATGAACCTTTAATAGGAGCAAATACAGTAGTTTGGTAGTTAGTCCCTGCATAGGACTCCTTCCTTCTTCGTTTAAGACTGAATACAAAATGAGATATGCGGGCAGATTCTGTGATAGGATCAGTTCTCTCTGTTGGTAGAACAGAAGCAGAGTCTGTAAGGACGTTATGCCTTTCTAGTTTACAAGCCTGGTCCCGTAGTACCCTACACAGTATAGCTGAATGAATTTAGTCATCCAAAAGTACTGATTCTGTTTCTCTTTAGCAATTTGTGAAGTCTTAATAAACTGGCTCCATTTAATTTCATTTTTTGTCGTTACGTCCTTTCCATCCGTTCTTAACCTTTTCGCAACCTTTTCTCAATATAATCTTTATTTTTCTAATTCCAAATCATACCTAATTAACTTTTACGCTTTATTGCTCATGAAGACAAAAAAAAAACTTTGCGTTATTATCTTCGTAGTTATTTATCTGTGCTTTCGTTAAATTTATTTTCTTTCGTTTTCCTCATTTTGAACATAATTTACTACATATTTCAGCAAGGGAGCGCGAAAGTTAATTACCACTTTTGGTCGCTGCTCAAATAGGTTTCGATGGATGAATAATAAAGAAAAAACGATTAAAAATATTCTTCAAATCTCAGACAAAAGATTTGGCGAAAATAAAAGAAATTAACTGCAATCAATTTTCTTGCGAATATAAAAGAAATTAAAGAAATTGTATACAAATCTATATCAACTACCCCACGATTATCCAGGGATAAGGGTTTGTGTTTGAAAAAAGGAAACGGATTTAGTATGACTCAGCAGGACACTGCCGTCAAGTGGAGCAATAGAGCTACGCTAATACAGCTCATGTGTCCACAGCCCGTAGCACCACCGTTAGGCGTAACTTCATAGGGATGAAAGGCGGTTTAATCGCCTCCGCTTCGAATGCGCGCTTCTCTCCGCATGCATCAACCGCGACAAAATCAACTAAAAGAGCCATTTTGCTCACAGCAGTCCAGTACTCTATGTGTCTGTACATTAGGGGAACTTAATTCGTAATAGAAAGTGCCTCCCCAAAACCACTTTGTAAGGAGAGTCTTTCACCCAAAAAACGAAGGCAATGAAGCATTACCTATTACGCGTTTTCTAACTCGGTTAGACTGAATAAATCCTCCTCAATCCTTCGCTTATGTAAATACTCCGTAAGAACGCAGGGCCCACTAAATTACTATGTATGGTGGTAGTTTATTTCGCCGTACTTGCGCTCGCATCATTCCGCAATTTTGAATTAACGTAATGGTTCAACGCCCTTTTCCCGACACTTACTACTCTTCTTACCACTTAACTATTGTTCGTGGCCTTGCGCCTTTCTTGGCATCAGCACATGGTCGCCCGATTCCAATATCAGACAGATCGGCCATTTCACGTGACAGAAAGTTTACTGGATTTTGCGAGATATAGCAAACCGCCCAACATCGGACACCGTCCGATAGGCACTTGCAAAGCGGAAATTCGGCAAGCTATTAGTATACCTTTTTGGTGGGTCATTTTAGATTCATGGCACACTGGTGCTGTTTACGTCTTTTATCGAGCTGATTATGTTGGACAATAGCTGACGGCTAACTTCACCCGTGCCGCCCATGCTGGGAATTATTCGCATTAGATCTTCATTACCTTGAGAAACTTTATCTCCCACTTCCCTGAAGTCCTTATAAAAGTTAGGCTAGAGTCAATGTTAACTAAACTTAACTAAATATTTCGAGTAAGGCTTTAATTTGTTTAATAATCTCATATATTTAGGACTAAATCTTTCATAGTCCGCTTTGAGCGTACTAAGACTACTTTTGTCTTATTACCACTCATCTCCAGCCCTATATTCGTCACCCATTACTTCATTTTCTCTACGGCGCTGTTATAAAATACTTGGAGTATATTCTGTTTCTTGGCCACTGCTACGACGACAATATCATATATATAGCCGAAAATTTGCGTGCCTCTGGAAAGTTTGATTTATAGCACACCGCAACACATCGCATTCCATAGCGTTGGACTTGTCCCTTATCCCTATCAAAGAGGATTACTCTGTTGCTAAAATATCTACCAATTGTTTTGCGCAGGTAGGCGAGTGTGCCAAAGTTTCGTAGCGCTGTCATTATCTGCATCCAGTGTTAAAAGCGTGAGAAGGCGCCTTCCCGAAAACAGAAGTTGAAAAGATTCGTCAATAATGACATTCTAGACGTTATCGATGATTTAAGGTATTGAAGAACCCATGGAAACGTATGAGGAGTCAGTGGAAAAAGCCCCTCCCCTTCCTAAGTCCATGCAAGTGCCTTCTCCACACACACCGCAGAAATCTACCTACCTAAAATAAAGAAAAGCTCAGAAGGGATCATATGAGGTTCTAAGAGTTGCACAAGTTTTGTGGTAAAACAAAAAAAAAAAAAAACTGCGACTTCTACAAAGAACTCCGATACTGCTGCACACTAATATAACATTTTTTTTCCAAATGGCCGCATGTAATCAAGGGTTAGTTACCCACATCGGGATGAAGTTCAAGGTAGCAACTTAAGCCGTTGAGTGGTGATAAAGTTGGCTAAGGAGATCGAAGAAAGAAATAATCGGCACCGAAAAGTCAGAAGGTACAAGAAAACTGCAGTATAAGTGCACTGAGAATTATATACATCCCGAGTCAATCTATACACGAACAATGCACACACATCTAAAACTACTACTACACACATGCATACTAATAGATGCAGCAACGATTTGTCGAACAATTAAATGATCATGAATCTAAAAAAAGCAGCGAAACAAGACACAACCTAAAGTAACTTGAACAATAATATTCACAACAACAACAGCAAAAATATTAACAATAACAAAATGATACAACAGGCAGCCACTCCTGCAGTAGCAGAATATTTAATTATACTTTTATCACGCTCAAAATACTTTTTTTCATTCATTAACTACGTACGAAGCGCAAATGTAGTAAAATAGTGGTAAATTGGTAGAAAAGGTTATTACATACAAACAAACATACTAAAAAAGATGACTATCGAAAAAAAAAAACACTTTCAAAAGAAGTAGTCAATGTTATCAACACACTAATCTGGCCAACAGTAGCCAACAACTCGCCCATGAGGTAGCTGTCAGTGTAGATGAGTGGCAATAAAAATGGGCGTTCACAATCGAAGAGCATGGATGCATGTGCGAATAGTAGTAGCTCCTAGATGTAATAAAGCGCTTTTGGGAGCGTCTTTATATAAGTACGAAAAAAGGTAAAAAGCACAAAAAAAATTGGTATCATTAAGTTGGCACAATTTGATGGAGGAATGAAAAGAGAAGAAGTGGGAAATGAGCGTAGATTGCAGAGAGTACAGAGTGTAATGGCACAGTAATAAAAGTAAGATGGGTAAGATGGCTAAGAAGATGAAAGAGGCAACATTGCTAATGGCATAGCTAGTTGGTTAGCTGACTATTTGCCAGTTAAAGCGACCATAAGAAGTAGAGAATTGCATTACCTAGCATTTAATAATATTTGTTAAGGTCTGTGGTGTTCTTACTAAGTTAATGTGGAAGAGGATAGAGAATGTAGATAGACTGCTGTAACCATCTTAGCAACATAGCTAAAGAAACTAAATGTTTATGTTGTTGCTGTTAAATGCTTGCAACAACAATAATGACTCTTTGTACGTTGCACTTGCTTAGCAATAAATAGCTGTTGCAAAGAGTTAAGAGTTAATGACTAGGGTCATTATATGAATGGCTGAGTATTGAAAAAACGTAAGCGTATGATGGTGTGAAAGAATAGCTGATAAATAGATATTTATAAAGGGTGTTATTTTAAGAGATGGCGTAGAAAAGGATGCAAAGGAACAGCACCTAGAATGAGGTTAAATGTAGATGGCTACTCATGTAAGGAATGTGTCTATAAGCACAATGAGAATGATATTATTTGCAGCTCAAAAGGTTTACAGCTAAGGACTGTTTACTTTTAAAATTCTTCTGAGTTCGTCGCTGCCAAAAATAAAAATTAGAAAGAGGCGCATTCCAGGTTAGGTTAGGTTGAACTGGCCGGTCCATGAGGACCTCACATAGACTGATTGAGTCCGTAGTGTTACCAGAAGTTTGTTTTAACGACCAAACTGAAAAACCCTTTCAAAAACCAGGACCTATGTTATAAAATAACTCCGTCCTCTTGGCAAATACTAGAAGCTTCCTAGGATTTAAGCCATTTGCTGCTTCTAGATCTGACAGCTGTATCACTCCTAATAGCTGGAGTCTTAGCCTGGCACGTGCAGGGCACGAGCACAGAACGTGCTCGATCATTTCCTCCTCCAACCCGTACTTCCTGCATCTGCTATCACTGACCAAGCCTAATTTAAAGGCATGTTATGCCAGAAGGAAGTGTCCAGTCAGAATACCCGTCATAGACGCGTTCCAACTCCGAGGAGATTTATACCGAGCTACTTTTGCAATTTTTCTATTTGATGTCGTTTTTCCCGGCACTTGAACTTCGGACTCTCCGTGTGTTACTGTCCTTAAAACTGCTGACGTAAGCCTGGGTGTGATTTACATAAAAGTAGGATTTCTTTAAAAACCCATTTATCTGGGCCTTCTATATTCTATACCCGTAATTTTAGACTAGGTTGATAACGTCAACGCTCCTAGACGAACATTTTTTCGATTTATTGCAAAATTTTTTGCTAAACCAGTAAGCATCAACGATTTGACTTCTCTATGTACAGAAGGCACGGTATCTGTGAACCTTAATTAAACCAGAAATATGCCAGAAAATAGCTCAAATTTCGGTAATACTTCATGGTATAGAAAATGGAAAACAGCTGAATCTAAATTATGCGGAAGGTTGGGATGGGTTGAAATTGCTGCCACGATAGCTCGCATAGGCATGTATCAGTAGGCCGTTGTCAAGCCGCAAAACGACACCATTACCCCTTTTCTCCGAACCACTTTATGGACCTGATAAATGCTATCAAAGACCTTGACATCGCACTCCACGAACTGGAGTGGTTTACACAGAAAAGGAGCTTCAAGGCCGTTCTGTCTTGCACCACTTAACT
The DNA here is from genome assembly GCF_040869045.1 of Eurosta solidaginis. NCBI lineage: Eukaryota > Metazoa > Arthropoda > Insecta > Diptera > Tephritidae > Eurosta > Eurosta solidaginis. The sequence goes on from NC_090323.1 coordinate 24,858,390, forward strand.
CGGTAAAAGGAGCATCGGCGGTAAGGAGAAAGCGGACGAACTGAAAATACCGATGCATGGTAAGTAATCACTGAAGCATTTGCGGTGCATCGGCTACTTTTATCACTAAAAAGTCATATTCTTCGCAATCTCAAGATTATTACACCTCGAATTTGGCCTGACTTCAGCCAGAAAAGGAGAGAGCTTCTACTGAATATGTCTACCAAAGATATATTCCGGATCACATCCACAATTATAAGAAACAATGGGAATCCCTTCAAAGACAGGCTAAGGAGTTGTATTGGGACGTATGCAGGGGGCCATTTACACATTTCTCATCAACATATTGCCTCTGCAGGTGCCCAGGCCTAACAAACATTTAGTCCAGAACTTTAGGCAGTTTTTTGATTCCTGATCTTGTGGTGGTATCAAAATGCTCCATAAAGAACATCAGCAGGTATATTGATCAACCTAATAGTTAAAGTACTTAAACACACATAGGGTATATTAAGTAACTGATTCCAGAAGACTAAACAATAAAATGGTGACTATAGCGCTATTTTGGCCCGGTATTTTCGGGCAATCAATCAACGGCCTACTGAGCATGTGGAAATTACAGCTACATATATATAAGACTAACAAACCAATCAGTTACTGTTTGCTATAGATAATCAGCAGACTCAAAAAATAATTTGCCCCGTAAACCTATGCACACGGGTTAAAAAACGTTTGACCAGCGTCCAAGAAATGCTTGTCTTGATGATGTGAGCAGACACGCCATCACCTTGGTGGGGCTGGAGTCCTGTCTAAAACCTCTTCCAATCTAGCGGTCAAGGCACCCGGCTGCAATGCAACTCCAAATACAAATTAACCTACTTTTCCGCATTTGGATATCAATCACGTGGTGGAACGATGCTTCTGAAGGGCATTTTCCAAATGAGCAGAAGCGGAGAAAGCTCTGTGAACTATCCGCTCCACGTGGTACCAACTGTAAAGTTTTTGGTTAGACTTTCCTAGCCGAAGCTACTACCGGTTGAGTATCGACCTACTCCAGACCTCTGATCTAGAAAATAGAACTGAGGAGAGCATATGAGATGTGGCTAGAAAATCCCAAACACCCTAAACACCCTGGCCACCATTTATCATCCTAAATCTTTTCCTTCTATACACATCAAAAGCTGCCTTTTTAACAATTCAATCGATCAGCTAGTGAAGAGATCCCCACTTACGTCATACCATTTATACCTTGATATCATATCCCAACTATCTAAGTCCCTCCCAACCGAGAACTCTGGACAGTCAAACAAAATATGGAGCTAATTTTCATCCAAGCGTATCCACCCGCTTCACTCAATTTCCTCTTATGTAAGAATGTATTGATATAAATACGACCCGTTAGCACAAGACCCAGACTCAGAAAAACATGTTTAATGCCTATTCTTAACGGCAGATGAATTTTCACTGAGAAGCTCTTCATTGCAGAAATACACTCGGATTGTTTTCCAAACCACTTCCTACCTCTCTTAGAAAAACTTTTTGTTCCTAATTTTTTATGTTTCTTGGCCCGGGACCTTCTGTGTGGTGGGTTGAGCGCGCCTTTACCACGCCATGGCGGTTGCAAATAAAAAGAATGTTATCGACTCAAAGAGTCACCGCTATGTTATTATACTATTCGACCCTACTAAGCAGTAACCTCCATTAGAGAGAAGTGTCCTTCACCTAACATACAAACCGACAAAAATGGGTCTTCACATTATCTCTCGCTTTCTTACCCTCATCTGCTAGAAAAATCTGCTGGCCTCCTAGTTTGCTAGTTTTTTTTTCTATATTTCCTTTCAATTCTAGATTCACACAACAATTATTCGAAATAAACTCATACAAAGACGGTGAAACATTCAACATACACGTTAAGTTTGCAAACGAAACACCCTTTGCTTGTGTTCATACCGAGCATGCGTACATATTTAAATACGTTCATAAATATTTGTCCAGATAACTGGCAGCATCATAAAGTATTGGCTACTTTGGTGCATAATAAAATACTAAATATGTACTGCTTGGATTACATAACAAACATAGTAACTTAGTTAAATGAAGACAGCAGCTGCTCTCTGTAGCTCTGTAGCGCAGCTTATGCTAAATAAGTATGTGAAAAAAGTGTAAGCTTCAAAAGTAAAATAGTGCTGCAAGAACGGAAATACTAAATAGTTTATGTTAGTTAACTTGCTTGAAGGCCACAAGCCACTACTATGGTGGCCACTGAGGCGTCCAACGTTGTACGCTAATAATAGGTTATCAGTTTGTATATATAATCATAATTCAAATTAGCTTAAAAGCATAATTTTTGCTTCTCATTCTATCTCCAACGGTACATTAGCTGTATATATGGGACATAAGCTATACTTTTACTCATCCCACAGATTTTAAGAGCATAATATGTAATGACGCATAGTTAATTTATGCTTTAGCCCACTCATTAGAGCTTATGATGCCTTACTGAATTATGCATTGCTCGGTTGTAGTGAACGGTAATAAAATTTACTAATAAATTGCTGGCACGTAAACATTTGAGTTGAAGGATGAGCGGAAAGAATTTTCTCTTAGGCGGTATATGCTTTTATTTCAGTCAATGTGTGTTATACTGTTTCGTTTTGTTCTGTTCATTTTCTGCCAGGGTGGATAATTTAATTTTAATTTATTTATTATTACCGCTGTTTGGGCCTAAAACTTAAACTACTAAATACCATTAATTATTACAATAACTTAGTTCAATTATATATGCTGTCGGAATGCCATGTGATTCCGATCAGCATATTTACTACCGTGACAAACGGACGAATCTGGGAGCCACTCTTTTAAGGGAGGTTGGAAAGGACGCGTTTCCAATCCTCCAGTGCTCTCATCATAAAGCAACACAATTTGGAAACTATATTTTTTAATTATATTGGAATTTTAAGCAGCTGGAATGTATTAGTCTCCGATCATCCCAGCTAAACATGTATTTGGATGTTGGAAATAACGTGTATCCAATCACTTCTCAACTTTGTTCAGTAATGGCGCTGTCGGAATGCATGATTCTAGCACAGCTCAACATATAATGGGTGGTTGAAAAGGACGTGTTTTGTTTGGCCTTAATTTCGTTACACATGTACATATATTTGAGCGATTTTTCACCATCCCTTGTCAAATTTGGTTTGGAGACAACCCGGTTTCGGCGTTGCACCATCATCAATATCGATTTTCATTCTGATCATCTCTTTCGAACAAAATTTAAGTAATTTGACGAGACCCGGGGTGTAAGTTAGGACTAGTATCTAAAAACTTGGAGCTGCTAACAAAACAAAAAAAAAAAGCAAAAAGCAAAAAGAAATTTAGCCAAGTTTCACTCTTAGTCAAATGGATCATTGAACCTTACTGTCACAAGTTGCTGTTTTGGGTGCGACTACTTACAAATCACCATCAAAGTTTTCTAACGACTGAACAAGGAAACCAGCAGCTCCAACAGGCTTGAACAATAGAAATGCTGATGGTGGGGGCGCAGGTTCGATATTACAATTGAAAATATTGTTGGTGTCTTGTGGGACACATCACATGCAGGATATACACTACGTATGTCGGTGTTAATTTTGCACAAGTAATATCTCAACCTGTTAGTGTATCAAGAACAAAGCTGGGTCAGAGTGACTCGTGGTATCCTTTCTTCTTCTGCTTCGGTAGAATAGTTTATATTGATAACGGAGCTCACCAAGCGCGACTTCGCAAAGGCGTTTAACGATTCTGTGTGGATTAGGCTTAGGTCCTCCTTATGCTAGTCTGGTTTAAGCGACTGCGTAGTCAGACATCGGCTGTTATCAAAGTACTTACGCAAACGTTGCCTTATTCCTTTTGGAGACAAGGCTAGATCAAGCAGTTGTTTGCTGGGGTGTCCAAGTTTATGACAATTTTCTTTTTTACGTTGAGCTCTTTTCTCCCACTATTTAGATGATATTCGGGTGTCATAAAAAGACAAACCTGCGACCTCTTCCAGTATGTGTTTAAATCAGGTGACGAAACATGAGCGGCCAGCCAATTGCTTTGTTAGTTGTTAGCAATTGCTGCCGGCAAGTGACTTGAGGATTTGTTTCTATACTTTTGATACAGTTTCTGTGGCATACGCCTTTGAAGATAAATGTGTTATCAAATATTACCTCTTAGAAAGGTAACAGCTAGACCTTTATAGATCATGTTGGTCATTTACACACCATATCTTATAAGAAGCAGAAGGCACCGAAGAAATCCTTCCATACAGTTCTTTTTATTATGGAATTCAACAATTAGTCCACAAATCTTTCGAATTAATTTCTCCTAAATGAAGACAAGAACAGTATTACCCGCTTATATGATAGACAGTGCCCTAATAAATGACCTCGTTATAATGTTTTCGAAACTAAAATAAATTTGAAAAATTGGTTGTCGAAGTCGCTTGGGGTCAATTTTAGCGTCAATACATCCGTCTTAAATTTTCGCGACCTACTTAGTAATTTTTTATTTTGCATCCTAATTTAGCATAACTCCCTTGTAGCCATAACTATTAGTATCTGCATTTAATTTTGTGTAGTTTTTTCTCTACAGATTATTTCGTGTACACAAAATTTACTATAACAAATTTTTGACTTATATGTTTAGTTTCTTTAGAATTCGTTTATGCGTAACCAAGCAGCTCAATACGATTCGTTATGCACATATTTCATGCCTATTCTATTTTTTACTTAATTTTTTCGCCATCTTTTAAGCCTATTATTGACTTTTTAACTTTATTTACGCTAAATAATTTATATATACAACAGCGAACAAGAAAATAGCACTAGAAATGTTTATCAAATTACATTAATTAATTTTATCTATTTTTGTCATCGAAAATTTAAGAAAAAGACTACTTGGATTTTGTAACTGAAGCTTTACAAACCGTTTTCAAAAACATTTAAGAATTCCAGAAAATTTTACTAAAATTTAGTTTTTGGCGTTGTGGAGTTTTTTTGAATATGCAGTTTTGTTAAAGCCTATTGAAAAAATTGTAAAAATTTCGAACTACATATCAGAATTTTTTGGAGTACATGGTTTTTTTCGCTATTCAAACCAACCACAAATAACGTTTTCGCCAAACTTTTTTAAATTTAAATTTATGACTTTTTAACTAGAGTTTTTTGAATTTTTTAAGTATGCAGTTTCCAATCTATCTAGAAATGTTACGAACTTTTATTAAATTTTTCTGAATTTATTCAAGGTTCGCTACGAGTTTTCTGAAATTTTTTGAGTATGTGGTATTGTAAGTATTCAAACCAATCTCAAAAATTGGTTTTCGAAAAAAAATCGAGAAAACTTAACAAATATTTCGTTATAATTTAGACAATTTTCACGAGACTTTTTAGCGTTTTATTAAAATTTTCTAAACTTTTGCAAAATTGCAGTTTTTGAGGCTATTCAAATCCATACCAAACTTTTTCGAAAACTCTAGATAATTTCAAGAAAGTTTCCAACTATATACAATTTTCTGAACATTTACAGTATTCGATTTGTTTTGGCTATTCAAGCCAACCAGAAAAAACGCTTTCAAAAATATTCGAAAATTCAACTTCATAAAAACATAAAAGTTCTTGTTTATGTTTTGTTGGCAATTCAAACCTATCTCATTTTTAAAAAAAATTTTTTTTTTTAATTGTAAAGTTGGAGAAAATTTACAACTTTTTACCCAGAGTTTTCGGAATTTCGTTTTGGTTTTGGAGTCTATTCAAATCTATCTTAAAGCTTAAAAAAAAAAATTGAAATTTACAAAAATTTCAAACATTTTATTCAAAGTCTTCTAATTTTTTTAAATGTATAGTTTCGAAAATTCTAAAAAGTTTTACGAAAAGCGTTTTATTCATTATCTTTTGGAGTTTTCAGTTCCAAAAAAAAATCGAAATTTCGAACTTTTTACCAAATTTGAATTTTTGAAGTATGCAGTTTTTTAGGCTATTCAACCAACCTCAAAAAGCGTTTTCGAAAAGTTTCGAAAATGATTTGAAAATTTTCAAAATTTTCTTAAGAGTTTTCTGAATTTTTCGACTTTGCAGTGTTATAGCCAAATTAATTTTAATCAAACAAAGTCTTATACTCTTATACATAGTTCTCAAACAGGCCCGAATATTTAATAAAATTTTCTCGAACTTTTATTTTTTTCGAAAAAGTTTTTGAGACGGGTTTGCATAATTTTAATTACATAATTCAAATACGTTTTTTCTTAAAATGTCGTTAATAAAAAAGATGAATTTTGATAAAAGTTTGATAAAAGTGGCAACTGCTATTTTTCTGTTCGTTGCTGTACATTTTTTAATAAACTCGCCAGCATAATTTGGAGGTCAATATGAATGCGAATAGCATGACGTCATTGATATTAGTATGGTCATGTTCAAATGGCTTCAAAGTGGGTTTTTGCAAAGTTATAATGAATTTACATTTACTCATTACAACCACCTTTAGTTTCTGTGGTTTCGCAACAATCTCTTGAGAAAATTGCATTTAGCACAAGAAAACATTATTATAATGGGTAAGAAAATATTTAGTTCATTACTGAGCAACTTGCGTTATCCATTTTTCACATTCCAACTAAATAATAACTACACTCCCTTTGGGGCTCTAATTGCACCTGAAGAAGTGTAAATTTAATTCTCACGTTAAATACTTATCAACCATATTAATCATTACATCTTTTACTTACACCAACAACTAACTGTAATTACGAATCAACACTAATGCGCGCATCATTCAACAGCATTCGCATAGATGCACTAACTGCACACACATACACAAACACTTACAAGCAATGCGTTGCAAAATGTAATGAAGTACAATTATTCATAGATTTTTATCAAGTGCAAACGTAATTAAATGCATTTAAAAGGGGTGTGTGTGAGTGTGCATGTGTGTGTGGTTGCTGGAGCTAAAAGCATGTCCCATTTAAAGTGATTCCGTAGCAAAGTAGCAATCAAGGCACTACGAAGTAGATAAATAAGAAACTACATAAATTGTAGTAAAAAAGCTAGACATGGCAAATTCAGTAAAAGAAATAACATACTGTGAAGTGCTAAGAAATCGAAAGGAAGACGGTTTTTATATATGTACATTTGTATATGTGAATGTATGTATGTTTAAATTGTGTGTTTGCGCAGTTCAAGGTCAAAATTGACACTCATCAAGAACGCATGGAATTAGTTTAAGGAAATGTCCACTACATGATAGTCTAATAGGTAACTAAGAAGCAACAATCTCAAGCGTGGCGATCGCTTGAACAGTAAGGTAGTTTTAAGGTTAGGTTAGGTTAAATTGAAAGGGCGAGGGGAACTTCCCACACATCCACTCGAAGAAATTTTTGTTCATTTTCGATGCTCTCAGTGAGTAGCGGTTGGTGGCACATTCGTCCAAATAGATGACTTGCCTGTATTCCTTAACGAACCTGTTGCTTTCTCTGACATTTAAGTAGCAGCAAAAGATCCACCATCATGCACCTCAGCCAGACTGTCGGAAAAGCGTCTTCTTAGTCATCTAGTCTGCACAACCGCACATGTGCAGAGCAAGTAATGAATCAACTCTTCTTCTTCTTCTTTATTCTGACAGTTTGTTCATAGGGAGCCGATGGCACGCGACACCTTCGCAGCAGTGGTGCAATGGCCCAATGAGCTGTGATAATACCTTCAATGTACTCTTACTGCAGATATGTTTAGCTTATATGCAAACATGGCTGCTCCGCAGAAAGCCCGTTGCGCGTATCTTATATTCCGCGACTTTTCCATAGGAGATAACACAGCGAAGGCCATACGGAGCTGTCCGGCTTACTTATGTTCATTTCGGAACCTTTTCTGGCCATCTCATCTGCAAATTCAATACCTTCAATATCATTGTGTCCAAGAACCCAAAGCAAAGTTACATATTGCGATAGACGAGCCTCTTTATCTACGCTCAATATCCCACACGATATCCAACCTTATAAAGTTGGACTACAGTGCCTTTAACGTGGCCTGGCTGTTGACAATAATCATTACGTAAGTGTATGAGACAACGCTGCCCTGGTGTGTAGTCTTGTTGCTCCCCCTATGACATAGAGAAGACACTGCGTGAGTCAGAATATCGGTGTTTTTGATCTACCTGCATACACTTTGAACACAGTCCATCTTAAGTTCTCTTTTCCATTTTTCAGCCATTTGTCAAGATTGATATGCCACTTTTAGTAAATGCTGCACAACAACAGCATGGCAAGCAAATAAAATAGAAAACAGCCACACATACGTGTACATAGCAATAAAGAGCGCATATCACTCAGGCATATACACACATATAATAGAAGGCAACAGTGAATATGAGAGGCACATATAAATATGTATATAGCCAAGCCATTACGAGATACAGAAACGAGAGATTAGTAAGCAACTATACGTGAACGCTTTTCGTGAAAACTCTTGGGCCTGGTAGAAATAAGCAAACGAGAAAAATTTAATTATGAAAACAGCGCAAGCTAAGGAATATACAATAAGTTTGATTTTAATACGCTATACGTGAAGTACGCTAAAACATTAAATTGTGAAGATCTACCATAGTAGTGCTGTTAATAAAGAACATTTTTGGTGTGCTGAATATTTAAGTTATCTACTCGAAAGCTCAGTGATACGAACGATAGAAAAGGCACAGAATCATCTACATAAGCTGAAAGACTTCTTTTTTAAATTTTTTATATTTCATATTTTTTTATGCCATTTTTATATCACACTTTTGCACTACTTTTGCAAGTTTTAATAATATTCTTTTATTTTTTAACCCAACTTCCTTATTCAAAACTAGCAAAAAATCCTTGTTTTCAACTATTTTGACCACAAGAAAACTTGTTATTTGCTACAGTACATCAAAATAACAAATTGTTTACTGTCACACGCAAAAGTAATTTCATCAAAAATTTTAGCTTTCTTTATAGACAATTATTCATGTTTTTGTTAAGGAGCTTTGCCATTGCAGTGATTTATTTATTTTTTGTTTTGGTAGCATTATAAGTTTTTTTTTCGGAACGTTTTACATTTAAATCGAATTTTGTGTATATAAATACAGCAGTGTGCATAAAAATTGTAGTGAAAATTTTATAAATTCACGTTAACCTAATTGATTTTATTTAATAACGATATTTTAAGAAAAAAAACCGCTATGTATTTCGTAACTGAAACTATGCTCGCTAATGCAAAAAACGTTTTCGAAAAAACTGGGAAATCCGAGAAAATTAAACAAAAATTTATTACTTTTTTTTTTTAATTTTTTTGATTAAGCGGTTTTGTGGCCCAACCAGTTTTAATCCAACAAATTAAAAGTTTTAGGTCTCAAAAAATTCACATTGATTTTTGAAATTTTTTTCCTAAAAGTGTTTCAGATTTTCATTCTACAAAGTGTGAACATTTTTTTTATATGAAAGAAAGTCTACACCCTTTGGAAAAAATTTCTCAAAAATCTATGAGAATTTGGATTGGCTTATAACTTGTTTTTTGTTAGAATGGATTGGATTAGAAAACTGACTACTCAACAACTTCAGAGATCTCCAAATAAAAATTTCGAAATTTTCGTAAATTTTTTCGAAAACGTTTTTAAAATTGGTTTTCATTACTTTAGCTATTAAGTTTTTAGAAGTTTTTTCTTAAAATTTAAAATAAAAAAGTATTCAATTGAACAAATTTGATGAAAAAAGCCACTGCTATTTCTAAAATCGCTGCTGTACGTATTTATCTTTGCACGTGTTCTATTTTTCATATTTCTTTTGGATTCTTGTGTGAACCTTTTTTGTTGTTTCCAGTGTTGTGTGTGTCCAATGTACAAACTAAGTGGCCACTTACTAGGAACTCATACATTTACAGTTGTATCTGGTATAAGAAAGATTTATGATATTTTTCTAGTATAATTGTCAATAAATGTTACATAACTTTTGAAGTTGGTTGGGATGAGAGACATTTTCGTGCGGAAAGTTCGAAAGTCCGATACTGCTCAAAATTAAAATTTTAGATACATAAAAGAAATTCGATACAAAGGATACATAGAAAAAGTTTCAAGTTCCAATTTAAATATCATTACCTTTTTTAATAACGAAGAAGTGCCAATATACACAAATCAGTCGATGTACCGAAAAGAGAAAGAGAAAAACATATTAAATTAAATATATTTATAAACCAAAATTAATTTCAAATATTTTCTAGAACGATGCCTTAAAGTATCTACCTTAATATAAGTTTATTTTAATAAAATAAATAAATGTAAGGCGCGATAACCTTGGAAGAGATTTTCGGCCGAGCTTCTTTTCCAATTTGCTGCGTGCTCCTTTAAATTTTTCCTACAAATTGGCGGGACGGGACCTAATTCTTTTATGTCGACTCCGAACGGCATCTGCAAGGCACGTGAGTTTTCACTGAGAGCTTTACATGGCAGAAATACACTCTGAATACTTGCCAAAAACTGCCGAGGGGCGACTCAGCTTAGAAAAATGTTCTTCTAATTGAAAAACCTTGTTTCTAAAATTTTGATGTTGCTTTGCCCGGGGCGAGAACCCAGGATGTTCGGTGTGGAAGGCAGAGCACGCTACCATCACATCACTGCAGCCTGCGTTTCTTTTATACATTTAATATTCTATGGACTGCTCTTCTACAACTGTTTCTGTTTTGAAGTGTAACACTTATCCAATATCAGGTTTATCTAGGGCCTCGCGTTTAAACCTTACAAAAACGGAAGTATACATTTCTTTCCAGTCAAGAAAGCTGCGACCTTTAGTTGAAAACATTACACAGAGCAGGTATAGTTAACTTTTTACAAGGGATATTAGAAACACTTTACTATGCTTGTTCACACCTGAGGATAGACGTGGTTCAAGCTATCCAAAAATAGCTCCTTCAACAACTACAAAATTCTAAACATCATCTCAACGACTCGCACGAAGCTGTATATCACATCAAGATTACGCTACAATTTCCGCTTTACTGAACCTCCAGCTTTTACGACTGCTCCACATAACTACGTAGCATAGCCTCTATGGCGTGTACCATAATGAGAGGTAGTCCTCCACTTTTCTTTTTTAATTCTATTCCAGGAGGTATGACCTACTTAATGGACCAACTACCCCTTTCTCCGCTCATCTTTGGGAGAAAAGTGTGTCATCTCATAATAACTCACACTTACACTAGTCCTTATAAATCAAGTTTCATCCCCTCTAACGGCGATACCAAAATCAAAAAATTTCACATATTAATTTCGGCTTCGGTTGTCGGTTGATAGTTGATGGTTAAGGGATGTCGCACATGTGACCAAGATGAGATGCTTATGTGTAAACTATTAGTTTTAGATGTATTTTTAATTAATATTTATATACACACAGATACCAGTTGCCCTATATAAGGAGCGAAGACTATGTGGCGTTCTTCAGCGCTGCTAATCTTGTGCAGAATGGGGCAGTTGTAAACCGTTCCAATACCACCTACGACTGCAAATTGGGGCAATTGCCCCTTCGTAGGAGATTACATTCTTAAAAGTGCCATAGTAATTTTACAACTAGAAAGGACTTGAATTATAATTAGTAGCGTCTTCTGATGCAATTGTTTGGCTGCAGTTCGGAACTAGTGCGATTTGCTGCAGGGTTGCCTAACAAGCATTGGTAGTGATCTTTCGAAAACTTAGAGAAAGCAGTGCCATGCACACAATGAAGCACTATGCGTCTTTTGAGAACTCAACTCTTATTTTCAGAAAACAGGGCCAATTCCTCTATTACGAAACGAACGTTCGTGTAGTCTCAGAGACGAATCGCTTTAGTATTTGCACTATGTTAAACGATGGCAACATACTATGTGACAATTGTTTTTGCCTTCCTGTTTGACATAAAGTAAGAAACTTTAAGGCCGAACGAAAATGATGGAAAATACCACTACTAAGTAGACGAAATCGTTTGGAGACGAACCGTTTGTCTGAGTTATCGTTCGCAATACAGAATGAATCCCAAAATGTTTGGATTCCAAATAAATAAATAGAGTTAGTTTTTCCTTACTTTTAGTTCGAAATTGTTAGCTCTGTCTAACATCACCATATTTGGGCAAATTAGTTTACTGTTATTCTTTTTAAGCCTCCATCACAGTTCTGTCCTACCCACCTATCAATTTTCACTACAAGTACCCACACTGGGCTTAGCACATACCATAACCGATAACTAATTAGCTTATCAACTCACTTAAAAGCACTAATTATATGATAAGCAATAAAAATTCAAATGAAATTGTGATTGAAAAAATGTATAACAACAAGTAAGGAAGGCTAAGTAACCGAACATTACATACTCAGCTGAGAGCTTTGGAGACAAAATAAGGGAAAATCACCATTTAGGAAAATGAACCTAAGGTAACCCTGGAATGTGTTTGTATGACATGGGTATCAAATGGAAGGTATTAAAAAGGTTTTTAGAAGGGAGTGTGCCATAGGTCTATAGGTAGACGCCTTTTCGAGATATCGCCATAAAGGTGTTTTATTAAAGAGTATTTTAAAAGGGAGTGGGCCATAGTTCTAAAGGTGGACCAGGGGTGACTCTAGAATGCATTTGTATGATATGGGTATCAAATGAAAGGTTTTAATGAGTATTTTAAAAGGAAGTAGCCCTTAGTTGTATATGTGAAGGCGTTTTCGAGATGTCGACCAAATTGTGGACCAGGGTGACCCAGAAGATCACCTGTCGGATACCGCTAATTTATTTATATATGTAATACCACGAACAGCATTCCTGCCAAGATTCGAAGGGTTTTTGATTTCCCCTGCAGAAATTTTTCATTATCTTCTACTTAATATGGTGTCACACCCATTTTACAAAGTTTTTTTCCAAAGTTATATTGTCCGTCAATAAACGAATCCAATTACCATGTTTCATCCCTGTTTTCATATTTGGTACAGAATTATGGCATTTTTTTCATTTTTTGTGACCGATTTCGCCCTTTTTCACAGAAATAAGTTATCGTCCCAGAGTCTAAGCCCCTACCAAATTTCACAAGGATTGGTATATTTTTGTTCGACATATGGCACTAAAAGTTCTCTAGACAATTTAAATTAAAAAGGGCGGAGCCACGCCCATTTTGAAATTTTCTTTTATTTTTGTATTTTCTGCACCATATCATTACTGGAGTCGAATGTTGACATAATTTACTTATATACTGAAAAGCTATTAAATTTTTTGTTAAAATTTGAGTTTTAAATTTTTTTTTTAAAGTGGGCGTGTTCGTCATTCGATTTAGCTAATTTTTGTTTAGAACACATATAGTAATAGGAGTAACGTTTCTGCCAAATTTCATCATGATATCTTCAACGACTGCCAAATTACAGCTTACAAAACTTTTAAATTACCTTCTTTTAAAAGTGTGCGGTGCCACGCCCATTGTCCAAAATTTTACTAAATTTCTATTCTGCGTCATAAGGTCAACGTACCCACCAAGTTTCATCGCCTTATCCGTCTTTGGTAATGAATTACCGCACTTTTTCAGTTTTTCGAAGTTTTCGAAATTTTCGATATCGAAAAAGTGGGAGTCCTTATCGTCCGATTTCGTTCATTTTAAATAGCGATCTAAGATGAGTGCCCAGGAACTTACATACCAAATTTCATTAAAGTTACTCAAGTTATCGTGTTTACAGACGGACGGACGGACATGGCTGAATGAATTTCTTCTTTCGCCCAGGTCATTTTGATATATGGAAGTCTATATCTATCTCGATTAGTTTATGCCGTTACGGATTACCGTTATGCGAACAAAATTAATATACTCTGTGAGCTCTGCTCAGCTGAGTATAGAAATGTTAGGAAAAATAAACAGTGACAATTTGTTGGTAGTCAATCAATTTCACCCACGCTAAATGTTATCGATAAATACATTAAATAGCTTCAAGATATTTACATAATTTACGTGTTATAATAATAATCCAATTAAGCGTGTGGGTAGCGTGTGACATATGCATAGTCACGTTTACGCACTTCAATGTAATGAACGCACCCACCACTGAAATCATTAATATTTTCGGCTAATTAAAAAACATGATTTCGTTGAATACCTTTTTTTGTCTATTTTCTATTTTGTTAAATTAACACACATTTATCATTTCGACACATTTGCGCTCACATACATACACCTAAATCGATATGTTCGCTTGAATGAAATAAAAATTTATTAATTATGTTTAGATATATGCGGATATGTATGTATGTGTATGTTGGTGTATAACAAATGTTATAAAATAATAGATAATTGGTTTTCAATTAGAATTTTGGCCACTAACTTTTCAAAGGGCATAAATATTTAATTTTTCTTACTTTTTGGCAGCTGAATGTTTTTTTTTTTTGCGTGTTGGGATAGAAAATGGCTAATTGCGACCCCAAGTTCCTCATGGCTCTAGGGGGTGGGAGGGCGATATGGCTTGAAGATTTCATGTGGTCATACTAAATCGTTTCCGAGATGGTCGGGCTGGTGCCTAAATGGTGCTTGTTACCGGAACGTACCGGATCTGCATCCGGGAAAGGACCATCAACATCGATAACACACCAAAAAGTCTGGGAGTGTCTTTATAGGTAAAACAACAATAACATTATTTTTACGAAGTGTGTTTGTCCACGGTTTAAAGCCGTACAGTAACGGGGTTAGGGTAGTGTTCATAAGTAACTTCCTTTTGCTTTTTGTAGATATTCCGATGTTTCCATAAGCCTGCTTATAACGATGCCTGTTTAGATGCCTTCCCAGTTGCATATTGAATTTGCGCCCAATATGTTAGTCGGTAGCCTAAGCTTACTCCTAAATAGTTGCTCAATTTTTTGATGTTATATTTCCAAAATATTTCAAAGAAAACTTCTAGTGGTAAATTCTTTTTTTGTTGGGAGTATCAACTCTGCTTTTTCTGCTGCCAATTGGAGCCTGTGTGAATCTAGCGCATCATGACTATACCGAGCCTTATGTGTGTTTCTTCTGTGTTTCAAGCTGTCTTGGTTGCAGCAATGTCGTCTGCATATCCAACTAAAAATGAATCATCATGCATCTCAAGATTGCAAAATTTCATCATAACTGGCCTTCCACTTGTCAGGATGAAGAATTGATCCCTGCGCTGCTTCGCCTGTGACTTTCTAGCGCGCGGACCCTCTGACGTTTGTTATATAATGATGCAGTTACTGAGGTAGCTTCTAGTGAGGCTCTGTAGGTAGCATGGTATTTGGCAACGCTTTTCTAATTCGGCCAGCATATCTGCTCATCTGGGCGATATTACCTTTATAAAGAACATACTGCGTGTAATATGAAAAAATCATCAAAAAGTATGATAGGCAAACTATTTACTCAACTTTTATGTGGAAACATTCAAAACATAATAATTGTCTAGAGCGCCGCCATACCATTTTCACAAAGTAAATAAATTGCCATAGCAAGTAACTGCAGCAATTTAAAAGTCATCAAATATCATCATTAACCAACTAACCAATTGTCAACGGAACACCATTTCATTGGCATTTGTCCTTAATCGTTTTCAGCACTTTTCACCATGAAACGTTTGTTTATGCAGCGTACAAAAAAAAAAAGTGAAATAAAACAAAAATAAAGAAAAACATTTAAATTGTCGAATAAGATAAACAATTCTAAAAGCAAATTGCAGTTAATTGAAAAGCAAACAACGCCAACACCAAAAGTGCTATTACAAGTGGACACACATTTAAATATGTATGCATATCTATACTTGTCTGAGTACATATGTAAATTGGCCAGCGCACTTGCTCATAGCTAAATATACAGTGCTGCAGTTGTAATTCAATTGAAATCACTAGAAAAATGTGTATAAAAAAAAAATTAAAATTACTTTACTTTGAACTGACCAAATGCCAATTGCCCTACGATCACTTACCTACAAATGTGCAGTCCATTCAAATAGTAGATACAGTGAGCGTAAGGAAAAATGTAACAGCTTTTGCTTTGGAGCTTTACCACCGAGCAATAATAAGGCAAATTTAAACGCGTTTAGACACTCTCACTGCTTCCTCAGGGTGTATTGTTATTTTAAGAATTTTTTTTTTTACAAAGCAGGAATGCCCTTTATTATTAGGCATATTTTTATTTTATCAAATATTTTCGGAAAAATTTATACAACAATATCTTTATTGAAAAATTGCAACGGCTTAACCAAAAACAATATATTTTATTTAATAATTTGGGAAAAATTAAAAGAAAGTGACATCAGGACGGACAAGGCGACAGCTGTTTCGATTATACCTTGTAAATCTATTCAAAGCCTTTTCTCCCTGGAGTGGGATTCGAACCCGCACTCCTACAAACGCATCCAGCTACGTCATGCCTTAGTTGTTGTAAAGTTTTTCCCATTTGCCAATGCGGGTTCGAATCCCACTCCCAGGAGAAAAGGCTTTGAAGAGATTTACAAGGTATAATCGAAACAGCTGTCGCCTCGTCCGTCCTGATGTCACGTTGTTTAAATTTTTCCCAAATTATTAAATAAATTATAAAATAAAAAAAAAAAATGCTTGAAATAAATGTTTACATAAATTTAAAGCAATGCGGGCAATCCCCGATTAACTCATACAAACATACAACATTTGGTTAATTCGTTTTAGTTCTATAAATAGAACAAAAATAATACCAAGTTTCTCTGAAATCGCCTTACCAACATGAATAACTTCAACACATAATTATATATATATATTTTTTTTTTTTTTTTTAATGAACGTTGTGGCAGCGCGCTGCCCTCAAGTGGCCCAATGAAACCAGGCTAATCCTGTTCACGCGATCGATTTATATATATAATAACTTTTATTTTTTTTTTATTTTGCCGAGTCTTTGATGGGCAGCGGTTTGTCAAGCGTCACGATCTGAGACTGCTCAGGTACAGAAGAAATTTCATCAGCCAAGCGTAATACTTAAAGAGAACAGAAGCAAACGTATTATACATTAATTTAGAGAGGTGAGAACAATCTTGTTTATAGAAAAAAGGGAGTCCGAGCTATCAAATGTGTTTAAGTGAGAGTTATAATCTTGGCATAAACGCCGAATAGGTTCATTTTGTTCGAAATTCGTTCTACATTGTTTCAGCAGAAGAGGTTTGAAGTGTCTCGATGTCCGAGAGGGAACGCAAAAGTTCACTTCATTCAGAAGGAGTGGGCTCGAAATTGATCCATTTAAAAGTTTTGTCATAAATATTACACCAAGCATTTCCCTTCGACTAGCAAGAGTTGGAAGATTGATAAGCTTTAATCGATTAGTATAAGGTGGAAGATTAGTTAAAGAGTCCCATTGGAAATTTCTTAAGGCAAATAGTAAACATTGTTTTTGCATTGATTCGAGACTGTCTGCATGGACTTGATAACGCGGATTCCAAATTATGGAGCCGTATTCTAATATTGGCCTAACTAATGTTGTAAAAAGTGCTTTAGTTATGTAAGGGTCGTTAAATTCTTTTGACCACCGTTTAACAAATGCAAAAACACCTTTGCCTTTATTCACTGTAGCATTAATATGAAGATTGAAACTAAGTTTGGAATCCATCATGACTCCCGAGTCAATAAAATTATTTACAGTTTCTAGACTATAGTTGTTAATTGTTTATGAAGCTGGTGGCGAAACTCTCCGAGAAAAACACATGAATTTACATTTTTTGAGATTGAGCGGCATATAATTTATATTGCACCAGGTAACCAAGTGATTTAAATCTATTTGAAGCAAGGAATGTTCCTCAACCGAGGCACATGATTTGAAAAGTTTTACATCGTCTGCGTACATCAAGATTTTTGAGTATTTAATTGTACCAGATATATCGTTTATGAACAACAAGAACAGAATCGGACCAAGATGGCTGCCCTGAGGAACACCAGAAGAAACATTGATGACCCCATACGAAGTATGGAGAAGAATAATATATGCAAAAGAAGGCAATTGGGATAAACTTTACAACAACTAAGGCATGACGTAGCTGAATGCGTTTGTAACCATTTCAACTATCGTAGGAGTGCGGGTTCGAATCCCACTCCAGGGAGAAAAGGCTTTGAAGATATTTACAAGGTATAATCGAAACAGCTGTCGCCTTGTCCGTGCTGACGTCACGTTGTTTAAATTTATCCCAAATTATTAAATAAATTACAAAAACAATATAAGTAAAAATTTCAAGTGGTCAGATTGAATTTTGTTGATTATTGATGTTGTCTTTTCGGCCCATTAATTTTTTTGTTTTATATTTTTACCTAAAAATTTTTTGAATATATATCATTTTTATTAAATTCTAAAAGTTTGATAAGAAAATAACGTTATTTAGGTTATTCTAGCCTTTTTTCTTAAAAGAAACTATGCTTATTTAATTTATTTTCAGTTTTTTCAGCTTCGGTCCGTAATTTCTTTTTTTTTTGGGGAGCTTGAAAATAACGCTTCAACTTGCTAAACAGTTTCATTTTCAGGGAACCGGGAAGGAAATCAGTTTATTGGTACTTTTTTTAGCATTTCTACTTCTGGAGCAGTACATTTTTGGAACTAGACCAGAGAACTACAAAAACATAATACGTGCAATGCGTGTTTGTTTGTTTGTATGTCACCCTGTTATTTTGTTATTTTCATTTATCTGCAGATTCGTGTTTAGTCATTCACTCGTTCACAATAGTGCCCGTATTTACTCGACTGTTCCTTAAGCGATTTCATCTCAAACCCGTTAGCCAACTCAACTAGCTTACTCTGTGTTGTTGCTTTATATTCAATCCCTTAAACTACCTAGCGCTTTATTTCCACTGGCTTGCAAAAAGGCGGCTAATGTTAACATAAAAGTTTTGTTGATTATGCATGTTCATAATATTAGTGATCATTGACGCTAAACCGCCTAAAACATTTTTGTTGTTTCTTGAAAAGTCACGACACCTATCTATGCTTCACTGTAACTGTGCCATACAAATCAGTGGAGGTCTCCTCTGCTTCAAAGCTGCGGTGTCGACAGAAATACTATCTTGGCCGGAACGTCTTCATGCATTCGAATAACATGGCCTAGCCAGCAAAGCCTTTGAGTTTTCATTCGCGGCGCTAACGTTATATCTGCTAATGGCTTATACATTTCAATATTCCTCCCTCGATACTCGCCGTCAGCATCACGGATAGGACAATAAATCTTCCGTAGACCTTTTCTATCGGACAATTCAAGAGCCACCTCATATTCTCGCAACAAGGTTAATTTTTCCGACCCATACATCAGAACACATATGATAGTGACTTTGTAGGGCGTGACTTTCGTTCGTCGAGAGAGGACTTTACTTCTCAATTGCCTTCTCAGTCCAAAGTGGCACTTGTTTGCAAGAGTTATTCTCTGTTAGGTTTCTAAGCTGACATTGTTTCTGCTGTTAATGCTAGTTCCCAAATAGACGAAATCCTTCACAGTCTTGAATTTATATCCGTAAACAGTGGCGTGGCTTCCAAGGCGGATTGCACCGATTCTTTCTTGGATGGCAGCACGTATTTCGTCTTGCCCTCATTTACTGCAAGACCCACTTTTTTGCTTCCTTATCTAGTCACGAGAAGGCAGAACTCACAGCGCGTTCCTTCAGGTCAATAATATCAATATCATCAGCATACGCCAGTAATAGGTTTATATATAGTTCCTTTTTTAAACAGACATATTTTTATAAACTTAGTTTTAATTTTTTTAACTAATTTTCGAAAATTTAAAACTTAAACGTTTTCTTCAATATGTAAATTTTTTTTTTTTTTTCAAAGCTAAAAAGCTAAAAAATTGTTATCCATGTAAAATATTTCAGAAGTTTTTATATTTGTACTACATTTTAGTAAGGTTGCCCCAAGTTTCAAAAATAATTAAACAAACAAATGCGTTTATTATTTAAAAAATTTTTGTTATTTACAATTTTTACTTTATTTTTAAAATATTTTTTTTTTTTAACATAGGTTTATGTATTTAACTTTAATAAACCTGACATTTTGTTTTATAATGCAAGTTTTTAAATTTTTTTAATATTTTTTTTTTGCCTTGAAATTTAACAACATTATATTAAACTCACCAAACCTGCTTTTTGGCGGCCACCGTGGTGTGATGGTAGCGTGCTCCGCCTATCACACCGTATGCCCTGGGTTCAACTCCCGGGCAAAGCAACATCAAAATTTTAGAAATAAGATTTTTCAATTAGAAGAAAATTTTTCTAAGCGGGGTCGCCCCTCGGCAGTGTTTGGCAAACACTCCGGGTGTATTTCTGCCATGAAAAGCTCTCAGTGAAAACTAATCTGCTTTGCAGATGCCGTTCGGAGTCGGCATAAAACATGTAGGTCCCGTCCGGCCAATTTGTAGGGAAAATCAAGAGGAGCACGACGCAAATTGGAAGAGAAGCTCGGCCTTAGATCTCTTCGGAGGTTATCGCGCCTTACATTTATTTTTTTTTAAACCTGCTTTTTATTTTTCAAGTCTTTTTTATTATATAGTAGGCTTACGTTTTTTCTAGAACTTTTTTTTTAATTTTTTAGTTTTAAAATTTTTATTTTTGTATAAAAACTTTTTTTTGGTGATGATTATTAGTTTATAAATTATGTTCTTTAAATAACGAATTAAATTTTTTTCTTCAATATGAAATTTTTCCTTAAACAAACTTTTCTGCAAAATTTTATTCCTTAACAAATTTTTGATGTTTCTAAAATTTGTACAGAATAAATGAGTATACTAAGCTAAAGAAAGATTTTTTAATAGCGAAATATCAATTTCATTTTTCATGCTGTGAGGAGTTTTTTTCAGTGCATATTTTTCAAATTTTTATACTCAGTTGAGCAGAGCTCACAGAGTATATTAAGTTTGATTGGATAACGGTTGGTTGTACATATATAAAGGAATCGAGATAGATATAGACTTCCATATATCAAAATCATCAGTATCGAAAAAAAATTTGATTGAGCCATGTCCGTCCGTCCGTCTGTCCGTTAACACGATAACTTGAGTAAATTTTGAGGTATCTTGATGAAATTTGGTATGTAGATTCCTGGGCGCTCATCTCAGATCGCTATTTAAAATGAACGATATCGGACTATAACCACGCCCACTTTTTCGATATCGAAAATTTCGAAAAACCGAAAAAGTGCGATAATTCATTACAAAAGACCGATAACGCGACGAAACTTGGTAGATGAGTTGAACTTATGACGCAAAATAGAAAATTAGTAAAATTTTGGACAATAGGCGTGGCACCGCCCACTTTTAAAAGAAGGTAATTTAAAACTTTTGCAAGCTGTAATTTGGCAGTCGTTGAAGATATCATGATGAAATTTGGCAGGAACGTTACTCTTATTACTATATGTACGCTTAATAAAAATTAGCAAAATCGGAGAAGGACCACGCCCACTTTTAAAAAAATTTTTTTTTTAAGTAAAATTTTAACAAAAAATTTAATATCTTTACAGTATATAAGTAAATTATGTCAAGATTCAACTCCAGTAATGATATGGTGCAACAAAATACAAAAATAAAAGAAAATTTAAAAATGGGCGTGGCTCCGCCCTTTTTCGTTTAATTTGTCTAGGATACTTTTAACGCCATAAGTCGAACAAAAATTAACCAATCCTTTTGAAATTTGGTAGGGTCATAGACTTTATGGCGTTAACTGTTTTCTGTGAAAATGGGCGAAATCGGTTGATGTCACGCCCAGTTTTTATACACAGTCGTCCGTCTGTCCTTCCGCATGGCCGTTAACACGATAACTTGAGCAAAAATCGACACATCTTTAATGAACTTAGTTCACGTGCTTACTTGAACTCACTTTATCTTGGTATGAAAAATGAACGAAATCCGACTATGACCACGCCCACTTTTTCGATATCGAAAATTACGAAAAATGAAAAAATGCCATAATTCTATACCAAATACGAAAAAAGGCATGAAATATGTTGAGGTAATTGGATTGTTTTATTGACGCGAAATATAACTTTAGAAAAAACTTTATAAAATGGTTGTGACACCTACCATATTAAGTAGAAGAAAATGAAAAAGTTCTGCAGGGCGAAATAAAAAACCCTTATAATCTTGGCAGGTATTACATATATAAATAAATTAGCGGTATCCAACAGTTGATGTTCTGGGTCACCCTGGTCCACATTTTGGTCGATATCTGGAAAACGCCTTCACATATACAACTACCACCACTACCTTTTAAAACTCTCATTAATACCTTTAATTTGATACCCATATCGTACAAACTCATTCTAGAGTCACCCCTGTCCACCTTTATTGCGATATTTCGAAAAGGCGAACACCTATAGAACGAAGGCCCACTCCCTTTTAAAAATACTCATTAACACCTTTCATTTCATACCCATATCGTACAAACAAAGTCTAGAATCACCCCTGGTCCAGAAAGGCCCACTCCCTCTTAAAATACTCATTAACTCCTTTCGTTTGATACCCATATTGCACAAACGAATTCCAGAGTCACCCCTGGTCCACCTTTATGGCGATATCTCGAAAAGGGGTCCACCTATAGAACTAAGCCCCACGCCCTTTTAAAAATACTCATTAACACCTTTCATTTGATACCCATATCGTACAAACAAAGTCTAGAGTAACCCCTGGTCCACCTTTATTGCGATACCTCGAAAATGCGTCCACCTATAGAACTAAGGCCCACTCCCTCTTCAAATACTCATTAACTCCTTTCATTTGATACCCATATCGTACAAACGCATTCTAGAGTCAACCCTGATCCACCTTTATGGCTATATCCCTAAATGGCGTCCACCTATAGAACTATGGCCCACTCCCTCATAAAATACTCTTTAATGCCTTTCATTTGATACACATGTAATACAAACACATTTCAGGGTTTCCCTCGGTTCATTTTCCTACATGGTTATTTTCCCTTATGTTGTCACCATAGCTCTCAACTGAGTATGTAATGTTCGGTTACACCCGAACTTAACCTTCCTTACTTGTTCATTTTAAAGAAAGGTATGAGAATTAATTAATCGGCGGCCACCGTGGTGTGATGGTAGCGTGCTCCGCCTATCACACCGTATGCCCTGGGTTCAACTCCCGGGCAAAGCAAGATCAAAATTTTAGAAATAAGATTTTTCAATTAGAAGAAAATTTTTCTAAGCGGGGTCGCCCCTCGGCAGTGTCTGGCAAGCGCTCCGATTGTATTTCTGCCATGAAAAGCTCTCAGTGAAAACTCATCTGCCTTGCAGATGCCGTTCGGAGTCGGCATAAAACATGTAGGTCCCGTCCGGCCAATTTGTAGGGAAAAATCAAGAGGAGCACGACGCAAATTGGAAGAGAAGCTCGGCCTTAGATCTCTTCGGAGGTTATCGCGCCTTACATTTATTTTTTTTTTTATGAGAATTAATGAGTTTTATTCAAATTTCGCCAATAAGCAATTTTAGAAATAAAAAAAACCATAACAGGAATTTTGAAGCTATTTGGATTCCAGATGATGAGTTATGCTTTTAAATCATAGATCTTCAAAAATGAGAACTGATTGCCCTTTCGCATACGCTGTGATACCCCTGTTTTAGATTACTCCGAAAAGAAGTCAAAGATTTGTTACATTTTCACTGACAAACATTGTATATCGTACTCGTACGTTGAATAAACTCATAGTTCTATTTCATTTTCAAATTCTGCATTCAAACGCTATTCTTTTTCACAATGTCTCGTGCCAGCAAATGCAATCTTCATTACCAGTTAGCTAATGGCTAAATATCTATATGCGCTTGTAACATAGTCAGAGTGCGCGGCTAATGAATAAACTAACTAACACATACATAGCATGTATGTATGTTTAAACAGACGAGTAGTACTTTGGCTCGGACAGGTTAAATGTAAGCGTGCAACGGTAATTTTGTTAAGTGGTTAAATGGTAGTTGAATGAATGCAAGTGGACATTAAGCATACACACACACATGCAAATATGCACACATACATCACAATTCGCATTTCTTTTGGTACGAATTTCTATGTTCAAGTGTGCCTGTGTTTTGTGCTGCTCCATTTAAATGTTAGCTTATACTCAGGGACGGAAAATAATAATTATTTTTTTTTCGGAGTCGAAAAAGTCCTGATCAAAAAATTGTCCTAGGTAAAAATGTTTGAGTTCCCGGGTATCCCCCCAGGTATTGCAATATCATGTCGAATCATGCATCCTTTTTATTTTTCTAACTTTTTCCATAAAAGTCCACATATAAAAGTAAAATTTGTATTTTTATTTTTTTAGTCCGATAGAACTAGTTAAACTCGAACTTTTAAAAATAAAATCCGGAAATAAAAGTTAAATTCGGACTTTTACTTTTTAAGGCCAAATAAAAGTCCAGCTTGATAACAAAGAAACGGATTATCCGAATTAAAAAAAATTGTTTGTTTCGGATAAGCCTTTTCTTTGTTATCAAGCGGGACTTTTATTTTGGCCTTAAAAAATAAAAGCCCGGATTTAACTTGTATTTCCGGACTTTTATTTTTAAAAGTCCCAGTTTAACTAGTTCTATCGGACTCAAAAAAAGAATTCCGAAAATAATTTTCATCTTGATCCAAATATATTAAAAGTTTTGAAGGAATTATATTATAAAAGGAATAACAGTTTCGGTCCCTGCTTTTACTGGTGCACGTTAGTGTTGTTGATAACTACTGACCGCATGGCTCTAATTTTTTGTTGTTGTTATGTTCATATGTATATATTTTTTTTTGAAACCATCAAGCGACTGTTGTCTGATGTTTGAATGCAAATGGATTTGCTTTTTCAATAATTCAATAGTCAAAGTGTTTTTCTGGTGTCTTTGAGCGCACCGGCATTTAGGTCGGTTGTCTGAAAGGATTTTTATTTGTAATTTCCTTTTCGGTGCAATTTTTTTAATGCTCACTTATGCAATTACGCTGTATTTATTAGAGTAAATTAATTAAATTTTTGATTTTCAAATATTTTTGCTTAGAATAATATTTAGATAATGTTTGAGGTTTCACTTAACTTATCTAATCTCCACAAAAGATGATCAATAAAATGTATTGCTACAATAGTTTAAAAGAGTTTCACTCTCTAAAACAGAGACAAGCTCAGTGATTTTTTTGAACCGATAATTAAGCTGAAAATTTAGCCTTTCAGCTGCATTTTGACTTGACATCGCACAGTTTTGATGCCTTTTTCTGAAAGTTATATGAGATGATAGTAAGCTTTCACTAGGAAACATTAAGCCGAATACCCCTGGATGGAGACTTATGGAGGACCTCACTGTCAGCGATCACAATTTTACTACTTTCCGCCTGAACGATATCGTTTAATGGCAGATATGGAACGGGTTACGAAAAATTTTGACTAAGGCTGCATCCAAAGGTGACGGTGCTATGTTTTCCTTATTGTTATTGGCGGATGCCTGACGGACAGCAAATACCACGGGTATGGCGTATGAGGTTGAAGAGACAATGCTCTGTCTGCGACACGAAGGCAATGTCCTTATGCCACGGAAAGGAGCGAGGAGGCGAAAGAACTAGTCAAACGTTGAAGTCGTTAAGCTGCGTATAATATGCCACAGATTACGGAGGCTAGCAACTTGCAAGCGTGTCCGATCTGCGGCTTTAGAAAAGTCGACAGCGAGAAGAGAACAAAGAAAAATCTTGGCTCTTCAATAAAGTAATACAAAGTTAGATGCTGGAAAGCGTTTTGCAAGGAAGTGGGTAGAAATCCCTGGGGGCAAATATAGAGAATAGTAATAAAAAAATTCCCTCCACGGAACCACATGATGGCCGAGGACAATATGGGGCACATTTTTAACGTTCTCTCTCCCAACCAACCACTAAGAGAGGATGGGCACCTCACGTGAAATCATTCCACGAAGAAGTTCTCAAAACGGCCCCGCCCAGCATGAAACCTAGAAAAGCTCCCAGGGGATCAGACGGAATACTCTACGAGGCAATAAGATTAGCTGCATATATCTACCCTCCAATGAAGAATACTTTCTCAACATAGAAGGGTTGTAGTTATTTCGAAGAGCAAAGGAGACTCCAACCTTCGTCGTCCTTCCAGCCGCTGTATATGCTGGTCACCACAGGCAGAAAAATTGATGGATGCCCTCCAAAAACAAAGACTTTCGGCAACAATAGAGAGCGAGATAGGGCTGTCTCACCTATAGCATGTATACCAAAATTGGCACTTCACAATGGATGCCATTGCAGAAGTGATAAGCACATGCAACAACGCCGAGACAGCATCGCACTGAATTAGACCCGTAGTATTGCTGGTCACGCTAAAGCTCAAGTACAACGTTAATGCAGACAGGCTTGAGGTATTAGAACGCTATTGCCGCGTACCCCAAAAGCTGCTGAAAACTCTGATGGACTACCTTAGAGAACGAATGTTCGAAACCACTCACGGTCAAATAAAGTTGATGATCACAGGTGGAGTAGACCAGACTTGGTTTCGATCTCCGGAATATTACTTACGACAGCCTTTTTCGATTGAAAATGCCAGAATGTAACAGCACATCAGCTGCGAGATGGCACAGCTTAAAAACAAACTAGGTCATCAGGGTAAAACGATGGGTTGCTGATAACGATTTTCAACTGGTAGCAGCAAAAACAGAAATCATAATTTTTGCGAATAGGCAGATACCCATTTATTTGCAACACACTATCTCGGGGTACATCCAATCAGAGTAAATAAACGGCACACATAGGCGGTATAAAGGCGTGTACAAGGAAGCTGCTTTCATTAGCCTCGATCTAAATTCTTTTACGATGCATAAATCTTTGCAGATGCAATAAAAAACCGGAAAACCCGAAGAGCCCCTACTTCGGTCCGATGCAGAGGACCGCTGCGGATAGCTTCTGCTTATCGCACTGTCTGCGCAAAAACTGTCGTGGTAGTTGCGGGAATCATATCGATACATCTTCTCGCTGATAAGAAAAAAGCAAGCTACGACAGTAGGTGGGAGGCGAGTTAAGATGCTACTGTCATACAGGCGCGAGAAGAATCAATTCGAGGCTGCCCACAGTAGTGGCGAAGCAGTACTGTAGAAAAGTGTGCTATGGAACTAATTCCTGAACTAAAGCCATGGTTGAAGTGACCACACAGAAAGGTCGACTTTTGCATAACCCAATTTCTAACCGAACACGGTTACCTACGTAAATGTAACCACAGAATAGGTAATGTTGAGCGCCTTGTTTTCCTAGTATGCGAAAATTAAATGTGGTACACTATTTAAACTTGATTTGAATGCGAGCATCTTGCCGAACAGCGAAGAAGGATATAAGAGATACTTGGCGCGGCATATCTCCGGGAAGTGTCACGAATAATTCACAGAAAACGAGTAAATGTATGCCTAACCCATTAGCGAGAGAGTAGCCATGGACTTCACGTAACTCGCATACATACCCGAAGTAGTACAGTAATGCGATCCCAGTTACGGAAAATTGTGTGGGCCATGGGAGGCTACATTTAAGTGCGTAGCACTTCAAGGAAAGAGGGAGTTGTACACTCGGAGGTCGCTAGCTCAAACATTAGTTCTGGAAAAGGTAGCACTCTCTTGAAAGATGTTCGCACTTCTAATCGTGGCATCCAACTTCATAGCAAAATCCAGTTATTTGGTCACACTTTCGCGACACTTACCCAACAAAAAGTTGCTTAATCGTTTAAGCTCCCTTAAAATTATTTAATTACGCGCTTACACAATTAACGCGCAAAATTTTCAGTCTTGCTTTGCAAAACAATTCTCTTAAATTATTCAACTTCATTTGGTTATTACGAAAAATTAACGTCAAATTCTGTTTTACTCCTCCTTAAGACGCTTGGAGTTTAGCAAGTAATTATTTGAATTACTCAAGTCCATAAGGAATGTAGGAATGCTTGTAAAATGTTTTTAAGTGCCATTAATAAGGTTTACTACTACTTCCAATTGCGAGTTGTCCAGGTTGGGTGCTGGGATTAGTTTGAGTTAAATTTGTATACTTCTACAGAACAATATTTTTCTTTGTTTACTTTCTTCTACAGCCTACTATGGATCAATTAAATATTTTTGTCACGGCGGCCGCCGTTATACGATGGTAGCGTGCTCCGCCTACCACACCAAAGATGCTGGGTTCACGCCTCGGACAATGCAACATCAATATTTTAGAAACAAGTTGTTTTAGTTAAAATAATTTTTTTTAAATGTGGTCGTCCCTCGTTAGGCTGGCACTCCTGACACTCCTAGTGCATTTCTGCTATGAAGAACTTTCAGTGAAAACTCAGTCGGCATAAACAAGTAGGTCCCTTCCCGCCAATATGTACGAAAAATTAAAAGAAGCACGGCGAAAATTATAGGAGAAGCTCGGAGGAGTTTATCGGCGGAGTTTATCGCGCCTTACATTTATTTTTTTATGTCTTTTTTAACAAAATAAAAAAATGTTACGTATACGTATTTTTGTTGTACCAGGACATTCGACATCGGTATCTTTTTATCCACAACCACTAATGGTAAGAGATGAACTGGTTGCTTTTCATCTGGTTTCAGATATAAAAAAATTACAATCTGTCCTTTAATGGGACATGCTTAAACAGCTGATAAGTACCATTTTCCATACCTAGACCTAAATTTAGCTACTTAAGTTCTGACTAAACTCCTACGCATCCCCAACTAGTCGCTTTACTTGCAGGCTCAGCAACGAATCGTACTTTTGAAGTTGACTTCCATACATTTGTACATGTGTATGTTAGTGTATGTAAACTCGTAAAGGCGCATTACATGCTGCTTTATTCAATATTTACATTGAGCTCATCACGTTCTATATTTACCAACATTCAAGTACAGAGAAAATTACTTTTTAAACGTTTTGTTGTGTGCACAACAAAAAGAAAAAAACATTAAATACGCTAAGAAAATACGCAAAGAAATAATAAAAAAGTGAAGTAGGAAATAAAGCGAGGAGTATGTAAAATGAAAGAACTGAATAAGCGCTTCTTAACCCAAAAGCGCGCAAACAAATAAATCAACAGAGTTATATAAATACTTACCTCGCAATATAGACTACTTATGTAACTCAACGTCATATACATATTTATGTTCCTATTTCTTTACATACATATAAAGGCACATATCAAGTTGATATACATACATTACCTCCCAAACCCTCTTCAACTATTTTTAGGTCTTTAATGTGTCCATTTTTCCGCGGCACGGTGACAAAAATTTAAGCGGAAATGGGAGGCACCTTTTCATTATCTACTTTTATTAGCTTCCGTTTTCGTACATGTAACGTTTCTGATTTTGGTTTCTTCTAATTCTAAAACGTATTACGGGCCCGATTTCGGCTTCCGTTTCATTTTTTTATCCGTTTTGTTTCAAACATCTGCCGCAACAGGAGCCCATTTCAGTTCCTGATCTAGATTTTCGTTTTTGTTCCGTTTCCGTTTCCAATTTCATTTCCGTTTCAAATTTCGTTTCCGTTTCCAGTTTCATCTACGTTCAAGTTTCTTTTACGTTTCAAGCTTCGTTAAGTTTCAGGTTTCACTTCCGTTTTCAGTTTCATTTTCTTCTCCAGTTTTTTTAACCTTTCAAGTTTCGTCTCTATTTTCATACCCGTTTCCAGTTTAGTTTCCGATTCAGTTTCATTTTGGTTTTCAGTTTCGTTTCATTTTCCTTTTTTTATCCAGTATACTTTCCGTCCCCAGTTTTAATAATGTTTGAAGTTTTCGTTCCTTTTGTGCCCGTTTCCAGTTTCGTTTCCCTTTTCCAGTTTTTTTAACATTTATTTGACTATTACAATTAAAGATATATACAGCTGCGAAGACGAAAATCGCGATGGGAATTTTAATGAAATCTCGTGAATTAAATTATTTTTTGTATGAACCAGACGGGAATGCCCTCATTGATTTTAAATGAATGAAAACATTTATTTGAAGCAATTCTTAATTTATTATTTATTTAAAATTTAAACAAGGTGACATCAGGACGGATAAGGCGACAGCTGTTTCGATTATACCTTGTAAATTTTTTTCAAGCCTTTTCTCCCGGGAGTGGGATTCGAGCCCGCACTCCTACGATAGTTGAAGTGTTACAAACTCATTCAGCCACGTCATGCCTTAGTTGTTGTAAACTTAGCCCAATTGCCCTCCTTGCATATTTTTTTCTTTTGCACAGTACACTCCCGAGGGAAAAGGCATTGAAGATATTTACAAGGTATAATCGCAGTATTAAATAAACTATAAATAATTTTTTTATTTTCGACAATTTAAGAAAACATTTCAAAAAGTTTTATAACTGAAGCTAAGCAAACCAATCTCAAATATATTTTCAAAAAAAGTAAGGAAAACCGCACAAAAATTGCGAATTTATTATTTCCAGCTTTTAGAATTTTTTTTGTGTATTTTATTTTCTAGCCTAATCAATTTTGGTCCTACAAAATATGAGTAATATTTCCCTAAAAATTCGCATCAATGTTTGAACTTTTTTTCCGAAGGTGTTTAAAGTTTTCTTCCAAACATAGTTTCGAAAAGAAAAATTGTCAAACACCTATACTAATTTTAAGAGATCTATAACTTGTACTTTTTTGAACTAAAACTGAATGGGCTACAGAACTGCAAACTCAAAAAATGTCAGAAGATTCAAAAAAAAAATCATAAAAAATTAAAAAAAAAAAACGTTTCGGCAGTCCTAAAAAAAATTCGAAAATTTCGTGCAGTTTTCTCGAATTTTCCAATTTTTTCGAAGTTTGAAGATTCGTTTGCATCGTTTTAAATTAAGAAATTTATTTAAATTTTTCAGAATTTATAGAGAATAAAAAGAGAAGGATTTAATTAACAAAATTTCATAAAAAAAATATGCCACTGCTATTTTTGTGTTCGCTGCTGTACACATCTACCCATTTTATTAGCAATTTATACAATTTATTGTATTGCTTGTGCGTATATTAAAGAGAGAAAAATCTATTTCTTCTCACTTGTGTGTGCTTTGTTTACTTTTTTGTGCACGCATGAAATTTTTATTGACTCTAATGTTTATTTTATTAGTGCCAAAATAGGAAAGTAAACAAACGACGAATATACAAAGCATTGATAGATGTTTATCACCAATTTTTAAATATACATATATATATATATATGTATGTGTATGTAAGTACGTGAACGTGCATAAGTAATCTATGTCAGTGCTTATGCGCGTATTTGTATTTGCTGTGCTCGCAATAAATTTAAATTATTGCAGAACTTCGTAAATTATGCGTTGTTAGTCATTTATAAAAATTAGTGCATATGTCAATGTGCTTTCATACATATCAGCGTGCGTACTTTTCGTGACTCTGGTACTGTGCAAAAGACTGAGTCAACAAACGAATTGGACCTTATCAGTACGGTTTCAGACCTGGTAGATCTACTATCGACCAGATTGGAAACGCTGAAAGAAGCTGCTTGTATGCTGATGTCTGAACTTAATATCACTGAAAAGTTAATAAGGCTCTGCCAAACGACGATAAGCTCACTACCAGCGCCGTTAGAATTAGGAAGGATTTCTCCGCGCCATTTGAAACCGAACCAAGTTTCAGACAAGGCGACCCTCATTCGTGCGATTTCTTTAACATAATGCCGGAGAAGATAATTCTAACAGAAGAATTATTATAGGCGGGTACAACTACTGGTGTATGCCGATAGTATTGATATTATTGGCCTTAAACCTTAACAAATGCACTGCGAGTTCTGCCTTCTCTGGATTAGATAAACTTGCCAAAAAAGTGGGTCTTACAGTATATGAGGAACCGGCGCATTCGCGCCTTGGTAGCCACGTCACTATTGGCGGAT
Organism: Eurosta solidaginis; assembly: GCF_040869045.1. NCBI lineage: Eukaryota > Metazoa > Arthropoda > Insecta > Diptera > Tephritidae > Eurosta > Eurosta solidaginis. Next base: position 24,890,170 of record NC_090323.1, read on the forward strand.
ATATGTATATAAATTGGAAGCTGACAAAGATTTCGGATATTTGGGAACCAGCGAAGAATAACAAGTACTACTTTGGACTGAGAAGGTAATTGAAATGTAATGTCTTCCCTCGACGAACAAAAATCACGCTCAAGATTGTGGCTCAGGATTATTGATGGTGATGAAAAGTCACCAGTTCATTGAGTTTAGTAAAGAAGTATCTAGAACAGGGTTGAGAGAGTACTTGTACAATGCGAGGTAGGATGATATCAAGTGATAACTCAAGCGTAGGGTGCAAGATCACCAATCACCATTAGTAGAAAAATCATAATGCTCATATTAGGTAATTGAATTACTTTTCAATTCATAAAAAATACGATCCCCTCTAACATTTTCGAAGCGCTCATAACTTAGAATACCGATATGAGTCTGAAATATGTGAAAAATATGAGCCTCAGAAATATGATCTGACAGGAGTATGATAAAATTATGAGCAAAAAAAAAAAAATTATGAAAATTATTAAAGCCGCTTCGGAAGTTAAATTCATAAATTTTCATTTCAAAAAATTTCATTTTAAATCAAAGTTCAGTTGTCATTTACTTAACGGAAAAGCTGGTTGCTTCTGTAATGACCTGCTTTCCGGTTTACTGCTTTCCTTAGCTGTTTATTCTAAGTGCTTCCTCTGAAATATACGGTTTTCAAACAAGTTCGAGAATGATTCGTAATTCTAATGTCCAATAAATGTTATTTACCTACAGTGTATTAAGCTTGGATGATTCATATATGGCTTTGAAAACCACCTTAAGAGAGTCATTTCAGAGTGTGGAGTCATATATGACTCCTATTCAGATTCATACGGTATATGCAATAGGGCTCATATCGAGGGACTATTGCAAGAAGGGAAATGCATTCATTTCGGACTTATAAATGAGGTCATAATGAGCATAGACGTTCCAAATGACGACTCCTTTCTGACTCTTTTTTGACTACAAATGTTTGCTGGGTTGAGTTATGAAGCTTTCTGAAATTACATTTCCATACAAGTATCGAATTGTAAGAAAAATATTATCTTTCCTTAACGAATAACCTTCAAGTCAGTTCCAGCTAAATACTAGAAATTAGAGTGCATTGCTCATACCAATAATAACCATGGACTGACAAACGTATATATGTAAACTTTAAGACCAATAAAAGCTTTATATAGATTTTTGTTTGCTTTAAGTTTTTTTCACAAATTTATTTGACATTTATTTATTTATTGTTTCATACTTTATTTCGCAACTCCACGTGCGGCTATGTTGACACAAATATTTCGCAGAATTTTCAATACCATCAGCATTTATTCCTGTATTTTTCCAATAGCAACAATTTTTGCTGTTACTTACCTACTGCGTACACACTGTGTGTTATCTTTAACTTTTAAATATATATTTTTTGTTGTTACTCGAATTTTGTCTTTTTTTTTGTAGCTGTAATATTTTGTCATTATTTTTTGTCGCTATTTTGTCAACAATTGCCACCACTCAGCGGTTGCGGTTGAATGCGTACAACAAATTAATGCGGTCGTTGCACTGTTGAAAAAATGTCTGCTTTATGTGTATATGTGTAATATGTGTATGTGTAACATACATTAAACGTTATCTTTAAAAGCTGCAGTATATTTATTGCATATACGCAAATTTTTCGGCAAAAAATATTTTAAAGTATAACATTTTAATGGAACAGCTTTTAAGCGCTTTGAGTGAGATGCAATTAGTGTCCAATATTTTTAAATGTGAAAAATTATTTTCGTTAATATGCCTCACATTTTTTTACTTCCTACAAAAATAAATGACACATAACTAAATTTGATGTATACCAAGAAAACAGTGTGTACTTTACTGGAAGTATTCCATTAGCAATAATTAAATTACTCTTCACAAAAAGTTTGAGGTGTTAACGTTAAAAAGTATGCATATCTTAAAACCACATTAAATTTTGGGTGTTATTTATAGAAAAAATCATTTGTGACCTGTTTCCAATTTCTCGAAAGGTGGTAGACAAAATATTAGCCGTGTTTTTTAACATTTATATGCATCTACATCTGCAGGTAAACAAAATGCGAATCATCACTTAGATAATGCTTAGGAGATCCATATAGCGGCAATTATTGAAAACTCGCGGCAATGGTAAATAACTCGCTGCAGAACGGGTTCTACCGAACAACGGAGGCACCATCTCTTTTGGTCATAGTATATAACCTATAGCTGAATCGATTGCGATGAGTCGTAGACACACCCACTTTTCGGTCATAGAAGTGTAGATGTAAAATGGAGAGATACATTTCAGTAGCAACTGAGTATAAAGCAACAATTTCTTAAGTTTTACTAATGTTTAAGTGCATATGTATATGCGTGTTACACACCACTATTATTTAATGAAGAGAAAATTATTTAAATTCCTGGTTTAGATGTAAATTACAACAACTTGGCTAATTAAAACATATTTTTATTTGATAAGCATATTTTAATGCTGATTCCGAAATAGAAATCCTTAATAATCTTTAATTAAGATCAGTCAACAATGAAGTGGGCGCGAATGCGACGATTCTGTTTTTTGGGTGACAGCAAGTACTTCGTCTTGTCCTCACAAGAGGGAGAAACTCAGAACGAGTTTGTTAAGGCCAATAATATTACTATCATCAGCACCCGCCGGTAAACTCTTTTAACATATTTGAGCATACCCGAATAACCCGGAGACTACCTTCCCAATACTTACGGAGCTAGATGTTGTTGTTGTTGTTGTAGCGATAAAGACACAGCCCGAAGGCTTTGGGGATTAGTACCGATGTTGATGGTTTTTTGCCGGATATAGATCCTATACATTCTGGTAGCAAACACCATTAAGTTACAAACCCTACCATCTCGGGAGCGATTTAATAACTTCAGTAGGAACTTAGGATTGCTGTAGCTGGTGGTGTTGTTCAACGTCATTTCGCAGAGCCTGATTAGAGATTTAGACATAGATGCAGACAAGCTACTGCTTCGAAATCGACAACAAGATGGTGAGTATCGGTATGTTAACGTGTGTCTTCTCCAGGATCTGGCGCACTGATAAGATGCAATCAGTTTGCTGACTATGGGCTTCAGTCTTTCGTACAGTACGCTAGATAGCACCATATACGCGATATTAGCCAGGCTGATTCCACGATAATTGGCGCAGGTTTGCGAGACCGCTTTTCTTGTAGATTGGGCAGAGCTCACTTAAATTCCAGTCTGCAGACATACACTCATCCAACCATATTCGTACGTCTTTTCTAGTTTTTCATGGAAGAATTCCTTTTCATTTTCGTTCGCATCGTCCAAAACAGTTCGCAACCGAGGCTTGTTGAAATTTTTCATTGGAAATCGTTTCTTTTTTTTTTTATGTGGCAGATCGCAAGCGTAGCGCACAAACTAAGAACGGTATTTGGATTTAAGTAGCCTTTTATGACAGCCATACACATCGCGGGTATATATTTTAAGCTTACATAACCCGAAAGGGCCTGAAGAGCAGTTTAATTTAAACAGCTTTGTGACTTAATCACGCAAAAATGATTGTGATTGATCTTTGGAACACAGATATAAAAGTTTCTGAAGGAAGTTTCTGGCTGTGTTTTTTTTTTTTTTTTTTTGATGGAGCGCCGCCTGCACGACTCTAAAGGGCAGTAATTTCTTAAGTTTTAAAACTCCACAGCCTCTTGTCAAACCTCTCATGACTCAGCTAACGTTGATCTAAAAAGAGTGTATGGAAGTCATATGATGTTTCGGAAGCGAAAGTTGAAAACATGAGTAAAGAAACAGAAATTTTAACAAACAACAAACGAAACATGTTTTGTCGATTAAAATGCAATTAGTGCTGTATTCAATTTAAAAATGTGAAAACAATGTGGGAAAATGAAAATTGTAAACACAATTAAAATATCAATTAAGTGTTATTGACGATATGAAAGGTGGCTTAAGGAGACAGAAAAGTGAAAAATGTGGAAAACATAGCGTAAAAAAAGCTAAACAATAAGACACATGTTCTATAGCTAATTAAAAATTTAAAGGCCAAAGAGTAAAACAAAAAAACAAATAAAAATACAACAAAAAAACTGGAATGCGCTCGTCAACCCAAACAACATAACACAGCTGAAACGCTCATCGAACCACTCTCAATTCGAGCTTTTATTAAGTCAACAACTTTTCAGGCATTTAAAAATTTGCATGCAAATTTGGAGCTTTACGATTTGTTGACAGCCATGTTTGTATAAATGGCATACAAAAGTGGCATTGCGACGTATGAATGCTTTGACTTTTTCACAGCGTACAACTACAACGCATGGGAATACGATCAGTTGCGCATGCGCACAAACAGCAGCAGACAACTAGACAACAGACGAACGTTTATAGCCGTCGTAGTTGTTGACTTAGGTATATGACTCAATAAAGTCTAAAAAAAATATAAATGCCGGTTATAAAAATCGTAAATATTGACACAAAAGATATACATATGCACATAATTTATGGCTTAAATAAAAATCAAAACTTGTGCCGTTAGTTTAATGGCGCAAAATTGATTTTTACGCCTCATTATTTTACTCGTTAACACAGTGCAACGAAAGACAACTTTTTTTTTGGGTACGGGTTTTTAATGGGTCGCTTTTCTAAAAAATATTGTATGGAAAGTAAATTTGGAAATTTGGATACTTTTATATTGCCGATATGCAGGTTAATGGTTTGCTCTTTAAACTTTTAGTGAAAGGAACTGTGTTTAATGTGTTTTGATACTTTTCTTAAATTATTAATTGAATACTCGTCTTATAATCTCTTACAAACACTAACCTATCTATCTTGTTTTAAAGTAATGGAAATCAGCTATATGACCACAAGGCATATCTGGAAGGCATATTTTTCAGTCAGATGCTTACGCAGACATGCCATCTCACAGTGGTCGGTCTAATATGGAGTTGGTGGCCAAAAATACTTCCAGTAGAGATATTAACGTGAAACTTTGGTCACAGCTTAACAAATATGTGAAAATAATTTTTTTTTATAAAATTGGTGCGGGTGATACCTTTATAACAACACACAATCACTCACTTTCACCGCATGCATACAAAAACTAAGTAGATGTGGGGGAGAAAGTGGTAATATGTGTCTATCGGTAATACAATGTTTAATAGGATTAAATAAAGAAATTAAAGTTATTTAAAGATCTTGCATACATAACAATAACAAAACAACAAACACACACAAAAGTTTACATTTGCATATCGTCGACTGGATAAAATAATGTCGTATGTTACAAGTGAGCACGTATAACATACGATAATAATTTTTCAGGGTGACGCTGTCAAAAAACTGTCGCAAAACATAGTTAGTGGCAGAGTATGCCAACTGATATTAACAATTTAGAATCTTAAGATTTGGCTAATAATATGATATAAGTTCCAACGTGAGGATCGGTGAGCAATCCCACTAAAACTTTAGCTGAATTTGAAATATTTGTGCAAATAAACACTAATAAAGGCACTGGTGAAATTCTAAATAACAACAAAAAAAAAACACACAACAAAGCTAAAGACACTAAAATTATTTCAAAATTAAGTAAATACCTTTGACTTCAATATTCATTTCTACTTATTTCAAAACAATATTTTATTTATTTTTAAATAGCTTAAACTTGCACTTTATTTTTAACTTGCTCACACCGCAAGAGCCAACTAAAACCATAACCTCACTTTTGAAGCTATTCTTAAAGAGTACAGTTCGAATACAATAAAAATAAATATACCTTTTAAAAGGCTGTTCTAATAAGAGATACTAACGACATACTGGTGACAAACTTTTCACTTTGCATTTTTTATTTGTGGCCTATGGAACGGACCACTGTGCATCTCACCGAAAAGTGTGGTATAGGTCTCTGCTGAGGACTTCATGAAGGGGCAGCAAAATTGTGGAATTGATGTGGTTGACAGCCAGTTACAAAAAAAAAAAAACAATTAAGGAAGGCTACTACTCAGCTGCCAAATTACAGCTTGCAAAACTGTTAAATTACCTTCTTTTAAAAGTGGGCGGTGCCACGCCTATTAATTAAAAGTAATGACTCTACTGTAATCATCAAATCAGGTTTGTTGTTCTGGAATTATACAAATACTCGCTGAAATTTATCGCATTATGGTTTTTTCAACCGTGTTTTTCGTCAAGACAACAAATTTGATTTGTCGTTTCAACAGAAAGTCGAATTAAAAATACTGTGACTTTTCTGTTAAAAGAACTAATTTCATTTGCAATTTTAACAGCAAACAACTGTCAATATTGGCAAATGCATCAGCTCATTTTAAGGAGAAATTTCTGCTCACGGCTGTCACGTCTTTGTCCTTGTGACCGTTATGCCAGAGAAAAATCTGACAAAAAATTGACAAAATTTTCGTGCGAAGAAGTACATGACCAGAGGAAAATCTATAACAGGGAATAGGCGTAGGCCAAAATATAAACAAAAATGTTTTGGTGTGCGCTAGGCTCACGAGGACTCAAAACGGCTTGAACGATTTCGATTATATTTTTATACCCAGCTGTAATTGTACACAGGGTATTATAACTTTGATTGGATAACGTTTGGTTGTACAGGTATAAAGGAATCGAGATAGATATGAACTTCCATATATCAAAATCTGCAGTATTGGAAAAAAAAAATTTTGATTGAGCCATGTCCGTCCGTCCGTCCGTCTGTCGCTCTGTCCGTTAACACGATAAACATTGAAATATCTTCACCAAATTTGGTGCACGGGCTTATCTGGACCCAGAATAGATTTGTATTGAAAATGAGCGAAATCGGATGATAACCATGCCCACTTTTTATATATATAACATTTAGGAAAACACAAAAAACCAGATTATTTAGTCAATAATACACCTAGAATGTTGAAATTTGACGTGTGGACTGATACTGAGACGCTTGATAAAAATCTTAAAATTGTTTTTAAAATGGGCGTGGCACCGCCCACTTGCGATAACATCAATTTTACAAATATTATTAAACATAAATCAAAAACCGTTAAACCTATCGTAACAAAATTCGGCAGAGAGGTTGCCTTTACTATAGGGAATGCTGTGAAGAAAAATTAACGAAATCGGTTAAGGACCACGCCCACTTTTATATAAAAGATTTTTAAAAGGGTCGTGTACGAATAAAATAAGCCATATCTTTGCAAACAAAAGCTTTATATCAATGGTATTTCATTTCCCAAGTGGACTTATAACAATAAATGGGAGAAAACTTCAAATTAAAAAAAAATGTGCGTGGCACCGCCCGTTTTATGACTAAGCAATTTTCTATGTTTCGGGAGCCATAACTGGAAGAAAAATTAGTTCAGAATAGAACCATATGTATATGTATTATTGCGAAGCCTTGCAACATTATTAGGCACACAAAATAAACAACAACAGAATTTCAAGTGTACAGCTGGGTATGTGATGTTCGGTTTCACCCGAACTTAGACTTCCTTACTTGTTTTCTTTTCATTTGTTGCGGCTCAATGATGCTTTAGAAAAAACAAAATCACTTTTTCTGGCAATGGCCAGTTTTAAGTCTTTTTGTAATTTGAAAAAAAAAATAGCAGCAACCGAAGTTTTTTGTGAAACTTACAATTTTAATATAGGTTTTGGTTTCCAATTCAAATTACAACTGGGTATATAAATTTAATGCAAATTAAACTCAAAGCCAAAAATAAAACTAATTGCTTAAGCAAAAGTTGAATTAAAAAAATATCTAAGATGTTAAGAAAATATTAATTAAAATTTATGTTTTTTTTTGGTCTTCTATGTTTTTTGCACTACAAAAATAAAATAAAAATATTAAAATGCACACACCTCTTAACAACTGGTTAGCTCAGCTTTTGTGTTGCCAAAACAAAGTAGCAAAGATCTTAGTGCGTCGTCAGACAGCAATATTATTTAGGTGTGTTCTTATTTCTTTTTTATATAGATTCGTAATATTAAAAATGTTTGGGTAATTTCGTGGCAACATATCTTTGAATTGATTGAAACGCTGCCAAATCTTGTAGCCAGCATAGAACACCCGCTTTTTTGTAGACTAACACTAATGTTGTCTTTTTAGCATTTTGAAACCCTTAAATGTTCAAAAGTGTATTTGTATTGTAATGATGTAGAGCTTAGCAAATTTATAATACTTTTTTTGGCAGCTTCAATGGAATTCCCAACCAACTATACAGTGCTTTGCTTTCATTTTTTTCAATGTGTCTAATCAAAAAATTGACATTTGTAAAGGCCATAATAAATGAGTTAATAAAAATTTAATATATGCAAGATTTTGTGACAACAATTGCTTGTATTTTTTTATATTTCTTATAAAATTTGTTTCTTTGATAAAAACAAAAAAGGCAATGAAAACAATAAACACACATGCAGCTCAAACGAAAGCCAAAATCAATGAAATTTATCTGAAGCGTCGCTCACAAATGCGTGCTGATCATATGACACACACACACACTTACATACCAGTATGTGTGCGTATAATCACTGATTCATTAGTTCCTTTACCACTTGCAAATTTTATTGTTATTTAATTTTTGCACTCCTCATTATACAATCTGTCTGTCATATTGAATTGAATTGAAATTAATTCAGGAATGACTCATTCCACTTCATTTACTTACTGGTTTTGCTACTTTTTTTTTACCCTTTAACGATTTTTTAAGTCTGTTAGCAAAAAAGTCGACTTGTGTCACTAAATTAATATATTTTTATATGTTTTATTATGTATGTGTTTAGCATTTATAATTTTTTTCGTGTCACTACTTACGCGTATTTATGTTTGTTAAGCCTTGTTAAATATGAATTTTAATCAAATTTGAATTATTCATTGATTAGTCGCGCTTAAATTGATACAACATATGTTTTTTTTCGAATTGTAATGCAAACATGTCTTGAATTTATTTTTAAAAGGTTATTTAACAAACCAGTTCAAGGTTATGAAATTGTTTATGTCTGGAGGTTCTAGAAAAAATTCTGCATAAAGTTTTATTTTTATTTAAATAGGCTGTCAATACGAAAAATAATTGCTTAAAAAATTTGGGCCGATATGTGGCAATAAAACTAAAATAGGTAAGGTTGAACTGGCCGGTCCATGAGCACCTCACATAGATTGAATGAGTCCGTAGTGTTATTTAACGATCAAACTGAAAAAACCTATCAAAAACCAGGATCTATATTATAAAATAACTCCGTCCTCTTAGCAAATACTAGAAGCCTTTTAGGACCTTAGCAATGTGTAAAGTCAGAGTACCCATCATGAGTAACAGTGTTCTCTTTTTAGTGATAGAAGCAACTTTGTTAGTCTAAGGTTATAAGACCTACACATAATCTTCGACAATTTACAGCCTCGCGCTTGCACCCGCGCCTTTTCCGCTTGGTCGATCAAGTGCACCTCTCACCTTCTCTTAATTTCGCTTAATCTGACTGGAACGTGTACGGAGAAAGCTTTAAGAGATGTGCCCTTTTTAGCTAGTTCATCCGCTGTTTCATTCCCATCTATTCCAATATGCCCTGCGACCCAATATAGATGCATGCTTTTCCCCGTCCCGATTATTTTCAGGTATTGTGACTTTAAACAATAAAACTGAAATACTGCTCAAATACAGACCAAACAAGTAAGGAGGGAATTGTCTTCGCTTGTCCCCTAGGCCTCATACCTTTCAGGAATGGAGCTGAACAATCAGCTGGTTGGGATATTTATTATATATTTAACCGATCTTGGCTACAATTATGTGCGCCTTATATATAGGTGGTGGGGTGCTGTGTCGCTAGAAGTTTAATGTGGTAATATTAATTGTCCCAGAGATGGTCGGGCTAGTACCTCATTGGTGCCTACTAGTTCTATATCCGGCAAAGAACCATCAGCAACGATAAAAATCCCCAAAATCTTCGAGGAGCGTCCTTATCGTAAATATACAGCAACAACAACTAGTTTATATATTTCTAACTTATTCTCACAGGTCCGCAGTCTCTGTGAACATGACTGCAGAGTGTGCTATCGGGTTAAATTCTATTGGCCTATTATATTTGCATCAGCTATTCCACTAATAAGCACCGCGGTCATGTTTTGGCCGTGCTTCTAGAGCTCACATTTTAATATATTCGGATATTATCTTATTTGAAGCAGAGATTCTATTCGATTTGAGATTAATGAAATAGTCAAAATGTTCCATCCGTGACTTAGGAGTATCCCAATGGCAAATAACTTCTCCGTGTTAAAATTAATAGCATTTTGCTCATTAACAATATCGTAATTTATGTTTTATAGTAACATCTGCTTACATTTATTGCATTTGTATACTTCTACGTATGTGCGTAGGCTTGTGCGTTTCCCTGCATAAGTTTAAAGTCATAATAATGCCAATTTTTCACCATTAATTTGCATATAAATGTCAAATGTTGCTAATTTAATGTGTACAATTATTCTAGTTGCAATGATTTGTGTTTACTTTCGCAGACACATTTATTACGGCGGTACACCTTGATGACAAATAAAAAAAATAAAAAAAAGTTTGTACGCAATAAATTTGAAAATTAAAAGTACTTTCATAGAAGATAGCATCGCTGTTAAAACAAGTAAGGAAGGCTTAGTTCGGGTATAACCGAACATTACATACTCAGCTGGGAGCTTTGGAGACAAAATAAGGGAAAAACACAATGAAGGAAAATGAACCTCCGGTAACCCAGGAATGTGCTTGTATGAAATGTGTATCAAATGTAAGGTATTAAAGAGTATTTTAAGAGGGAGTGGGCCATAGTTCTATAGGTGGACGCCATTTTGGGGATATCGCCAAAAAGGGGGACCAGGGGTGACCCTAGATTTTGTTTGTACAATATGGGTATCAAACGAAAGGTGATAATGAGTATTTTAAAAGGGAGTGGGCCTTTGTTCTATAGGTGGACACGTTTTCGAGATATCGCCATAAAGGTGGACCAGGGGTGACTCTATAATGAGTTTATAGGATATGGGTATGAAATTAAAGGTATTAATGAGGGTTTTAAAAGGGAGTGGTGGTAGTTGTCGAGATATCGACCAAAATGTGGACCAGAGTGACCCAGAACATCATCTGTCGGGTGCCGCTAATTTATTTATATATGTAATACCACGAAGAGTATTCCTGCCAAGATTCCAAGGGCTTTTGATTTCGCCCTGCAGAACTTTTTCATTTTCTTCTACATGATATGGTAGGTGTCAAACCCATTTTAAAAAGGTATTTTTCTAAAGTTATATTTTGCGTCAATAAACCAATCCAAATACCAAGTTTCATCCCTTTTTTCGTATTTGGTATAGAATTATGGATTTTTTTTCATTTTTTGTAATTTTCGATATCGAAAAAGTGGGCGTGGTCATAGTCGGATTTCGACCATTTTTAATACCAATACAAAGTGAGTTCAGAAAAGTAACTGAACTGATTTTATTAAAGATATATCGATTTTTGCTCAAGTTATCGTGTTAACGGCCGAGCGGAAGGACAGACGGTCGACTGTGTATAACAACTGGGCGTGGCTTCAACCGATTACGCCCGTTTTCACAGAAAACAGTTATCGTCATAGAGTCTAAGCCCCTACCAAATTTCACAAGGATTGGTTTTTTTTTTTCGACTTATGGCATTAAAAGTATCTTAAACCAATTAAGTGAAAAAGGGCGGAGACACGCCCATTTTGAAATTTTCTTTTATTTTTGTATTTTGTTGCACCATATCATTACTGGAGTTGAATGTTGACATAATTTACTTATATACTGTAAAGATATTAAATTTTTTGTTAAAATTTGACTTAAAAAAAATTTTTTTTTTAAGTGTTCGTGAACGTTCTCCGATTTTGCAAATTTTTATTAGGCATACATATAGTAATAGGAGTAACGTTCCTGCCAAATTTCATCATGATATCTTCAACGACTGCCAAAATACAGCTTGCAAAGCTTTTAAGTTATCTTCTTTTAAAAGTGGGTGCCACGCCCATTGTCCAAAAATTTTACTAATTTTCTATTCTGCGTCATAAGTTCAAATCACCTACCAAGTTTCATCGCTTTATCCGTCTTTGGTAATGAATTATCGCACGTTTTCGATTTTTCGAAATTTTCGATATCGAAAAAGTGGGCGTGGTTATAGTCCGATATCGTTCATTTTAAATAGCAATCTGAGATGAGTTCTCAGAAACCTACATACCAAATTTCCTCAAATACCTCAAAATTTACTCAAGTTATCGTGTTAACTGGCGGACGTGGCTCAATCAAAATTTTTTTCGATACTGAAGTTTTTGATATATGGAAGTCTATATCTATCTCGATTCCTTTATACCTATATAACCAACCAATTTATCCAATCAAAATTAATATACTCTGTGAGCTCTGCTCAACTGAGTATAAACAAGTAAGGAAGGCTAAGTTCGGGTGTAACCGAACATTACATACTCAGTTGAGAGCTGTGGAGACAAAGTAAGGGAAATCACCATGTTGTAAAAGGAACCTTGGGTAACCATGGAATGTGTTTGTATGACATGTGTATCAAATGGAAGGTATTAATGAGTATTTTAAAAGAGCGTGGGCCTAAGTACTATAGATGGACGCCTTTTCGAGATATCGCCATAAAGATGGACCAGGAGTGACTCTAGAATTTGTTTGTACGATATGAGTATCAAATGAAAGGTGTTAATGAGTATTTTAAGAGGGCGTGGGCCTTAGTTCTATATGTGGACGCCTTTTCGAGATATCGCCATAAACGTGGACCAGAGGTGACTCTAGAATTTGTTTGTACGATGTGGGTATCAAATGAAAGGTGTTAATGACTATTTTAAAAGGGCGTGGGTCTTAGTTCTATAGGTGGACGCCTTTTCGAGATATCTCCATAAAGGTAGACCAGGGGTGACTCTAGAATTTGTTTGTACGATATGGGTATCAAATGAAAGGTGTTAATGAGTATTTTAAAAGGGAGTGGGCCTTAGTTCTATAGGTGGATGCCTTTTCGAGATATCGCCATAAAGGTGGGCCAGGGGTGACTCTAGAACTTTTGTGTACGACATGGGTATCAAATGAAAGGTGTTAATGAGTATTTTAAAAGGGTGTGGGCCTTAGTTCTATAGGTGGACGCCTTTTCGAGATATCGCCATAAAGGTGGACCAGGGGTGACTCTAGAATTTTTTTGTACGATATGAGGATCAAATGAAAGGTGTTAATGAGTATTTTAAAAAGGCGTGGGCCTTAGTTCTATAGGTGGACGCCTTTTCGAGATATCGACATAAAGGTGGACCAGGGGTGACTCTAGAATTTCTTTGTACGATATGGGTATCAAATGAAAGGTGTTAATGAGTATTTTAAAAAGGAGTGGGCCTTAGTTCTATATGTGAACGCCTTTTCGAGATATCGCCATAAACGTGGACCAGGGGTGACTCTAAAATGTGTTTGTACTATATGGGTATCAAATTAAAGGTATTAATGAGGGTTTTAAAAGGGAGTGGCCCTTAGTTTTATATGTGAAGGCGTTTTCGAGATATCTACCAAAATGTAGACCAGGGTGATCCAGAACATCATCTGTCGGGTACCGCTAGTTTATTTATATATGTAATACCACGTACAGTATTCCTTCCAAGATTCCAAGGGCTTTTGATTTCGCCCTGCAAAACTTTTTCATTTTCTTCTACTTAATATGGTAGGTGTCACAGCCATTTTACCAAGTTTTTTTCTAAAGTTATATTTTGCGTCAATAGACCAATACAATTACCATGTTTCATCCATTTTTTCGTATTTGGTATATAATTATGGCATTTTTTTCATTTTTCGTAATTTTCGATATGGAAAAAGTGGGCGTGGTCATAGTCGGATTTCGACCATTTTTAATACCAATACAAAGTGAGTTCAGAAAAGTAAGTGAACTGATTTTAGTAAAGATATATCGATTTTTGCTCAAGTTATCGTGTTAACGGCCGATCAGAAGGACAGACGGTCGACTGTGTATAAAAACTGGGCGTGGCTTCAACCGATTTCGCCCTTTTTCAGTTATCAGTCCTAGAAGCTAAGCCTCTACCAAATTTCACAAGGATTGGTTAATTTTTGTTCGACTTATGGCATTACAAGCATCCTAGACAAATTAAATGAAAAAGGGCGAAGCCACGCCCATTTTGAAATTTTCTTTTATTTTTGTATTTTTTTGCACCATATTATTACTGGAGTTGAATGTTGGCATAATTTACTTATATGCTGTAAAGATATTAACTTTTATTTTAAAATTTGAATTTAAAAAAAATTTGTTTAAAAAGTGGGCGTGGTCGTTCTCCGATTTTGCTAATTTTTATTAAGCAGACATAAAGTAATAAGAGTAACGTTCCTGCCAAATTTCATCATGATATCTCCAACGACTGCCAAATTACAGCTTGCAAAACTTCTAAATTACCTTCATTTAAAAGTGGGCGGTGCTACGCCCATTGTCCAAAATTTTACTAGTTTTCTATTCTGCGTCATAAGCTCAACTCACCTACCAAGTTCAACGCTTAATGCGTATTTGGTAATGAATTATCGCACTTTTTCGATTTTTCGAAATTTTCGATATCGAAAAAGTGGGCGTGGTTATTATCCGATATCGTTCATTTTAAATAGCGATCTGAGATGAGTGCCCAGGAACCTACGTACCAAATTTCATCAAGATACCTCAAAATTTACTCAAGTTATCGTGTTAACGGACAGACGGACGGACGGACGGACGAACGGACGGACATGGCTCAATCGAATTTTTTTCGATACTGATGATTTTGATATATGGAAGTCTATATCTATCTCGATTCCTTTATAGCTGTACAGCCAACCGTTATGCAATCAAAGTTAATATACTCTGTGAGCTCTGCTCAACTGAGTATAAAAAAAATTTGAAATAAAAAAGTATTTAGTGGTATTTTTAATAGTAATTCATAGTATGGAATTTACTTTTTTATTATTCGCTTGAGAACCGTCGCGTTAGTGACTGCCGACTTTTAACGGCGATTGTATGAAAAACCATTAAAAGAGCTAAAAAGAATATAAAGAAGAGATTTGTTGCTGCCCCGAATGAATAATCTGACATTGATTATCTGGTAGAGCTACTAACCAGTTCTATTTGAAATCCAAACCATGGCAAATTTTACGCAGAACTTCCTGAAATTCTCACACACAATGCACATCTAGATATTGTGCCCTGCGTACGGTATACATATGTACGACGGTACGTCATTGTAAAGAAAATTTCGAGCTATGCACCGCAATGCCTGCAATACATCTTTATCTACGTACAAGTACATTTGAGTCCATAGTTTCCTTATTTTTTTATATATAGTATTTTTTTAGCGAGTGGCTCTATTTCGTGAAACAACGCTGTATAGAAGCAAATTTTCTTAAGAAAACACTATCTTGATTTTTTGTTCACCTTGATTAGCTTTCTAATTCACCTTGCTCTGACAAAAAACAGCTGCCGTTCGAATGCCAAGAGTTTGAGGATTGCACGAACAAAAGATAAAATATTATTTCTGTCTGTAAAATAATGTAACATAGCACATGAACTAAGTAGTGTTATGCTTGGTAGTACATATGTGAAAACATAAGTCTATATATATATATATATATACATACTTTAAAGAACAGCTGCCGAAAAATAATATGAACGCATGCATCATTGAAAGATATTTGCCATTACATCTGTGTGCTCGAAAATAGCAGCAATATATTTTAAAAAAATTTATTTTTTTTTGAAAAATCTTAACCGAAGTTGTGTAAATTAATGTAAACTACCTTAAAAAATGTTTTCGAAAAAGTTCGAAAATTCGAGAAGTTTTTAAATCGTTTTATACAGCAACGAAGATGAAAATTTTAGTAGCAATATTTTATCGAATTTCATTAGTAAAAGTTTGCTTTTCTTATTTTCGATAATGAAAAAAAACCTATGTATATAAATTTTTTACCTAAAACTATGTGAAAACAATTTCAAAAACGTTTTCGAAAAAATTCGTAAATTTCAGAAAATTTTACATAAACTTTGGATTTCTTTTACTTAGTTTTCTGATTTTTTTTTGTATAAGTGACCCGGCCTATGAAAAGGTGACTTATGACTCAAAAACAAATAATGCAAAAGAAAAACTACTAAGAAACTTAAGAAATGCATTGTTTATCTTTAACAGCTGTTTCATTTTTGAGTCATAAGCCTCCTTTTCATAGGCCGGTTCACATTTAGTTAGTTTCGTAGCCCAATCAATTTTAGTCGAAGGCGGTGCAAAGGTACATATATGTCTCTAAAATCGTTTTGATTTTTGACAAATTTTTTCCGAAGAGTGTTTTCCACGTAAAAAATAAAGCTATGCGCCCTTCGTTTGAAAGAAATTGTAAAAGAAACTTCGGTAAAAATTTGTAAAAGAGCGATATAAGGTCTAAGAGCTACAAAATACGTACTCAAGAAAATTCAGAAAACTTTTAATAAAAAATTCGAACTTCCCTTAACTTTTTCGAATTTTTAATTTATTTGAAGATATTCAAACAAATTCTGAAAACTCGATATAAAAGCTTAAAAATTAAAATTAAATTTTCTGGCCTTTTTGAATTGTAATGAAAAAATTAAAAAAAATCCAGAAAACTAAATAAGAAATTCAAAATTTTTCTTAAAATTGTCTCGAATTTTCGAATTTTTTCGAAAAACTCATGAAAGTTCTTCTTAATTTATAAAGAAGCAAACAAGAATAGGTTGATGAAATTTGATAAAAATTGTCACTGCCATTTTCGTGTTCGCTGCTGTAGTTTTGCAGCTCCATCATTGTTTATCAATTTAATTTTGTCAAATCAGGTAAAGCCAAGGCTGATAATTTATTTAAAAAAGAAACAAGTAAAAAACGTAAAAAAATAAAAACAATTTTTAAAGCAAGAAATTGTGTTTAAAAAATAATTTTCTTAAAAAAGTCAAAAAATAAAAAAAAAAAAAATCAAAAAGGTTTCGGAAATTTTTGTACTGCATTTTCCGGAGAAAATGGGACAGTGAAACAGGATTCGCCGCGGATAGGTGAGGTTGACAAGCTATATATTTGGAGAAGCTATATATTGCGCTGGCAACTTGAAGGTTTGAGCTACACAGCCCCTTGAATCTGGTATTTTAGTCGCCTCTTACGACAGGCATACCTACCGCGGGTATATTCTGACCCCTAACCCGCTGGGGTAAAAATGGACAGTCTTTTTTAGTTGCATAGTCCGACACTTTAATGTAAATTTTTAAGAATATTTTTCCAACCTTCACAATAAGATTCAAAACCTATCCAATTTGGGCGTGGCATTTCGTGAATTAGATCGAGTGAAGCAAAAAATGTACACAAGGAAAATTTAATTAGACTTTTTTTCCTTTTAAATCAACAACATTAATTTTCTATGCCGTACGCAAATAAAAATAACATCAGTATATTAAAATATTTCTTGGAAAAAAAATTCTAGTTATTATTAGTGAAAATTGTGTTTATTAACTACGCATTTTCGAAACAAAAATATATTTGTACGTGAATAAGAAACACGAGATAAAAATTTAAGTCATAAGTTTAGAGAAAAATTCAACAGCCGCACATTAAAATGAATAAAGCGAGAATGTTTCTAGAAAGCCTTAAGAATGTCTTTTAAAAAAATTTTCAAAAAATTTAATTTTTTCATTTGGCGGAGTTGCAGTATTATTATTTTAATTTTATAATTTTTTTTGAATTATTTTTTTTTTCGTGGTAGATTTGAGTGGTAAATAGAGATCAATACGTGAAAATATTTGAAAGTGTATAAATTATATCAAGGGCATTCACAAAATATCATAATGCGCATATTGCCTTATGAAAAATATGATTTTATGACATAACACTGTGTTATTATGAATCATATTTTGTTGATTTTTGTTGACTGGATAGATAATTAATATATAAGGGAAGATTTCTCCGGCAACGCTAAGCAAATTAGGTTTAGAGACAAGCCGATCCAATTTTTCGTTTCCGACCAGGGGATGACAAAAGATCGTTTCTATATATGTACATATATCAGCTTTGATGGCTTAAACCTGTGGCGATTCATCAATTTTCAACAATTTTGATCATGACAGACGCTAGATCGTTGATGCGATAATCATTTTCAGGGCAAATGAAACCTTTTCACTCCAAATGAAATTTATTTAATTTTAAATGAAACTTTTTTCAAGTGAGAAGTAACTTTTAATTTCAAACGAAACCTTTTTGAAAGGAAACCATTTCATTTCAAAAGAAAACTTTTTTTAAATCAAAAGGAACTCTTTTCAAATCAAAAGAAACTTTTTTTCATTTCAAATAAACCTTTTTCCTATCACAACAAACTTTTTCTATTTTGCATGAAACATTTTTTAAGTGAAAAGAAGCTTTTTCATTTCAAAAGAACACTTTTTTTATTTCAAACGAAACTTTTTTCAAGTGAATGAAAACTTTTCCTTTTCAAAGGAAAACTTTTTCAAATCAAATTATATTGTTTCTCGTTTAAAAAGAAAATTATGCAAATCAAATAAAACTCTTTTTTATTACAAACGAAACTGTTTCGAGACAAATACAACTTTCTTCATTTCAAATGAAACCTTCTACAAATGGAAACGAAGTTCTTTCGAAGCAAATGAAATTTTTTTCAAATAAAGCGAAACTGTTTTTCAAACCAAATGAAACTTTTCTCAAATTACATTAAATTTGTTTTCATTTCAAACGAAACTTTTCAAGTCAAATAAAACTTTTTTTCAAATCAAATGAAACTTTTTTCAAATCAAATAAAACTTTATTTTCAAATGAAATGAACCTTTTTTCACTTCACATGAAACCCATTTCAAGTGACAGAAAACTTTTCCATTACAAAAGAAAACTTTTTTCAAATCAAATATCACACGAAGCTTTTTCAAATCAAATAAAATCTTTTCAAATCAAACGAAAACTTTTTTCAAATCAAATATCAAACGAAGCTTTTTCAAATCAAATAAAATCTTTTCAAATCAAATGAAACTTTTTCATATCAAATGAATAATTTAATGTAGTTGCTAAAAGCTGTTGGTTACATGAACTAAGCTCCCACCACTCGACAATGTTGCATTCAATTCTGTCAATAAAAGAATTTCGGCCCAGAAAGCAACTATCGATCAGATTCCCAGAAAACCTACGCATTAGTTCCATATTAATGTAATGGGTCGATGCATCGAAATATTTCATAGATTCAAAATTTACACTTTTCACTCATAAACCTTGTTTATAGCTGAAACATTCATGAAATTCTTAAACTGATGCAAAATTGATAAATACTATTAACAGATACTCGAAATTCCAATGGATTGAATTAAATTGAGGTCAAAAACCCAAAACAGAAACAGACAAAAATAATTTTTTTTTTTAATATTCACACGCACACATAAAGCGATGTAGGCATATAAAACGATTTATATTCACTCAATTGACTTATCTTAAAATTGTTCTGAATTTGGAAATAAAAATAAAAAATTAGAACATATTTTTTACTTGATGTGATATTTTGCAATTTTAAGCGATTCCAATACAGTCACCAAGCCATCTGCATTCGCGTAAGTGAACGCACGCCCGTAGTCGCTTTCGTTTAGCGATCTATGTTTCTTCTTTTGTTTTTGTTGAGATAACAAGGCAAATTTGACCCATAAAAGCGCTCGTGCATAAAATTATGCACACCCAAAATACACACCTTACATGCGACGCAAACAACGCATGAATTGATTGATCAGCTTATGTTGAATATGAACTGTAATTGGGTGTGAGTTGTGTATTTTAATTTTGAAAACAAAAAAGAAAAAAAAAATACTTTTCAACAAAACATTACACAATTTGGCCCATCTGTTGGGCTTTCATGAACATATGAAGTTTTATTTTTTGGTTTGATGTGCCCTCACTCTAAATATTTTAAGTGTAAACATTGTTTATTTTCTTTTGCTAAAAAAATTCTGCAAATATAGTATTAAGCCTTTATGTAGGCCACGGTCACTTGTCCAGTTTATTCATAAACATCCGGAGTAAGTAATCATCTGTTGAGAGAAGTTTTTCCAAAGCTATCAGTATCACCTGTTGTATCTGATACTCTGTACAGCATTAAAAGTAAATGTTATGTAGGTCACTAGATTTTATTTAAAGTACAATATTTGTATTGATATTGAAATGAAACCGCAAATATATTTTGTGTTCCTGATTCCGAATTTTGGCAGAATCATTATCATCATAAATTGGCGCTTAACCGCCTAAGCGATTTTGGCCTTTTTGTAGCAAGTCACGCCAACTATCCCTGTTTCACGATAACTGAAGCCAATTGGGCCACCAAGGGAGGCCAGCTCTCTCTCCACTTCCCTGTCCCAACTCGGC
This sequence comes from Eurosta solidaginis, assembly GCF_040869045.1. NCBI lineage: Eukaryota > Metazoa > Arthropoda > Insecta > Diptera > Tephritidae > Eurosta > Eurosta solidaginis. Next base: position 24,910,558 of record NC_090323.1, read on the forward strand.
GGAGGTCTTCCACTTTCTCTGCTTCCAAACTACGGTGCCAAATGAAATACTTCTTTGGCCGGGGCTTCTTCGTCCATTCGCAAAACATAACAAAGCCAGCGAAGCTTTTGGGCTTTTCTTTACTGCACAATCATCATATCTGCGTAAAGCTCATACAATTCATCACAATATCTCCTTCGACGCCCGCCATGGGCATCACGGACAGTACCAAAAATCTTCCGGAAGGCTTTTCTCTTGAACACTCCAAGAGCCATCCCAACTTCTTTCGACACGTTTTTAATCCGTGGGCAGGTATGATGAGCAACTTGTAGAGCGTGATTTTTATTCGTGGAGAGAGAGGACTTTATTTTTCAATATCCTGCTTCGTTCAAAGTATCATCTGTTGGCAAGATTTCTTTTCCCTTTGATTACGCCAGTATATACTAACTCTCGAGATATTTGCAAAATACTCATAAATACAGAAAATGCTGCCATAACAATAAAACTAAAAATGTTCCAACTGTTGAGATAGTTTCTAGAGTATTTAGATTTCTGAATGAGAATACGAAGTATGTATTTGGATTTCAACTCCAAGCTGAAGTTTGCAGGGATAATTATCTCTTTGTCAAAAGTCCCAGCCGTAAGTAAATTAAGGATACTGATCTGGCCATTCTGAATATATTTTCAGCACCTAGATTCACTACGCAATAGTGTGGTTTGTGCCGACGCACATAGAATCTGCATGTCCATCGACATAGACTTAATATGGAGTCTAAAACAGGCAGGTGCAACCAGCACCAGTGGTACCCCGCACGCACTGATCTGAACTGGTTGGTACCATTTGATAACTTTAATTACTGGCATTTTAACATTGGTAATTCAAAAGTGGGTAGTTTGTACTTCCCCTACTTGTGAAGAGTAGTAGATCGCACTGCTCTGGACTCAGCCGAGAGCCACATTCCTATGCTCACCTCATCACTCATCACACAAAGGAATACACCCGAAATTGAGATCTCTACAGATTTCTCCCTTTAAGTGCTGGATGATCTTTTACAACTAGTATGCACAAACTTACATCTAAATGGTGTGGTGCGTGAGATTATTGCTCTAAGAACCATCTGTCAGTTTACATAAAAATCAAGAAAAATACTACAGTTCCGTGGCATGGTAAGGGATTTGATTGTTTTCGCATGAGTCTAGTACATAGAACACCTTATTTCATTAGAATGTCTTTAAGCGCATGATCATCTTTTATTGTTGACTCAAAATCCTTTAATAAGTACAGGTACTTTAACTTTAATATGTCTGCTCCAAGACATTAACTCCCATTTCAGTTGTCTAAATCTCGATCCAATTGAAATTTTGCGATTATTTGATTATTTGCTGCAGTTAAAAAAAAATTATAAAAATTCGCCCATATTTCATAGTTAGGCTAGTGATGCCGAGGAGCAGAAAGAAAAAAAAAAAAAACTACCAAAAATGTAAAAAGCAGCAAAAACATTTTAGCCTTGCCAATGAGCAGTTGTTGTTGTTGTTGTAGCGATACGGTTGCTCTCCAAGGTTTAGGGAGTGATCGATGTGATGGTCCTTTGCCGTTTACAAATCCGGTACGCTCCGGTAACACAGCATCATTAAGGTGCTGGCCCGACCATCTCGGGAACGATTTATATGGCCACATTAAACCTTCAGGCCAATCCGGTATTTTAGTCGCCTCTTACGACAGGCATACCTACCGCGGGTATATTCTAACCCCCTGACCCGCTGGGTTAAGCCAATGAGCAGTCTGAGCTAGCAGTACGGGTGTAGGCTTGTCTGCTATCAACTCCTACAAAACCTGCTTCATACAAACATATGAGCTTCAAAATATGAAAAAATAGTGTCTTCATTCATAGTTGATTTTCTTTTTTGCAAGATGCACCTACAAACCTGATTACCCACAAAAGCAAGTTAAGCACATGTACATACATATATGCGCTACAACTTATATATGCAAAAATGTACGGGAATTTATCTTTTGTAAATGTATTTTGCATAAATCCATTCACGCTGTGCATTCAACTTTTTATTACTTTAAATGCAAATATGAATAAATACTTGTAAAATAAAATAATTGAAAAAGCTAAAAAATAATCATAAATGATCAATGTGCCTGCCAGTTATGACACGGCAACACAATTTCTTCTTATTATTGTTTCAAACTTGACCCACAAGGTGCGGTGATGATTGATTGTCTTAAAAGCTGCAATGTGAAGGTCACTCTGGTTTACGCAAAGATATAAAAGGAAAAAGATATATGTATGTATATTTAGATTATTTTGCAAATTTGTACGGAAACATAAATATGTGAATGTAGGTGAATATGGCTTAAAGTTAAGAAGAAGCATGTTATAAAAACATGGTAGCAAGATATTTTCGTTGAAATTAAAGCATTTTTGTAAAAGCTATATAAATTTTAAAGTTTTTCCTCCAACAACGCTTTAAGTTAATTCACAGCAAGAAATCATGCTACTTTTTAGCTTTGGTTATTTGGTACTTATTCTTGTTGTAATAGAACTTCAAACTGAAATAATTATTTAATTTATTTCTCCAGTCGGATGAAATCAGAGCCATTCAAATTTTGCTCAGCCACGATAAAAAGAATTTCCAGAGAGCCTGCTTGTTGTTATTGTTTTAACGATAAATATACCCCCTAAATGTTTTTAGTAATATTGTCGATGTTGATGATCTTTTTCGGGTATAGCACCCATGTGTTCCGGTAACTAGTACCACTAAGATACAAAAGACCGGTCATCTCGGGAACAATTTGATATGATCACGTTGAACCTTTTAGGTCATCACACCCACTAGTTCCGTTAGTTCGCTCAGTGTTTGCAGTCTCCGATCGGATTTGAGAATGCATTAAATTTAAAAAAAATTCGATTTAACTTTTTTTTTTAATTTTTTTATTAAAATTTTTTTTTTTATTTATAATTAAAAAATGTTTATTTATTTTGTTTTTTGCTTATAGTTTTTAATAAAAAAATTAATATATATATTAATAATAAAACACCACAACTAAAAAAATGAAACTAAAAAATAAAAAGAAAATAATGAAAAAATTTTAAAATTACAATTATAATATGGAAACACCACGAAATAAAACAAAAATACAAATCGTACTTAGCGAAAAAATAATTCATTCATTAATTTTTTTTAACATTTTCTTCATGCTCACTTGGTAAAAATTAGATACAGTGTTGATTTCCACAATTTGGCTACTATGTAGCATAAGAAAAGTACATGGCACTTTTTATGTTAAGATTTAACATAGTACTAAATGCTATTTCTTATAAATATTGTAACGAATTTACTGCAATTCCTCTTATTTGCAACCTTCCACTAACGTTCGAATCACTAAACTGTTGAATAAATAACTCCATTATTCAATAATGCAAAATGGCCTTTATTAAAGTATTTCACAATAACACTTATACTTCGCAACTTATGCTCTTCGATTTCCTCGTTCCATACTTCTAGGCGTTTCCACAATTTACTTAGTTACTGCTATAAAATTATAACTACAGATGCACGTGTATAGCTCATATATGCGTGTATATGTGAGTGACACTTCCACAGATAATTGCCTACTTTTGGGAGCATCTCAGATAAGATATATGCATGTGTTTGTGCGTCTCTTCTCCGCTGCGTATACGTACATATGTGTAGACATAATGATTGATTCGTTTATGTAGATACAAGTGACTGTCTGCTTTATTGTTGTTGTGACTTCATTTACTCGGCATCAGACTAGTGATGCGAGTATCACTTCTTGTCACTAATATTCATCACAATATATATATATTTTATACATGTGGCGTGTACAAAAGTAATAATATAAATTAAATTTTAAACGATATGTTAAAGTTACTAAGTTATTAGCGTAAAAATTTTGAAAGTAGTAGCAGTAATTTAGAGTAAATATGGTTACAATAACGTTCTCAACAGCATTTCTAGTTCAAAATGATCATAACTGAGAAGTTATAGCTTAGTTTTTTTTTTTATGACCTGTATAGTGGCAGGAAGGGAGTTGAAAACTTTGCACGATGTGTATGTATAAAAACTTCTATAGTGTGTCGTCCTAGTATGTGGAATTTGCACGGTCGGTTGTAGATTTCTGCGCAAGTTGTAAGCCTCCGAAGGAAAGCTTTCCAAATAGCCTGACCTTATAAAGACGGTTTTCAGGACTTTATATAAATACAAATGACGACACGGGAGTATATCTAAATAAATAAATAAATGTAAGGCGCGATAACCTCCGAAGAGATCTAAGGCCGAGCTTCTCTTCCAATTTGCGTCGTGCTCCTCTTGATTTTCCCTACAAATTGGCCGGACGGGACCTACATGTTTTATGCCGACTCCGAACGGCATCTGCAAGGCAGATGAGTTTTCACTGAGAGCTTTTCATGGCAGAAATACACCCGGAGCGCTTGCCAAACACTGCCGAGGGGCGACCCCGCTTAGAAAAATTTTCTTCTAATTGAAAAACCTTATTTCTAAAATTTTGATGTTGCTTTGCCCGGGGTGCGAACCCAGGGCATACGGTGTGATAGGTGGAGCACGCTACCATCACACCACGGTGGCCGCCATATCTATGTGGAGTATATCTAGTTTTCAGAAAAGTGGCATAGAATGGGGTCTATAGTTTATACTGCAGATTCTCTTCATGACTCCCTTTTGGATTGTAACAACTGGTGATATTTTATTAGCCGAGGCGCCACCCCAGCATGTAATGCCGTTTTGAAGTTTAGAGTGGAATATGCCATAATAAAACGATTTTACAGTGAACATAGAGCACAATTTTTTGAGACGATAGAAATGACGAGTTTTGTAGAGGAAATATTATTTTAAAATCTTAAGGTGATCAGACCAGCTCAAACCATTGTCGATTATTATTCCCAGATATTTAAAATTTTCGACAACACCTACCCGAAAGCAACTCTCACTGCAATTAGTGCTGCAGTCAAAAGATCGTTTCGCGACATTTTTAGTGCATGCTATATGATGTAGATTGAGTCGAGGGCATCCAGCAGAATGAAAGATCACATCACAACTTGGCAATTCTTCGATAATATGATTAAAATACATAAGCCTAGTTTTATTACTTACCAGCAATTTGTGCGAGGCAAACCAAGCTCTCAGCAAATCTAAATCATAATTAATATCACAAATCAAGTCAAAGGAACTTGTTGTATTGTACGCAATGGCAAGATCGTCTGCAAAAGCAGTGGTTTTCCTTTCAGTGGAAGGTCAAATATTGAGTTAATATAGATCAGGAACAATATTGGTTCAAGAACAGAACCTCGCGGAACTCCGAGATTAACGAGCTGCAAGACTGTAGTTGATTCTATCTTCACATTTTGTAGTATATTTGAAAGATACGACGGAAACCTGCAAGATATAGCTTATTCAAGAGTATGTCTCTAGCGACCATGTCGAAAGCTTTTGTTATATCGAGCGCACGGCTTCTTTTTCCATCTAGAGCTTTGTATACATTCGTGCGAAAGTCCAGCAGAGCGTCCTCTCTCGAACGTCTGGAGCGAAAAAAGTGCATAGCACTAAAAAAATTTAGGTTATCTAGAAAGTCGACAATTCTGTTTTTGACTGCCCTTTCTCTACGATGAGAGTAGCGATATCGGTCTGTAATTATTTACGTCCCTTTTATACCCCTTTTTGAAAATAGGAATTACAATTGCACATTTCAGACCATCAGGAAATATGCCCTGTGTAATATTGGAGTTGAATAAATGTTTCAATATATCAACTATATTGAGAGATATCTTTTTTATCAATAAATTGGAAATACCATCTTCACCGCACGATCTAGAGTTTTTCAGAGTTTTAATAATTTGTATAATTTCGAAGCCTGAGATGGGGTTAAAAAAGAAAATATTTGAAACATCATGCAACGATGGTAGACTTTCCGCAACTTGGCAATCACGGCTTCTTGATATTGAATTACAAACCGTTGTAAAGTGTTGGTTAAATCTATTTGCTACCTCTACTGTATCTGCAATCAATTGATTTCCAGCACGTGATACAACTGGCTCATTGCCCATACCGTTTCGATTTAGAAAATTGTTGACAACGCCCATTCTTTTCTGGTATTGCCAACTGCTGAATTAAACTTGCCTCGAAAGAAGTTGTCCCTCGTCAAACGAATGACCTCATTTGTATGATTACACAATTTATTGTACTTTGTACGAAGCCTTCTGTTACTGGGATGCTTAGCACACTTTCTTCTTAGTTTGCTTTTGAGCTTTATTATCTGTAGAAGATCCCGAGTAATCCAAGGTTTGAGTCACAAGTTTTGATTTCGAACAGTTACAGTTTTCGAACAGTTATGAATGTGTGTTTTTAATGTTTCTATAAATATAGTGTAAGCAACCGATATGTCATTTTCAGCTAAGGCATTCGACCAACTTTCGAGGCGTAGTTTTTGGTTTAGTATGGTAAAATTCACTTTCACATAAGGTTAATGAGCATAGTTAAAGTTGAAAACAGGTACTTTTATCAGTAAACCGGCCATCGTGTGATCAGTTACTTGCAAATCCATATTAAGACTGGTACAATTTTTAACTAAGGCTTTGTAGCGGCAAAAAATATGGTCAATGCAGGTACCTGGCATCAATCTTGTGGGTTCATTAACATACGATGTCAAACCATTTTCAGCCATTAATGCCAAATAGCTATCAGTAGAATAGCAGTCATGCAAAAGGTCTAAATTGAAATCGCCTAAAATAAAGAAATTTGCAGCTTTTTCATTCAGCACGAAACTGGAATATTCATCAAGAAATAAAGAAATAGGAAAAGAGTGTAGCCTATATACTTCCAGAAAAACAAATTGCTCACCCCTGATGTTCAAGGATAGCTGTAACATATCCGCACTTTTTAGGCTCTTATTTACTGAGGTACAATCATAAATATCGCGCACAAAAGCTCCATCGCCTCCTGCACTGTAGTTATCGTTTGCATTTACATAAACATTATAATGAGGAATTCTATAATTACTTGTTTTAAAAGAATAAATTCAAATTTCTGTTAAAAATATTTTATCTGGTTGAGAAACTAATGCATCGATATTACTAAGGAATAATTTCCAAATAAACTTTCATTTCTACGCTGGCTTTGACTTATTTACTCGCCACTTGGCCACTTCAAAACCTGGCAAAAAATTATGACGCCGCAAATGATTATTTTCTCTTGCCAGCAACATACCCCGTCATTTGCTGGAGTGCCATTTTCTAAGTGAAAAGCCGGCAGCCGCCAGCCGCCGACCACAGGTCATCGCGCCACTTGATGACGCCACAAAGAGCTACAAGTGCGCAACGACTACTTGAGTAAGCATCCGAGTGAGTCTTTGCTAAATACGGAAGAAAAATAAATCGCTTCAAATGTTTGCCAAAAATAATTTCATTTGTTTTTGTTTTCTTTCTAACACTTTCATATTCCATAAAAGAATTGCAATCGTTTTGTTCCACTTTTTTTCTTTTTATTTCAAATGTGAAATTTTTCCTTGCTTACTCTAGCGGTACGTGTTAATTTCTCGAGAATTCGTAATAAGTGAAATATTTGGCTTTTGGTTTTATGTACATACCTAGATTTTTTAGTTTTGGTAAGTAATAACTGAAACGGAAGTGCTCATCATAACAATGCTTGCTTCAATTTGCAATTTTATGACGTGAGTATAAGTGTGTGCTGACGCATAAAAAAAGAGCGATTGTTGGTTGGTTGGTTGCTGTGCTGCCCGGTTATGAAGCCGGGCCCAAGTAGCGCTCTAGGCGCCATTTTGATGCACTTTCTCCTGGAACCAATTATATGTTGGCTGATGTACCCTGCGTATTGTTTTACTCAAACCTCTTGGTTAAAACTATAAACCTACTGATGTCCTTGATGCGGCAGTTTGATACCGCCCTTAAGTCGGGAAGCACATAGTTGTCTAGAGTTCGGGACCGAAAGATCGCGAGGGCTGGGCACTCACAGAGAAAGTGAGTAACCGATTCCTCGGCACCCTCCTGTCTACAGCTCCTACACCTCTCATTGTAGGGGATACCCATTCTACTCGTGTGCGGCCCAAACGGCCAGTGCCCTGTAATAGTGGTCGTGATTCTGTATATTTCCTGCCTAGACCTATTTAGTAGATCATCGGTTCTTTTCTGGTTGTACTCTGGCCAGATTAGTTTCGTGATTCTACAGGTGTCCGTAGAGTACCAATCACGGATTGCTATTTTCCCAAGATAGGTGAGAATGTCTCTTTTGATGTGAGTGGTCGATGCACCGCGACTGCTTCCGTGATGTCTAACAATGCTCCCGCCTTTGCTATGTCATCCGCTTTTTCGTTGCCGTCAATGTTCCTGTGGCCGGGTACCCAGCTGAGTGTGATAGCTGCCTGGTTAGCTGCTTCATGTAGCACCCTCTTATAGCTATTGACGGCTTTTGAGGATGTGTACGGTGATTCTAGCGCTTTTAGCGCCGCTTGACTGTCGGAGTATATGACTACCTCACGGCCGCCCAATCCATTTTAGAGGGTATCTACACCTTGTAATTTCTGTCGAAGATCAGTGTTTTTGAGAGGTAATCTGTTGTCGAATCCACATCGGCGAGCCTTGTTAGGATGTCACTGTGGCCATTTCCTTTTTCTGTCCAGCATCTAGACTGCCTTAGCTTGATGGCTGAGCCGATCGCTGTATATCTGATGTGGGGGGCCAGTGGCAGCAGGTTAAGTATAACATTTAGTGCATCCATTGGGCACGATCTAAGTACACCTGCTACTCCTCCGCATGCTGCCCTTTGTATTTTGTCTAGTTTTTTAGTGTTGTATTGCTTGTTCAGGGCAGGCCACCATGCTATGGCTCCGTACGTCAGGATGGGCCTTATGACCGCCGAATAGAGCCACATCATGAGTTTTGGCTTTAGCCCCCAATTTCTGCGAGCGATTGTTAACTCATTAAATATTTTAAGAAAATCTTAAAACAAGGTGAGGTTGAACTGGCCGGTACGTGAGTACCTTACATAGAATTAATGAGTTTATAGAGTTACCTGAAGTTTGTTTTTTGTCAATTGCTACTTCCAGAGCTGATAGCTGCTTCACTCTTTTGACATTTGACAGCCCCGCGCATAGGTTCACGTCTTTCCCTTTTGACCGATCATGTGGAACTCTCGCCTGCTCTTAACGTCGCCCAATCTGGTTGGGACATCTACGAAGCAAGCTTTGAGGAATGCAACCTTTTTGGCTAGCTTATGCGCTTTTTGTTCATCGAATTATGGTTAGTTCGACCGAGTTCTTTGTCAAGCGAACAAATTAGTTTAGTCATTTGAACAGAAGAGAAATTGTCGCTCTCAAGTTAACAAGATTTTGTAAAATTGGCATTTTCCTAATCCATCTAACTGATTTTTCTGTTAACACAACTGATCTTACAGGTCATTTCAACGGCGATCAACTGTCAATACATGAGCGAATTTCAAAGAGAATTTTATGCTCACTGCGCTCTCTACTTTGTACTTATGACGATGGTGCCACTTGTTAAAAAAAAAACACCAAAATAAGAAAACAATCAAATCGAAAAAACACACAAAACGGGAAAACAACAAAAAACTAGTTTTCAGTTAGCAATACAAAACGAAAATCCCCTTTTTTGAATTTACAGTGCAAACAAATTATGAGATACCGTGACACCTATTTATCGGGTACAATTTTGCAACTTCTCGTCCAAGCGAAATGCAAAATTGCGCCCTCTTGTTGCAAAAGTTTTTCTTGAACGAACAGGATTTTTCCAAAGTTAGTAACATTTTGCTCAAGTTTTTATGAATTTTCACTCACGCGAATGAATATAATAAGACAATAAAACAACATCCTTTTTAATGCTGATTTTTCCGACAAAATAAAAGTTTGAGTTGATTTGGAATCATTTCAACTTAAAGTGTTACGAAAATTAAGCTTGCCGAATTACATGTAAAGTTAGCCCAGTGGTGAATTACCTTCCTGCGATTTGATTATTTACTTTTCTATAACTTACAAGTTCTCTTTTTAAAATGTTACGTCAAACATTTATACTACAAGTTTTGTTCGAAACAATCAAGTGTGGCAACCACATGCGAGAGAAGAAGTTGAGAATGAGCTGAGCTGCAACTGAAAGAATTGAGAATCAGTTTTGTGACTACTATTTTCATTTCTATATTCATATGTATGTATATGTAGCAAACATGCGTATTTATGTTTTCACATATTTACGTATTTATATGGCGGCCGCCGTGGTGTGATGGTAGCGTGCTCCGCCTACCACACCGAAGACCCTTGGTTTCACACCCCGGGCAAAGCAACATCAAAATTTTAGAAACAAGCTTTTTCAATTAGAAGAAACATTTTCTAAGCGGGGTCGCCCCTCGGCAGTGTTCGGCAAGCACTCCGAGTGTATTTCTGTCATGAAATGCTCTCAGTGAAAACTCATATGCCTTGCAGATGCCGTTCGTAGTCGGCATAAAACAAGTAGGCCCCGTCGCACCAATTTGTAAGAAAAATTAAAAAGGAGCACGACGCAAATTGGAAGAGAATTTCGGCCCAAAATCTCTTCGGAGGTTATCGCGCCTTACATTTATTTATTTATATGGCAACATAAGTACTTTTATACAAAGCTGTCGCAACAACTTTTTTGTTTATTTGACTATTAAAACCGTAAATTACAAATCAACGATCTGTGCGCAGTTGTTCAAAATTTTGTTGCGATGGATAAAAATTGACAGAAATTTCGGTTGAACTGACCCGTATTTCGGTTGATTTTACCAGTCTTTTTCTTTCAGTGTGGGACTCAATAAATATGTATGTTTGTCCCTATTCCGGTTCTCTCCGTGGATTTCTGACACCCCTTTTAAACACTTTTAGATGCTGTGTTATGCGAGATTATTGCCTTAATTGTGGCTTGGCTGGCGGCTGCAGTTAAAGTTATTTTCTTTCAACGTTTCTAATTTGTTTATGGCTACTACTTCTGCCTGATCAGACAGACGCTACTCGTTTCATCACTTCGCATCTTCTGCCATTTGGACACCGTTGCATCAACCATCTGCCTCTATTGTGGCTATAACAGTCCCTTCGACGCTATTATGTTATTCGCCACTAGGTCTACAAGGGGAATGTGAAGAATGGCATACAGTGCAACTGTCAGGATTATTCACTGGGCTCCCGTTATGCTAAGCATTCATAGCCTACAAACCCCTCTAATTTTTTTAGGTAGTTTATTTTTTGTAGCTGTTCACCAAACAAGGACTAGATAGTAGAGGATTGGCTTTACAATGAAGGAGAGAGGGCCATTGACCCCACATACCTCTAAGCATTCTTTCTCGTGCATATAGTCTTCGCGAGGGCTTCTTCACTCTCTCCTCCGCGTTCAACTTTCACCACAACTTACTATTTAGAATGATTCCTAGATATTTTGCCCAAGGTTTCTTCTGAAGGTCCACCTCACCTAGTTTAGGCCTAGTCCAATTTGGGACCTTGTACCTCTAAGTAAACAATACAATATCCGTCTTCTCAGCGTTGGCGGTTAACCCGACATTAGATGTCCAGGTATGTATACCCGAGGCGTCCGATCCATCAAAGGGCTAACTAGTGGAAGGCACTTTCTACTTATGACAACTGCAACGTCATCTCCTAACGCCGTAAATTCTACGGCGATTCTCAGCAGAGGCAAAAATACCCCGGCCTGTGTCGTGCTCCCATTGTGAAGTAATCTTTCTGCAGTTTAACATCAGCCAGTCCATCTGGTACGGCTAGATGTACTTCTATGTAGTTAAGATCATCCATGATCGTCCGCTTAGATACATTGTTGAAAGTCTCGGTAATGTCTAAGAAGACTCCCAAGGCATACTTGTTGTATTCCAGGGTTTTCTTTGTGTTAATAGCCACCCTACGCAGTGCAGTGCCTACCGACGTGTTGAATTTTACGTACACATCTATCAGTCACTCAAAGGTTTTGGACAGAAATTATCTTAAGTTAATGGGTATGTAGTCTCAATGATATAGGCCGGCCTGGCGACAGGTATTTCCGTTATAAATTGTAAGTCTCTTCAAAGCCGTTTTTTCCGCGGAGTATAATGCATCCCGCATGCCTGCGATTGTCGATCTGTTGACAAACAAACCCGATGTACGCCGAGTCTTGTTGTTGTTCAACTATTCACCAGTAGCTTACTTTTGCATATTTTTATACTCAGCTGAGCAGAGCTCACAGAGTATATTAATTTTGTTCGCATAATGGTACCCCGTAATGGCATAAACTGATCGAGATACATATCGAATTCTATATGTGACCCGGTCTATGAAAAGGTGGCTTATGACTCAAAAAAGAAATTGCGAGAAAGAGCTGTAAAAGATAAACAATGCATTTCTTCAGTTTCTTAGTAGTTTTTCTTTTGCATTACGAACAGTCATGCCCAAAAGGCAAAGCAAAAACCAGTTTCTGACCGATATTTTCGTTCCATTGCCATCGAAAAAAATGCTGTAAAAAATATCTGAAGATGCTTCACCAGCCACCAAAGTGGCCTCGAAAGAACCAAAGGCTTCATCGTATTTCATTTGTGCTCTTCTTTCTCTACATTTTTAGTACACTTCTAAGCAAGTTAGGACTTTCTAGTTTTCACCACGTGAAAGAGCGTCTTAAAAACTATCGAAACCAGAAAAAAGTGGAAAAATGTTTCTTTAGTCATAAGCCAGCTTTTCATAGACCGGGTCACATATATCAAAATGATCTGGGCGAAAAAAAAATTCATTTAGATATGTCCGTCCGTCCGTCCGTCTGCCCGTGAATACGATAACTTGTGTAAATTTTAAGGTATCTTAATGAAATTTGGTACGTGAGTTCCTAGGCACTCCTCTCAGATCGCTGTTTAAAATGAACGAAATCGGACTACAGCCACGCCCACTTTTTCGATATCGAAAATTTCGAAAAACCGAAAAAGGGCGATAATTCATTACCAAAGATGGATAAAGCGATGAAAATTGGTAGGCGGGTTGACCTTGTGACGCAGAATAGAAAATTAGCAAAGTTTTGTACAATGGGTGTGGCACCGCCCACTTTTAAAAGAAGGTAATTTAAAGTTTTGCAGGCTGTAATTTGGCAGCTGAGTATGTAATGTTCGGTTACACCCGAACTTAGCCTTTCTTACTTGTTATACTTTCACTTTGTATATTTGTTGGCAGGTTTTTCAAGAAGGGGTTTTTGCATTATGTTAATTTTTAGATGCACAACAACTATACATGAATGTTAGTTAATGTTGCTATGTGTTTGTTATTCCTTTCTGTGAACTATTTGATAATCTCAATCTAACTTCTAATTTATTGCATATGTCAATAATGCGTCTAACTCCGACATTTTTATATACCACATCATTTCGTTATGGTAATCAAAACAAAGTGAAATATGTAGATGCGTATATCTAGTGTCAATAAAGCAAATTTTTCTAAGCCGAAAGATTATATTCTTAAAGGAAACAGCGACAGCGACCTTACAAAAATAAATAAATAAATTTCTAAAAAAAAAATGTGATTCACAAAAAACAAAAAAAAAGCATACCCGAAAAATAAACATGTATATAATATGAAAGTTTAAAACAATTTGAAGGCACACCTCAGTTGGCATATATGAAAACCCATAAATAACACTTTGATACTGAATTATAGCAAATAATTAAGAGATTTACATATTTCGATCTCTGACTTTTTGAAGCAAAAAAAAAAAAGTAATAAAAAAAAATTATATCAATTAATGCCAGGCACTTAAAAGCTTCATAATTAAAGAAATATTTACAGTGATTGCCATTAAAAATATTTAATTTTTTTATTTTCTTAATATTTTTTAATCGTCTCGCTTAAATGGTTCGACGCTTTTGCTTTGCTGGCAGCCTTTCACACACACGAGGGGAGTTGCCAAGTGTGACAGACAATGAAGTGCAGCAGCGGCGCCCACGCGACAAAAATTTTGATTTTTGGAAGATGTCACAGCTGCAAGTTTTATGGATAAGCGGGTAGAAGCAAGTACTTGAAGAAATTTATGAGTTTGATATATGTGATAGGGGCTACATTAACATTTTTTGTTTGTTTATTATATATTAAAAAAAAATGTCTTATGTAGCATTAAAATGTCGCGAAAGGGGGTGTGTAAAAAATATGAAAAAAAAAATAATAATTTAAAATGCGAAAGGCAGGAGCCTTTAGTTATTAATTACTTTGATTTGTAAAGTGGTGCAATCTTGCATGTGAGAAGATGTCACAGAAAAGGCACAAAGTAAAGGAAAGTGTGAGCGAAAATAAAATAGCATCAAATTATGCAGGTTAATTGAAATTGAAGCAAGATTATGTCCTTCAGATGTTCAGGTAACAACATATGATCTTTACATATGTTTAACCCTTATGCTTCGCTAAGGCCATTCGGTGACCTTTTTTGCTTTGTTTTTCTGATATTCTTGATAGTAGACAAATTTCGGCATTTCCTTTCATGACTTTGTGTGTTAAGCAATATTCCTTCTAAACAGCAAAATTTAGCATAATCCAAAAACTTATAATAAACAAACTTACGTGGTCGCACAAGAAGGTAATTCCGTGACCAGAGCTGATAATAATTGGATACCATAGATATTTTAGATTATTTAGGCTATGTTTCTTTTCCAATTAGTGATACTGAGCTATTTTTTCCTAAAGATTTATGGAGGCCCATATTTTCTATGCCTATGTCAAGTGATAACTGGAAAGCTTTTTATTGCAGAATATACTTAGAGGGTATACCAGATCATTTTCAAAAGGTGACCCCGCTTAAAAAATTTGTTTTAAAGTGTTTTGATGTTATTTCGTGAGCTTGGTATAACATGTGTAAGTTTTTCTTGAAGCAACAAAAGGGTTAAAGCAGCGAACAGAAAAATAGCAGTGGCGATTTTAATGAAATTTTTTCAATTAAGTTTTTATATTTTTTGTTTTCGATATTCTAAGAAATAACTTCCATAAATTTTGTTACTGAAACTCTACAAACCAATCCCAAAAATGTTTTCGAAAATTCATTTAGAGTTTTTAATTTGAGTCTAGGAAAATGCAAGTTATATGGTTTCAAAATTCGTTTTAATTCATAACAAGTAAGGAAGGCTAAGTTTGGGTGTAACCGAACATTACATACTCAGCTGAGACCTTTGGAGACAAAATAAGGGAAAATCACTATTTAGCAAAATGAACCTAGGGCAACCCTGGAATGTGTTTGTATGACATGGGTTTCAAATGGAAGGTATTAAAGGGTATTTTAAAAGGGAGTGCGCCATAGTTCTATAGGTGGACGCCATTTCGGGATATCGCCATAAAGGTGGACCAGGGGTGACTCTAGAATTTGTTTGTGCGATATGGGTATCAAATTAAAGGTATTAATGATGGTTTTGAAAGGGAGTGGCCCTTAGTTGTATATGTGAAGGCATTTTCGAGATATCGACTAAAATGTGGATCAGGGTGATCCAGAACATCATCTGTCGGGTCCCAGCCAGCATTTTTTGAAAATTTTGATCAAAAAATATTTAAATATCATATCCAAAGATGATTAAAAACGTTCAAGTTTAAAAGCATTTTCTGTTCAAAAATTAACGTATCGTCGGGAGAAAAATGTACCATAAATGTGATTATTCCTGAATAATCATTTATGATTCCTATTTCGAAGCGCTTTTTATTCATATTTGATACCATTGTAAAATTGAGCTTTAATAGTTTTAGAGTAATATTTGACTGCTTTTCAGTGACTGTGACTTCTAATCATATTCGTGAACATATTTCAATCGTTTTGGTTGAGATTTTTGAATCATTTTTGAATGCCATTATCATGCATTTATTCTTCATATCTCATTCATAATAAGATACTACATAATAATCTTATTTCATAAGGGGAAGAAAGCATGCGAAAGTGAGCTATTCGAAACATAGGTAACTCGCAAACAAACCTGACCGATATACACCTGCGACTACAACATCCAACATTAGCATTATCGTCTGCATCTTAAAATACGGATATGATACGGGATGTTGAAGCCGTATCCAGGTATGTCAAGATAGTTTCACTTACCTGGGGTTCAAATAGCTCACAACCTTTGTACTGTCCAATCATTATGTATTTTCTGGGAAGCTGAAGGGGAGAAATGGTTGGGGAAATCTTCGTTCACGAGCAGCATTACATTATTTTTGTCTTGAAGAATATCTTTTGCATAAATAATAAAATTTTTATATTTTTTTTCTTAGCTTCATGATTGAAAAAATATGTGTATGTGAAAAAAATAAAATTTTTAATGAAAAGTAAAATTTCAACAAGTATAAAATTCATTATTCAGTCAACAAATATATTCATAAAATATTCAGAAAGTTGAATGAAAAATGATTATAAATTTGTGATCACCTAAAGTAAACACATTTGATTAAAATTTAATTCCAAAATGTGATTGAAAAACTATATTCAGTTTTTGATCATAAAAGGTAAGCATATTTTATTATTCTTTTTGTTGGTTTTTATGAAATATTAAAATTTAATCATTAAAGGACTTCAAAAATGATTCCAAAAAGTGATCGAAATATGCTTTTTAGTTTTTCATCATCAAAAGTATTCATATTTGATTATTTCTTTTGTTCAATTGTATGATAACTCATTATTTAGTCAGAAAGAGTAATCAAATTGTATTGATATGTAGGGAAATTCAAATTTGAATCACCTAAATGCTGAGTGGGGTATCGCTAATTTATTTATATATGTCATTCTACGAGCAGTATTCCTGCCAAGATTCCAAGGGCTTTTAATTTCGTCCTGCAGAACTTTTTCATTTTCTTCTACTTAATATGGTAAGTGTCACACCCATTTTACAAAGTTTTTTCTAAAGTTATATTTTGCGTCAATAAACCAATCCAATTACGATGTTTCATCTCTTTTTTAATATTTGGTACAGAATTATGGCATTTTTGTTATTTTTCCTAATTTTCGATATCGAAAAAATGGGCGTGGTTATAGCCGGATTTCGGCTATTTTTTATACAAGATAAGTACGTGAACTAAGTTTAATGAAGATATATCGATTTTTGTTCAAGTTATTGTGTTAACGGCCTAGCGGAAGGACAGACGGTCGACTGTGTATAAAAACTGGGCGTGACTTCAACCGATTTCGCCCATTTTCACAGTTATCATCATAGAGTCTATGCACCTACCAAATTTCACAAGGATTCATAAATTTTTGTTCAACTTATGGCCTTAAAAGTATTCTAGACGAATTAAATGAAAAGGGGCGGAGCCACCCCCATTTTGAAATTTTCTTTTATTTTTGTATTCTGTTGCACCTTATCATTATTGGAGTTGAATGTTGACATAATTTACTTATATACTGTAAAGATATTAAATTTTTTGTTAAAATTTTACTTAAAAAAAATTTTTTTTTAAGTGGGCGTGTTCGTCATCCGATCTTGCTTGTTTTTATTTAGCACACATACAGTAATAGGACTAACGTGCCTGCAAAATTTCATAATGATATCTTCAACGACTGCGAAATTACAGCTTACAAAACTTTTAAATTACCTTCTTTTAAAAGCGGGCGGTGCCACGCCCGTTGTCCAAAATTTTACTAATTTTCTATTTTGTGTCATAAGGTCAACGCACCTACCAAGTTTCATCCGCCTTTGCTAATGAATTATCGCACTTTTTAGGTTTTTCGAAATTTTCGATATCGAAAAAGTGGGCGTGGTTGTAGTCCGATTTCGTTCATTTTAAATAACGATCTGAGATGAGCGCCCAGGAAATTACATACCAAATTTCATCAACATACCTCAAAATTTACTCAAGTTATCGTGTTTACGGACGGGCGGACATGGCTAAATGAATTTCTTTTTTCGCCCAGATCATTTTTATATATAGAAGTCTATATCTATCTCGATTAGTTTATGCCGTTACGGATTACCGTTATGCGAAGAAAGTTAATATACTCTGTGAGCTCTGCTCAGCTGAGAATAACAAAATTTTTTTTCCATATGGTGTTTCAGATTTTCTTCCATTAACCTATGCCTCCTTCCTATGGAATAAATTGTCAATAATCAAAACGAATTTCTAGAGGCCTTCTATTGTACTCTGCTACATTAAATTTAAAAGGTAGCTATTTTAGCGACAGGCTCTTTGATACGGATGAGGGACCACAAAAGCACAACATCAGCGGCGGTGACCCTCAGCTCTTTTAGGACAAACTCTATGAAATGCGAATTATGACTGTGTTTTAGAAATCAACCTTCCTGGAGGCACGTAAATTGTCGACTATGCAGATGATATTCTAAGATGATATATTCAGCGGTCGAGGTCTACACCACGCCTTATGAAATGACGCTACAACAACAACAACGCAGTAGGAAGAATAAACAAGTGGCGGACGCATATGAGGCTCAAGATAGAAGTGGTTTTGGTGAGCTCATAGCGGTCTGTGGATAAGCTAATCCTAACCATAGGAGATGAAATAAAGTAAACATTCACTAAAAAATAACTTCTGACGTTGGGAGAGAAGATTTCTAAAGCCAGTGGAGTCTTAAAGCAAAAAATGTCCAACATAGGTAGCCCAAGTAAAGCTATCTATCAGCACCATTGTGGCACGTATCTAAAATGATCCACAGCGACGCGATTCTTGTTTTATCTCGGGAAACTCCAAAAGACCTGCTGTCAGTTGAAATGGACGATCTATAGTACACTGAAACAGGGCGACCATATGCTGATGCCAACAAAGCCCAAGGTCACGAAAAATAGCTATGGGACAAGAACGGTGGAAAGAGCCGAGAAAAGGGCGCTTGACCTTCATGCTATATTGGGATATTGATGTGGGATAGAGGAGCATCCTTTTGTCCACAATGTCCCTCCGAATTGTAAGCGCAGAAAGCGTAATGTTTCACTGCCTCCGTTTTCATGGTGAAAGACTCTCTGTTCGGTATATAGGAATAGTATGACCGGAAGTAAGACAAATTAAACAACCACCTCACATAAGTGTAGGATAGAGGAGGATCCTTTCTTTTCACATTATCCTACCGAATTGGGAAACGCAGAACATGTAATTTTTCTTTGCCTCCCCTTTCTCGGCGAAAGACATATGTGCACAGTGTTTTTGAAGAGGAAACTTCCATAACGAATTTAGTTCCCCTAATATGCAAACGCAAAGATTGTTAGACTGCTGTGAACAAAATGGGCTTTCTAGTTATCAAAGGAGTTGCGATTAAACCGCCACTGCTATATTTCTCTTCGGTGCTGTAATTTTTTTTTTTCATTTTGAGGAAATAACTATAAAATCGAAAATTTTTACTTTTAAAGAAGTAAAGGTGTCTATGTTCGGGTGTAACCAAACATTATATACTCAGCGTGAGTTTCAATTGTACATTTCATTTCAGATAAATTACTTTTCTACATAATACGTGGCACCGCCCGTTTAAAACAAAAATGTCTCCCCATTTCCTCTAACAGTAAAACTTGATAAGTGAATTATCATTGATTCAAAACTATTTTTTGCTAAGTTATAGCTGATTATTCTAGTCTACGACCCTTTTAAACATGTTTTATATCTAAGTTGCCGTGGTCTTTAACCGATCCCGTCCATTTTTACTGGAAATATTTTCTGCTATAAGGAAAATATGTGTACCGAATTTTGTTACGATATGTAAATCTTTCTTCGAGTTATGGCTCCCGAAACATTGAAAATTGCTTAGTCATCAAAGGGGCGGCGCTACGCCCATTTTCTTAAATTTGAAGTTTTTCCTATTTATTGTTATAAATCCACTTTGGAAATAAAATACCATTGAAATACAGCTCTTTTTTGCAAAGATATATCTTATTTTATTCGTCCACGACCCTTTTAGAAATCTTTTATATAAAAGTGGGCGTGGTCCTTAACCGATTTCGTAAATTTTTCTTCAAAGCATTCCTTACAGTAAAGGCAACCTTTCGCCGAATTTTTTACGATAGGTTTAACGATTTTTCTTTTATGATTAATAATATTTGTAAAATTAATTTTATCACAAGTGGGCGGTGCCACGCCAATTTTAAAATTTTTTTTGAAATTTTTATCAAGAGTCTCAATATGAGTCCACACGTCAAATTTCAACATTCTTGTTGTATTATTTACTAAATAATCAGGTTTTTTGTGTTTTCCGAAATGTTATCTTAATATATAAAAAACACGTGTCACAACATTTTTGGCCGCGATGGACTCCTAAACTACTTAACCGATTTTGAATTTGTTTTGCACCCCGTGTATAGTTTGATCTAACTTGAGAGATATGATAGGTTATATCTCAGTTTATAGTCGCAATATTATTTTATTGCAAATTTTTTTATTTGTTTATACGTAATAATAAAATGTTACGTGCACGCAGTGGCACTCATATTTTCAGATGGTGCGGATATACTTCCGTGTAATTGCTTGGTGTTTAATTAAACAATCTGCTTATCAATAAAAAATATTATAGCGAATGATATCAAGTATAGCGCATCACCAGGCCCGCCGAGAGGGTGGGTTTCTGAGGGGGCCCACGATTTAGAGGTGCCATGACTTTTTTTTTAATTCAGGAGAGTCTTTAATTGTGTAGAGGGTAATTTTCATACCCCTGGGTGCTAGGGTCTCGAGATATAGGCCGAAACGTGGGCCAGTGAATGCCTAGACAGTGTTTATATAATATGGATATCAAACGAAAGCTGTTGATGAGTGCTTTAGTACAGAGTAATATATTATCCAGAGACGGACTGGGACTGGGATTATGACCAGGACTGGGACTGAGACTCGATGGGACTGGGACTGAGACTCGATGGGACTGGGACTGAGACTCGGAGTGGGACTGAGACTGGGACTCGAATAAAATACATACCACCCTCTGGGACAGGCAATAAGAGACGCAGAGGAAATTGAGGGAAGAGAAAAGAGAGAAGGAGATTAAGAAAGAGGTAGAATGAGACGAAGGTGGAGATAGATAAAGCGAAAAAGACGTAGGGAGGAGGGTATAAAAGGATTAGGAAAAAGTGAAGAGGGGGGGGAGGGAAGAGCCAGACGGAAAAAGCTTATTAAAATGTATGTAGATAGACCAAATTTAGGGCAGGACAACGTCTGTCGGGTCTTCTAGTATATAAAAAAATTGGGCGTGATTATTATCCGATTTCGCGCATTTTCAATACCAATCTATTCTGGGTTCAGATAAACCCGTGTACCAAATTTGGTGAAGATATCTTAATATTTACTCAAGTTATCGTGTTAACGGACAGACGGACGGACGGACGGACATGGCTCAATCACATTTTTTTTCAATACTGATGATTTTGATATATGGAGGTCTATATCTATCTCGATTCCTTTATACCTGTACAACCAACCGTTATCCAATCAAAGTTAATATACTATATGTGCAAAGAACGCTGAGTATAAAAATTGCTTAAAAATAACCGGTATACTAAAGCAAAGTTGCACTTACCTGTTGAATCGCTGCTTTGTACATCGAACACCAAAAATGCCAATAGCAGCCAAATGCATTTACAAACTTCTTTTAGAGTTGCCATAGTTGCTTAGTTAAATTTCAATAATCCAGCTCTTCTTATAAAACAAATAACACAATCTAAGCTTTTATGAACATAAAATACCACTTCATATAAAAATTTAAAACATGTTTCCAAAATTTTTTATTATTTATTTTTATGATATTTTTTAATAAAAATATTTTTTTTCACTATCACTACATATATAATAAATACCTATTTCTTGAGTTACAATTTTAAATTATATTTCAAACACTTTAAGATACTTTTCTTACTGCAGCTGTTGATTATCTGCCGACTTGTGGATTTTTATAATTTTTCAAACTTTTTTCTTACTCTTTTGCTCTTTTGATTTAGTTATTTTGGATTCACATATGCATTTTTTTATTTGCTTAACTAATTCTTCTTTAAACGCTTTTTAATTTTTTTTGATATCTGGGTTAGGTTTTTTGGTTTTGCCAAACATTTGCATTTTTTTATCGTGAATTTGCTGCCAGCGTGTCGCCAAGAAAACTTAATTATTATATTTGTTTCATTGTGCAGTATTTTTCTATTAATCTTCTGCTATCTCAGTTTAGACGTGACAGCACATTGGAAATATTTTTTTAAGACTTTCGCTATATTTTGAATGGACCACTTTAAGATGCGGTTGCCCACGTTGATTTTTATTCAATAGATGATCACACTGCAAAAATAGAAAACAAAGTTATTTAAAATTAATATTTCATCAGACAGTTTTACCTTTTCTATAACCCTAATGTGACGTATATAAAAAAAAAAAAAAAAATTATAATAATAAAATAAATTTGAGATCTATAAAAAGGAATAGAAATTCGTATTCAAATTCGCATTCATATTCATATTCTTATTCATATTCATAATCATATTCATATTCATATTCATATTCATACTCATATTCCTATTCATATTCATAGTCATATTCCTATTCAAATTAATATTCGTATTCATTTTCCTATTCATATTCATATTCGTATTCATATTCAAATTCATATTCATATTAATTTTCATGTTCATATTCATATTCAAATTCATATTCATATAAATTTGCATATTTAATAGAAATTTGTATTGAAATTCGCATTCATCTTCATATTCATATTCATATTCATATTCCTATTTCTATTCAAATTCATATTAGTATTCATTTTTTCCTATTCATATTTATATTCATATTCAAATTGATATTCATATTAATATTCATATTCATACTCATATTCATATTCATATTCAAATTGATATTCATATTAATTTGCATATTTATATTTATATTCATATTCATATTCGTATTCATATTCAAATTCATACTCATATTAATTTTCATATTCATATTCAAATTCATATTCAAATTCATATTCATATTAATTTTCATATTCATATTCATATTAATTTTCATATTAATATTCATATTCATATTCCTATTCATATTCATATTAATTTTCATATATAAAGCGGGTCAAACCACCTCGTGGAAATTATAAATTTTGCCAGAGCCTTTACTTCATAGCAAGAGACCTCAGCGAGGTCATGTAGAAAAGGTTTACCGAGGATAGCCATCCTACGCCTACTAAGCGCTGGACAGTGACAGAGAAGGTGCTGGACGCTCTCTTCATCTTCTGTACATCTGCAGCTGCGACAATAGTAGAAGGTCGCTACCCTCATTCTGGCACCGTGCGTGCCTATTAAGCAATGCCCTGTTAGAACCCTTATCAGGGACGATAGAGCTGATTTGTTTAAAGTCAGAAGCGCTTCTGTGCGCCCCTTGTCATATGAGGGCCAGGTTTGCCTGGATGTCTCACACAAAGATCTGGCTGACCATAGTCCATTTGCGATTCTTAAAGTGCTTGTGCTCACACGAAGCCTGAAAGTGGCCATGGGTATGCCTACCGAATCATTTCCCGGAAGGATATGATCGGTGGTGCCTCTTCTGGCCAGCTCGTCTGCTCTGCAATTGCCTTCAATATCCCTGTGCCCAGGTACCCATATAAGGCTGATACTGAAGTGCTGAGCCATCTCGTTAAGAGATCTGCGGCATTCAGTTACCGACTTTGCGTTGTCGACGAATGAGTCCAGGGCCTTTTATGCGGCCTGGCTGTCAGAGAAAATAAACACCCGTTTAACATCCTTAGGCATAGACCCGAGATGGTTCACAGCCCTGTGTAACTTAAACAAGAATCTTGGCACTGTAAAGTCAATGGATGGATTTCGCGATAAATGTGGGACAGGTAGCGACTGGCGCTATAACCTACGAAGATATTGCAGGCCGGGCTTCTCTCACAACTTGCGTCGTGCTCCTTTTAATTTTTCCCGACAAATTTGCTGGACGGGACCGACATGTTTTACCCCTACTCCGAACGGCATTTGCAAGGCAGATGAGTTTTCACTGAGAAGCTTTTCATGACAGAAATACACTCGGAGTGTTTGACAAATCCTGCTTAGAAAAACTTGTTTTCCTAATTTAAAAAACTTTTCTAAACCCGAAACTGGAACCCAGGATCTACAGTATGGTGGGCGGAGCATTATACCACCACATCACGGCGGCCGCAGTGGACTATTTCGTAACCGTTTCGTGTTCGAAATCGTTACGGGACTATTTGTATACTGCTTCAGGCTATTTAAGGACCCTTTCGAGGAACATTTTCTGAACTATATTAGAATTTTGTATGACTATTTCGGGACCGTTTGGGATTTGTGGTTGAGCGCTTCTCGGGGCTATTTCTAATCAGTTTCTAGTTGTTTTCGTAATAATATCGCCGAAAGCGTTTCGTGACTATTTTTGCATCATTTCTGTATAGCTTCAATACTGTTTCCGAGAAAATTTCGGACTATTTCTGATAGTTTCATGAATGTTTACAGTGTCATTTAAATCGGTTCGGGAATCATATCGTGAGGATTTCTACGAGATATTTTGGGACTATCGCCGAATCATTTCGAAATTATGTTTGGAACTATTTGAAGACTAGTTAGGGATCACTCCAGGTAATTTTTGGCTACACCGTTTTAAAAAAATTGTGTATATCCTTCCTTTTATGAAATATTGTGGTTTTATCTCCGTGTGTTAACACTATCTCCCGGACTGTCTCGAAATTGTTTTCAGGCTCATATCTGGCCTATAACTCAATCATTTTATGCTGTTTTTCATTCGCGTAAACTGGGTCAGTATTCCATCATCCCCACATAGGCAAAAACTTCAATGTAGCTGCTTGTTCTCTACTAATCCAAATACAAACAATTGATTGCACTCATAGCCGATGAGCTCATCAAATAAATTTGAAAAATCACTTAATTTTTCTAATCTTTATAGTTATAAATTATCAATCAGAATTTTGGTATTTGTTGCATATTTGTTAGCATTTTGAAAATTGATAAGAAATCAAAACAAAATGCCTTAAACCAAAAAAAAAATTATTGAAATTAATTACTCAATCAAAGCTGTAGACAAGCACGTGATATCAGCAAAAAATGATAAGAAACGTAGATTATTTTTACTTTCATTTTATAGAGCTGTAGAAAATAAAAACAAAAACAATAACCACAAAAACAAAATTAAGGCGTTCGAAATTAATCAGGAAATTGTTATTGAAATTGATGAAAAGAAATATATTTTATGGTTTGACCTTTAAGGTCGAAGCTTTTAATCACAACCAACGCCAGCATGACAAATTGATAATAACGAAAATGGTACGACATCAGTTTGCAGTGCTGCAGCTCAATATAATGGCGAAAGAGAGACTATAGTTTTACAAGCAATTTGTTGACAGTAGATGTGAATATTGTACGCAAGGTGAATCCAGTACCAAGTGCTATTATCGAAAGAGGTAACTTCTGACTGACATATTGTTGTACAAGGCGTTGTATGGGAAATAATCAAGAAGAAGCAATCAGCTGTTGGGATAATAACACCAGGTACTGAAATTACCATGGTCTTGATTGTACGTGTAAATGGAAGTATTTAGGTAAATTTTAAAATGTTCTTAGCTTCCTTCAGCAGAGGTTAAGCCAAGACGTACAAGGTGGATGTATCTCAAACTGATTGTTTCTTCTTTATAGTTTCCAGGCCTTGGTTCACTAACGTGTTAGTTAATCGAAAGCAATGCTATTTTTGTTTTTTTTTAATTGACATACTTTGCTATGACGAGTTGGGTTGAATTTGCTTTGGCATCACCTGCTAAAGATTCGCCTTGCCTCTTATTTTTCAAAAAAATGTTGATACTCATTTAAAATTATTTTCAAATTTTGGTTCGCACCATTTTACATATTTCTTTTCTCCTTTGCTCTGCGTCTGTGGAAACAAATTGTCGGTATCTCCGCGCCGTCAGCCACTTGTGCGAAATTTTGCACAAATTTCTTGCTATTTGCATATTGCTGTCAAATAGTGCATTGCATTAAATTTTTTTTTACTTTTCGTAGCTGCTGTGGAATTTCAAGGTTATCGTCTGAAACTATTTATGCTTGCATTTTTTGATTTTGTTTATATTTTTGTTTTCAAATTTTTATTTTTCTAGTTTTTTTTGTTTTTGCATGCGAGTTGAAGTGGCTCAAAATTTTAGCAGGCATGCAAATTTTTCAAATAGAATTTTTATAAATAGTCGAAAAAAAGCTATAAATATTCTGAAACTAATAATAAGAATTATAATATAAAATATAAATAAAAAATTTATTACAACATTTAGTTGAAGGTTACCTGGCGCCATTTTAAGCACATTTCTGTTTCAAAGCATTCTTATGAAATGAGTGAGTACCAAGTACTCAAGAATTTTGACGTGTACACATTAAGTTTAACCGTAGAAAACTTATATTTTATAGTTAACTTGACCTATTCAGTGGTTTAAACTGAAACCGTAACAGAAGTAACTTTACCACAAAGAAATAACATCGTTCTATTTGAGAAAAGCTTACTCGTCTTCTTTTTCGTTACAACCGGTATCAACAAGTTATTGGTTTGTTTTCCACCTGTTAACGATAGCTAGTCATTATTGTCGAGTGATCGGTCTGTTTGTTATTGTCGAGTCATCAGCTTCTTATTGGCTTCTTATAGGCTACTTGTCGGCTTATTATCGACAAGTTATAGATGCGCCAACAATTTTATACTGAAGATTTATGAAACAGGAACCGGTTTCATGAAAAAATATGAGGCGTCCATAGCAAATCGATAACATGCCGATAAAAAGTTATCAACACTTTGATAAGAAATTGATTACTTCTCGATATCTTTTCGATAATTGAGCTTTAACTTATTTTTTGATAAAAGTCGATAGTTTTTCGATAAATTTTCGATAATAAACGATAAACTTTCCATATCATATCGAACTATCGGTAACTTTTTTTAACAAAGCGAAAACTCTTTGAAACTATATCGATAACTCTATGATAACATATCGATAATTATTTGATTTAAAATCGCTAACATTTTTATAATATTGCGATAACAATTCTATAACTTCGCGACAATAAGTTCTAACATTTTGATAACATATTGATAACTTTTCGATTTATATTCGATAACTTTACGATATTAAATTGATAAATTTTCGGAAACAAACCGATAACCCGTCGATAAAATCAATAACTTATTGATAAACCTTGTTGTCGACAGCAAATTTTCAACACTTCGATAACAAATCGTTCACTCTTCTACAACTCGTCGATAACAACGCTTCTAACCAACCGATAACTAGAAAAGGATAACAAAAACATAACCCGTCGGCAACAAACCGACACCTCATCGGTAAGAAGCCATTAACTTTTCGATAAAAGATCGATAATACGCTGCCCGGCTTCGGTTTTAACTTATTATCTTTGCTTGCCTTTACCCTCCCCAACTTTTCTTTTTTCCCGCCCATTACTTTACCCCTTGGCTGACCTTCCGCTGGCATTCTGAATTCTCGAATACCGTGAGAAAGGACGTTTACACGTCAGTTATTTAACCACCAAATTTATTACAACCTGCCCATGTTTTTCACGAGCTTCAAGTCTAAAAGCCTAGTTTATTACCGGCTACCGTAGAAGCCTGAATTAAAGAATTACAAAATATTTTTGAAATTATGTTTATGGAGTAATTTTCGAAGCCTCTTTTCTTAGGAACATGATGAGTATCTGGCTGCTTTCTGCTAAATATCCAGGAACCAGAAACCTTGGCATCTCAACATACATCTCATTGAAGTGGTCCCACCTCTCAGAAACTTAAGACGTCATCTCCATAAGCACTTTGAAGATATCATGCATTTGAGACATTAGCATTGGCCCTCGGAGTCATACATAAAAAGTCATCGAATTGCTTTGCCAGCAATTGCCCACTGAACCCCCTTATCAAAGAAAAATACCCTGAACTCGCAGTTGACGAAAGCAACCGCACCAGGGAAACGCGCGTCACTCTAGCTAAACTTCGTTCTAGAGACTAATATAGGTTTAACTACTTATACGGAATCAGCCCTGACATATTCAATGTATTTCCTGCCTTTAGCATGTCCCCACACGAAATCAGTATTTGGATCGGATAAACACATGAGTGAAGGCTTTCCATCCCTTAAGTTTTAAAATAAAAAGACGATCTCCCTTATATGAACCAAATCGCCATAGCCCAACCTAATAACACATACGTAAATATCACACTATTAAATAAACGCCATTAGCTCGCTAATATGTATTAAATATTATATTTATACACTCGATTTAAATTCCATTGGTCGATTTAAAGTTCATTAGAAATTAAATGGAATGCAACCGTGAAACTTTGAAAGTCAACGTCAAGCCAACAAGCAGTGTCGCAATTTAATAAATTTATTAAATGCAGGCAGGCGTTTAAAAGACCTATCAAGTATAAGAGTGTAAAGAAATAAAAAACACTAGAAATAGATTTGCATAGAAAAACTTTAGCATCTACATGTTGAACTTCTACTCTGGTTAGTGCATCTGTGGTCTCGCACTTAGGTTAACGCACACGAGAATTTAAGAGTAAATTAAAACATATAGCCTGTTGGCGATAAAAGTTGTATGCAAGATTTGTCGCCTCTGTAGTGGCTGTCGATTTTTTATGAATGTAAGTATTTGTTGTCTAGTACAACTATTTGATTGCTATTAATATGCATGAATGTTTCTATTAATCGACAGTTGCAGGTAAATTAATAGATAACCTACAGTGGATTCAGTTCTCAGTAAATAATGCATGCCTCTTTTGCTTTGGAATGCATGCCTCTTTTCGCTTTGTAGCGATCCTTTTTCAAGACCTATGCATTAGGACTTCTCTGTATCAATTTGGCAATGCATATTTAAAAAATAATTCTCTCAATATTGTCCAGCTAATCAGTCCGCCCCGAAATATTTGATATCACCATCAAGGATTTATTGTTGGTTTCTGAGATAAGTCTTCCATTGTTGATTGTTGAACCCCGAGCTAAATTTCCTTTTTCAATATTCAAGAATAGCACTTGGACTTTTCCTTGGAAAACTACTGAGTACGTATTTCTTTTCCATGAAAAAACCAGTTTGCAGACAAAATTCTGCACAACAATGCCAAAAGAGAAAATACCAGTGCTTTTTTTCTACCCCTGCTCTACGTATAGTATATCGTTGGTAGTTTTTATTCTGCTAATTGCTCTGCTCTCAAACGAAACGTAGCTCGTAGCGGAGCCTAATAAATGATACCACTTTTTCATGCTACGGCTCTGCCCTATGCTCTGTTTCAGAGCCGGAGCAATAGCGCAAAAAAATCCAGGGCAGCAAAGCATTGCCATTCGGTGGATATTAAAGAAGAAAATTTTTGGATATTGGAAGGGTTGGTGTCTGAGAGAAGTATCCATTGCTAGTGCCCAAAATAAGTGTTATGTTTCACTTAAATTTTTGGAGACTAGAATTCAAATATTTTTGTTGAAAACTATTCGGTTTGTTTTAGACCATTGCTTCGCGGCGCATTCCTCCGAAAATAATTTGATTTCCAAAATCACTAGCAGGTTAATTTTCTTCATAGAATGCGGAAGATGTCATAACCCAATCGCTATATTCTTGAAAATGCGAAGATGAAAATTTTATAAATGTCGTTTCAAAGTGATATCTCTGTAGACATGCTTATGGCCTTGATCTTTGAACTTTGTGAACCTCGAGTACTATATTTCAACACTATATCATAAAAACTCAGCTTAAACATTCCCAAAAACCGAAAATACCATACTGGAACAAACTGGAGTTTAAAAATATGTTATCTTATATTTAATGTTCTATTCGATAAGGCTTATATTCCATCACAAGCCTTATTGTATTTGTTCTTATAAAATAATCAACGTTTAACACTAACATTTGGAAATTTCAATACTTTTTCACATTTTTGATGCGTAAACATCTTTGCTCACGGTTTAGGGAAATCCTGAATGTAAGCGTGAGCAAAATTAACCAAATAAAATAGTGTAAAATAAAAAAAATAAAAAATAAAAATAAAGATAAACAAAATAAAATAAAAACAAGGAAACAAGATAAAATAAAATAAAATAAAACAAAATGAAATAAAATAAATAAAAATGATATAAAATATAAGAACATAAAATAAAATAAAATAAAACAAAATGAAATAAAGTAAAATAAAACAAAATAAAATAAAACAAAGCATAACAAAACAAACCAAAAAAAAATATAAAAACAAATAAGGAAGGTTAAGTTCGGGTGTAACCGAACATTACATACTCAGTTGAGAGCTATGGTGGCACATCAGGAAAATGAACCGAGGGTAACCCTGGAATGTGTTTGTATGACATGCGTATCAAATGAAAGGCATTAAAGAGTATTTTATGAGGGAGTGGGCCATAGTTCTATAGGTGGATGCCGTTTCGAAATATCGCCATAAAAGTGGACCAGGGGTGACTCTAGAATGTGTTTGTACGATATGGGTATCAAATTAAAGGTATTAATGAGGGTTTTAAAAAGGAGTGGTGGTAGTTGTATAGGTGGTCGCCCATTCGAGATATCGGCATAATGGTGGACCAAGGGTGACTCTAGAATTTGTTTGTACGGTATGGGTATCAAATGAAAAGTGTTAATGAGTATTTTAAAAGGGAGTGATCCTTAGTTCCATAGGTGGACGCCGTTTCGAGATATCGCCATAAAGGTGGACCAGGGGGGACCCTAGAATTTGTTTGTACGATATGGGTATCAAATAAAGGGGTTAATTAGCATTTTAAAAGGGAATGGGTCTTAGTTCTATAGGTGAACGCCTTTTCGAGATATCGCCATAAAAGTGGACCAGGGGTGACTCTAGAATGCGTTTGTACAATATGGGTAACAAATTAAAGGTATTAATGAGGCTTTTAAAAGGGAGTAGTGGTGGTAGTTGTATATGTGAAGGCGTTTTCCAGATATCGACCAAAAGGGTGACCCAGAGCATCATCTGTTGGATACCGCTAATTTATTTATATATATAATACCACGAACAGTATTCCTCCCAAGATTTCAAGGGTTTTTTATTTAGCCCCGCAAAACTTTTTTCATTTCATTCTACTTAATATGGTAGGTGTCACACCCATTTTACAAAGTTTTTTTTCTAAAGTTATATTTTGCTTCAATAAACTAATCCAAATACCATGTTTCATCCCTTTTTTCGTATTTGGTATAGAATTATGGCATTTTTTTCGTTTTTCGTAATTTTCGATATCGAAAAAGTGGGCGTGGTCATAGTCCGATTTCGGCCATTTTTTATACCAATACAAAGTGAGTTCAGATAAGTACGTGAACTGAGTTTATATCGATTTTTGCTCAAGTTATCGTGTTAAAGGCCGAGCGGAAGGACAGACGGTCGACTGTGTATAAAAACTGGGCGTGGCTTTAACCGATTTCGCCCTTTTTCACAAAAATAAGTTACCGTCACAGAATCTAAGCCCCTACCAAATTTCACAAGGATTGGTAAATTTTTGTTCGACTTATGGCATTAAAAGTATCCTAGACAAATTAAATGAAAAAGGGCGGAGCCACGGCCATTTTGAAATTTTCTTTTATTTTTGCATTTTGTTGTACCATATCATTACTGGAGTAGAATGTTGACATAATTTACCTATATACTGTAAAGATATTAAATTTTTTGTTAAAATTTGACTTTAAAAAATTTTTTTTTAAAGTGGGCGTGGTCGTTCTCTGATTTTGCTAATTTTCAAAAAGCATACATATAGTAATAGGAGTAACGTTCCTGGCAAATTTCATCATGATATCTTCAGCGACTGCCAAATTACAGCTTGCAAAATTTTAAATTACCTTCTTTTAAAAGTGGGCGGTGCCACGCCCGTTGTCCAATATTTTACTAATTTTCTATTCTGTGTCATAAGTTCAACTCACCTACCAAGCTTCATCGCTTTATTCGTCTTTGGTAATGAATTATCGCACTTTTTCTGTTTTTCGAAATTTTATATATCGAAAAAGTGGGCGTGGTTATAGTCCGATATTGTTCATTTTAAATAGCGATCTGAGATGAGCGCTCAGGAACCTACATACCAAATTTCATCAAGATACCTCAAAATTTACTCAAGTTATCGTGTTAACGGACGGACGGACGGACATGGCTCAATCAAATTTTTTTCGATCCTGATGATTTTGATATATGGAAGTCTATATCTATCTCGATTCCTTTATACCTGTACAACCAACCGTTATCCAATCAAAGTTAAAATACTCTGTGAGCTCTGCTCAACTGAGTATAAAAATTAAATAAAATAAAATAAAATAAAATAGAACAAAACAAAATAAAACAAAATGAAATAAATTCAAATAAGACAAAATCAAATAAAGTAAATAAAAATAAAATAATACGAAATAAAACAAACCAAAGTAATATAACATAAAATAAAGCAAAATTAAACAAAATAAATTAATATAAAATAATATACAAAAATGAAATAAAATAAAATAAAATAAAATAAAGTAAATCAAAATAAAATAATATAGATTTTTAATCCACGAGCTATCGATTTATTAACGAAAAGTTACTGGTATATTATTAGAATGCTACCGATTTGATATGGGCTTTTCACCAGATTCATATCGGAGTGGTACCGCGGAGTTATCAAGTTGTTATAAAAAAGGTATCGATAACTTATGGAAATGTTATCGGTATGTTATGAAAGGAATATCAATTTGTTTTCTAAAACCTATAGATTCGTTATGGGCATGTTATCGAAAAGTTGAAAATGTATCGATTTTATTCGAAAGTTACTTTTTGGAGTGTGACCAATTTCTTATAGCAATCGTATCGATTTATTAACGACGATACAGCGGTTTGCTGCGAAATAGATAGCAATAAAATTTCAATATAAAATCGATGTTACATGTGTAAGCCTTCGAAACAAGCCGATAAGAAAAAAATAAGAGGACGATGACAAGTTGATAACAAATCGATAGCAACATGTAAACAAATCGAAAACTCGAAGAAATTAGTTCGCTTTCAATAATAAACCCATAACAAAACAAGAACTTATCGGTATCGATTGTTAGTGATATGAAGCCAACGAAGCTCTTCTCAAACAGCTCGAAACTGGGGTGAAAAAACAATGGAAGGATTAAACGTGGAGAGTAGAAGTGTTCATTTGTAATGTTAAGCTTTGTCTGGGAGCAATTTTTTCTAGAAGAAAAACGACGTTACTCATACATGCTGAACTATAAGTATGCTCAGCGAAAATATTCCGTACGAAGTCCGTGCTATGAAAAATACCATAGTTACTCTGTTGTTAGAAAAAGTTCTAATGATATTGCACTGTAGATATAATTCAATGACCTTATTTACTTGGACACCACTTACGTCACATTTCTGCTTACATTCATATGAATACGACTCGTTCATTTCTATTAAATGTTCGCTTTTATGCTGCCGCTAAAACGCAATGATAATGAAATGCAATGTAATGTGGCATGCAATTGGGGTGTTTGTGGCGTCGCCACCATCCGCCAAGCCCTCTAACAACAAGAACAACAAACACATTAGCGCTTAGCGCTTATGATAATTATGTAGGTACGTTTGTATTGACTGGTAACCAAAGTGAAGGCAATAAAAAGTGGAAAACCAATAATCATAGAAAAATATAATAAAACGTAATTGTAGGCAAAAAAAGCAATACGAAATGCCACTGAGTGTTAAGTGGTGATTAAAAAAATGATAATAATAAAATAAATAGACAAATGGAATTTCAATTGGAAATCAAAGTGTTGTATGTAATAATTCTCAACAGAGCAGGGCGTGAAATGAATTAGTGGGAAATAAAAAACCAATCACTTGAGAAAATAATATAGTAAAGCAGAGGTTGTAGACTGAAAAAAAAATACTTTAAAATATGTATGTAATGAAAAGGTTTAGAAGAAAATGTGAAATAAAGAATTAAAAAGCAACAACAAATCAATAGTCAATACTTGTAAGTGTTGCTGCGCTTATGATTCCCTGCAGGCATAAATTAACATAAAAATGTAGACTGCAATTGATTGCACACAGCTTGAGTCCCAATGTAAGCAGCAACATGTTGC
Source organism: Eurosta solidaginis (assembly GCF_040869045.1). NCBI lineage: Eukaryota > Metazoa > Arthropoda > Insecta > Diptera > Tephritidae > Eurosta > Eurosta solidaginis. The sequence goes on from NC_090323.1 coordinate 24,944,603, forward strand.
TGAGCAACAAAACAACAAAATAAGCTCTTGGCACTATGGAGGAGTGTTCGACACAGTTGGCAATCTATTTGAGATTCAAATGAAACTAGATAAAAATAGAAAGAGAAATAAAAGCAACAACAAAAAGCGAACAGAAACAATTTTGCGTGAAGTTTAATAATACATATATTAGACTGGGTCGATTTATTAACTCAGGGCTCAGGAAAAAAGTTCCACTATGCATACCCAAACAGGCCTGCGAAATTTCATCGATTTTTTCGATTGCTTATGCATTTTTTTAATTTTCATGGCTCCAAATCATTTTTTATGTATTTTTTTCCGTGTCAATTGGCAAATGCAAAATTGGTAAATGCAGTTTAAAAAAAAAAAAAATATATATCTTTTATGGAGATTTAGAAGAATTTTGTTCGAAAAATCGACTGTTCTCGCAGGCTCGAAAGTTATTTTTTTGGGTATGCGTAGTGGAACTTTTTTTTCCTGAGCCCAAATCATATCGAAAAATCGATGGCGCGATATCGGTTAACTTTCGTCCATACAAATCGACCCAACCCAACATATATACCCAACTGTCAGTATCTACATATATCTTTTTTAAGCGAATCAAATTTTAGGTCTATTATGGAGTGCCAGTCTAGTGCTGAGGCTCAGTCCGCTGGAAGAAAATGTAATATAAAATTATTAAGATATATCCACATTAGAGCCCGACAACAATTTCGAGACCTTAATTCGAAATTATAGCGCATACACACGCAAAATAGTCCGCGGATAAACCCGCAATGGTTCATAGAAGGAAGGATCTACTGGATTTTTTAAAAATGTGGTGCTCATAACTTTTACGAAATGAAATTAATGGTCTTGAAAAAGTTCTCGAAATGATCAGGCGATACTTCAAAAATATTCATGATACTCGAAAACCTTCCCAAATAGTCACGAAATTGTCTCGGCGATAATACTACGCAACAAGCAAAGAAACTGATACAAAGCTGTCCCGATAAAATATTTATAACAATCCCCAAAAGATCCCGAAATAGTCCTAAAAACTTTAAATAGCATCGAAAATGTGACTGAAATAATACCGAAAGGGTCCCTATATAGTTCTGAAGTGGTACAGGAACAGTCCCGCAACAATTCCGTGTGTAGAAGTCCACGCAATTGGGGAAAGCTTCTGACCGCATTCATCTGGCAATGACCAGAGCGATTCTTTTGCTTGCTTCTCACTACTTCCGGTCGTTTGCGTCCAAGTATCCTTGAGTAGTCGTTGAACATCTGTTTGATGGTGAGCTAATGTGAGAAGGCGACAACCTGGCTAGACCACTCTGACACACTCGGTTTAATGGCTAGCTGGGTGACTTATATCGGCAGCATCTGTCCACCACAATGTGCGGCTGCATGCGGGCGTCTGTATCGGATCAAGCTGCTCGCTTTATAATCGTGACAATAATATTTTCATCCACGCTGAGCGTGTTGTGCGCTGGGTTGGGACTCGCCACGGCAAACCACACTCCAATAAAAACCCAACAAAGCCTCGGATAAGAAGATAATCCTTAACTGATGACGACTATGGTAAACGTCTAAATGGCTATTATTTGAGGGCATGTACCAAGAACGTCCGCTCCGCAAATGGGATTGGTGCAGGTGGCCGGCTGGTTGACATCCTCGTCAAAGCGAAACCCGGCATCACCGCCATCCAAGAAATACGTTGGATTAACGGAAGAGGTCCGGCCTGCTATTTACTGTGTCGATCCAGAAATAAGTAGATCCTACAGACTACCAGATTACTACAAAGACTTTCAGGCGGAAATTGTAGCCGTAAAGAAAGTCGCAGAAGTTCTGGAGGTAGCGTGCTTAAGCTGCAATCGTTCAAGATATAGATTGATAGTCTAGCTCATACAGTATTTCAACGAGAAATGTCCTGTTAAGCAGAGAAGAATTGAACATACTTTGGTCAGGCCGGTGTATAGGTTCCCGGTCATAAAAGAATAGAAGGTAACGAAAAAGCCGGTGGGTTTGCAAAGGAGGGTTCAACATTCGACGAATAGACGGTAGACGCTCCAGTCCATTTGGGAGAAGTAAAAAAGGAGTTGTGTATTATCCATCAAGCAGGAAAGCGTGGTTATAAGCGTGCAAATCCTACAACGTTAGACTCACTCTCTAAAGACAGAAGTGAAAATGCTCACGACGGGAATACTAACTGCCTTTACTGCCTTCTAGCATCACATGCTTATAAGTTAGGCATCGCCAGTAACAGCAAATGTAGAAACTGCGAGCTGCAGGAATAAACTGTTAAACACGTTCTGTGTGCGTGTCCTATGCTCGCCAGGTCAAGGCTTTCGCTAGAAGGGCGGCAGAGCTGCTAAACATCAAGGCAAATTTGGTAGTCAAACAAATTCTGGTAATACTATGGACACATACAGTCTTTGCGAGGTTTTTATTGACCGTCCAGTTTTATCTAACCCTAGTTTTCTGAAAAACATTATCCTCGAATACATTGCGTTCTAGCCCTACTGGGTATTCCACATTTAAAATACATTTATTGTATTCTGCAATGCACCCACCTGGCGGCCACCGTGGTGTGATGGTAGCGTGCTCCGCCTATCACACCGTATGCCTCGGGTTCAACTCCCGGGCAAAGCAACATCAAAATTTTAGAAATAAGGTTTTTCAATTAGAAGAAAATTTTTCTAAGCGGGGTCGCCCCTCGGCAGTGTTTGGCAAGCGCTCCCGGTGTATTTCTGCCATGAAAAGCTCTCAGTGAAAACTCATCTGCCTTGCAGATGCCGTTCGGAGTCGGCATAAAACATGTAGGTCCCGTCCGGCCAATTTGTAGGGAAAAACAAGAGGAGCACGACGCAAATTGGAAGAGAAGCTCGGCCTTAGATCTCTTCGGAGGTTATCGCGCCTTACATTTATTTTTTTTTTTTAATGCACCCACCTTCAAAGGAAGAGCAAAAAAAAAAAAAAAACACATCGCAAGAGGGTGGTGCAGTGCAATTGTGAATGCAGTCAGCAATAAATTCGATGCAACGCTGTCTTTCTGTTGTGATGGCAAACAATCATGCAATTTTGATTGATGTGATTATGCAGGCATTTTGATGACAAGCAATTGCTCTAGTGCATATTCGACACACTGCCTGTCTCGCTGACTGACAAACTTAAAAACTACTTGTACGCCGCCAGTTTGACTGACTGACAGTTTGACATTTTCCACTTGACTTTTTAACACTTCGCTTGAACGGTTGTAAGGTGCATCTGTCGATCAGTGAAATTCCTTATACTTAAAATGTAAGTAAGTACATTTGTATGTGCATACATACGTGAGCATCTGTTTGATCGACTTAGCGCGCCTTTTAGTTTCACCTTCAAATACTTATTTTGGTTTTTACTTGTCTACCTGTTGACAGCTTTTCATTGCTGATTGCTAGCTATTGAGTGTTGAAGTGGATGCTGGCTGCTAAAAAAGCGCCATACTCGTACAGTCAATCAAAATGAATGCGAAAACTTCCGTGGCTCACTTTTGGATTCGTATTAATTGCCATTCAATTTTATTGAATTACTTAAATTCCTGAACGCGTGCCAAGTGAGCGCTGTATCATGTAAATCTGTAAATGAATTCGCGAGTGCGAGTATGCGAGAGCTACTCTGTGGATGCTTTGGAATGCGCACGGACGCACCTGATATAATAAATCAAGGTTACATTGTATCATACGAATATTTTTTATTGGAATCATTTAAGAAAATTAGAATAATAAATGCTATTAATGTAAACCATTTATCATAAATGTATATTTGATGGGTTTTGAGCATTGGTGTCGGGTATTAGGCCCCATTGGCATCATTAATTGGTGCATTGAAGGCCCCAGAAAAATTTTTGTCGTTACAGAGCAAAGTACGCTAGTACCAACTTCTTAGAGTTAACTACATACATATATTGCTGGCATTAAGGGAAATCAAGTCTAGTTAGCCAACTCAGTTTTCATCCACAGGTCAGTTAGTTATCGATAATAATAGCCGTGTTTTTTCTTACACGCGTATACGTTTCGTTTGCGCGTGAAAAAAAACGCCTATCCTCGCTTAGATAATGCTTAGGAGACCCATCTAGCGGCTGTGGTTAAACAACTAGCTACAGCAACAGAGTGTACCGAAAAGCGGAGACACAACGCTCTGATGGCCATAGGGTATAACATATAGCTGAATCAGTTGCGATGAATTGTGGACACACATATAATACATAGAATTAGTGTAGAGGGTTTAAAGTTTGTCGCTTAGCAGTCCATATCAAGTTTAAGCGTAAACGGATATACGCGTGTTAAAAAACACGGCTAATATTTCAGGACCAATTCATACGTATCCATTCGCATGACAAGACCTACACAACGTCACTTTCGAGATTTTATAAGTTGCACTAATTCATGTTTGCGGAAACCTTTAGAGTTCACAATCAAACCTTTTGTGGAAACAGGTTGTGCTTCACCCCACACACATATCGTTGACATCGCTGGAAGAATCATGAATCAGAAAATAATGGAACTTGATTTGAGTTCACTCAGAAAGCAATTTTTTCTCAATTGAGTACTCTGTTCTGGCTATTAACGCTGATATCCTGATAGACATAGACCACGATAGTTTTAATGAATGTCTATCAACAGATACTTGAGTGCCTCTGCGTAAATTTTTTAAGCCAGCAAGTTGTTTGTGATGTCCTGGTACAAAACTTACAGTTTTCGACTTCCTATCCAGATCAAAACAGGAAGAAAATATGTATCTTGGGCTATAAATTGAATTTTCTATTGCAAAAAATAAAATAAACCCCTCTATAAGCAGTTGCTTACGCCTCACTTGGTTTCAAGCTGGGTGAGATTGATGCTGTCATAGACTGGTTTAAAGTCTAGAAAGAGACGGTATATGTCGTTTCTATTATCATGTTGCTGTGTACTATGATAATGGGGTTCCATGAGTTCCTTGACTCTAAGCTTCAGTCTTTCTTTCATTATGTCTGTGGTTGTAGGTCACTGCTGTTAATCCCGATATGACTATATCACCGATTGATATTATATCAGATATTACCAGATGTAGGCTGAATAGGTTTAAAAAATGACATATTTCATAATTTGTTTGAAGAACACTCTGTCTGGGCATACATTCAACACATTTTCAAGTGCAATAAGATTTTAAAGTCAGGGTGGGCAAGAAAGGGGTCCTTGATCCTACAGTCGGAAAATTGAGCCTCCACGATGTAACATCCCTCAAGGGGTTAATGCTGGATGCCAAACAAGTGCGACCTTGGACTGAGTAGGCAACTGAAAAGCAAAGTCCTCTCTCGACGAACGAAGATCACGCTCTAGAAGTCGCTCATCATACAAGACCTGGGAAACGCAGACTCTGCAAGCTGCCCGCTGCGCTTCCTTGTACAATGCCGTCCACCACCCTGTCGTCTTCTGTGGCAGCGTTTTTTAACTCCCCGTTTATTCATTTTTTCTTTACGGGCCTAGGAGGAAGTTCATATCAGCCCTTATTTAGTGATGACCTTCCACCTATGTTTGCTGTAAAATAGGCAGTTCTGCTTCTTCATATGTTTGGAGATAGCATGTTTTCAGACTGGCATACGTGCCCTTGTTATAGACAACCCTGTTCTTATAATTTTTCTGCGAGGGATTTTCTTCATGCTCATACAAAAATGTATAGAGATATGGGAAAATGCCCCGTATCGAGATAAGGGAAAACGCCCTGACAAACTGAGAAGCGTAAGTACTAAGTACTAGTGATGCTCAATGTGTTAACATACAGGGATACGTCTAGAAAGCTAAAGTTTGAACTTGCCCAGTAGCTGACTTTACCAGAAAAAACAGGAGAGCTGAGCTTTGTCAGCTTCTAGTCTTTATCCGTAACTAAATTACGGTCGAGTTATTTGTTTGGCTCCTAATTCGTGTCTTATTGGTTTGTTATCGAGGGTTACGAAAGTGTTATCGATTTCATAACAAACCGATGAGTCGGCGATAACAAAACGATAATTCGCCGATAACATATTGATGAAACTCCGATTATAAATCGATACTAAATCGATAATTGTTAATAACAAATCGACATATTTTCGAAAAAAAATACATAACTTCGATATCACGCTGAAAACAAATTGGCAACACTGCAATAATCGATATCATGATCATCTTCCTCAACTCCTATAGGAAGATAGGGCCTCGACCACCGAGTTAATCGTATTCTGTTAGGTGCGGTTCTTGTGATCATCATTTCACGTGTATCCTGCGCCTTCGAGTTCCTTATCCACAGTTCTGCGCCAAGTTTTCGCAGGTGCACCAGGCCGTCGGCTTCCTTGTGGATTCCATCACAATGCTTGTCTGGCTATATTTACTGCAGGTCTTCTGAGAGTGTGACCAATCCACGACCATTTACGCTGGGTTTTTTCTGTGGCAGCTTTAGGTTGTTCTAGACCATAAGTCGTTATTTGAAATTCTTTCCGGCCATAAAATTTTCAGGATTCGGCGCAGACATTTATTAACAAAAACTTGTAGACGTTTCTGAATTAAAGTTGAGCTTTTCCACGTCTCGCAAGCATAAAACAGTACTGAATTAACATTGGACTTTAACAGTCGTAGTTCCGTTTTTAAAGATATTTGACTGGACCTCCACACGTTTGTCACTTGCCCAAAAGCCATTCTTGCTATGTTTATGCGAGACTAAACGTCCTCATCTGCACCGCTTTTATTGGAGACAATACTACCAATATAAACAACGGACTCTACACCTTCGATTTTATTTCCGTCTACCGTAAGCATTGATGGCCTTGATGAAATACTATAGCCGCATCTTATGACTTTCGTTTTCGCTGTATGGATGCTCAGTCCGGCCTCCTTTGCACGTATGTTGACAGTTTCTAAATTGTGTTGAAGGTCAGTTCTTCTGTGACTTAGCTCGAAATAATAAACTAATAACATTTTGATATTTATTCGATAATAAATCGATAGATTTTGCATATCAAATTGATAAGCTTCCGAAAATTAATCGATAACAAATCAATAACACGCCGATAAAAATTGGTAATTCACTGATAACAAATCTATACCTTTTCGATAACGAATCGATAACTTTTTGATATCGTTTCGACAACTTTTCGAAAATAAATTGCTAAAATGTGGATAAACAGTCGATAAAGCGTCGATAACACATCGATAACCTTTGTTTTCAATGGAAGTGTATACCACTTCGATAAAGAATGTATAAATCGTCTATACCTCATCTATTGATATGGCTACAAGGTGAGTACACTTACATTTTTCGAAATGTTAAGCTGTCATATGCGGAAGAAAACACCCCACTCAGATTGAGTTATTACCAAGATAACGGTACAAAACATACTCTTCGGTTGGTATCTGAGTGGTTCAGAAACGGAATTTTCACATGTATGTAATGACCAAGTCAAACCCTGACCTCAACCCGATTGAGAACTTATGAATTGACCATAGAAGATGACTGGAGTCCTTTTCGTTTCAAAACAAACGTGTTATATTGGCAGAAGGTGCAGGATTGGGATGGGATAGCACTCCACTGGAAACCTGCCAAAAATTAATTAAGGTCGTGACCAATGGAAAAGGCTAAGTTACACAAAACATGGAGAAGATACCGGTGATTAAAATAACAGTGGAGTAAGGAATTATATTTCAATGGTGTACTCTGATTTTTAAGAAAAGTTTCATACACCTATTATTTTGATCAACCAAATTCTTTTATTATGATACAGTTATCTTTGACATGGATGAATCATATATTTAGTATAGGTAACTAAAGTTATTAATATTACCATACAAAATTTGTTTTCATTCGCACAATTTTGTAATGATATAGAACCAAAGCTGTGTACACCTATTATTTTGGCCATGAGTGTATGTGCTCTAAAGTAAAAGCCTACAGCATGGTATTTAATGCTGACCACTATCTTTAGCTATTCACTTTCGTATTTGGATTTTTCATTTAATATATTTCATTTTTTAATATTTGATTTGCTGCTAACTTCATTAATCACTGCAGATTTCTTTCAACGCTTTAAAGAGTCACTTCTGTAAATTCGAGTATCGAATGAAGACTTGAATCGCACTTTATGGACTTTCCGTCTATTATTATCATTCCGACTCTTCCGTTTTGCTCCGCGTACCTGTCACTTTCGCCAGAACATAAATCACAAGCGCATTTAATCATATGCTAGACACTCATTATAAACTGAAAGAACTATGTAGCTTTGTATATATATTTTTTTAATTTGTATGTTTAACCATTTGGCTTGGCATTATCAACAATCTCTATACTAAATAGAAAACAATTATAAATAAAAGTTCAAATGGGACGTTGTGGTTATTTATAAAAATGATTCAATGCCAAATTGCTAATGTGAATGTGTTCTATATCAGATTCCTGGTGGATGTACTTTGTAGTGTAGGACCTTGTGAGACAAGTCGCTTAGTTTGTTGCTTGTTTATAGCACCGACCGGCCAGCGAAACAACTAAAACATGAATAACTGACCGTTTGTTATTTTCTGCTATTATTGTTGTTGTGGTTGGTGGTGGCTTTAGTGGTTACGTTGGTCGGTGTGGTCATTTGCACGGACCAAACGAATGCGCGTTGATGACGAGCGTTGAACTGACGGATGACAATTAAAATTATCTGTCTTGAAATGTGCTAAGTTTGTTCTGCGATTATTCTTTTTTTTTTTTTTTTTTTTTTGAGAAAACTAAACACACACATAAATATTTAACTAAAGAAAATAATAATAAAACAAAAAAACTGGAAAACATAAGCCGACCGCAAATGCATAAATATTTCGTGTATGTGGACTTATTTTTTGTGTGACATAAAGCTACAAATCAGCAATTTGGGAATGAAAGCAAAATAAATATTGTTATAAATAAACAAAAACTAAGCCATATTGAAAAAGTAGCATAATATTGTTGAAAAACGCTATAAAAATAAAAAGTTCGGCTAAATCCAGTACGTATGTATATACCCAGCTGAGGGTTCATATGGCGAATGTGATCCAACATCTACCAAACTCATATCACTTTGCTTATTCTAATCCCGCCCCACTCCCCGTCGTAAACAAAAAATCGAATTTAAAATTCGTATTAGGACAGCTCATTACTGTCGAAATTTTTGCTGTGTATGCTATTTGGAGTCTCCAAAACAAAAAATGCGTACACCATATACAATAGGGACACCGGGAACTGCATAGGATGGTTAAAAACACAGAGTAAGACTTAGAATACAAGAAGTACTCCACAGGAGTGCTATTAAATATTGCCGGGGCTTTCAACAATGTCGCCTAACAGACTATCGTTGAGGCTCTTAAGTACATTGTGGTGAATCCAGCCATAACCAGAGGGATCGGCTGTATGCTCAATTGCAGGAAGATTACTTCGGAGTGAGGGCTGTATGAGATCACAAAATCGATGAACAGGGACAAACTGCAAAGAGCGGCATTATCGCCTCTGCTATGGACGCTAGTAATCAACCAAAAGTACAGATGGCTTCATGTCGGTTGCATCAAAGCCCAACACCAATATTTAGCACTTTTTCGAATCGGGCGCTTCGGTATGGTGCATAACTGGTCATTTTATTTCGAGTTGAGCGCTAAGCAGGTATAACGTCCCATGGTCCATGCCTAAGTTAATAGGTGTGACCCTGCTGGTATAACCTTACATCAGATATCTAAGAAATCATACGAGACAGTAAGTTGTCGTGGAACCACAAAGTGGAGGAGAGAGTTACGAAGGCTCTCATAGCATTTTATTCACGTAAAAGAATTTTGGGTGTACGTGGGGTCTATCGCTCTCTCTCTCTCTCTCTCTCATTAGATATTTTCAGCGACTGTTATCCTATACTATGGAGCCCTTGATTGGTGGACGGTCAATCAGAAAATAATTTACATCGAACAATTACAGGGATATGTAGGCTATCAATTTTTCTGCACCACCTTTAGAACATAGTCGTTTATAACTGCAAAGAGACTCAATGCCTCGGGCAGCATAAGCTCAGCCCATACGGCTGAAGTAGCAAAAAGTCATCAAGTATTAGACGGACGAACTACCTAGTTCCCTACCTCCGCTTCAATTGGTCTCTTAGAGGAACAACAGCGGTGGATGAAGCAAGGGCGCCCACATGGCACACTAGGCGATGCACGTGAAAACGGATGGTTTCAAAGTTATAGAAAGAGTAGGGATAACGTAGACCCTACTCCTTTTATCCGGATGTAAGCAAATCTAGAAATGAGAAAATCCTACAATCAGATCGCGGTAGTGTTAGGTAGTAGTAGCCGTGACTAAATCAGTAGAAAAATAATAATAGCCCAAATGTCAACCGCGTCAAATTTTACATTGATAGCCAAGCAATCCCTGAAAAGGATCGGGATAGAGCCGCCGTGGTGTAATGGTAGCATGCTCCGCCTACCTCACCGAAGATCCTGGGTACACACCCCGGGAAAAGCAAAATCAGAATTCATCAAAAGCTTCTCAGTGAAAACTCATCTATCTTCGCAGGTTATCGCGCCTTATATTTATATTTTATAATTATTCGGTCCGTGGGCATATGGGAATAGATGGAAAAGAAAAAGCCGATGAGTTAGCTTAATATAGCGCATCGCTCGAAGCATGTAACGTATACGTTCCAATCGAATTGAGCGAGATTTAAAGCAGGCAAGAGCTGAAAATCATCAACCAAGCAGGAAAGGCGTGGAGCCAAGTTCTTGCGGCAAAGTGTCGAGTATACGTGAAGGTCTTACAACCTTTGACTATGTTACCCTTTCTGGCGTCACTTGCTTCTAAATAAGGCCTTATTTAGTGATAGGAAATGTAGGAAGTGCGGGTTAGATGATTAAACGACAAATGCGAAAGGAGACTGAGATTATTCCAACCGGTGAAATAGTCTCGAATTTATTACGACAACAATCTACTTTACTGAAATTGTTTCGAAATGATCTTTAAAATAATCCAAAGTGTTCCTTAAACTATGCCGAAATGTTCATGAAATAGTTCCGAAATTTACAAGGAATGTACGTTATTATCACCGACCGTATCGATCCCTAAAAACAATTTTAATCTAATCAAACAAACACAAATTTTACAGGAGAAGGTTCTATATCTGCCACCCCATGTTTCCAAGGGACGAAATTCCAAAAAAAGTGGGAAATATATCACCGCTTTTTTAATAATATAAGGCCAATTTTTTTCTTGGAATTATGATACTTGGAACTATGACCTGGCACTATAAGAACCTAATCGTGTAAGGTACAGATGGGTATAATAAAATTATAAAATAAATACGCAAAGCAAAGACTGAAAGAAAAAAAATTTTTTCTCGTTTAAGCCTACGGAAAAAGATCTTTGTGGAATTGGTTTTAAATGTTTTAACAAAATTGCGAAACTTAAAGCAATAATTAACACACATAAATAATATATGTATACAGTCAGCTTTACATGCATGCGCCTGCGAAAAGACAAACAGCTAAAATACTTCAGTTGCCAGAAATAAAGTCGTCGACCTAACGCAGCTCATTTCAGCTCATTGCCACGACTCGAAACTCTATCCAAGCACTACCTAAGTTTAACGCAAAATTCGTTTTGGGCAAGCAACTCAAATCGTTCTGAGCTTTAAGAATTTAAAAGAGCTTAGAGTGTACGCTAATTAAGGGTTTTATATATTGCCATATTTTCATTTGTTGGTGCATACGTGTGTATATCTACGTATAACCCACCAAAGTATGTATGTTCCACATATTGAGTGCGTTAGTTATAGTAGGTTCTGAGAATATGAAAATTGTTCGCAAAATAAATTTAATGCCCCCGAGTGTTTGAAGGCTTAATCTAATTCAACTCGTTTTATGGGATGTCATAACTAAGGTTTCAAGTCGTGAATGAGCGAGCAAAACTTAATGAGCCAGCCAACTAAAATACGTCATAATAATAAGAGAAGATAGGCGTTTGGCTTTAAGACAACAAAATTCTGCAATGTGACTGTAGTGATAAGGTGAAAGAAAATGCAACGAAAGACGAAACAAAATATCAGGTCAGGTCAGTCATTCAAGAAAGAATTTATCGTATTGGTGACAACATACTTAGTCTGACGAAATGGCTAGCTACCAAATTAGTTCTTAAATCTGTGCGGAAGAGCCGTATGTAATGACCTAGGGAGTCCACACTATTTTCGAGGCAGGCGGACTGCTAAGTACCTTAAGGTGATAGAACGTGAGCGTACCAGGTCCATGAAGCTGAGATCATAATGCATATTATTCAGCACTTCGAAGATACTCCCATCCTGGCTGCAACTAGGCTTTGGCCGTCGTGGCAGCTAGAGCGCAGACCATACGGCCATAGTAGACTACCTTGTTCCGCACCTGTGCTTCGATGTGGCTCTAAGAGCCACAATAGAGATGGAAAGTTGGCGCAAAGGCGCTCAAATGTCTGAAGAGGCGATGCATGTGTATATCGATGGCTCCAAGTCTCTCCCTGCAAAACTCTTGAACTGCCTTCGACCTACTTCTACCGCCAATTTAAAGCGCTCAATCTCGAGGCCTGTTTGATAGCCCGCGGCTTCCATGTGGGGGAGCTCTCTTATTCTCTCCGCTCGGTACTCGTCTCCACTCTACTTTTCCGTTTGGACTCACCGTTTCATCGAGGAGCTTGTTGACTTTCTACTACCTTTGCTCCTCAAGTCCAGCGGAATGCTTATAGCGCTTTTGTCTTTCTGAACTTGCGACCTCGTTCTTTCTCTGTCATTTTTCTTATTACCGTTCATCTAGGTCGTACGACCTGCTTCATAATGTGGGCTCAGCGGTCTAACACTAAGTATGGGGAAACATTCATCCGAAACAGCAGCGGACGCTGTGGTAAAATCATCGTTGCTTACAGAGGCAGTCCGGTATCGAATTGACTCCGTTGGAATACAGCCAAATATAACACCTGGATTAGGGGATCTGCAGTTCCTGATGGTCATCGATATACCGCCGCCCTCCTATGAGGTGGAACGGCAGCCCCTAAACCGACCAGCTCCATTGTCGGGCGCTACGGAGTTTTTTTAAGCCCCACGCCCTAGCGAGGGAATATATCTTCTCTTTTTGGACTGGTTACTTCAGTCTAACCTAATTGTCCTTCTCTTGAATAAACATATAACCATATGCGTACTTAAGGCAAGCGTTGTAAATGTGTAAGTAAGTAAAAACCTTTATAGTGTAGCTGTACCCTTTTATCTGCTGTGGAAATTTCAAGGCATCCAAATTTGCAAAAAGTAAATAAATAACAAAAATAAATAGAGTGGAAAAAATGCTCCATAAAAAAAGAAAACAAAATAAATAAACTAAAAATTTTGTAAAAGTAAACATAAAAAAATAAAAATCCTTTAGAGCGTTATCGCAGACCAAAGGTGCCGCCTACAGAATATTTTTCTTTTTATTGTACACGTAACAACAATTTTTACCTTTTTTGTGGTACTCTAGACTAGCCAACATAGACCATGATTTATGGTTGAAGATTTGTTTGGACATGAAATGGACAAATGTGGACAGCAGTCAAAAGGGATAAAAGCAATAAAATAAGAACGAACTAGAAATAAAATGATATAATGTAAAATAAAATAAAATGAAAAGTCACACAAAAGTGAAGTTGGCTAAAAACAGCGCACCGGTTTTAGGGCAATGAGGTTTTCAAGATAGTTATTTTTTTTTTTGATTTTTTTGATAGTTAACGAAATTTATTCTTTTTTTGATAGTTATTTTAAAATTTTTTTTAAATCAATGAGTTGTTTTTATCTTATTATTACAATAAGCAAATACAATTTTTTATTTTGTATATGAAGTTAAAAAAAATATTTGATAAAAAAATAAAAAAAAAAAGTGTATAACTACCAATTTTTTTATGATCGATAATACATTTTTCTATTTGTTTATTTTTACATTTGTTTATTTTGTTTTGAAAATGTATGAAAAGTGTTTTTTTTATACCTATCGAATTTTTTTTTTTATGATCAATAGCCTTACATATTTTTTTGATAATATATTTCCAAATATTATTTGGTTTCAATGATCAAAAATAAATTTCTTAAATTTGTTTTTTTGATTTCACAAAAAAAAAATTATAAAAAATGTTTGATAATTTTTTTTTGTATTTTGTTGTTGAAGTAATTCTTTTTTTTTTGTAATAGCTATCTTTTTTTTTTGATAATATTTTGCAAACGTTTCTTTTGATAATATTGTCCAATCTTTTTAAAGACAATAAAAAATTTTGGTGGTTGTCATAACTTCAATGTTTACGATTTTTGAGTTATCTCCTTTTGGTCTATGTGCGCGATATGTTCAATGCTTGCATTCGCGCAAATGATGGCGCCTAGTTTTAGCCATCATAGGTAGCGATATCTTCCAGTCGTCAAACATGAGCACAAATACAAAGCAACATGCTTTTTCACACTCTCAAAAGAACAACAATATAAAAAAAAGGCTTAAACAAAGAGTGGAGTGAAATATTAATACAAAAAACGAGCGAGAAGAAAATGTAGCACACGTAGTAAATGTAGAGTGTCATTGAAAAATGGGTGAATAGGACATTCAGCAGGAATAACACTTAACATAGCCAACGATGGCATACAAACGCTTGATTTACCGTCACATATTTCCTTTGGTTATTTATACGTTCAACTTTAAGGTTTAATGCACACACACATATACACAAAATACTTAATATTTAAGGTACACATTTTTTTGATAAAAGCATGACAACAGCAACAGAAGCGTTTTGCAAACTGTCAAATGTCATTTATTGTTTCTTTCTTTGTTTGAGTGCAAAATATTTGTCGTATTTGCTTAAGTTTCCGTACAGACCATTAATTTTGCTATAGTAGCTTCATTAGCCAAGAATGTGGAAAGATATGCCGAGTTGTTAAGCAGCCTATCTGAGGAAGAATGCTGTGTTAACAAAGCTTAGGGCAACAGCGGGCGGGCGCTATCTATGTACATATATAGAGTCAATGTGTGCGTGCGTGTGTATGGCTTTGAGTAGGGTTCTGACATGCTTAAGTTATTAGTCAAGATGAATTTAGATTGTCGGTGGATATCTCACGTTGTTTTAAACTCAAGAGTTATCTTACGTGAAACTATTGGCGAGAACAGAGATAATTAGTATTTCAGTAAAAGCAATCAGACTACCGATCGACTCTGATTTTTATACAGTATTCGAAAGTGGTGCACTTGCCTGTCCAACCAAAAGGCCACGAATCAATTAAAGAGAGAGCTAACATCAAAAAACTTTAAACAAATTTTCTAAAATAAACTCGTCCCGCGGCAGACATCAATTCAAGAGTGTAATACATAGATCGCACCAAGGATTGAATGAGTTATCTTAACGCATAATAAAGATTATACGAGGATCTGTTAAGTTACCATCTTTGTTCACGGTTTGGGGGAGCCCAGAATATAAGTAAGCTTAGTTACTACAATGTGGAATAATGTGAGAACAGTGTACATGATAGAATTGATATGAGCGAAATCAGACAGCGAATCAGTTAATGGAAATTAACTAAAAGCAGAAAAAAATCGGAAAGGAAAGTAAGGTAAAGGAAATGAAAAGAAAAAAAGGAAAGTAAAGGAAATGAAATGAAAGGAAAGGAAAGGAAAGGAAAGGAAAGGAAAGGAAAGGAAAGGAAAATATCGACTTGCTATCAAAAAATTATCGATTTCTAAACGAAGACAAATCAGTTTGCTATGAAATAGATAGAGGCAATAATAACTAGATATCAATAGTAAGCCTATAATAAAATAAAGGCTTGTTGGTATCTGTGGTTTCAGATAAGAAGCTTCCCTGACTCATGCCATGTCTTCTAGGCGTAGAGCTGTGCCATAGAGAGAGCACTGCTCTATGATAGCATGGTCACAGGCATCAGTGTAACCATCTTTGACGACAGCCAGGCCGCCTCGAAGGCATTATAATCCAATGTAATAAAGTCGGTGTCGAGCCTTGCTGGCGTAAATAAGGCACCTAAATTACCTCCTTTGTTGGGCCCTAGAACACAGCGATATTGAGTGTGAATTTGCAGATGAGATGGTCAGGAATGATTTCAAAAGGGACATAAGCGAGGTGGATAGCTTGATACGGTGGGTTATCTTCTGAGAACAATCGAGAAATATGCGATTAGGGCAACGCACTCACCGTGGACCAACCGTGAAGTTTGTGATGCCTCAAGGTCCTTATGGCCACCATTTGGAGAGGAAAGCAACTAGCTTCCTTTTTAAGCAAAACAAATTTGCGAATGTCATTACAGGTCCTTGCGCTATTGCGCCAATGCACCGACGGTAGCAACAAGCTCCTTTAGAAAAAGCTACCGTGATTAGGAGGAAGAGAAGTCGATTCATCACTTATTTTGATGATGTCCGGGACCTAAACACGACGACTCGGTATTCTGGGCGCATGGTTTTTTGACAGTCTCGCAGAGGTTGGAAAAGTGGATCTTTAACTCCTACATTGTTCCATCAGAGAAAGCAAATAGTTCGTTGAGGGTCACAAAGAAGTTGTCTGTTTGGATGAATGTGCAGTCACCCTGCACTCACTGAGAGCACTTAGAAGAGCCAAAAATGTTTCCGAGTGGAAGTGGGGAAAATTCTAACTCACGTTCTTTTAACCCAACCTAACCTTAAAAGTTTCAAATATTATATAGGAAAGAAGAAAGGGGGGCGTGCTTGCGAGGTGGCCAGCTTCGACTTCAAGCACTTTGAGGTATTTAATTTAAATTGATTAAAATGTTGGTTGTGTATACAAGTAAATAAAAATACATTTTTATTTGCAAACCATTTTTTCATGAAATTTGAAATATTACCCAATTTTTTATCAAAGGTAGCTAAGATAAAAATATGAAGAAGAAACGCACTCGGATTCTAATCCGATTTAAAACGCGAATGCAAGCATCCTAAATCAATTACCTAATTGGATAAATAAATAACTCAATGAGCACTTTTTTAAAAATGGTTTTGCGTAATTTTCATATAAAAAAGATTTTAGCTTTCAGTAGAAGGAAGTAGATAAGTCAATAATGATTCGCAGCGGCACGAAATACAGCGTTTATTTATTTGCCGGCATAAATAGAGATTAATATAGCTTTACTATAGAAATACCTACGTTGATATTCTTCCTTAAATTAATATATGTTTCTTTCAATGTATGTGTTTGTTTATATGTATATATGTGTGCCGCTTGAATTAAAAAAAAAAAAAAATAAATGTAAGGCGCGATAACCTCCGAAGAGATCTAAGGCCGAGCTTCTCTTCCAATTTGCGTCGTGCTCCTCTTGATTTTTCCCTACAAATTGGCCGGACGGGACCTACATGTTTTATGCCGACTCCGAACGGCATCTGCAAGGCAGATGAGTTTTCACTGAGAGCTTTTCATGGCAGAAATACAATCGGAGCGCTTGCCAGACACTGCCGAGGGGCGACCCCGCTTAGAAAAATTTTCTTCTAATTGAAAAATCTTATTTCTAAAATTTTGATGTTGCTTTGCCCGGGAGTTGAACCCAGGGCATACGGTGTGATAGGCGGAGCACGCTACCATCACACCACGGTGGCCAACATTCGAGCGTGACATACTAAATGCCTTTCCAACAGATACAAAAAAAAAAAACAAAGAAGTAAGAAAAAAGCAGCAAATATATTTTATTTGTTTGCACATTTTGAAATGGCGAAAATTTTAAGCCTCAAGCAACCTTTTTTCGTATGTTTCATTGAGCCGTACAGTGAGCTATTCTAACGAATAAGTTGAACCACATTGCACCATAAAAAATCAAAAGATGCCAACGAAAATTGCATGAATTTTGGTCACATCAAATAATTTTATATCAAATCTTATTGGCTCACATAAGGCTATACAACAGTTTGAGAAACTTAATAATCAAATTACCAAACTGTAACATGCAATACATTTGTATATATATAATGATGTAATATTCGAATATATTATTTACTTTAAATTCACATGAAATGTTATCAGCATATGATATCTAGCTTACGTGAGGACATATAAAAGTATACGAAATAAGATAGTATTAGATAACATCACTTTATTGCTTGATAGTTCAAAATTTTCTAATACCACATTTGAACATATCATTTTATATCACATCAGACCGAATGAAAAGTTTACATATTATATCTTGTGAAAAATTAGATGGTCATAGGCACTACCAAAAATAAAATAAAATTTTTGAATGCGAATACTCACGGGCGAGTGCATGATTAACAGTATTTTCTACGTCAGCAAGTTTACTTTTAACTTGGTCGCATCTCCATAATTTTTTTATCATATGACTTGATATCAAGTATATTAAGAAAAGGTCACATCGATGCAATATATTTTAAGTCAGAAAAAAAAAAATTAGATGTCAGACTTTTGTATCGGCTTTTTACTAACACCAAACAAATTACCTTGCACTTTTTGATTCAAATTGTAGCAAAATCAGAAAGCTCATATCGCATCGCTTCACATCAAAGTTACTCTATCACCCAAATGCCTAATGAAATTTGAGCTAGTGTTTCAGAGATTTTTTGTACTCAAACTGTTGGGAAGCGAGGTTGAGAATTGGGTCGGAAAAAATATAAATTATTCTGGAAACTCTTTGAAAGGGTTGCGTTACATATCCTCTTGAGCCTTTTTGGTGTCTGAGTTGCCTCTTACGACAGAAATATCTGCCGTGGATATTTCTAAGCTGTCCAGAGCATTGGGGTATCAGTTCCATCTTAACAATTCATATTATGGTCACCCAAAAGATTTACATATATAAACCAAATCGCATCACATTCAGGTACCTAGGGTCAACTAGCGTTAGCAGACGTCATCTAAAATCAAGTATTTAACGTAAAAATTTAACAGATTGTTAAATACGTATCAAATCGGATTACAACAAATACAATCAAATAAGTTGTTTTATGTTATATGACATTTTATTTTCCTACTCAAGTTGCGTCTAATAAATCTGGTAAGAACTGGTAGATTTATATTATCCAATCAAGTTATTTTGTATCATATGATATGCTATCATCCCGCTTAGGTAGTTAAGCTGAACTGATAGGTCAATAAAGAGCACACATAGACTGAATATATTCATAGTGTCCCACATAGGTAGCAACTAATCAAATATAGTAAGATCTGATCGATTGATATAATCACATCAAGATATTTAATATCACATGATATTTTATCGTACTTAGCTTGCATCTAATCAAATCTGTTAAGATCTGGTAGATTGATATCACACAAAGAAATCACTAACATGACATTATTCCAAATTTAATGGCGTCTACCAAGATCACAATCTATAATATTTTAATTTATATTTCATATATATCTACGTAACTTCATATTAAACTCACTCAGTAATATAATATCACATCACACAGTACCTCAGCAATTTTTGTGTTAAGAAAACAATACCTGTTATAAACATATTGATGAAGCAATCAGCACTAAATTACATAACGAGATCATAGGCCATTGTTTATTACATATTCGTCTATAAAATGTCACATCGCAGCATAAAAAATATCATCATAAATCAAATATCACTTTATGAAATTCCCATCGAAATGCAAAAAAGTCGCTTGATCATAGGAACCTAAATTGTATAAGATCAGTTTCGTGCTATATTACAATGCGAGCTATGTGAAATAAATTTTGAGCTATGAGATCTAAACCGGGTATATTTCGAGTATTTACTTCATTAAGTGCACTCTTTGGCGCACAACCTTTGGCACACATTTCTATAAAACACCTCACAGTAGTCAGCTCAATTCCCTATCGCATACGCTTACAAATTTTTCAACTATAGCCACTCAGCTTTAACTCATATAAAATACCCATTTTACCATTGTTTTTGTATTAAAAAAAGCGTTGTTTTTGCTTTCATTCTTTGCTTCTAACTTTTTTATGTAACAAATTTTGCCACAACGCTCCAATGAACTGTGGTGAAGGCGAATACGAAGATAACGAGCGGCAAGCACCGATATGAATTCTGTGAAATATTAGGCGTTGAAGCATAAAAAAAGTTATGATTTTTTCGGCATATTTTAATATTTCTTAACCCTTGTTCTTTGCTTATGTTTTTTGCATAAATTATTCAATTTTGTATTTCGCTTTTTTTAGATACTTTCTATATATATATTCCTTTCATTTTTTTTATTCGTTGTCTAGAATGGTTTAGCATCTATAGTTCTTATATCAAGTACATATGCTTAACTTTAGTCTTCAAATACGTACATATTTTTTCTATGAGTTTTATTTATTTTTTCTTTTTCTCACATTCGCTTGCATTGCAGACATATTATTTTTAGGCACCTTTTTTTGTTCTTTAGCATTTCTCTTTTTGTTTGCATTTTACTACGAACTCCACTGACCTGAGCCAAAAGGCATACTTTTTTTCTTAACACAGTCTACTATCCAAAGCGCCAGTTGGTTATAACTTTTTTTGATTCCTGTTGCCCTAAAAGTGGCTGGTTGTTGGTGGTCAGTTTGTTCGGTTGATTAGCTAAAAAAAGATTTATTCTTGCTTCTTGCGTTTTCGATTTTTTTTATTTCTTATTTTCTGCTCCCCCTTGAGTCTGGTTTTACTTTGGAATAAATTCAAATTTTAACCAAAGAGAAAAGTGAAAAAAAAAAAATATGTTTTGTGGGTGGCCAATAGACTTGGTGAACTTAAAATTTACATGTTGAAATTGCATAAATAAAATTATTGTAGCTCAGGTGTTTGTACCTGCTGTTTTTGTTTTTACTTTATCTGCTTTGGCTCTTTGGGAATTGGCATTAATATCTTTTGGTTTACATTTCACATTATTTTTTACAAGTTGTTTTTGCTACTTACACGCTTATTTTGTCTTGTAGCTGCGAAGGACTTACTAGTGCAACGCTGGAAGTTGGAAGTTAGCGTGAGGGATTCAGTGGATTAAAATTTCTGTGTAATCCTGTAGTAGCAGGAAATAAAGAGAAATATATGAGGGAGGAAGAAAGCACTGCTACAACAACAAAAACATGGAAGAAGGAAATAAAAAGTAAAAATTGTGGTAAATCTGATCATCATGGACAGTTCTTAAAACAAATGTGTGGAAATCTCTTCTGAATAGTATAACAGTCTTATTTCATCTGTTGTGGGGATTAATAGAGTTGCTTAGCCCAATACTTTCCAGGTGTTGCCAGTGCAATCTACAACTTCTACAACCCAATTGCCAGCCTCACCTACCCGTGGTTAATATTGTTTCTTTAACAGGCTAGGATTTGGCAACCCCAAGGTCCTCAAGGAACTGGTGGGTGGAAGCGTGGTGGGCTAGAATGTTCAATGTGGTCATAATAATTTAGATGATCAAGCTTGTGCTATCGAAACGTATCGGATCTATTGTGATACAATATCATCAACATTGCTACAAAAAAAACAAACATATGTTGTGCTATTCAAACACGCAAAATATAAAGCACAACAGCGAATGCGCAAGTAGCAGTGGCAAATTTTTTTTATTTTCGATAATTTAGGAAAAATCTTACATGAGTTTTAAAACTGAAACTATTAAAACCAAACATAAAAGAGTTTTGAAGAGATTTACAAGGTATAATCGAAACAGCTGTCGCCTTATTCGTCCTGATGTCACGTTGTTTAAATTTTTCTCAAATTATTAAACAAACTCAAAAATGTTTTCGAAAAAATTCGAAAGCTGGAGAGAATTTTATGAAAATTTCGAAAGTTTTCGAACACCAAAATAGCATTGGCAAATTGTGCAAAATCTTGTCAATTAAATTCTTCTTTTTTCTGCTTTCGATAATTCAGAAAAAAGATTGTATAGACTTTGTAACTGAAACTATGTCAATTTAAATCATAAACGTTTTCGAAGAAGTTCGAAAAATCGAGAAAAAAGTTTAAAAAAATTAATGCAAAGTTTGAAGGACCTATAACTTGCACTTTGTTTCACAAAAAGTTTTTTGATTGACGAACTCAAAAAATTTCAGAAAACTATAAATAAGAAGTTCGAAATTACCGTAAAATTTTCTCAAAATCTTGAATTATTTCTGAATTTTTTTGAGATTTCTTGCATAGTTACAGCTGCAAGATTTGTGGACTATTTTTTTTTTAAATTATAGAAAATGAAAAAGCGAGAATTATATACAAACAAAAAATTTTAAAACTCTACACAAAAAGCTGGAAATTTTCAAAATATATTTTCGCATAGTCGAGTTTTTTGGAAAATGTTTTTGAAATTGGTTTAAAAAATAATTTTTGGAAGTTTTCTCCTTAATTATGGAAAATAGTCAAATAACTTACTACTGGCAGTCAATTTGGTAATTTGAAGAGGGAGAAGCTAAGTGAGGGGGGAAGGGAACAAGTAAGAAAAGGGCATGACGAGTGTGGTGGGAAAGAGAGGGAAGGAAAGATGGTTAGAAGGTAAACCGGTAGTTGAATTTTGCTATTGTCAATTTTTTTGTCATGTTTAAACGATCCTTTTGTTATCTTTAATGGTAAGTTTCATTCCTTCACATTCACTAAGCCATCCTCAGTGCTGCTCTTTATTCTCGAGCTCGTTGGAGCTCATTGCACAAATCTCTAAAGGTAGAAGACTTAACTTAGGCTCGTAATGTGCGTACTAGCTGGGCACTGCCTTCTGGCGTCACAGGCATATAAGTTAGACCTTGTCAGTTACA
This sequence comes from Eurosta solidaginis, assembly GCF_040869045.1. Lineage (NCBI taxonomy): Eukaryota > Metazoa > Arthropoda > Insecta > Diptera > Tephritidae > Eurosta > Eurosta solidaginis. The sequence goes on from NC_090323.1 coordinate 24,967,310, forward strand.
GCAGATATGGGAAGTGTGAGCTGCAGGAAGAAATGGAATGGTTGAGGATCTTCCGTATGCTCGTTGATGTTGTTGTAGCGATAAAGGCACTCGCTGAAGGTTTTGGAGATTGTTATCAATTTAATGGTACTTTGCCGTGTATGGATCCGGTGCATTCCGGTAAAAAGCATAACTAAATATAAGCGCGACCATATCGGGGAGGATTTTATATAACCACTTTAAGATTTAATATTCTGGGCTATCCAATCCCACCCCCTAGTTCCATGAAGAGATTGGGGTCGCCAGAGCCTACCTTGCTTGCTTTTATATGATAGACTCATATTTGTAACAGGATTCACCTCGTGTAGATGAGATTGATAATTGATTTGTTGAAGTTGTGAAGCAATAAAGCTTTGTATTGCGCTACCAACCGTTTGAATCCCTGTACGCTAGTCGTTGCATTTGCCGTTGACACGATTTGTCGTAGTGACACTGGCTGGTTCAACCTAACCAAACTAGCCTCACTGAGTGAAAATCAACAAAAAAAAAAAAGAGCAATGATTTGACTCGATTAACGTCATTGAAAGCCCTTAATTATTGCTTTGTCTCCGCAGTGTATTTTTTTCATTGTCAATAATTTATTGATGCAAATCTATGCCAACATTGGGCGCCATAAAAAATTAATTATTTCATCATAGCTACCCAGTTCAATTAAACAACAAGTCAGATTTTGCAAATTTTTTGACAAAATTTTTGATGAATGAATTTATTAGACTTTCATTTCGAGTAGACCGAAATTCTTTTAGATTGGACAACGAACATTAATTTTGCATAGTCGATTTTATTTTTATTTTGGTATGCAATGATTGCAAAAACAAATAAATTAAACACAATTGAGTGAAAATTTAAGTGTAAATAACTGAGTAGAGAATAATTGGGAGCAACGAATATATTTGCAAGTAAAAAATTTGACCTTTTGTTCTTCAGAAAGCATCGAAAGTAAAGTAAAAAAATAACTAAATAAATAAAAATAAATTAATATTTAGAAATATACACATAGTTGCAAATTTAAGTACTAGCATACTTAAGACAGATATCTAAGCAAATATCTTAAAGCTTTAAAACGATAATAATTTCTGGTATTTATACAAATAGAAAAATCAAGCGCTCACGCTTTTTACGAATTTATCTAGTTTTTTTTTCAAGCAAATTGGTCTACACCAAGGCACTTGGTTACAACAAATTAGACAAACCAGTTGACAATATGTTAAGTAGCATTACGATGCCAAAATCTTTACACCATATGATCGCCATGTGATGTACTAGAATACTTAAAAAAGTACTCCTTAATCATGCTGTAGCGCAGCGATTCATGAATCAATACCAGCTCATTGTTGTTTGATGTTCTCTCGTGTTTTATAGCTCCGTCACATAAGCACTTTTTCATATAGATGAGTTTAACACAATCTTATGCATTATGAGTCGATTGCCGTATTTTTATGGAGAATGGTATATTGAGCGACACTGGTGCCATCTGATATGTAAAAGTAGCCAACTCCCAAATTTTGTTGCCGGCAAATCGTAAGAAGAAGAATTTGACATTTGCTTTGGGTAAGGGTGTTGGCACACTTTGCAAGTGAAATTATTTTTCCCACTGGTTGGTAACTTTTCTAACATTTTTCGCAATTAAAAACTGCAATATAAAAATCGAATACGACACAAAATATGGTAGCAAGTATTTTTGTTTTATAGGGAGAATGTTTATACCAGTGCTTCGCGAATTTTTGTATGTGAATTGGCAAGGCCAAATAAACTTCAATTGCCAAGTGTGAAGTTCCTTCATATTTACAAACGGAACATCTTGGTGGATTGTGGCGATGTTATTGGAATGCATAAGCTTGGGTTAAACGCATCCATATGAAAAATGTCATTGTGCCGCGGCCTTTAACGAACGCGTTTATAAGACGATTAGATTAAGTAGTCATGGCCTACTACGTGAATACTCCGTGAGTACTTTAATGAAGACACTACATGCTGCTAAACTCTTATTTATTTAGGAGTACTCATTGTTCACTTTGATATGTATACTCATTATGAGCGTACTAAATCGAACAGAGTACACGCTACACATCCCCATACCCATAAACGCATATAAATTGTGAAATCGTTATTGCAGTAAAGAAATTACAACGTTGAGGTGATAAAAATATTTGTTTTCATAAATTTAACGTTGTTTAATGGTTGTATGTGTTGATACATTTGAGGCGTTCCATGCCAACTTATTCAACGTATGTAATTTGGATCATCAATTTCGTTGAAATTTGCACACCTTTTGGAAAATTTTTTCAAAGGCAAAGTTTTCAAATTCTTGTTTCAGCCGATTTCAAAATATGAATTCCATTTTTTTAATAGCTTGGAAGAATGTTCCGGAAACGCTTTCGAAGGTCAATCTTCAAACAGAGCAACATGTCCATTCCAAAAATTCCAAAAAGTTGTATGGTAACATAAGCACTGGTATCTGAGAGCTCTTTATTTCACCAAAAATGAAAAACAATTGCAACCACAAGCGAAATTCCAAGGACATGGTGAAGTACGCGAATAAGCCGGTTGTCATGGGCTTCGGAGACTGCTTCGCGAATAAGTCTATATCATAGCCACAACCAGAACAATAGCAAAGAAGTGATGGAAATCAAAACACACCAATAATGAGGTGGTCAGATATAACACCAGATTTCTTTCGAAGTTTCGAAAAGCGATTCAGGGAGTCTCTTTATCGCTAAAACAGCAAGAGCATTAACTGGCGTCATTTTGTACCAAGGCGTTCATGAAAAATATCAAGAAGAAGCAAATAGCTGCTGGGATAGCACTACCTTTAACTGAATTTGCCTCGATATAGAAGCTTACATATGAAAATAACAAAAAGTTTACAAATATCTAAACAAATATGAATAGATTGGATTTACATTGCTAATGATGTCGGGATGAACGAGACTGCTAGCACGATAGTTTCACATTCAAATTTTTTACGAAATGGACGCAATGCTGAGCAACAATGAGTCATGTTTAATTGATTAATAATGCTATTGGAATGGAGGTGATTTTGAAAAGCAGATGTGCTTATCACACAACAATTAGGGTTGTATTGCGTGGTAGGTTGAAAAGGACATGTTTCCAATTCACCCGCTCGATTAAATGTCTATCGAATAAATAACTCAAATATTTAGTATAACAAAATGTTCTTTAGTTACAACACTTCCATGATATTAGTATCTTACAATCAAACTACTCGCCAACTTAAAATCAAACCGATTAACCATCACCTATACTGCACCGTTTTTATACACTCAGTATGCCTCGTGCGCTTATTTTTCTCAACGTCTAGATTTTTCGCGAACAACCTTATCAAATAGTTGCTTATTTATTTCTCGTTTCTGTATCTCATATTGGCTTCTGTTATATACATGTTTATCTGTTGTTTATGTAGGGCTATATGCACTCTTTATTTCTGTGTACATATGTGAAGTATTCTCTTTACTCTTAGCTTTCGCTTACATCTGTGTGAAATATTCTCTTCACTTTTCGCTGCTGTTTACATGTGTGCAAGATATTATCTGATACTTCGATGTATGTTTATGTGCATGGCTTGCTGTATAATGACGCATTGAAAGTGCTAATATTTGCCATTGTGTTTTAACTAGGAAAAGCGAGTCAAAGATATCAAAATAGGTGCTATATTTGTTGAAATCCTAGAAGCCCTAAAACTCCTGCTTTTCAAAACCTACACGTGCTTAAGAAACCTAATTGAAAACATCTACATGGCCTGAAGGGGACGCTAAATATAATCTCACTGTGTAAAACTTTGCTATCCACTATACCTTTGGTTGATTTCGAAATGACTACTATACAAAGGATTTCCTTCCAACCCTGTAAAGTAGGTAGATATATAGCAACTTGGGCGATTGGCTGAACGAAAAATAAATGTTAGCAACGCTTTTCAAGGAGTGTAAAAAGAAAAAAACGCCTATCCTCGCTTAGACAATGCTTAGGAGACCCAGCGGCAGTGGTTAAAAAACTAGCTACAGCAACAGGGTGTACCGAAAAGCGGAGACACAACCCTCTGTTATATTTCTGTGTATAACATGTAACTGAATCAGTTGTGATAGATAGTGGACGCGCATAGAATACATGGAATTAGTGCAGAGGGTGAAACATGGGCACATATTTCAGTTACATCTGAGTATAATGCGTATTGAAATTTAGTAGTACTAATTTTATGCGTAGCAATTTCAGAGGTGTATTTAAAGTTTGTTGCTTAGTAGTCAATATAAAGTTTAAGCGTAAACGTATATAGACGTGAAAAAAAAAAACAGCTAATAGATCAATAAGAAGAGTTGGCATGGAATGCACCATTGAACATTTATGTTTTTGTACTTTTTCTTGTTGTTTTTTGTGAGTTTTTCTACTTAACTTATTATTTTTATTTTATTATTTTTTGCTTTTAAATTTTCATTTTGCATATATAAGCGTGACCTTTAAGTCGTTTTGTGAACTAACAAATTAGTTGACACCAGCGAAATGACTAGTTATGTTGTAGATATATAAGTACATTCGTGCAAAAAATTTACTATTATTAATGGAAAAATGTTGTTGTGCGAGGAGAACGGTAAGATAATTGGCGCCCCGGATTTGGCTGTGGATAGCTGCGATGTTCTTTTTTTCGATGCCTTTGAAAGTGAATAATGATTACGTTGTTTTATTAAAAACCCACCAATTAGACGCAAACATATCTGTTCCACCTGAAATTACGCGTACTTGTGCATATGCTATATGGTAAAGGTCTTATCAGTTTTAAAGGGAAAGTTCCGAATAAAAAACGTATCTGCTCAAACTTTTATTCTAGCGCGGAGTTCAAAACGAAATTCTACAAGAAATTGAAGAGGCTGTGTAGAGTAATCTTTTCAAGGGATTACCCACGCAATATATAGCTTCTTCAACCCCATACTATACCCGTGGCGAAGTCTGGTTATTTGGCAGACGTGGCTTTGGCGACCGCAATTTTCTTAAGGAAGGAGGGTGTTGGATGAGCAAAGAGCTAAAACGTGTTTTCAAATCATGCACGAGATGATTGTGGTAGTATCTTTACTGTGCTGTTTTCCGGAACTTACTGAATCTGTTTCCGACACAGGACCATCAAACTCGATAACACCAAACAAAACCTTTGATAAGAAGAGGACGTAGAATGTAATTTTCTTTTATTCACATTATATATATCCTAGAACTAGAAGGGGAATCTCAGATCTTCTGTTTCCAATCACATTGCTTGGCGGATATCAGGAGGACAGTTCGCCGGGCTACATATTTAAATTTATGATTGGTAAAACAAGAAATATGTAAATTGTTCAAATGGGCCAATATCAAATGATGGCCAAGATATTCTTCATTTATTAATTGTGAATAGCAATAACTAACCATTATTGTTCGTTGTTGTTACAAAGCGGGGAGTGTTCAATTGCTTTTAAATCCATTGAAGCATTTTTTGCGAGCAATTTTCAAATTCATTATTTAATCAATATTTTGGAAAAAAATATATTTAAACATTTTGGGAAAAATTTAAACAACGTGAATTATAAATTAAAAATTGCTTCAAATAAATGATTTCACACATTTAAAAGCAATGAGAGCAATCGCGGCTTAATTCTTAAAAAAATTTATTTAGCCACAAAAACGCAAACGTTCTAAACTTTAAACGCGCCTTTGTTAACATAAATCCGGCAGCTTTCGCAGAACTATTAACCATTTCAAGTCTGCTAAGTCAAGTGGATTTATTTGACCAATTGCTCGCTTTTACATAGTGATAGGAAAAAATTGCCTACTTACTAGTGACTTGTGTATTGAGTAGTCTGAGAATCTGATCTTATCAGTTTTCTATACCCCATAATGTTAAGGGTGGCCTACCCCTAAAATTTTTTTTAGAAATACAACCCTCTGGGACTGGGACTGGTAATGGTACACGTTCTGGTACTGGTACACGTACTGGTTCTGGCACTGCGATTGGGACTGGTTTTGGGACTGGAACAGGACCTGAGACTGGTACTGGGTTTGGGAATGGGGACGGGACTGGAGCTGGAACTTAGGCAGAGACTGGGACTGGGTTTTGGGTGTGGGACTGGGAGTGGGACTATAACAGGTACTGGAACTCTAGCTTGGACTGGGACTGGGCCTGGAAAAATCGGATGGAGGAGAATAAGACGAACTAGAGGGAAAAGGAGAGAATGAAAGAGAGACGGGGAAGTAATGGAGTTAGACGAAGATAGAGAGATAGGGATAGATGAAGCGGAGGGAAGATAGAGAACTAGAAAGAAAGAATGAAAATAATAGATGGGAAATACAGAGAAGGCGAAAGAGATGCGGAGAGAGGAGGATGCCCACTTTTTCGAAATCGAAAATTTCGAAAAATCAAAAAAGTGCAATAATTCATTACCAAAGACGGATAGGGCGATGAAATTTGGTAGGTCGGTTGACCTTATGACGTAGAATACAAAACTAGTAAAGTTTTGGACAATGGGCGTGCCACCGCCCACTTTTGAAAGAAGGTAATTTGAAAGTTTTGCAAGCCGTAATTTGGCAGTCTTTGAAGATAACATGATGAAATTTGGCAGGAACGTTACCACTATTACTATATATGTGCTAAATAAAAATTAGCAAAATGAAATGAAGAACCGATCTTTTAAAAAAAAAATTTTTTTAAAGTCAAATTTTAACAAAAAATTGAATATCTTTTCAGTATATAAGTAAATTATGTCAACATTCAACTCAAGTAATTATATGGTGCAACAAAATACAAAAATAAAAGAAAATTTCAAAATGAGCGTGGCTCTGCCCTTTTTCATTTAATTTGTCTAGAATACGTTTAATGCCATACGTCGAACAAAAATTAACCAATCCTTGTGAAATTTGGTAGGAGCATAGACTCTATAACGGCAATTGTTTCCTGTGAAAATAGACGAAATCGGTTGAATCCACGCCCAGTTTTTATACACAGTGGACCGTCTGTCCTTCCTCTCGGCCCTTAACTCGATAACTTGAGCAAAAATTGATATATCTTTACCAAACTTAGTTCACGTACTTATCTGAACTCACTTTGTTTTGGCATAAAAAATGGCCGAAATCCGACTATGACCACGCCCACTTTTTCGATATCGAAAATTACGAAAAATGAAAATAAAATGCCATAATTCTATACCAAATATGAAAAAAGGGATGACACATTGTAATTCGATTGGTTTATTGACGCAAAATATATTTTTAGAAACAACTTTGTAAAAAGGGTGTGACACCATATTAAGTAGAATAAAATGAAAAAGTTCTGCAGGGCGAAATCAAAAGCCCATGGAATCTTGGCAGGAATACTGTTCGTGGTATTACATATGTAAATAAATTAGCGGTACCCGACAGATGATATTCTGCGTCACCCTGTTCCACATTTTGGTCGATATCGCGAAAACGCCTTCACATGTACAACTAAGGGTCACTCCCTTTTAAAACCCTCATTAATACCTTTAATTTGACACGTACAAACACATTATAGAGTCACCCCTGGTCCACCTTCATGGCGATATCCCGAAAAGGCGTCCACCTATAGAACTATGGCGCACTCCCTTTTAAAATACCCTTTAATACCTTCCATTTGATACCAATGTCATACAAACACATTCCAGGGTTACCCTAGGTTCATTTTCCTACATGGTGATTTTCCCTTATTTTGTCTCCAAAGCTCTCAGCTGAGTATGTAATGTTCGGTTACACCCGAACTTAGCCTTCCTTACTTGTTTGTATGGAAGATTGAATTCAATAAAGACTTTAATGTAGAAAACTTGCCTAATTATTTCATTAAGCTTCTGTGTGAAATTGGTATAACAAGATGTTCAAGATAGGTCCGTTTTAGCCCATTTTGACAGGATGTACAATGTGGCAGCGCAAACGGGCGGCTATCCTTAGCAGGTCATAGCAAGAGAAACAGGATGAAGTCAGTTTAAACTTCAAATGATCGGTGCTATTTGTAATTTTGACGCCTGTGCTGAAGATATCACACTTGTATTATCGACAATGGATGCACTTTCTCAGGCATATTTTTTTATCACTTTGGTTATTTGAAAACTGCTACTAAATTAAACACTTTTAGTAAAAGTAGAGTTTGTAAGTTGGTAAAGGGTTATCCTAGAGCTCTGATATTCATTTATTTATAACGCAAGTGAATATGCCGTACAGCTATCATAAAAAATGCACAAATATAATATAATTCTTTATAGCCATTTGTATATTAAAAATTTATTTGTCGTAAAAATGTTTACAACTTTCCAGAAACAGTTTACAAAAATCTTAGCAGATGTCATTGCTATAAAAGAAATACTAGTGCACGTTGTTGTCCAAAACAATTTTTAATGTAGAGACAGAAAGCAAAAAAAAAATTTTTAACAAAATGTTGGAAATAGAAACTGTCACTGTCCTGTATACAAAATTCAAAAGTACATATATAAATTTGTATATATGTAGATATATTTATTTGCGTATCATAAGAGTTTATGAAGAGAATTTTATGCATTTACTTACAAGTTCTTACACATTTATTACATTCACTTTAATTCACATAAATATTTGCTTCCATGCTATTTCTAATAGATATTAAATAATTTTCATTGCGTGTTTCTAACAACTTAATTACGAAATAGTAATAAATGTTTTTACTGATTGATTCGAGTACTAAATACTTATGACATGTTTTACTGTTATTGGAAATGTGACCATGTGTGCATATGAAATAAAATAATTAAAAACAATTTTAAGTTAAACGGTTTTATTGAAAAGAATACTTTCATTCAGTAATAATAATACTAAATGCTAGAAAATAATTAGGTATGTGCTAGGTACTAGTCATCACACCCCTCATTAATATCGGGCGTTGATCAGACAATTAAATAAAAGCGTTGAACGCATGAAATTTCTATTGATAGTCATAAGTAAGACCAACTGAACCTTAATAAGGTTATGATACGCCTCACATTTTTAAAAATTTCACACGCCCAATGCTTTTATTTAATTCTATGATTGATGAGGAGTATTATGACTAGTACCTAGGACATACCTAATTATTTTCTAGGTTTTACTATAATTAATATTTAATGTAATTATTGTTTTCAATAAAAACGTTTAACTTAATTTTTTTTTTAATAATATTATTTTCAAGTTTTTAGTCTTTATTTAATTGCCTTTTATTTCTCATTCTATTTAGTTCATTTAGTGACTCATTATTACAAGAACTCTTTCCTGATAACTTGTTACAATCTAAATCATCAATACGTAATCCTTCCAAAGACTTTACTCGACTCGGCGCCAAGTGTGCTTGTCCCTCCTCGAACTGTATGTAGTATTTGTTCCAAATATAAGCCAATTCGGACCACAAATACGATTTTTATTTTAATATTGCGATCCATGCGCCACCTATGGTAGTTTTTTTATCTTATTATTGCATTGCCATTAACCGAACATAACATACTCAGCTGAAAGCTTTGGAGACAAATGTTGGAGTTGAATATTGACCATAAAAAATGTGCGTGTTCGTCATCCGATTTTGCAAATTTTTATTTAGAACACATACAGTAATAGTCGTAACGTTCCTGCCAAATTTCATCATGATATCTTCAACGACTGCCAAATTACAGCTTGCAAAACTTTGAAATCACTTTCTTTTAAAAGTGGGAGGTGCCACGCCCATTTTCCAAAATTTTACAAATTTTCCATTCGGCGTCATAAGGCCAACCCACCTACCGAATTTCATCGTTTTATGCGTCTTTGCTAACGAATTATCACTTTTTCGGTTTTTCGAAATTTTAGATATCGAAAAAGTGGGCGCGGTTATAGATCGATTTCGTTAATTTTAAATACCGATCTGAGATGAGTGCCCAGAAATTTACATACCAAGTTTCATTATGATATCTCAAAATTCACTCAAGTTATCGTATTATGGACAGACGGACGGACATGGCTAAATGAATTTCATTTTCCGGTCAGATCATTTTGATATATAGAAATCTATAGCTATCTCGATTAGTTTATGCCGTTACGGGGTACCGTTATGCGAACAAAATTAATATATTCTGTAGCTCTGATCAGCTGAGTATAAAAACGAAACTTGTATGCTGTAGCGGAAAGAAGAGTGTCTGTGTGAATCGTAAATCAACTTCCCTTCTTTTATTCGGCGAACTAATTTGTGTTACATGTGTGCTGTTGATTCCCCCATACATTTAGTGCCTCACTCCTATCGATATAGCTGCAAGCTAATCTTAAATTGTTTGCTAAATTCGCAACCTGTGAAGATTTTACACTAAATAGAATTTGTTATTAAAACAAAAAAGAATTATTAAAAAAGTGTGCCAAAGAAACTTGCTGTCTCAACTAGGTTGGACTAGATAGATAAGGGTGTTAGAAGCGATGAAAAGATTTTTGGTGTAACATGGGAACCCGTTACATTGGGTTTATCGGAATTTATTCTGGATAAGTAAAGTTTAATCTATTACAGTATATAGGTCGAAGTTGAGCTAGAGTGACGTGCATCTCCCTGCAGAAGTTGCTTTCCTCAAATGCGAGTTCAGGGTATTAGTCTTTGAGAACGGGATTCACCGAGCAATTTCTGGCATATTAGACCGACGATTTTTTGGGGATACCCCTGCCTTCTTATGACGCTTATTTTCTTTATCCGACTGTATCTTTAAGTGGCGTATTTTTTCATAGTGCTTTCAGGGAAGACTTCTTAAGTTCCTGGAAGGCGAAGCCTCATCAATCAGATATCTGGGGATGCACAGATTTCTGAGTATCCATAAGAATTTCATTTATCTCCTTTAGAATACTCCCCCCTCATCTAGTAATGATGTTCTGGAGACATAAGAAGACAATGAAGTTTCCTTCTGAGTGTTTCTTTTAGGCTCGGCGAAAATATTGGGGACGTGTACCATACAGGAGGCAGGCCAATTGCTTTGGAAGTGGTTATGTTTCTTTATATTTGCCCCAAGTGCAGTCAAGAGACTTGAATATTTTGTTACTGCTCTAGACTTTCGATACAATTGCGGATTTCTAATTTTTGTACCCCGGGAAATCTGACACTCAATCAATAGTTCCTATCCGGTCGTAAATAGGAATTCAAGAAGTTGATAAAGGCAACTCATAGCTTTCTCAGCCCAATTGTCAACCTCAAAACAAATTTTTATTTTGTAGGTAAACAATTATGTATGTAAATGATGACTACCAAATACTAACCACTCAATCGTATGTATCTCGAACCACAACCCCATTTACGTGCTTAAATAAATTGCATTTACATTTACGTAAACAATTTTGTTTGTTGGCCATCAAATAGTAAAAATTTACGATTTCATATGTGGCACCGTTGTAAAAAGCATTTCAATTAATGTTAATTCACATACATATGAACATAAATAGGCATGCATGTATTACACGTTGACGTGTATATTTACCCTGCAATAATACAATTAGACTAGGGTGAATACGGGATGAGTCACAAAGGTATATGCGACTATAGCAACTTTGGATCTCTTTATATGGGCTGGAGTGATCCCTTCTGTTTCAGCAGGTCCTATGGAGAGACTATTTGTACCTACTTATGCTTGAACGGGTCCTTTTTATGCATATCCCTACGGGTACTGGTGGAGTGATCCTTTTTCTACTATCTTTTATGCCCTTACGAATATGATTCGAGGTGTCCCCTTTTTACCCCTGTGGGTAGTGTCAGATATGCCTTCTTAAATAGCTGTGGGGATTGTCGAACAGGTCATATTGGCACCCTTACGGTCAATGTCGGACAAGTGTTCTTTATTCGCCTATGCGTACAGTTTGACAAATCCTCTTTCTATCCGTATGGGAATTCTGCCCAGTTTTATTATTTTTTTAAACTCTACATAGTAAAATATTTAAATTTTTCCCCCTATTGGCACTGTAGAAAAATAAAACAAATACGATTATGACGCATACATATGGTCGTAGTAACGTGACGAATAATAGCATCACTAAGCTGCTGAATACACAACAACAATAAAGCAGCCATCATCATTAACACACATTAATACAAGGCAACGAAGAGATACTCACAAACACATGTAATCATCAGCCGACGTAGTTACTTACACATACACACGCATATGGCTATAAACTACAAATATACACGTAACCAAGCATGAGCTACAAGAGTTATAGAAGGTAAAACGTCTAGGATATATAAAGAAAAGAAAACTTAAAAATCATTTTCTTACATTTTTTTGTTATATAAATAAAATTGATAAAAAAAAATTTTATTTTTTAAAATTTTTTTTCAATTAAATAAAAAAAATATAAAAAAAAAATCGGCCCACTCCGGGATTAGTGGGGATGATTGCAGAATTGATTGAAGCTTTTTATGAGAAAAAAAAAAAAATGGCGAAATTCGAAAAATCTTGAAAAACTGAAAAATTAAAAAAAAAAACCTTTAAACATTTTTTTGTATTTTTTCCGAAAAGTACATTTAAAAACAAATTTAAAAAAAAAAAGATCCCAAACGGTCAATTTTTGAAAAAGTTATAGCATTTTGAAAACAAAAACGGTGTTTTTTTAAAAATTCATAACTTTTTTTGAGTTGGATTAAAAAATTTGAAAAAATTCTGAAAAACGTCTTTCGTAAGCTAGAAAAAGAAGAAAAACTTTCAGCCAATTCTAAAGGGGTCGGGTCAAAATTGGTCGAAATTGGATGGGATACCCCATATGTAAGGCTACGATTTAACTAAATATTGTGTATGTGTGTGCGTGTGATGTGTGTGTGCTACGCAAGCGCATTCAATGTAATTAAATTTGATTTTTATTGCGGAAACATGTATCCAATATTGACGCGAAATCGACATTTTTGTACAAACATAAATACAATACATAATCGTACAGCCATATATACATATGTAGATATGTGTATGTGAACAAACTACCCTGGAAAAATCGTGAGATTAATCCCTAAATAGATTGGTCTCCGATTGATCTCTTTTGTCTACATTTAGGCATAATTGTCCCCTATAGTCCCTTTCGGGTACAGTTGGTGTTCGAGCGGGGATAAATGAAGTCGGAATTCCTCGTGAATTCCGGAAACGGGGAACCTATGGCGAGCCGGTTCTTGAAACTCGCGATAATGAAACGGAAAACTTACCAGCTGTGCCTAGCTGTCCAACAACAAACATATAAATTAAATATCCAAAGATGTAAAGTATATATATATATATGATAGCCTGTCGCTCAGGCCTTTATTAAAAATATAAAAAGATGAAACACAATGTATTGGCAAACACTCACCTGGTGGATCGCTGATAGAAGAATAAGGGCGAGTCCCTTTTATAGGCTCTAAGGAACTGATGCCATTTAACGGAACCGTATGATGTAACAAAGTCCAAGAAAGGAAAAAAAACACAACGAGTACTTGCAGCGAGTCTTCTACCAGCGACCCCTTCAAGTGAGGTTTGTAGTTGATAATGCAGACTTTAACAGTTGGAATTAATCAGCTTGATATCTACATATGTAGCCCACTTTAAGAAATAAAAAAAAACAGCAACGAAGTAAAATTAAAAAAATTACATGTGATTAAATCGATTTTTTTAAGAAAAATACGGAGCCTTATACCGAATCTAAATTACTAAGCCTTAACGACTACACCGGAGTTAGGGTTAAATTTTCGGAGAATATTTTTTATTCCATTTAGAAAAGCTATTCCGCCTGCTAAAATAGATTTTGTGTTCCTGTCATGAAAAATGCGTCTGAGCCCTATTTCAGTCCTTATAAATCCGAAAAGGGACTAGTCTTCTTATGTTCCCATATGGGTACAAAGAGAATTGGTCCTATCGATTCCTTTCGCGTATAAATGGGTACAATTAGTCTCTCCATAGAACATGCTGAGACAAAAGCGAACAGTTCAACTCATACAAAGAGGTCAAAACTGACATTGGTCGCATATTCCTTTGCAACTCATCCCGGATTCATCCTAGACTAATCGCATTTTTTGTAGGGTATAGCATATGCACGCCGCAATATAATTTGTGTATAAAGCCTTATTGTTTTGAAGAGCTTCAACGTTTGGCGCATACATGTGACATGGCGCGTTTGTCAAGCGTTTTGCACCCCTTTCTAACATTTTACTACTGTAAAATCAAATGAATAGAATTGAAAAAAAAAACTGAAAACGACAAACAAAGAAATAATTGGCAACAAAAGTGGTTTCAATTAGCAGCAATGCTACGTCAATAACTTTTTACTGAGTAATAGAAAATAAAAACAAAAAGATGATAAAAAAATTTTGAGGACTACCTTTATATAAATTGACCAAAAAATAGAAGTAATTTTTCCTTTAATGGAGACATAGTCTTGTTGAATTTTGACTAAAAAACTTTAACAATAGGTCTTGTAAAAGAATTTTCGGATTTAAAATTATAAAAGTAGAGCGCGTATTTAAATTTTAAATAATTAATTAGTTAATCCCAAGTACATGGTTTGCCTTAAATTGAAAGATTGCGCTCCACCTTTATAGTTTTAAATCCCAAAATTCTTTTACAAGAGCTATTGTTAAAGTTTTTTAGTCAAAATGCAAAAAGACTATGTCTGTATTAGAGGAAAAATTGCCCTCTATTTTTTGGTCCATTTATATAAAGGTAGTATGTATGCATGTATGTATTTATTTGAAGGTAGTCCTTAAAATTTTTTTATCATCTTTTAAATTTTTTTATCATTTTTTTAATTTTTTAGCACGGCCTGCAAAAGGGCAATTGCAACTTTGATTAGTAATTTAAGTAATTCCTAGGTGAAAATTTGTATCTTTGTTTATTTGCTCAAAATAGCTACCCGTTCTTTGGCGTTGTTCGGACGTACTACGTATATATCAATATTCGGCTTAGGTGACTGTAGAAAGATGTATTTGTGCTACATATAAATCGGTGAATTATTATAGCTGTTCGATGTTCTTGATATTGGTGGAGCGGGTGAGTTGGACAAAGAGGATGAATGTGGTGAATGATTCTTGTTGCCGATTATTCTCATAATTGGCGAAGCCGGATAGTGCAACGCAATCGTTGTTGGTGAATATGGTCACAATTGTTGAGGGAGTAAGTATGGATGTGTTCAAAGTTGGTGGAGCCATTGATTAAGATATACACGGCAAATGTGGTGATTTGTCGTCGTTGGTGGATATGCTCACAATTGGCGAAGCCTGTGAATACAGCGCAATCGATGAACGCAGTCAATTTTCTTTGTTAGTGGATGTGATCAAAATTTGTTTAGTCGTTAAATAAGTACATCGATGACGGCAGTGAATTTTCGCTGGTAGATGTGCTCACAATTGATGGCGGGTTCGTACAACACAGTCGATGAATGCGTTGAATCATCGTCGTTTGTGGGGGTGATCATAATTGTGAATACGACACATCCGAAAGGGGTGAAATAGTGCCGCTGTTTAAATATTGATATTATAGATTTCGGAATATATTATTTTGTTATGGAGGCCTTAATTGTTGCATCTGCTCCATTTCTTTTTTCGCATCCTCGTTGCATGGAGTTTTCCTGTCAATTTGGTGCAATCTAGCTCTTCTATACGAAGGCCGTGCATGCAAGGACGTGCACTGAGTTGGGTCTTCAACGAGGTGGAATTCTACAACGCCTGCAACACTCAGGAGGCTAGCCATGAAGGTATGGCCTAATCTTCTAAATAGTTCTACTTGTGCGTTACGTAGCTCAAATTTTTTGATTAAACATTGGATTTTTTGATCACGAAGTTTTAAACTATATTTCAGGTTTCAAGTCTCTAGATATCCAGGAAGTTAGTTAAAAATCGATCGCAAGATTCCCAATTCAAAATTAGTTAGCGGAATTTTTTTGATAAAATATTGTATTGTCACAGGGTTCTGCCTTACGGCCCAAGTTTCATGTCTCGAGCTCATCGGGAAGTTACTCGAAAATCGATCGCAAGATTCTCCTGCGTTTTTAGAGGATTTGCAGTTATCTTGACTAGCGCGCTACCTAGCGGAACTTTGTTTTCTATAAGTTGTATTGTCAACAGGCCTCTAATTAAGTGCCAAGTTTCAAGTCTCTATGTAACCGGGAAGTTAGTTAAAAATGGATTGAAACATTCGCAAATTAAAATTTGTTTTCTTACTATCTCGATCCGCGTGCCCCCGAGCGATTTTTTTTTTATCAAATGTTGCATTGTCACCGGGTTCTGACCCATGGCCCAAGTTTCAAGTCTCTAGCTCACCGGCAAGTTACTCAAAAATCGATCGCAAAATTCCCCTCGTTTTTAAGGGATTTGTAGTTATCTCACTTAGCGCGCCACCTAGCGGAATTTTGTTTTCTGTAAATTGTATTGTCACCAAGCCTCGAATTGTGTGCCGAGTTTCAAGTCTCTAGGTCACCGGAAAGTTAGTTAAAAATGGATTGAAAATTCCCAAATCAAAACTAATTTTCTTAATATCTCGATCCATGCGCCACCTAGCTAATTTTTTTTGATCAAATATTGCATTGTCACCGGGTTATGACTCACGGCCCAAGTTTCAAGTCTCTAGCTCACCGGGAAGTTACTTAAAAATCGATCGCAAGATTCCCTGCGTTTTATCAGGCATTTGTATATACATATATTAGGCCGGGTCGAATTGTGGGGAGGAAAAAAATCGCCCATTGCTCTGCGAAAATCATATTCTAGGGATCAAAATAAGAAACTTTGCCGAAGGAACCATACCTCTAAAACGAATTCTGATGTCCCCCTTTGGGTCGTAGGGGCAAATTTTGAAAAATCCCACTTTGAAATGCCTATGTTTTTTCTTTTTGGAGTTTATTTTTCTCTTCAGAAATTTATTTAGTCAGAACATATGTAAATAAAAAAATGAATTTAACTTAGTAATAGAAAAGAAATTAAAAAAAAATTATTAGAAATTAGCGATTTTACAACCCCCTTTTAAAACCAAGGCGTCATTGTGATGCATTTGCATGTCGTAAACATAGTTGTGTGGGTTTTGACACAATTGCAGATCGTAAAATTGCTTGTGTTGTCTTTTTTAAGCCACCACAAGACACAGCAGGTAGAATTGAAATTGCCCCTACCCAAAAGTTCGACCCAAAGGGGGGGACATCAGAATTCGTTTTAGCGGTATGGTTCCTTCGGAAAAGTTTCTTACTTTGATCCCTAGAATCAGATTTTCACAGAGCAATGAGCGATTTTTAAATCAACCCGCCTAATATATATATTAAGGCGGGTATATTAGGGCGGGTTGATTTAAAAATCGCTCATTGCTCTGTGAAAATCTGATTCTAGGGATCAAAGTAAGAAACTTTTCCGAAGGAACCATACCGCTAAAACGAATTCTGATGTCCCCCCCTTTATATATATATATATATAAATATATGAAATATAAACAAGACTATGTCTGTATTAAAGGAAAAGTGTTCCTTCTATTGTTTGGTCCATTTATATAAAGGTAGTCCTTAGTCCACTGAGGGAAGTGCTTGGGCTGCTATATCATTTTTGCTATTGACATCGACATATTTCTTGCGATATCTATTTGGAATGGATCCACTATCAACTCTTATTTGCATCTAATAAAAAGTCATATCGCAATTAAAAAATTTTTTTTGATGGGACTTTACTTTTTTTATTTGTATAAGAAAAATATTTATGGACGGCACTGTACTATTTCATATTGGCGTGAGAGCAATATTACAACTTGTTGAAATGCTTCTTGGATTTAAAATTTTTTTATATTTCATATATTTGAATATTTCTCTGTTCTATTTTTTGGTCCATTTTTATAAAGGTAGTCCTTAAAATTTTTGTATCATCTTTTTATTTTCCCTTGCATTGTAATGTTCCCCAGATCAAAACTATGTTCTAAGTATCAAGTGTCTAGCTCAACGGGAAGTTACCGAAAAAGACTTTTCCGTGGTTCAAAAACTTGTACGGATATGAGGGGACAAACATGAAAGTGACTTAATATAAAGGTAGTAAAAAAATTGGTGGGTGTAATATGGGGACATATGGCATGCAGGACATAAATTACGTGTGTCGGGGTTGACTGTAGACAAGTAAGAGTTCAACCTGTTACAGTATCCAGAACGAAGTTGGGCCATAGTGACTTTTGTCTCTCTTGGTAGTCTGTGTTCTTCTTCAGCTGGAGGTGGGGCTAGTTCAAGCTTGGCGGTGTCGTAATATGAATTGCATTCGCTTGAACCGTATTGACGGAGAGGATAACTCTTATGTAGCTGCTACTCCAGCAGATTAAGGGTTAACAATATTTCTGAAGTGTGCATATATCACTCAAAATTCAAAAACACTTTACGTGGTGTATCGAACTTTAACGCCTTGAGGGTTTCTGTTTACTGGTGGATGTCCCCCCAGCAAAAAGGCAAAAAGGTGTAATGCAGTAATCAAATGTTAACAGCTGAGGAACGGATTGGAGACAAGTCCACTCCAAACTCCAAAGCGAGCAACCGCAAAAGATGTGGATTGATTGCTTGATTGAAAAAGAAAACGAATAGTAAAGGCTGAGAAATGGATAAGATACAAGGCATCTCTAGCCATATAAATAACAATATAGGAGTGAAGAAGCAACAACCTTAAACGTAGTGATTGTCTTAGCACAGACTAGAGAAAAGGCTGCTACAACCACGGCAACTAACAACATTGGAGAAGTAACACACTCGCAAAGTATTGGGGGAACAAAAAAAAAGTTTAATCAAAAATTTTACAAAAAATAGAAAAAAATTTTTCAATGCTAAAGGAAGTAGACGGCCCACTCCATAACAGCAATCAAAATTCGCGAAGGTTATGGTTGTAGACAAGCCCTCCTCATCTAACCGAACAATCTTTCTTGCGATTCAGTGAATTCCTCGGACCATGTTAAACCCCTATGAAGCGACACATACCTGCCCAGTAAGAATGATACGGATTAATTTGTTAGTTTCAAAACTCACATCTTTAACTATAACCTTGCTTGGAAGCCAGAAATGCTTTTTACTTGACTGTAGGGTTTCTTCTCAGCGTAATTTGTGGATCTTATCTATTGGTAATATTTAAAAAATTTTCATTCTGTCAGCTAATTAATAATTATTTTTTTCTTTTCAGAATTGTATAAAATTCGTATGTCCAGATATTATACAAGGTGAGTTAAATTTAATTATAAATAAACTAAAATTTTTTTTCAAATTTTAAAAATATTCATTTTAAAAAATAAATATTACCGCTGCTTTGAAAAGCTATTTGTTAAATATATTTCGGTTGGGCAAACATTTTTTATATGCGCTTTTAAGTAGGATCTAGTGCGGGATGTTGTTGGAGTATAGATGCTAGTTGGAAGTATGGAAGCTCTGAAGTAGCTATGACAGTTTCGTTTGTAGTGATAAACATTTATGCTAGCACCGAGGCTCCGGCGTGAACGCATTCTAGAAAATCTTAATATATATGTATGCATATTTCTTCTGTGCGTGTGTTTGTGACTGAATTCGTCCTAAACGACTGCTCCGATTTTGATGAAGTTTTGTAGGTCAAGTGGATTCGAGGATGCTTTATATTCACAATTTTGCCACCTTTCTTCTTTATATTTCTGGGAAGTGAATCAGGGCCGACCTATTCTAAAAAAATTATTTATGGTGCGATTTTCTTGAAATTTGGACTATATCGATATTTGCAAAAATATTTTTCCTTCCTTTCTGGGGAGCGGACAAGGAATCGAACCCTTCCACTAAATTCATTTATGATTTGCTTGAAATTCAGTGCAGGGTTACCTCTTTTACCAAGTTTATATTTGAGAAACTTCTTTCGGCGAAAAGAACTAGTATCCGACCTATTTCAAACAATCAAATTTATGGACCAATTCGGTTCACGGGTTCCTCTTCCACAAGCTTTATATTTACACCCTATGTTTCCGAAAATTGGACCATGAAGTTGCGATTTGTTTGAAATTTTTTACTGAGGAAATTTCCTGATAACTTTATCACTCAAAAGTAAGGTTTCTTAGATGGTTTGTAAGTGGGTTTTAGTTACATATTTCTGAGATATAGAACAAATGCCAGAATGGGTTTTGACAATATGGGTATCAAATAGGACGTGCTAATAAGAGTTTTATCAAGGGGTGGTGGCTAAGAAGGGAGCGCTATACAAAAAGCCATAGGCAGCAACAAGGGAAAAAGTAAAATCGGTGACAAGAGTGGGAACTGGAGACAGAGAGAAAGAGAAGGGTGAAAGGAAGAGAAATAAAAAGAGGGTGACGGGGGTTAAAAAGTTTTCAATAGGAAAGGGAGATAAAAATTGAAAAAGTGTGAGTGGAGGAACTCTAAGAAAGCAAGGAGATGAAGAAAAATAGAGGCTGAGGAATTAGTAGGGGGTAGGAGAGCGGAAAATTGAGAAAGTGAAAGAGAGTCTGGGATTAAACATTACGAAGAGAAGAAAGATTCATGAAGATACACGTTTTTTTGCAGAAGCTCCAATACGACAAATGCCTCTGTCTAGTTATAGAGCAGATAGATCGCAGAGAGGAACATAATGGGAGGAGAACCTCTCAGCTATATATCTATATCTTATAAGCAAAGATCGATACGAATTTTACCCGCATAAAGCGTGCAATGGTCTTTAAAAACAGATATTGAAATCGGCCTGTGAGGTGACGCAAATATTATATATTTGCTGCAGAGATTTCATATATGAGGAAATTGAGTGGGAAAGGGAGTGGGCGGAACTGGGAGTGAGAATGGGAGTGATTATGGAAGTGTTAGTAGGAGTGGTTGTAGGAGTATGAATGAAGTTGAAGTTGGGGTAGGAGTTGGATTTATAAAAGTGAAAAGCCTTGGGGCTTCCTGATTTCTAAATGCGCATTGGCCTTTCATCCCTTAAGAAACTTTGCGACATCTATTTAGAAGACAACAGTAAGTCGACTATTTTTCCCTCATAATCTCTACAATTTTCTGAAATCCCGACAAGACAATCCAGACATAACGAAATACCGAAAACAAACAATTCAGACAAATTTGAAGCGCAGATGAAAAGTAGGCAGAATGGTGTTCGGCGTCGAAATACGATGGCTTGCGTGATGGTGTTGTGCAGAGATGTATAAAATTGTGCGGATTTGTAAAGTAAATGAGCCAAACTTCAAGAAATGGATACCAATGCGATACAAATCCGGGAAAGAATGTCTACGGAGAGATTTGTCTTCGAGTAGCATCCCCATTATGTCAGACAGCCTTGTGTGACTTTCAGACCGGCACAGCTACTTCTGAGCTAACGGATGCTTACATTAGATAGGTTTAACATACATAACATTCACTGAATGAGTCCATAGTATTGTGATTGCATTGAGCCAGTTAGGGTGAACTCTCGGGCATGAGGGACATGCAGGTAATGAGCAGGCCGACTACCCAGCCAATGAGGGTACTATAATGGAATTATATGCTGAAGAGCCCTTCAGTGGACTGTAAAGGGCACTCGCTAGGGAAACAATAAATTACTGGGAAACAAAACAGTTCAGACAACATTTGAAGAATGTCCATTGTAAATACAGGCCAAATTGTTTATACTCCTAGTAAGCAGAGTATAAGCCTAATCTAAGGAGTGAGCACCTTAAAACTCTCACTGAGCACCATACGGGACACTGTGGTATACAATATCATCTAAGTAAGTCAAATCTATCCGACACATAAATCTGCCGCTTTTGTAAGGGAAACACAGAGACTCTCCCATAAAAAGCTTAAAGAGGTACATTAATAAATTAAAGGCCTCTACATACAGTAACAGACTGCAAGGTCAAGCATAATATATAGAGGGTGCTGCTGTGGTCGTTGCGGTTGTATGATATCCGCCATATCTCCTCTTAAATTTATTTCTCCTCCCCCCCCCCCCCTCCCCCCCTTTCGCTACGATTCCATAACCACGAGTTAATATTCAAATTATGAAGTTCAAATAGGAAAGACAATTAAGAAAGGAAATGGGTTTTCTGACACTTTACCACATGTCATATCATTATTTATA
Source organism: Eurosta solidaginis (assembly GCF_040869045.1). Classification (NCBI taxonomy): domain Eukaryota; kingdom Metazoa; phylum Arthropoda; class Insecta; order Diptera; family Tephritidae; genus Eurosta; species Eurosta solidaginis. The sequence continues at coordinate 24,989,361 of NC_090323.1, forward strand.
TGAATCCTGTTATAGAGGAAGCTAACAGTAGGTTAAGATATGACATTGTTAACACGTTAAAAGCGGCATTTGCGCTTAAGAAAAAAATTTGAATCTTAACCTTCCTATACTCGCGCGTTGGTCTGTGAGACCGACAAAACGCTTTTCCGTAAATACTCTTTTTTCCAGAAATCCTAGGAATTTCAATTTTCTGTTAGCTGCTGCTTTTTTTACAAGCTTTGTTTTAGTGCGGTTTTGGTGTTTGTGCGAGACGAACATATTGGTGTATTTGATAGCAATTGGTCTGTGAGACCGGCGCGAGTATATGTGTAACTTTTTGTGCATGTAAAAATTTGTTTGTTTGTTTGTGTTTCTTCTTCATTGTTGTGTATTTTATTATTTTGCAGGTACCTTTAATTATCAAAATGAATCAAGAGCAAATCAGACTACTTTTGTAGGAAGAAATTTCGAGTTCTGAATATGAGCATGAAAATGACAGCGAGGTTGAAGATTTTGTTGATTTTGTTGTTCTAACTGTTACTATAAGGATAATGAAAAAGTTATCTTATTTATTATTGCAAAAAAAGTATTTTTTTAAGCTAATACTGTTTTCACACAGAAACTTAATGATCTCATTTCACCTTCTAATGAAATCGTAAATTGTTTGCTTTCACACAGAAGTAACTGCTCGATTAGTATGACAGACAATCATGGCGGAACGATAGAAGGTGGCAGCATGGTGACATACCTACATACATAAATAAGAATTCCATGTACTTTGTTTTTGTAAATTCGATAGACAAATGTCAAAATCGTACTGCGCCGGAAGTTGATATATCAAATCAAATCAAAAAAGGTTATAATCAGCTGTTCGAAGCAGCCACCTTGTATCGTTCCGCCATGCAGACAATGACATTTACTTTGACAAATGACATTTTTAAGCACTGAACACACCAAAAACTAAGAAACTGAATGCTCCCAACAGAGTTGCATTGTGCTTTTGAGTTCATTAGGCATTCGATTAGCTACTAATGAAATAATTATAGATTCGAATCTTGTAGGGAAGATTGAGCTCAATAAGCGTCTTAATATAGAAAACTGCCTTTATTATTCAATAAGCCGTCTGTGTGAAAACAGTATAAGAGAGCTATTTTTTTGTTTTTTCTAAAGGAAGCAAAATTTAAATTTTGATTTTGCAGCAACACTAACGTTTTTAAAGGCTGTTTTTTTATGAAATGTGATATACCTTAATTTTTATTTAAAGGCTGATAATTAAATCAACCTGTGATTTATGTATTGCACAAAGAGTGCTTTTAAAATTCTAAGATTAATTTTCGTTTATTTGAAGAAAAAAATATGTTTTTGTTTTATTTGTGTAGCATGTAAGAAAAAACAATCGATTTGGAAGACTAATATGTTAACGACTGAAAATCAATAAAATTACCGAATTTCAATTTAATGCATGGTTTCATTTTTTTTATTATATCATCTAGTTTATATAAAAATCGTTTTTTTTTTTAAGTTTTGTTTCAAAAAATAGTATTTCGTCTAGTTCAAACTTTCTGGCGGTGAGACCGTGCGCGAGTATATGTATTACAAAAATTGGCGCGAGTATAGGAAGGTTAAGAAGCCATAAAATATTGCAATAAAAGTTATGCTACGCAAAAAAGAAAAAAAAAAACAACAAGCAACCGCTGTGCCACATTCGCAGTTGAAATAAACCGGTGGTGTTTGCTTTTTTGACAGCTACCAAACTCACAGTAACCGCCAAAGCGCAGTTGCTAACGAGATAGGCATGCCGATGGCATCCAAGCCAAACAGTGGACCAAATTGCAGCTGACAGCACACGAGCAACATGTGGCATAATCAAGTAACCGACATTCGTACAAACAAACAAATATGAATATATATATAAAAGCCTAAGTCAAAAATGTAAATAGCCCACATTTGTGCGCCTGTCGGCACACTCCAACAAATTTCAACTGCCAAAATCGCAACCAACATTCAACAACTTACCAACAACTGTTTAGCTGTCAACTTGCCGACCGACCGAACGTCAGAACGAACGACCAACCAAGATACCGACTTACAGACAACTGTCTCTTCTGCCACAAATGGCTTCTGTACAATGGCGTTTGGTGTAAATAACAACTTCACTTTAAGTAATAAATATATTCTACTTTGGCTACTACTCAGCTTTCTTGGAATAGCTTAAATATTCAAGTAGCCAAGAAGCGAGAAATGAATAGCACAAATAAAATATGAAACTAAGAAATGGCAAATGGCACGATTTAGATCTTTTTCGTTGTAACTCTTAAGCAGGTTTTTGTTGTGGTGAGTTTTTTTTTTGTGAGCTGCTAGTTGCGGCTTGTAGCTTTTCGAGTATTTTTTTTTAAGTTGTGACAACATAAATTTTTTCTACGTTGATTTTGCTTAGAGATTATAGATAGAGATTCTTAGAAGCTTTTCTGAAAAAGCGGCTTTCAAACATATACAATTCAGGGCTACTGAGAGTCCAGCTAACGCATAAGCAGAATTGCAGGCTAGAGACTTGACATAAACTTAATATTATTGACAGTCGACAGTCTTAGAGGTAACTGAGGTTAACTGGGTGTCGCAAAAAAGATCAAATCTTCTGTTTTTCAATATCCCCAAATCGTGGTGGTATTCATGTGTCGATAGGAGTACTTTCTCGATCGGTGTTTTTTCATCTATTCGCATATGGTATCGTAGTCACTCATAAAGTGACTGAATGACATACAGCGAACACAACTAGCAGTTATCCAGTATATTAAGGAGCAGTGGTCTGCTAACACTCCAATAACTCCATGGGGCAAGAAATACCTCTACACATGGTAAGAAGAGGTGTCAGCCCAGCGCTGGTTAGCTGGCTCGAGGCCCACCTGTTGGAAAGCAGATAGAAAGCTCGGCGGAATCCTAAAGCCCCCACAGACAGACACGTGCCATTCGCCATTGCCTGCCCGGGCCAAGAGGTCTGCTTGAAAGTTGCCAGAGACACCCTTTTTCTCAGAGACCCATATATGGTTTTTTTTTTGGAAAAGTAGGGACATGCCACCATTGGTGAAGTCAAGAAATTCCTCACAGTTCTAGATAGCCACTTGAATATCTAAGTACTTAGATATTAAATTTCCTAACAGTTACAGTAATGGATATCATCCTTAAATTTGCTGACCAGCCACTTTCTCCAGCCATTTTCTCGTTTAACATCGTGCTCATGGCGGTGTACTTCACCCCCCAATTCTTTGTTCCATGCTGGATCCATCCGAACACAGGTTCACCAGAGTGTCATCACATAATAATTCACGACTCCATTTCTCCCTTGAGGGACTATGAGTGGTGAATGTGGCAATAGGAGCGGGGGCTGGCGCATAATGATATATCCTATCGTAGTTCACAAGCCCGCTTGCCGGAATCCAGTTAATTTTTTATCAAAAAGTAGTAAGGTACCACCGCAGTTGAGGTCAAGCAGTACCTTATAGCCCTCGATCTTATGTTGACAGAGCTAAGCGCTCTAATAGTCACCTGACTAGCTAAATAGATTTCAAATTTTTTAGCAGTTACAGTAGCGGATAGCATTCTAGCTACCGCATCTATTATTGCGGCGACCTCCGCCTGGAAATCGCTCCATTGGTCAGTCTAATTTTATCTCTTGTCCAGCCTGGCTCTTTCCGTGAATATGTTTGTCAGAATCTCGTCCCATATGAATTCCCAAATCCATTTCTCCTTTGAAGGAATATGAGTGGTTGAAGTCGTTTATAATCATGAAGTTTTGTGTATTTTCGGCCTTTTTATGGCTGCACTGCTTCCAAACTTTTGACCGCGGAAGCAATGTTGGTGTAGTCGGCAAATCGTTTAGGCTACTATTCCATTTACTATGCTCATATCTTCATAAAACTATTGCAGGTCATAATTGGCATTACGGGTAAGCTAAGAATAGTCCAAAGAGCTATCCTCTCGAATACTTCCACTTCCACTTTTCGTCCCAACTCACACAGGGCCAAACATTAGGAGAGGTATGATTAGAGACTTGAAGAATGTAGATTTTTTTCGTTGAAAGTAGACTTTACTTTTCAATTGCATACCTATTCAAAAGTAGCACTTGGGTGTAAGAGTGATTCTCAGCTAAATATCGTCTTTTTATACCAAGTAGTGCTGAAGACATTCCCGGAAAGTGTTGGTGATGGTTGACAATGACGTAAGTTTCGAATGGTTGGTACCTTAATACGCAACCATTTCGACAATTTTTCCAGGATTTGTTGCCATGTCTGAAGTAACACTTCTCAAACTATATCGGTTTGTCATTGACGCATTGCGCGCTAGCTAGAGTCTCATGCGCGATGTTTATCAATCTGATTAAATAGTAATTATCGCGGCCCCGGTTCTTGTGGGGTGGGCAGCACACTCTTACATTTCAATCCGAAGGCACGCGCTCGTCCGACCACATTTTGAGTTGATGCATACGCGTAGCCGCCCTGATTGAAGAGCTCCACCTGTGATCTATTATTCCCGTCGCTTTTCTATTTTTTTGGTCATGACTAATGGGATTGACATACGGGTTATGTAACATGTTTTGCGTTGTAAGCGCTGAGAGTACTGGATTTACAAAGGTTGCAAATATGAACAGGCCTATGAATCTCATACGTTTTCCTACCAGCACCTTGCGGTACAAGCCCACTGCTTCGGTAAAGCTCTTTGACACCTCGAACCGTTGGTACGAAAGTCCATAAATTAAGCACGCTCTACACGTGACTTACCAGGTTGCCTTATGACCGGTTGGGTGACATAAGATCAACGTTCTTAATGTCAATTGTATCTTGATCACTTCAAATGACCAGAAGGTCAATATATGGTCATCGATATACAATTGAACTTAAGACCTTATGACTTTGAAGTGGTCATAAGATAAATTGACGTTATGGCCATTGACCTAATGTCACACCACCTTTAAAATAAAGTGGAAGCCTCTTGCCTAATTATAAGAATCCAAACTCACATTGGGACTGAAAGGTATGCTTATGAGTCATAGGGCTGCTAGACTCGTGTATTTGGTTCCAATATCCATATATATTATGCAGTGTTCCATGTAACAACAACTTTATAAAAAATACGATGAAACATTTCTGTGTAAGATTATTTAGTGATCATACGAGATGGAATGGCGTCCAGTCGCTTTTTCAAGAGAGGAAATACAGTTTCAGTCCCACTTGCTACGAAATTTATTTAATTGTCTTTATCTAACTGTAGTGTAAATTAACAAGCACGTGTTGCAGCTTACAAATTATCATATCCCTTCACTACGACTTTCATACATGCTGGCACTCTTATGTTAGAAATCCTAACCTAACTTTTTCAAAATCAAAGTAAATAACTTAAACTGGCCATGAAGAATGCTGTTACTATTTTTGTGTTATTTTTATTTATCAACATTATTCACTGCCATCAAAACCATTCGAGCATGTGTGCTTTCATATATATAAATACGTAGCTAGGTACATACTGTATGTAGTATATCCACTAACTTGTGTGTTCATTGACCACAAAGCACTCCTGAGCTCATAAATTTCGTTGAAGCTATTCAGTTAACATGCGTTAACAAGCCAGTTGACGGCAGTGAATCGGGTCAATGGTGCTATCACGATTTGGTCATATCATATACTTTCGGCCAGTACATATATGGGGTATTCCAACCCATTTCGACCAATTTTAAAACCGACCCCTTTAGAATTGGCTGAAAGTTTTTCTTCTTTTTCTAGCTTACGAAAGACGTTTTTCAGAATTTTTTCAAATTTGTTCATCCAACTCAAAAAAAGTTATGAATTTTTAAAAAAACACCGTTTTTTTTTTTCAAAATGCTTTAACTTTTTCAAAAATTGACCGTTTGGGATCTTTTTTTTTAAATTTTTTTAAATGTACTTTTCGGAAAAAATACAAAAACATTTTTAAAGTTTTTTTTTCAATTAAATAAAAAAAAAAATAATCGGCCCACTCCGGGATTAGTGGGGATGATTGCAGAATTGGTTGAAGTTTTTATGAGAAAAAAAGCAAAATTCGAAAAATCTCGAAAAACTGAAAAATTACAACAAAAAAAAAACTCCAACAATTTTTTGTATTTTTTCCGAAAAGTACATTTAAAAAAAATTAAAAAAAAAAAAGATCCCAAACGGTCAATTTTTGAAAAAGTTATAGCATTTTGAAAACAAAAACGGTGTTTTTTTAAAAATTCATAACTTTTTTTGAGTTGGATGAACAAATTTGAAAAAATTCTGCAAAACGTCTTTCGTAAGCTAGAAAAAGAAGAAAAACTTTCAGCCAATTCTAAAGGGGTCGGGTTCAAAATTGGTCGAAATGGGATGGAATACCCCATATACATTTGTGTATCTGCGAAAGTACATATGTATGTATATACCGAAATATTAAACTTTTTGTATGCCATGTAGGAAAGATTTGATGACTCTACCTATAAGGTTTCACGTGGTTATGCCAAATAGTTCCCGAGATGGTCGGGCTAGTACCTTAACGGTGCTGGTAACCGGAACGTACTGCATATCCGGGAAACGACCATCTACATCGATAACACTCCTCAGAGCCTTCGGGGAGAGTCTTTATCGCTACAATAACAACAAAAACAACACCTGGTAGTCTGAAAACGATTTGTTGGTCATACTCCAGACCTAACATAGTCCCTTACAAAGTCTAACTTTTAGCTTAAAACAATCGGTGTTCATGAAAATGCTGCCATTAACAGCGAAACACCTAACACGCAACCATCCCTGTTGGAAATTGTTATGGAAAATAAATATTGTAAAATTGCTTTGAGGAAGCAAACTTTAATTTTATATTATGCTCATGGTTTTAGTATACCAACTGGATGGATCTCTTAAACGTAGGGCTGTTGTTACCGCTGATCTTAAAAGCTTCACTTGGCGTTGGTTCTAGAGCACCACTTATGCTGATTCTACTACGTCTGTGCACTTTCTCAGCAAATTTAAGTTTGACGGCTTGCTCAAGGCTGACCACCCTACACAGCACTACGGGTCGAATCGCGATATAAACCTATCTGCTTGTGTCACAAATATATACATATATGTATATATATATTATTCCTCATTTGTGCCAATAGCTCTTTGACGCTGAATGATTTCTTCTTCCCAGTTCAACTTTTTGTATAGAGCTCTGCCTAAGAATTTAACCTTGTCGGCTAGTTTAGGGCGTAATTTATTTTATTTCTGTTGGCTTAACGAAGTTATTTATTTTTTTCTCCGTTTAGTGTATAAGACTAGCTCCACTTAAGCAGAATCGACCCTGAGTCCGTATCTTTATGCCCAGAAGGTAACTTTTTGCAATGCTATCTGCATCAGGCCAAACAGAGTTTGAGGAAACTGTCACTGTAAGCAATTGGTAGATTATCAGCGTGAGTCAAAATCTGCGCGACTGAAGATCCTAGAGAGGTGTAAAGGCTTCTGGGTATGAAAGCTATATCTCTTTTCAACTTTTTTCCTACCGGGTCACATGCACTACCTTTCAAATAAATAAATATTTTTGTGCAAACGTTAACAAAAACTAGGTCGCCCAGTGAGTTGTGACAAAACCTTTGCACGATGGGCAGATAATAATTGTTATATAAGTAATTCAGGTATGCAAGTAAGCAAGTAACTGTATACTAGTATTATATTCTTCTACGTGAGTGTTTGCATTTCAGAGCTTGTCATATTATGGATCATATAAATATGCGGTTAATTTTTGTTGTTTTTGCTGTTTTGTATACATTCGATTACGCCTATCATGTACAGTGTGCAATTAAATATGAGCTGTTTTGGATGTTTTGAATTTTCGTAAAGTAATCTCTTTTAATTTAGTGTAAAATGATAACGTTGCATAAAATATATACTTAAAATAGCAATCAGCGGAAAATTAACGAACTATTTCACTTCAGCGCTTTTGACTTTGCCTGAGGGCTGTATAGAAGTTATGGCCTAGACATCCAGCAGCGAATACGAATTGAATAATATAAATTTTGCTATGCAAACACGTTTCAAACACGTTATCGAAAAAATTCGAAAATTTGTGAAAATGTTTCGAAAGTTTCGAATTTTTTATTTATTTTTCTTTGGCGTTATTTATTAGGGTAACAGAGGGCCTTACCGGTTGCCAGTAATTTGCCCACACCAGCAAGCAGCTTACTTGCCATCAACAGCAGATATGTCGCAGGTCACCGTAGCTATTAGTAAGTTGAGGCCGAATTTTCCGACGAAGGTTGTACCTTCAGCCACACTGAGGTGAAGAGCTTGTATATATTTTCTAGTTTATCTTAAAAATCGACTTTGCCAGCATCGTCAGTTGAACCAATTACGCAATCAATTTTCCTCTAATGAAAGCCTAAAGAAACTAGCAGCTTCATAAGTGTTGGACAATAAAAAAGTCATTGTTAGAAATGTTTAATCCAAATAACAGTGACATTTCTTTGTCAGGTTTGGATAGAATTGTATCGTGTGGGAAACACCACGGAGCGGAAATATGTGCATCCAGATCGAAATTGAGGAGGGTGACGCGCGTCTCCCAGCGAAGTGTGCGTTTTTCTTCTGCGATGCGTCACTTAGGCAATTAAGAAAAAACTGCTTCTTATTCTGTTATTTGATATAGAAAACTTAGATGGTGTTCAGATTCATAAAAAGACACCCTGCCTGCATTATTTTCCAGTGGGTTGTGTGGATCAGAAGTCCATTTTGACGCATGGTAGCATAATATCGTTTTGATTGATTGATTTTTATGTGTTCGACAGCTACCTAAGGTCTTTATTGCGGCACTGAATATTTAAGGCAAATTGCAGATGCCTATGTATTGAAGCAGAGGATATGATCGAATGTCACACATAGAAGTTTTGCGTGTTCGATTGTTGGAAGCTTCATCAACGTGGCTATTCAATTGTTATACAATCTGTAATTTCCGTTTCGTGAAAAATATTTGAGTAGATTTAGTGGTTAACTCTTCAATTTACAGTCGTCGGATGAAAAATCTGTATAGTAACGTATTCTTTTCTCGTGGTGGCAGCCTTTGCATTCGCGACTACATTTACCTGCAGGGCAAAGCTACGTTTCCCGCGGGAATATTATTCTCCGCTTAACCCACCGAGGCACAAACCTCCTTTTTTTGCTGCCCTTCATAATAAAGGCCCTGTGGTTTACTCGTAGCAAACGTTGCGAATCCTGTTGTCAGCAAGAACATAAACCAATTGGCGAAGAAGTTCCTAAATTCCTGATTGTGGCCCTGATAGGTCGCACGTATTAATATACGCAGATATTATCGAAACATGGATATCTGAAGAAAGATCAGAATGTTGAGGAACGAATCAAATAGACCGCTATCACTCTTCAATTCAGCAAGTACCATTTAGTTAAGTTGCTAAAGCCAAGCAATATCAGCACCTAGTTAAGGGCAGTTTTTCAAGCTGTCAAATGCATGGGCTGAATGTTTAGGACATGCCAAACATATTGCAGCAACAGAACTGTAGTTTTCCGATGACGAATTAACTTTTCAATCGATTACTCAGTCCAAAGTAGCACTTGTTGGAAAGAGTTATTCTCTTTTTGATTCTTAAGCTGGCATCGGTTTTGCTGTTAATGCTGATTGTTAAACAGACGATATCCTTCAAAGTCTCGAACTTATATCTGTTAACAGTGTTGTGGCTGCAAAGGCGCGAATGCACTCATTTATCGCGAGACCCACTTTTGTTGTTTCTTTATCTAATCCAGAGAAAGCTGAAGTCACAGCGCATTTGTTGAGGTCAATAATATCAATATCTTATATTTATGGTTTATTAAAAATACCTTTAAAAATTGTTTAAAGCATCATTTTTCTGATGTGGCAACGCTTTTACATCATTTGACAAATTTTATTTCTAACAACGAACACAGTTTTTGTCAAATCCCATGTATCTTGTATCTTTGATATTTTTATTATAATAAAAAAATGTGAATTATTTTAAATTAATTATTTTCTTCAACCCCGGTTATTTTTTTTTTAAACAATTAATTAATTTGTATTTTTTGCATTTACGATACTTAAGAAAAAACTTCTACGAATTTTGTAACTGAAACTATGCAGACCAATCTCAAAAACCTTTTCAAAAAACTTGGAGAAATATTTTTGAAAATCTCGAACTGTTTACTAAGAGTTTTCTGATTAAAAATTTTTTTTTTTTGAGAATGCGGTTATGTAGTCCAATAAATTTTGGTCTAACAAAATTTTTTACCGAAATGTGTTTTAAGTTTTTCTCCATACAAATTGTCAAAGATTTTGCCTTATTCTTCTTTCCGCCGATTTATGTATGTAACCTAAACAATTTTGCTAGTTTATCACACAATTTCTTTTTTTGTTTTTCTTATTTTAGCCTTCAGCCTTTATCTAATTAATATTAAATTTAAATAAACTGCAATTAAGCAGGTACAAATTATCAACCATTAATCGTTTAATAAACTGTCAACTGAAAAATGTGTTTATTTTTTCACCACATAATTTAATTTAATTGATTTTTCATTCGTTGCCCACACTTTCATTCCTTTTATACGTCCGTATATATGTACATAAATATATTCATATTCACACAAAATTGTCTTAATATGAATAATAATAAACTTCAGATTATGTTTTATAGAAATTTATTATAATTATCAACTGATAAGTTTGTTTAACGAATTATGTTTTTTCATTGGTTTCACTGATTAATTGTTTATTTTTGATGTCAAAGTTTAATTTATACGCTTCATAAATTAATTTCTATTTATTTGTATTAAGCAAAGAGTGATTGTAAAGTGTTTGTGTAAAGCGACAAATTTATTTGTAATTCTAAATATATAAGTGTATTAGCATAACTAGAAATTAATGAATAATTTTTTGTATACCCAGTACGTAATGCATGAAGTTGTTCGCAAAACTTTGCAGGGACGTTTGATAATTTAGGCCCGGTTTTTTATACGAGTTCAGCTCAGTCTGTCAGTTAAACTACTGATTCTACAGTTTTTCTGTTCAAGCTGAGCTTAAGCCGCCGATATGGCAGCGTTAAACTCTAGTTAACCTATCAGTTATTTGTGTTCGTTCGAAATGGCGTCGAATATACCATTAGAGCTCATGTTGATAACTAGGCACACTTCTGAAATCTCTAGAGTTGTTTCGAAACAGTGGCTTAACTTGAGAATCACAGCGTACTCAGCAAAAGAGAGATTTTTTTTATAAAAATGCTTAAGTTGAATTCCACTTGTGGTTCTCTAACTGGATTCAAATGTAGGATTCCATACTACAGTATTTTCACGAAAATGAAATAAAATATATATAATTTATTTTTGATCAATTACACTTCATTACTGCTATCAGCCAAGTGCTCTTCTTCACAATAAACAGCTGTTGGTTTTGGTGGTACCACCTTGAAGATTTTTTTTCAACTCCACCTCAACTCGATATCCAATGAGGATATCAACTGGAGAAATTTGTTGGATATTCATTTGAGAACTGTACATTTCCCAAAATCTCTCAAAGATTGGACAATAATTTCATAATGATAATAATGTTGTATTTGTATTTGTATTTATTAAATTTTCCCAGCACAACAATTTATCAAAATCATTTTATAGTGCTAGTCAGAACAGGAACAGAGAACAAAAGCGAAAATTCAATAATATTTCAATAATGTAATTAACAAACAATAGATAATTTGTAAACTAAGACATTATGGTTACAATATATGTTTATAGAGGTAAGCCGAAGGACGTAGAACAGAAATAAGAATAAAGGAGACTTTGTAATGGTAGTACGGTAATAATAATTAGGTTCTATCCTTAGAGCAGATAGAAAGGGGGGAAGAAAAACAGATAGTAAATCAGTAAAGGGAATCAGTTGAAGAAGGGACTATGAGGTGAGTCAGTCATAAAACAAGATTAATTCTTTTTTGAAAGAGATCAACAAATTTTAGAAAATTTCTCAAAGGTTGGATAGTGATTGGAGAATGATATTCGGTATCACCTCCGGAACTAGATATATATTTCGCTGGAGAAATACTTTTCCATGTTTGTTGTGTAAACAAAAACCAAAACCCAGCTGTTGCCGTATCTACAAATTATCTAGATAATAAAAAACAAATGTTGCGTACAAAAAAGCCTACACCAAAGGCGGCCTTAAATCGTGACTGAAAAATTACTCAGTAGTTTAGCTGGAGTTTAAATTTGACTAGAGTTTAAGCAAACTTAGTTTAAGTTTAGCTTAACCAATTACTGAAAAAACGAATCTTAGAAATTTGATACCTATCAGAAGGAAAGTAAAATAATTTTAGACTGAGAGTGAGCAAGAAAAATGCAGAAAAAAAGAGAAGATTAGCTGATAGGTACTCTTTTGATATGACTAGGCACTTCAACATTCGAAGCAGTACATATTTGACATTGGTCCATCGAGTTTCAAATTACATGGAATTTTTATTTATGGCTGTGTGTATGTCACCCTGCCGCCACCTTGTATAGTTTCGCCATGTAAGAGAGAAGATAATAAGGGAAACGAGGAACAAAGAGGAAAAAAGACAAAGATAGGAAGGTTTAGAGGCGGACTTAGAGATAACGCGGAAGTATGTGATAGATAGAAACTAGAAGACAAAATGGAAGAACAAGGCGGGGAAAGAGATAGGAAGATGCGCTGTGAGGGAAAAAGCGAGCTTAACTAAAATTTTTTTTTTTTTTTTTCAATTGTCTGCAGTAAGAATTTTTAGTAAAATTTTGTCAATTTAATTCAGCTTTTTTTATTTTCAATATTTTAAGAAGAAGCCTTTACGAATTTTGTTGCAAAAACTCTGCATCTCGCTCTCAGATTGTATTCGAAAGTTCGGAAAAGTTTCACGAAAATTTCGAACTTTTCATTTTTAGTTGGAGTTCTCTAAATTTTTTTGGAGTATGCAGTTTTGGTAGCCCAATTAGTCTGAGTTTAACGAAATATAAGCTTAGGTCTTTCAACAACAACAACCATTTTTTTCGAAGAGTGTTTTGATGTTTCTCTCACACACAATGGAAAATTTTTGTGTTGTTGTTTTCCTATTAGCTTGTTATCGATAGTTTACAGATGTGTCACCAAAGTGTTGAAGTTTTATCGCTATCCATTTTTTAACAAACTGATGAGTCGTCGTTAACAAGTTTATAATACCTCGGTAACAAAATTTGATCGACTCAGGAAAGAAATCTATAATTTTTTGATATCAAATCAATAAATTGTCGATACATATTGTTACGAATATTAGCAAAACTAAGGAGTGCTGCCAGCTCTAAGCCGATCTAAACAGTGACGTGAATGCACATCAATAATTCAATCATTATGTATCTACTTAAACGAATAAATAATTGCGTCTACACATATGTACACATTCCGACGAGCAACATTTACATACAAGGCAGCAAGAGATGAGACGTCACACACCGATGAATTTACTTATACGCTTATGTGTGTGCGGGAGACTGTAAACTACAAACACATGCATATACCTTATCTGAGTTGTCACAAGAGTGAGCAATAATTTATGCACGTAGTTGTGGCTGGCGATTTTGTAGCCGAAACAACTAGTAACTTCTGGAAATCGAAGAGCCTAGAAGTATGCAGCGTAAACTATAAAAGCGGCGCCAGCGAGTAAGAAGTAATTCAGTTTGATTTGAATTGTCAAGCAGTTACGAGTAAGACGATATCTAGCGAGCAATAGCACTATTATTTTGAAAGTCAGTTTCCTTTAAGATATGAGTTTGGTTATTAAGCTATTCGTTGCACAGTTTGAGTGTTATTGTGAAGTATTTTAATAAAGGCCATTTTTCCGTTATTCAATATTGGAGTTATTTATTCAACAGTTTAGCGATACGATCCTAGCAAAAGGGCAAATAAGAGGATTTGCAGCAAATTCGTTACAATTGGTGTCAGAAGTGGGATTGTTGAATAAATTCTAGAGGACAACAAGGACATGGCAAAGTTAAGTGAATTGAAGATCCCGCAACTGAAGAAGGAGTTGGAGAGCCGTGGATTGAATACAAGCGGCGTTAAACTCGAACTTCAGGCACGGCTACGAGAAGCAATGGAAGCAGAAGGAATTGATGTGGAAGAGCATGTCTTTCATCTTGATGGCGAGGAGACAACAAAAATTGAAGAGAAGAACGAAACATCGCAGACGGTTACCAGTACAGACTTGAACATGATTTTAGCTGCAATATCTGCTCAAACATCGACAGTGTCATCTCAACTGGCAGAACAGCAGACATATATGGAATCGCAGGAGAACCGTATAACATCCAAGATGGAAGAACAGAAAACATATATGGCATCACAACTGGAATCCCAAGAGACACGAATAACATCGAAGATTGAAGCACAAGAAACGCGAATGTCAGAAATGTCGACACAGATTACATCCAAGATGGAAATGCAATTGGAAGAACAGAAGACATATATGGCATCCCAACTGGAATCGCAGGAGACACGCATAACATCAAAGATGGAAGAACAAGAGGAGCGCTTATCATTGCAGGTGGCACAAATGTCTTCACAGTTAGAAGCACAGGAAGCAAGGGTAACATCAAAGCTGGAAGCGCAGGATGCAAAAATCGCTCAATTTCAGGCAGAAGTCGATGATTTGAAGGGTCGTATGGAGCAGTTACAATTAAATCGTCCTGCAGTTTCAGCGAGTAATTCAAAGGTAAAAACACCATCCTTTGACGGTTCTGTTCCTTTCCAGGTCTTTAAGCTACAGTTTGAGAAGACCGCAGCAGTGAACAACTGGAATGTGGAAGATAAAGTTGCCGCACTCTTCGTAGCATTGAAAGGACCAGCTGCCGAAATCTTACAGACTATTCCAGAATACGAACGGAACAGTTATGACGCATTGATGGCTGCTGTAGAACGGCGATACGGAAGCGAACACAGGAAACAGATATTTCAAATAGAATTGCAAAACCGCTACCAAAAAGCTAACGAGACCTTGCAGGAGTTTGCTTCTGACATTGAAAGATTGGCTCATCTTGCAAATGCGGATGCACCCGTGGAATACACGGAAAGAGTGAAGATTCAGAGCTTCATAAATGGCATACGGGACGTGGAAACGAAGCGAGCTACATACGCAAACCCAAAGCCAACATTCGCAGAAACGGTGTCACAAGCTCTGATTCAGGAAACAGCGTCGCTTCTGTGTAAGCCAGTTTTCAAAGCACGCCGTGTGGAAGTAGAAAGGCCAGAGTGGGTAGACCCAATTTTGGAAGCACTGAAGGGATCTCAACAGAAGAATGCCGGAGTTATTAAATGTTTCAAGTGCGGCAACCCAGGTCACATTGCACGTCATTGCGATCTTGGTGCTAATAGTTCCAACAATGTGGGTGGCCGTAAACGCAAAGCTGGCGGAAATGAGCAAGAGCGAGTAAGAGGTAGAGAGCTAGATCCAGCTATTGAATGCCCTGTGATATCTGTGTCGCAAATTGGTAGAAAATCGAGCAGTCTTACCGTCAGAGGGAATGTGGATGGCAACGAACGAATACTGACTGTAGATACGGGCGCATCTCATTCCTTGATCCGATCTGACTTGGTCAACAGGAGAGTAAAACCGTTACCTGGAGCAAAGTTGCGTACGGTCACTGGCGAGTATAACCGAGTTCAGGGAGAAGTGATATGTGAAGTATTGATTGGGAAGGTTATGGTTCTACACAAATTTGTTGTGGCGGAGATTGTTGATGAAGTTATATTGGGAGTGGATTTATTGGTTGACCATGACATCAAGATCGATATGCAGAGAAGGGTGATGCGTTATGAGAACCAAGATGTGCCACTTAACTTTAGTTTGGAAAAAGGGTTCAGCAGTAATCGGGTACTGGTGGAGAAGACTCGACAAAGGCCACGGAAGTCGAAGGCAAAGGTTGATAGATCGAATGGGCCAAATAAATCAAAATCAAAAGTACCTGCGAGAGAAACACTGGCATTGACAAAACCTAAAAGACGCAGGAAAATGAAGCAACGAATTTTCGAGAAGGAATGCGAGGGTAGTTTCAATCCAGAGCGCACTACTGTGGGGAAACGTGGGAACGATACTGATTATGCAAAGCAAATCCGTCCAGCGCAAGCTCTACGAAGTAGTTCATCGGCCAAACAACAGAGTGTAAAGGAACGAACCAGGGTATTGAGTGGTACGATGAAACGCAGGTACCATGAGAACAATAATTCGAAAAGTTTCTTGGCGGGAGATTTGGTACTGTTATACAACCCTCACCGGCGGAAAGTTGTTCCATCCAAATTTCGGTGCAGTTGGGAAGGCCCGTACAAGATTGTGAAGAAGTTCAGTGATACCATCTACCGCATACAAAGCATTGAGATACCACGGAGTAGAAGAGTGGTACATTTGGCGATGCTAGCAGCGTTTAGATCGAGAGATTTGTCTGATCGGGACGATCAGACTTAGGTGGAGGGCAGTGTTACGAATATTAGCAAAACTAAGGAGTGCTGCCAGCTCTAAGCCGATCTAAACAGTGACGTGAATGCACATCAATAATTCAATCATTATGTATCTACTTAAACGAATAAATAATTGCGTCTACACATATGTACACATTCCGACGAGCAACATTTACATACAAGGCAGCAAGAGATGAGATGTCACACACCGATGAATTTACTTATACGCTTATGTGTGTGCGGGAGACTGTAAACTACAAACACATGCATATACCTTATCTGAGTTGTCACAAGAGTGAGCAATAATTTATGCACGTAGTTGTGGCTGGCGATTTTGTAGCCGAAACAACTAGTAACTTCTGGAAATCGAAGAGCCTAGAAGTATGCAGCGTAAACTATAAAAGCGGCGCCAGCGAGTAAGAAGTAATTCAGTTTGATTTGAATTGTCAAGCAGTTACGAGTAAGACGATATCTAGCGAGCAATAGCACTATTATTTTGAAAGTCAGTTTCCTTTAAGATATGAGTTTGGTTATTAAGCTATTCGTTGCACAGTTTGAGTGTTATTGTGAAGTATTTTAATAAAGGCCATTTTTCCGTTATTCAATATTGGAGTTATTTATTCAACAGTTTAGCGATACGATCCTAGCAAAAGGGCAAATAAGAGGATTTGCAGCAAATTCGTTACAATATTTAACATATTTATTTAGATAGAAAATGAAAAACGTGTAACTTTCCGAGAATAAATCGATATGGAATCGATTACTTTTATCTAACAAGTCGATAAATTATCGAGTTCAAATCTATAGCTCGCCGATATAAAATTGGTAGCAATTCAACAAGTCAATAGTTTTTCGATATATTATTAAATTTTTCTTTAACATATCGATAACATTTCAGTAATTCATTAATAGAGTCTCGATTATAAATAAATAACTTTTCGATACCAAACCGGAAAATGAAAAATTGTTAACATACTGAGAAGAACTCTATATAAAATCCATAACTTTTTGTTAATAAGTCGATAAATTTTCGATACCAAATCGATAATACACCGTTATCAAATTGTTAACACTTCTAAAATAAGTATATCTCTTTTTGATAACAAATCGATAACTTTTTTAATAACATATCGACAACCATTCGATATTTAATCGATGGTTTTGAATCAACCGTTCGATAACCAACTGGAAAATGAATTACAAGTATACATTTTTGCACATTTAAAAAAAGTTCCCTTATCAGATTTATTATCAAAGATAGGGGACCTACAAATATTCGTCTCCTTGCTTATGCGTGTCTCGCACCTTGGTGAGGTTTCCAATTTATGTTATACTATATACAAAAGCTACCCAAGTAAAATAATACAATATATTAATATTAGCATTTCCAATAATTGAAAAAATTGTAGATGAATGAGTACTACTCCTATGAATAAAACACTGTTCAAATGACATGGGCAGTAAAGAATTTCTAGTTAAATGTATAGACCACACACACAATTGAGATATAAATATTATCTTCCAAACTGATTCATGGCTCCATTATGATACCTCCATACACTACATCAGAGTAATCTAACGAAAAGATAACAAGCAATTAAAGCGTAATAAAAATGAATATTTTTTTGATGATTTTGCTGTGATAACGCAAGAGGAGGTCATTCTAAATGGTTGATGTGAATACACATTTGCTTGGGGGTTTACTAGGGCTTAAAGTCAACTCACAACCAACAATAAAAGTTTTTATAATAAATGTAATTGTATGAGAGTGGCGGCCACCGTGGTGTGATGGTAGCGTGCTCCGCCTATCACACCGTATGCCCTGGGTTCGCACCCCGGGCAAAGAAACATCAAAATTTTAGAAATAAGGTTTTTCAATTAGAAGAAAATTTTTCTAAGCGGGGTCGCCCCTCGGTAGTGTTTGGAAAGCGCTCCGGGTGTATTTCTGACATGAAAATCTCTCAGTGAAAACTCATCTGCCTTGCAGATGCCGTTCGGAGTCCGCATAAAACATGTAGGTCCCGTCGGCCAATTTGTAGGGAAAATGAAGAGGAGCACGACGCAAATTGGAAGAGAAGCTCGGCCTTAGATCTCTGCGGAGGTTATCGCGCCTTACATTTATTTTTTTTTTTATGAGAGTTATATTTTGGTTAAAAGATAAAACTTTTAATCAACATTAAGTGGCTTTGCAGAAAAGTTACGTTCTATCTGATGCTTTATTTTGTCGGATAGCTGACGTGACTTCTTACGAAACGGCCAAAATCGCCTAGGTCGTTAAGCGCCAATGTACAGTTAGTTGATTGCTGTGCTGCCCTGTCGAAGAGACTGGACCTAATTAGCGGAATCAATTGAATGCTCTAGCCTGTGTGTTTACTCAAGCCATTTGGTTAGATCAATAAACTTTCTCATGTCATATATGAAGCATTTGGACCCTGCCCCTAAAGGTTGGGCAGCACAAAACTGCCTAGAGTTTGGAACTTCATGTTCGCCAGAGCTTAGCACTCACTGAGGAAATGGGTGACTGTCTCCTTACAACCGTCCACACTACAGCCCCTGCACTTTTCATTAAAGCAGATTTCCATTCACTTTGCGTGTGTGCATAATGGCCGGTGTCCCATAATGCTGGATGTGATTCTGAATATCTCTTACCGAGATATAATCAGTAGAAACTCTCTTTTTCTCTGGTTATAGTCAGGCCATGTTTGCTTAATGATTTTGCAAATATACGTAGCGTACTAGTTGTACATTGCAGTTTCCTTGAGATTGAGAAGAATGCCACTTTTTATTGATGAAGAGGTGTTTAACTATGCACCGACCTTTAACAGTACATCAGTGTTTTCATTGCCAATGTCCGTCAATATTCTTATGACCGGATATCTGAGCGTGATGGGAGGAAGATTTGCCGCTTCGCGTAACGCTTTCGTACAGTTTTCGACGGCCTTAGAGAACTAACATGATGAATTGGATGCCTTGGGCGCTGCTAGGCTTGCCATTTACATTCGCATTTCGCAGTCGGTTACCGAATATTCAAAAAAACAGGCTCTCTATATGCACAAGCAGATATACTGCTTGGAAGATACTAGCTGAGTTTAAAAGACGGATGGATCGGTCTGTTCGGAGAAAACCCTCGCACCAAAACCGCAGCCATTTTGGACCCATCAATGTAGAGTGAGGTTACCCCCTCAGAGAAAAAACCAGGTTTTCAATACATATTTCTGTTAGTAGGAAATTATTATAAAATTTTGTCTTACTCTTATTTTGGAGCACTCTTATTAGTAAACTACCCTACACATTTTTAAATATGCTTTCTGCAATTTGTCAAAAAACTAATAAAAAATGACCCCATAAAACTTGAAATTTGTCACATATCTATAATCTAAACTTTAATGACCATAGATTCTTTGAACTTTAGTTTAAAGCAAAAACTGTGAAATTAAATAATTTAACAAAGGGAAAAGAAGAAGCATGAAACTAGGCAAAACAATAATAATAAATGAATACCATGTCATTGTGGCAATGGAACAGCGAATGGAATCCCAAAATAGGTCAAATGCGTTGTTTGAACTTTCAATTAGAATCAAACGCGTAGATGCAGCAGCGAAAAATAAAATAGCAGTGGCAAACTTTAAAATAATTCATCAATTAAATCAAACTTTTATTTCGATAATTTAAGAAAAACAGTTTAAGAATTTTGTAACTGAAACTATTCAAACTCAAATACTTTTTTGAAAAAATTTGAAAAAATCTAACGAAAATTTCGCACTTTTTATTTAAAGTCTTTAGAATTCTTTAAATATGCAGTTTTGTTACTGAATTAATTTAAGTCTAATGATAGCATTAACAGAAAAACAAATTGAGGCAATTTCGATTTAAATTGAGTGGTGTTCGTACAACTCAATTTAGCTTATACAATAGTAAGTTGATAGCTGGTTGGCTCATCTCTACAGCAAGAACATACCTTTGTTCAGATTGTCAAAATGTGCGTGTTGGTATTAGGCGAATGGAATGGAATGAAAACATAAAACTTTGAAAATTTTGTGCGTTGTAAGAAAATGTGTTCCATGTTTTGGTTTCATTTTGAGTTTGCCATCTTCTTTTGACAATCCCTACTACAGTTAAATGAAAAAAATAAAATCAGCTGATGAGATGAGCCAACCATATAGTTGAGCCATGCGTAAATGATATTTAAATCTACTCAATAAACACACTTTACAAGGTTGCATTGCAGTTTGAAACAATTTATTACGCACTTTTTTTTAATTAGCAATTTATTATCACAATTTATTATATGATAAATTGCGTAATAAATTGCCCAAATTGTATAAATTGCCAATTTGGTGTGTGTTTGTACATAGTATAACCAAATACACGTTATAGGTCTATCGCATTTATTTTTGATATTTTTTTTTTTGAAGGGTATTTCAGATTTTTTTCATACAATACTATTTTTTATGTAAATGAAAATGTGAGACATTATTTGGAAAAAAAAAATTCGAAAATTAATGCGAGTTTTGAGAGCGTTAACTTGTACTATGGTAGACTAGAATTGATTCGGCTACAAAATGGCATACTTAAAAAAATTCTGAAAATTATGTAAACAATTTTCGATATTTTTGTAAAATTTTTTCGAATTTGAAAACTTTTTCCAAAACCCTTTTTAGAACGGTTTATGTTCGGCTCAAAAACTGCATGCTTCAAAAAATTCTGAAAACTATATCTAAGAAATTCGAAATTTTAGTACATTTTTTTGAATGTTTTTGAAAACATTTCTGAGAATATTTTGCATTCTCCTACAAAACTGTATATTTCAAAAAAGTCTGAAAACTATATATATAAGTTCGAATTTTCGTAAATTTTTTTTAGAAATTTCGTACTGTTTCGAAAACATTTTTGAGTAGGGTTTGCATAGTTTTCATAAGAAATGAATACTTCAAAAGAATGACTTAATTGCCCCCAGGGAGTTAGGGGATCAGAATATACTCGCGGTAGGTATGCCTGTCGTAAGAGGCGACTAAAATACCAGATTCAATGGACTGTGTAGCGCAACCCTTCAGGTTGCCAGCGCAATATATAGCTTCTCCAAACCCAATTGTGAATCTCACCTATCCGCGGGGAATCTTGTTTCACTAACAGACGAGGCTCTGGCGACCCCCAGCTCCTCATGGAACTTGGGGGGGGGGGGGGGGGGAGGTCTAATGTGGCCACATAAATCGTTCCCGAGATGGTCGGGCTAGCACCTTAATGCTGCTGTGGTACCGGGGCGTACCGGGCTGTATCCGGCAAAGGACCATTACATCCATAACACTCCCCAAAGCCTTCGGGGAGCAATCTTATCACAACAACAACAACAACTATGACTTAATTGCAAAATTCGATGAAAATTGACGATGCTATTTTATTATTTGCTGTTGTACATTACATATGTATACGGTTTTTTCGAAAGTGATATAATTACAAAATTGAATTAATAAATAAACTATGAATCTTTTCTTGAAAACTAAGCGGAGTTGAGGTACTGTGTGAGCAGAGAGTTTTTTTCGAAACTGAACTTAAGCACTTTTTACTTACTTTACGATTTTTACTAGCCTTTATCTTGATGTGTCTGTGTGCTTTCTATTCAATATTTTCTTTTGTCACATAATTTTTTATATTTTTCGTACTGACAGCAATGGCGCAGCGTTTATGTGCTTTACATAAACACTCAAACAATTGATGAATTGGGGTATACAAATAGCAGTGTTGTGTTTTGAATACTAAAACAATTCCGAAGATCAACTCTTGACCAGCGTAGCAAAAATAAATTCCAAAGCAATTTCAAATGCAATTAGAGTAATGAATAACAGGAATTGAATAAATAAAAATACAAATTAAAATCAAACAACAAATGAACAGCGCTCTACGCAAAGAGGAAATGTCCAAAACTGATGCAATGCAATGAAAAGCGTTCAACGAACGGGGAGAATGGAGCAAAGTTATTGCTTTTGTATGCTTGGGAAATAATAGAAAAGTGAATGAGCAAATAATTTCGATCATTAAGGAGACTTTATATTGAAAAGTAATAATATAAAAGGAAAAACCATATATGTAGTACTCCAATATTGCTAATAGAAAATACTCGCAATGTGTTTTGAATTCGAAATCAAAACAAGACAGCCGATAAAATTTTTGTGATTATAGCAGTTTAAGTGTGACAAGAAAAAATTAGGTACACTCGATTAATGAATACAAAAACAAAAACGTTTAAACAGCAATATATCGGCACTCTGATGTTTGGGAATATACCTAGGCTTTTGTAGCAATATAGGAGTACTACATATATGGGAAAAGAAATGCACAATTTTAATATTTTGTGTTTTTTTTTCAAATTTAAGTATTACTTGGTCTCAAAAACAAATCGAACGAATTCGGGTGGCTGAATTTTGCTATATGTAAAAATTGTGAGGCATATTTTTAGGCCCGTTCGACAGAATTTGTTACGTAGTGAAGGCTAAATATTCCGACTACAGAGCCAACGAAAACTTCCTGCCATCCTTGATATTAAAAAAGCCAAGCATGATTTTGTTGTCAAGGCATACCTCACCTTTACTGCTTTAGTCATTCTTCCAAAGAGCCTTAGCGACCTTCGGTCAACTCATATATAATTTATGTTAAAAAGTAGACTTCTTGGCGGCGTAGTTTCTTCTCACCATTACTACTTTCAGTTTACTCTTCAAGGCCAATATATCAAGAACCATCCAGCTGTCATACAGGATTTTGAGTATGATGTATATGTGCCCATTGTGGTAGCTGCAATCTATTAGTGCCACTGTCATGGACTGCTTCGCAACTTTGTTTATAAAAATTCTTATCGGTGAAGTCTCTGAGTCACAACGTTAGCTCCCTTTAGTATCACGGCGTAATCTGGAGTCTGATTGCATCTCTTTAGCTAACAAGCTTTTTCGTGTTTATTTTATATGCCACTATTCCCATTATTTCTGCAATGCAGCTTTGATGTACCCGGCTTTTCAGCACTCAAAAACTTCGCTCTGTTTTGCAGATTTTCAGGTGTGGCTCCTGTCATTCCGGCAAGTTTGCCTCCTTTTCTGGAACTATTTCATTTATCCTCCCCTTCTGCCTCTTAAAGTTAGCCTCGTCGGGTTCAGCCAATAACTGCCTCTTTCCTCGTATGGCTATTTCCTCCTCAATGTGGTTGAGAATCGCTCATTGCAAAGTTTTTATCCTTGCAAAACTCTCGCTTTCGCAGTTAGTTGGTTCCACCACTGCATTCTTAATCCATTCGAGTTTGTGAGAGTGATCTCCTTAACCCCTTAAATTTTGTGCTTTGTTCGGATTAACAAACCGCTCCATTGCTGAGCTCACTGACTGAGCTCACGCTGATAGCGATTTTCTTTGCCACGACATGCAACGCATTCGCCTTTTCGTTGTCAGTATTCCTTAGTGTA
This sequence comes from Eurosta solidaginis, assembly GCF_040869045.1. NCBI lineage: Eukaryota > Metazoa > Arthropoda > Insecta > Diptera > Tephritidae > Eurosta > Eurosta solidaginis. The sequence goes on from NC_090323.1 coordinate 25,013,243, forward strand.
GCAGTTTTTGAGTTCACCTTATTGTACGACCACTTCCCCGACAAGGCAGTCTAATATTGAATGTGGAGATAAAAAAAAACCGTCCACCATAGCAGCGTTTCTGGTTGTGGTAAGGCTATAATCTGTTCCAGAGGCAGAAATGTCAGCCATTGCATTCACAGAAACGTCAACAAAACGAAAACCGGAAACTTTCTCTTTGGAAAAGTTTGGATAGGCCAGGTGCATACCTTCAAATCATAGTTCCTGAAACATTTCCTATATTCGTTATTATGAGGAAAAACACACGGGTATACTATACATTAAGGGACGAGGGGAGGAGGTTGGGAGCGGTGGGAGGGGTGTGGTGACCTCCCCGGGTGCTCGCGATTTAGAGGTACTATGACATTTTTTTTAATTCAGGAGAGTCTTTAGTTGTTCGATGTGCCATTTTTAAGCCGAATTTCAAAAGCAACGAAAATCTGCATTTCGTTTTAATATTATAGTGAAGTGTGAAAAATAAAAATCTTTATATACAAAAAGAAAGGCTAAAATATGTGTTAGTTGGTCGCCGGTGTTTGAAGAGATGCGTCGGTCGATTTTGTTCAAACTTTCACACAAGTTGCGTAAACCTCACGTGGCTATTACATAGGTTTGGTTGCGATCGACGTAAAGGGTCTCGAGATATAGGCCGAAACGTGGACCCGAGTACCCCTAGAATGTGTTTATAGAATATGGATAAAATATGAAAGCTGTTGATGAGTGCTTTAGTAGAGGGTAATTTTTATATCCCTGGGTGACTAGGATCTCTAGATATAGGCCAAAACGTGGGCCAGTGAATGCCTAGACAGTGTTTATACAATTTGGATATCAAATGAAAGCTGTTGATGAGTGCTTTAGTACAGAGTAGTATATTATCCAGAGACGGACTGGGACTGGGATTAGGACTAGGACTGGGACTGAGACTCGGAGTGGGACTGGGACTGGGACTGGAATAAAATACACACCACCCTCTGGGACAGGCAATAAGGGATGCAGAAGAATGAGGGAAATTGAGAGAAGAGAAAAGAGAGGAGAAGGAGATAGAGAAAGAGATAGAATGAGACGAAGATGGAGATGGATGAAGCGAAAAAGACGGAGGGAGGAATGAATGAAAGGTTTAGGAAAAAGTGAAGAGGGGGGGGGGGGGGGGGGGAGGGCAGAGTCAGACGGAAAAAGCTTATTAAAATGTATGCAGATAGGCCAAATTTATGGCAGGACAATGTCTGCCGGGTCTTCTAGTTGTTAATAAAACTTAAAAATTACTAACTTATTCTCGTTGGGGACCTCCCTGAGAACCTATGTGCAAAATTTCAAAGGTCAAACACCTTTGGTTTACGAATAAAACCAATCGGTCCCTCAATGTATAGCCGACCCAAACACACATCCAAGCTTTTTTTGCAAGTTTTTATTGGAATCGTTTAACAAGCTCGGTCACAGTGTCATTTCATTGGCATATATTAAGGTTCTTTGCATTTCTATTTCTGTTATTAAAAAATATAAATTAAATTTTAAAAAGCAATAATTAAATAACAACAATTTTTGCATAAATTTGTTTTGCTTTAACCTTGCGACAGTTCTTTTTTTAATTGAAATTTTGGTTCCTTTTTTTGTTTTCTTTTCACCATTTTATTTCCACTCCTCATAATTTTTTTCGCTGTTCCCTCTTTATCAAACTTCGCTAGTGCGATTTTATATGCAAAGTTTGTTCGAACTGTTCTAGACTTTTTGTCAGCAGATTAACGCGGACTAATATTTCATAATAAGTTAACAAAATTTTGCTTGTGTGTGAGAAAATTGAGTTTTATTTTAAACTTAAATATTTGCGACAGTTTATTAAAAAAAATTCTTTGTATTTCATTTTGTTTAGTCAGCTTTTTCTGCTTCCCAGTAGGATTGAGCGCTTGAGGGCCTTGTTTTTCCCCTGTCTTCTGCAGTCGATCTGCGGACAACAGACCTTAAATAAAGGTAATTCTCAAAACATCTGTTCTAACATTTTTAGGTAGATTCTAGCTAATTTTTTTCTACTTAAAGTTCTTCTAATTTGAACATGCGTTGAAACCTTCCTTGGCTGGGAGACGGAGCGACCAGCGCCCTTTTTTTTTTTGTATTATTTAAGAAACAGCTGTTGTAAAGCGTTGTTATATTCGTCGAGAGGGGGAAAAGAGATAACGTTTTGTACTGTTGATTGGAAAACATACGTTCCCGCTTGCCAATTAGTAAGCGTGTTTCAATAATTGATCGCTTAAGCACACATTCATATACATATATACAGTTGCGAACACAAACATAGCAATGGCAATTTTTAGCAAACTTCGTCAGCTTAGGTTTTTTTTTACTTTCGTTAATTTCAAAAAACATTTCCATGAATTTTGTAACTGAAGCTATCCAAAGTGAGGTTAGGTTGAACTAGTCGGTCAATAAAAACCTACCATAGACTGAATGTGATCATAGTGTTACCAGTACTTGTTTGACGCCCAAACGTAAGAACCCCAATCAGAGGCCAGGACTTACGCTATAGAAAAACTCCGTCCTCTTGGCAAATACTAAAAGTTTTCTAGGACCTAGCTTAATTGCTGCTACGAGATCTGGAGACTCTCCTGCCCCTAATATTTGGAGTCTTGTCCGGCCGATCACAGGACATGAACACAGAACGTGCCAACTGTTCTTCCTGCAGCTCGCACTTCCTGTAACTCTTCTTGTGACTGACGAGGCCTTACCTACAAGCATGTAATGCCACAAGGCAGTGTCCAGTCAGTACGCCCATCGTAAGCCTTAAGTCCTCCCTGATCAGAGATATGAGCTAATTTGTAAGTCATATATCGTAGGCTTTGTACATGATCTTAGACATTTTGCAGCCCCGCACTCTTGTCCACGCCTTTACTGATTGATGGATCAAATGCAACTCTTGTTTCCCTTTGACTTCTCCCAAATGGTCAAACATTAATGCGAATTTGGAAAAAAATATAACCTAAACTTTGTTGGTTTAAAATTGATTGGGCTATAAAACTGCATATTAAAAAAAATCTGCTATTCTAAATAAAAGGCTCGCAACTTTCGTAAGATTTCTCGAAAATCTGGAGTCGCTCGAAACAATTTTTGAAAACGTATATGTTTGCATAATTTATGTAACAAACTTCGACTAAGTTTAATCGTAAATTAACGAAAATAAAACAAGTAAGGAAGGCTAAGTTCGGGTGTAACCGAACATTACATACTCAGCTTAGCGCTTTAGAGACAAAATAAGGGAAAATCACCATGTTGGAAAATGAACATAGGGTAACCCTGGAATGCGTTTGTATGACAAAGGTTTCAAATGGAAGGTGTTAATGAGTATTTTAAAAGGGAGTGGGCCTTACTTCTATAGGTGGGCGGCTTTTTCGAGATATCGCCATAAAGGTGAACCAGGGGGACTCTAGAATTTGTTTGTACGATATGGGTATCAAAATAAAGGTATTAATGAGGGTTTTTGAAGCGAGTGGCCCTTAGTTGTATATGTGAAGGCGCTTTCGAGATATCGACCAAAATGTGGACCAGGGTGACCCAGATCATCATATGTTGGGTACCGCTAATTTATTTATATATGTAATACCACGAACAGTGTTCCTGGCATGATTCCAAGGGCTTTTGATTTCGCCCTGCAGAACTTTTTCACTTTATTCTAATTAATATGGTACAAAGTTTACAAAGTTTTTTCTAAAGTTATATCTTGCGTCAAAAAACCAATGCAATCACCACGTTTCATCCCTTTTTTCGTATTTGGTATAGAATTATGGAATTTTTTTCATTTTTCGAAATTTTCGATATCGAAAAATAGGGCGTGGTCAAAGTCGGATTTCGCCCATTTTTGATACCAAGATAAAGTGGGTTCAGATAAGTAGGTGAACTAAGTTTAGTAAAGATATATCTATTTTTGCTCAAGTTATCGTGTTAGCGGCCGAGCGGAAGGACAGACGGTCGACTGTGTATAAAAACTGGGCGTAACTTCACAGAAAACAGTTATCGTCATAGAAGCTATGCCCTTACCAAATTTCACAAGGATTGGAAAATTTTTTTTCGACTTATGGCATTAAAAGTATTCTAAACAAATTAAATGAAAAAGGGCGGAGCCACGCCCATTTTGAAATTTTCTTCTATTTTTGTATTTTGTTGCACCCTACCATTACTGGAGTTGAATGTTGACATAATTTACTTATATACAGTAAAGATATTCAATTTTTTGTTAAAATTTGACTTAAACATTTTTTTTTAAGTGGGCGTGCCCATCATCCGATTTTGCTAATTTTTATTTAGCATATATATAGTAATAGGAGTAACGTTCCTGCCAAATTTCATCATGATGTCTTCAACGACTGCCAAATTATAGCTTGCCAAACTTTTAAATTACCTTCTTTTAAAAGTGGGCGGTGCCACGCCCGTTGTCCGAAATTTTACTAGTTTTCTATTTTACGTTATAAGTCAACCCACCTACCAAGTTTCATCGCTTTACCCGTCTTTGGTAATGAATTATCGCACTTCTTCCGTTTTTCGAAATTTTCGATATCGAAAAAGTGGGCGTGGTTATGGTCCGATTTCGTTCATTTTAAAGAGCGATCTGAGATGAGTGCCCAGGAACTTACGTACCCAATTTCATTAAGATAACTCAAAATTTACTCAAGTTATCGTGTTTACGGACAGACGGACGGACGGACGGACTGACGGACATGGCTAAATGAATTTCTTTTTTCGCCCAGATCATTTTGATATATAAAAGTCTATATCTATCTTAATTAGTTTATGCCGTTACGGATTACCGTTATGCGAACAAAATTATTATACTCTGTGAGCTCTGCTCAGCTGAGTATAAAAAGAAGAGTTTAACAGACGAAAAATTATGAAAATTACCACTGCTATATTCGTGTTCGCAACTGTATATAGCATAACTGTGTATGACATATATATATATATGTAGAAATACGTTCAAAACGAAAAATAAATACAAAAACGACCTTATCAGGCAGCGTTATTTGAAGCAAAAAAACTTAAATAACAATTAAAAAAATAAGAATAAAACTCACTACAAGCTTGGCACATAAACCTTGTCGGTAATTTTGCAATTTTATTGTTGTTGTAGCTGTTTTTGTGTTTTTTGTAGTAATTGAAATTTACGCGAATTTAATTAAGTCGCTTAACCATATTGTTTGGTATTTTTACACAACATTTTTCTATTTCAAACAAGAATCGCTTTTTAATGGACTTTGCTATAACGGTTTGTGGTTTTTTTTTTTTTTTGTTTAAGTATCGATAGTTTTACTATACTAAATATTTGGTACCCATATTGAAGATGCTTCACTATTTTTTACAAAAATGTTCCAAAAATTTTTAAAGGGGTTTCTAATCCACAGGGACGCACTCGTCCTGAAAATTTTGTATCGAATTTTCTTCTTTTCTTTTATTTTTTCTCTCTCTTTTTCAATTATGGTCTCAATTCCTTTTTTCTTCTCTGTTTTAATTCTAATTTAGGTCCAAGTTTCAATTCCGTTCTTCCTATTAGAGTTTTACATATGGTACGTACGGTACAGATGCCATTTACTTTTCTGGTTTTTGTATCATTCTTCGTTTTGATTTGATTTTTGGTTTCGGTTTTTTGTCCGATTTCTCTTTTTGTTAAAGCGTAAGCGCTGGTTCTGGTCTTTGTTCCAGTTTCAGTTCAGATTTTTCTCTTTTTTCTGTCCGACTTTTGGTCGCATTTGCAGTTTCGGTTCATAGTTCGGCTTTCCTCTATACGCTCTTTAAGGTGCTGATTTCAGTGTGGTCTATGTTCTAATGTTACTCCCAGTTTCGGCATGGTTTCATGCTTCTGTTTCATTTCTGCCATTGCTTCAGCTTTCATTTAAGTTTCAATTCCGATTTCAGTTCATGTTTCTGTTATAACTTTAGTTTCGCTTCCTGTTATGATTTCGATAACGACGCAATTAAACAACCAGTATTCTTCCGCCTTTTCAGTTTTGCTCCAGCCTCCAATGCAGTTTCAATTTTGATTGCTGTTGTTGCCGTCACATTACAAATTAGGCTTCGGTATTTGTTTCAAGGTTTCTTTCAGTGTCTGCTTGAGTTTTAACTCCAATACCTGCTCTAAAATCAATTCTGGTGTGTGTTGTGGTTTGATTCCGATTTTTGTCGTGGATCCGATTTTTGTTTCGGTTCCATTTTTTTTTTGCATTTTCAGATTCTGTTCTGTTTTCTTTCCAGTTCCGGTTTCCTTTTCAGTTCCAAATTCCGTTTTGATCCAGCTTTCTGTTTTAGTTTCGATTTCAGTACTCGGTTCTGTTTCAGCTCCGATTTCTGTTTCAGTTTCGGTTTTTTCTTAAGTTCCAACATCTGTTTTAGCTCTGTTTCTGTTTTAGTTCCGGTTATTGTTTTTATTTCGATTCTGATTTCTACTCCAGTTCAAGTTTCTGCTTCTATTCCGATTTCTATTATAGTTCACTCTTGTGTTGCGATGCCGATCTAAGTTTCAGTTTCAGTTCCGGTTTCTGCTTTCGTTTTGATTTCTGTTTAATTTTGGTTTATATTTCAATTCATGGTCCTATTTCAGCTCCAATTTCTCTTATAGTTGCGATTTTTGTTCTAGTTGTGGGATCTGTTTCAATTCCTTTACCTGTTTTAGTTTCAATTTCTGTGAAAGTTACGGTTTCTGTTCTAGTTTTGATTTCTATTTCTATTTCGTTGCCGGTTCCTGTTTAAGTTTTCGTTTATGTTTCAGTTCTGGTTCCCGTTCTATGAAAGTTCCGAGTTCTATTGCAGTTTTGATTCCTGTTCTGTTTAGTTGTTGGTTACCATGAGAGGCAGTCACAACTTTTCTACTTATTCCAGCTTTAATTGCGAAGTCGGTTGGAGCTTTGGTTTCTGTCTTTTAGTTTCCGTTACGTTACGTTTAATGTAAGTACGGTAATTTGTGTTCTAGTTATGGGGTTTTTAAATTCCTGTTTCGTTCCAGTTACGCCTTTGTTCCAGTTACGCTTTTGTTACACTTTCGTTTTTGTTCCGGAGACGATTCCGGTTTCTTTTTTTCAATTCTGAAAATTTTGATTTAATTTATTTCATAGATTATAACCTTAGACCCTTTATGTGTTTTGTGGGCAAACTATCCACTTGACCAAGTTGGCTACACCTTTCTTAGTGGCCAGTTAAGTAAGAAAATACTTCGTAAAAGCTCGTTTGGGTCAAAAAAAGGCAATCTCCCGACAATGAAGCTAGTAACGAAAGGTGCTGTAACTGGAAAGTATTGGATTTAAGTACGGAATCAGTTACGTTCTTTTTACTACAACAAGAACAAAAGATGCTATTCTATGTCACCTTACAGCTACTCACATTCACATTGACCACTGTGACACGCTGCACGAATATTGGTGCACACGAGAAAAAAATGACTCGTGGTATGCGTTACACAACTGCCCTCTAATTCAGATTAGCCTTTGTTGTTCCGTAATTATTCTGGAACGAGTATTTCGTGTCCCTTAAATAAAGTAACAGTGATTATATGTAGAGTATGACATCTTTTAATATGTAAATATGAAACTTGAAATTAACATAATTATTTTATGATTACAAATGACTTAGATGGACAGTGGTACAAGCATATGACTAACAAAACATTTCTATGATAATAAAAAGTATAAATGGTGTAATGGTGGGGGCCACATTAATGTTTTTATGTTTTTCGAAGCATAAAATACTTAAAAGGGCTTGCCGGCCAAACACTTTTGTGAGTATTCTGTGCGCGTCGTCGCATAACATATACATGTAATAGGCCATAAATAACGTACATATGTATGTAAGTATGTAAGAATGAGTTGTAAATTTATATTCATGGTGTTTAATACCACCAATGAAGCCATTTGTGAGGGCGTCAACATTTATTACTTTATGTCAAGCAAGTTTTGCTCTAAATTGATGTCTGAATTAAAAGATCATAAAATTTGAGATGAAGCGTGTCGGTTGAGATTTTGAAGTTTTTATTTGTTTTAGAGTACAAAAAATTTAATACATACTTAAAATCGAAATATCTATGCTTATAGAATGGTTTTTTAAATAGCTTTGGGAATAGTTTTTTTTTTTATTTTTTTATTAACTGAACGTTTTTATTAGTGCACTCTAAGTTGTCGTCGATGCAGTGGAATTTTCAAATTGTTGTCAAAAGCTTTTTAATAAAGTATGCTTTCCCATTATTTTGCATATTGATGGTAGTGAACCTTGATCTTTTAAAAGGTTTTTAGTTGGAAGAGGCATTCTTAATATGAACTATATACATCACTTCTTTACTATTTTCAGAAATTCTTGCATTTTTATCGGATGAATTTTTGATATTTGAATTTTTTATGTAAATTTCGCTTTTATCAGAAAACTCTCCAGGAAAAATGTTCATTTATGCAAAGCATCCCAGGAATGGATAATTGCATCCTTTCTCTCGTACCAAGTTAGGTTTATTTGAACTGCCTTTAAATAAAGACCTCATGTAAACTGAGTGTGGCCATAGTTTTACCAGAATTTATTCAACGACCAAACGGAAGAACTCCAATCAGGTCCCAGGATTTATGTTATAGAATAATTATGTCCTCTTGACAAATGCTAGAAATTTTCTGCTTAATTGCTGCCACGAGATCTGGCTATTCTGCTGCCCCTAATAGCTGAAATCTTGACCTGGCATGCGCATCATTGCTGCCTGCATTTGGCACTTTCTACGTCTGCTGATACTGACGAAGCCTAACTTATAAGCATGTGATTCTGACAGTATTTGTCCACTCTCTTTAGAGACCTAAGCATTTTTGTGATGTAAACTCGACATAATATTCAGTATTAAAGTAGTGGAAAACTACCGATTAACCTAACCCAACTCAATCTAACCACACTTACCGGAACGAACACTAAAATTTCGTCTACTAACTTCCTTTTTTTAGTTTACGAAAAACTACTATCAATTTTGTAACTGAAACTATGCCATCCAATCTCAGAAAACCGTTTTATTTGTAGTCCTTTGAATTTTTTCAAAAAAAAAAAAAACAAATGATCAAGCCAATCTCAAAAACGTTTTAGAGCAAGTTCGGAAATTCAAGAAACTTTTTACTAATATTTCGAACTTTGTTTTTATAGTCCTGTAAATTTTTATTCAAGCAAATCTCAAGAACGACTTCGAAAAAAATTCCAAAATTCAAGAAGATTTTACGAATATTTCAATTTATTATTTATAGTCTTTTGAAATTTTTTTAAAACGTTTTAGGTCAATCTCAAAAGAATTCGAAAATTCAAGTAACTTGCACGAATATTTCAAAATTTTTGTTTATAGTTTTTTGAAGCTTTATCAAATTTTTTAACACAATGTATAAAGGTTTTCGAAAAATAGAGATGAACTTATGAATATTTCAAACATTTTATATAGGTATTTGAATTAATTAAACGTATTTCAAACCAATCTTAAAAACGTTTTGTAGAAAGTTCGAAAATTCAAGAAATATTCAGGAATAAAGACTTCTGCAAGTTTTTCAAGCCAGTTTTAAAGAGCTTTCTAGATTTTTATTCTGTATGCAATCTTGAAAACCTTTACAAGGAAATTCGAAAATTTAATAATTTGAATTTTTTCAAACCAATCCCACAAATATTTTACAAAAAATTCGGAAACTCAATAATTTTTCACAAAATTTTCGAACTTTTTGTCTATAGTTTTTTTGATGTTTTTTTCTAATATTTTCAAGCTAATCTTAAAACCGTTTTCGAAAAAATTCGAAAATATTGCAAAAATTTCCAACTTTTTATTTAGAGCTTTCTGAATTTTTTTCAGTATGCAATTCGAATTGAATCGAAAGAGTTAAGAATTTATCTTAAAAAAACCGTTTTAAATAAAATTCGAAAGATCGAGAAACTTTTTCGCATATTTCAAGAAATATTTACGTATATTTCGAAATTTTTATTTATAGTGGCTTAAATTTTTTCAACCCAAACTCGAAAACGTTTTCTAAAAAAAAACGAAAATTCACTAAGTTTTTACGAATATTTTGAACATTTAATTTAAAGTACTGTAAAATAATTCAAGGTTCGATTCGAGCTCAAGGCCAGAACAATAATTTTTTTCTAATGATAATTATTCTTATTTTTTTTTTTTATTTTTCTAAATTTGAAAAATTGTATTTTGTTTTTGGAATAGTAAGTAGAAAATTTTTGAGACAACCTGCCATAGCTGCGCAGATAGATCCATTTCGAAGGGTGCTAAGCCTTCATCATCAGTACGCTTTAGGCATGCTGCGCTAACCATTTAGCTATACATCGGTGGTTTGTTTGACTGGCAAATTTGCTACTTCTATTCCTTTTTACCAACTCTATTTATTCAGTGTTGCGCCATCTGGTGCATATCACTGATAATGCTGGATTTTTGTTTATTGTCAACTACTTTGTTTGACATTCCCAAGTGCTCATGGTTTATTAACAATTGTTTTTGTTTTTATTCTAATGATAATTATTGTTATTTTTTAATTTTTCTAAATTTGAAAAATTTTATTTTGTTTTTTGGAGTATTAAGAAGTTAAAAAAATTCGAAAACTCGACAAATATTTGCGAAAAATTCGAAACTGGTATTGATAATTTTCAGATTTTTTTGCAGTATGCAATTGTGTAGCCTGTTTCAACGAATATCAAACAACTTTTCGGAAAAGTTCAAAAATGCGAAGAAAAACCTTGACGAAATTTTGGAACATTTATTTAAAGTTTTCTGAATTTTTCTGTTCATGCAGTTTTGGAGTATATTAGAAGCAATCTCAAAAACCGTTTTCGGAAAAACTCGAACACTCGATAAAATTATGCGAAAGTATCGAACTTCTCATTCCGAGCTTCCTTGTTTTTTTTTCGACATGCAGTTTTTTATACAAATTCATTTTTAATGTAACAAAGTACAAGTTATGGGTATCTCAAAGTTCGCTTTGATTTTCGACAGTTTTTTTCCACATAAAAAATAAACTTATCCCCACTTCGTGTCGAAGAAACTATAAAGCGACCCGGGACAAACCTCAAATTTGAGCCAAATTCCCGAGATTTTTAAAAATTTCCCGGGATATTTAAAAAATAAGAAACACCTCATTGCTCATTTCGGCGAAATAATTTGTAGATAGAATGAAACTTTTTAAACTCATTTATTTATTACAAATATTTTTATGAAATAGGCTAACAATTAATATGTTTACTGTGTTTAATGCGAATTCAATATTCTATGGATTCATTTTTCAAACGTTATTTTAAAACACAACACTTCCCCATACAAAATGAATATTTAGGTCTGCGAAATGTCAAACATTGACAATCCTCGTGTTCCAATGGTACATGAACCACATACGGATAGAGATTCACATTGTTGTTGCATTTGCATGCTAAATCTCTATCCGTATCTGGTTCATGTGCCATTGCAACACGAGGAATATTCAGAACCACAGTAGGGATGAATTTTTCTTCTTTACAGAGTTGCGTGCAATATACTAATGACCTGAATACAATCGAAGCCGCAAATATGGGCATGTTTCGTAGCAGGATATAATTTATTAATTTTGATATTGTGAAAATGCCGGGGCATACCATTTCCCGGCGGGACACTTTAAAATTTTTGAAAAATACGGGATGTCCCGGCCAATACGGGACATTTCGCTTCGCTATCTATAACATGTACTAAAAGTGTTTGGGCTACTAAATTGCATACTCAAAAAATACCACAATTAAGAAATTCGAAATTTTAGTAAATTTTGCTCAAATTTTCGAAATTTTTTGAAAACGTTTCGGATACTAGTTTGCATAGTGTCAGTTACAAAATTTATCAAAATTTTTTCATAAATTATCGGAACTAAAAAAATTGTTATTCTATTACATGACTACATACTAAAAAAATTCAGAAACTTTTAAACAACAATTTCGAAATTTTCGTAAATTTTTTATTTTTTTTTTTGAATTCTCGAAATTTCCCGAAAACATTTTTGAGATTGATTTGCACAGTTCTAATTAAAAAATTCATGGAAATTTTTTTCTTAAATTGTCGCAAATAAAAAAGAAATTAATTGACGAAATTTGATAAAAATTTCTACTGCTTTTTTATAATTGCTCCTATACCTTAAATAATCTTTATTTACATCTCTGCATTACAATCATACCTTTTGTTTAATTGCAGACATTATTCATTTTTGCGCTGATGAATGTCATAAAAGCATGACTCATTGCCATTTAACATTTAACTGTTTATATTTACAAAGTTGACGAATGTGTCTCTAACATCTGATGTAATCTAAAAATAAAATGAAGTAAAGATATGCTAATTAAATATAAAAATAAATGATCATAAAAATTACCCAAACATTAAATTAATGATTGAAAATATGAGATAATGACATTTAATTGTTTGAGTTGTCATAATAAAGTTGTTGGAATGGCTCTGCCATTATACGATTAATTGAGTTAGCCGAATACTTAATCAACGGCACACTCGCTTACATGATTATTTAAAATATAATCCTGAAATACATAATTCTGACACCACGAAAATCCTGACCTATCATAACCCAGTTCCGGCCAAACCTTGACTATTCGACATAATCCTGACATGTGACGCTAAGTCCGGCAAATCATCAACGGCTCGGTATAATCTGCTGGGTCCATTCAAGATAGTAGAACCATGATGCTACAAATCCAGACAGCTGCAGCCAGTAGTACAAAAACAAAAATTAACTGCCCTCATAATGAGGTTATAAATTTTATAGTAGTAGATAGGGAACATTTTTTGTACTATTTTACTACTTTTTCACTACTTTACTAATGCAATGTGCCAAAAAAGCCAAGCTTGATATAGCACCACTTTGGAAGAGGGAAATAGAAAGAAAGGAAAATCAAAAAGAGGAAATGGAGAAGGGTAGTTGTAGAGGAAGTTGGAGTGAAGCCGGAAAAGTAAATGGAACAAGAGAAAAAGTGAGAGTGAGAGTAAAAGAAAGAATAAGGGTTATAATTTGAGAAAAAAAAAGAAAAAGATATTAACAGGTACGTAAGAATAACATAAGAGTATATATTAGAGAGAATCAGGCTTAGATACGAACAGGAAGAGTCAGAGAAAAATGGAATAATTTACGAAATAATGAAAGAGATAAGGAGATTGAATGAGCCCTTGGCGGTAAACAAGAAATGCAGAGGGGAGAAGAAATAAAAGATAAAGAAGAGTGTGAGACAGAGGAGAGACAGTTGGATAGGAAGGGAGTCAGAACAACATCTGTTGGGTTTGATCGTATGGCAGGCAGTATTTGATGGTTGTGCTAAAGTTTCCAAGGTTGGCCAGAACTATTTAAAATTAAAATAAAGATCTGATAAGCCACATACCTTTTTTTTGCCATCACACAGTGTTTCGTGTAGAACAAGCTAGCTGGACAAAAACAAAGTTCTTGTTCCAAGGTGTAATGAGAAATGAAAGAAAACAAACAAAATAACGGGATTTTTACTTTTTTATATTTTTTCTCATATATATTGAGTAATTGAAGTAAGAAGGCAGGAGTGGCCGTAAAATGCATTGATTAATTTGTAAAATTCTTGTTGAATATTAATCTTCATATTTCTTTTAAGTGAACACTTTTATATAGTTTTTTTGATGGATCCTAAGCTCGAAGGTAAGTAAAATTTTTTAGTAGTAATTCTTTCGCAATTAGAGTATTTTTAATATATTTAACATTCCGTTATTAAGAAGAAAAGGTATTTTTTCTCTATATTTTTAACTTTAGGGACAAAAAAGTTACATACATCCGCCGACATCCGGGCAAAATTTTACATACGTTATAGTCGCAAGTATTCTCTAACAGTTCAAAGAAAAAGCCATTGCGAATTCTTTGCACATCTATTTTTAATTTTTTTTTGTAGATTTAGTTATCTCTACATATAAAATAGGATGTATGTACGTACCAGCTTTAAAGCTGATATACAAACGGCAAAACTAACTCCAGTTACAGAGAATAAACACGTAGCCATAAAACACACAAAAATAAACGCGCAAGGTCAACAAGAGCACACCAAAAGCAAAAAGGCGAAGATCATTGACTTCAACCTGCCACAACCTACCGCACCAGTCACCAAGGCATAAAAACAGGTACATACAAAGCAATCCTAATGCAGGTATAACCACACAGGAATGCTACACAAAACAACCCCATTTGGTAGCATCTACGCCAATACCTGAATGTAATATAAATACTGCGCAACTGATAACAAATCAGAACGATCAACGACACTTAAGATGGCAGCACAACAATCATCAACTATTCACCCTGTCGGAAAATCAAAAACACAAAGCAGTTTAGTTATAACCGTACCAATAATAATAATAATTTAATAATAATTTGGGAAAAATTTAAACAACGTGACATCAGGACGGACAAGGCGACAGCTGTTTCGATTATACCTTGTAAATCTCTTCAAAGCCTTTTCTCCCGGGAGTGGGAGTCGAACTCGCACCCCTACGATAGTTGAAATGGTTGTAAACGCATTCAGCTACGTCATGCCTGTTGTGAAGTCTTTCCCAATTGCCTTCTTTTTGCATATTTTAATCTTTTACACATTGCATACTTCGTATGCAATTATGTGTTAAAGCTATGCTTGGTACGGCGGTTTTCAAAGAAACTTTGGTTTTTGTTGCTGTTTTCGTTCTATTTATAGAACTACAACGAATTAACCAATTTTGTCTGTTTGTATGATTTTTAATAATCGGGGATTGCCCATATTGCTTTTTTTTTTTTAAATGTATGAAAACATTTATTTGAAGCAATTTTTTAATTTTATAATTTATTTAATAATTTGGGAAAAATTTAAACAACAAGAACGGAGTATTTTGACATTTGGGTTCAACATTCGAAGGAAACCAGATATAAAGAATTATTGAGTTTTGTTCTACTTAAGTACGATTTAAGCGAAGCAGCCGAGTATTCGATAAAAAGTTTAAGCTTACAAATATCGGCATATTCGTCGAAGCTGGATCAAAAGTGGAACACTTCTGGAAGACATAAGGTGCGATTTTTAAATAAAAACTCGGAGTGGCTTTCGGGTCCAGACTTCACATTTAAATAACGGTGGATTCAAAGTTGCCATCAGACCAACCAACCACTTCTTCAGGTAACCCCGGCCCCGGATGACGAAAGAAGGACTTTGTTAGCTGCAGTGAAAAAACCAAACGGCGTCGAGTGGATGACCTCTTGCAATCTAGAAGTCCTGGTGAGTTACTTTATGCGGCAGAAGTATCAACACGTATGTCCGGAAACAGAAATGTTGCTAACATTATAAAAAAATCACAGGAAACCACTCAAATATCCGGCAAAAAGATGACATGTGAGCCAGATGCAAGATGCTTGAGCAATGTAGAAGCTTTAGCATACTACGTAGATAGCAAGTCGATCACTCATGGGTACAAAACGACTCGGAATTGGAACATCAAGCAGGCCATAAGGTTTATCCATCATTTTATAGTCTAAGAAAAGCTAAGGCAGAAATTAAAGTCCAGTCCGTATAAATTGTTGAGCGTTTAGTTTTAGCAAATCAAGAAGTTTTTGTTAGTTTATTACCTACAAACTTGACGTATACTTTAATCAGCAAGTGGGGTTGCGATGGAAGCTCTGGCCATAGCACAAATAAGCAAAAGTTTACATGCCGTTCTGACACTGATGAGTTTTTGTTTATATTTTCTTTCGTTCCTCGTCAATTACAGGATGAAAAAGGTAACATTGTTTGGCACAATCCTCGACCTTCTTCTACCATGTATTGTCGTCCAATTAAATTTATTTTTTTTAAAGAAACAAAGGATTTTATTGTTTTTGAAGCGAAGAAAGTTTTAGAGGAGATAAATGCGTTGTTGCCAACAAAGTACATGCTCGAAGAATACGAAGTTTCCGTAAATCACAATATGCTTCTAACAATGATTGACGGAAAAGTTTGCAATGCTTTGACTGAAATGTGTTATATTTGCGGTGCCACTCCAAAAGATATGAATAATGAGTTACGGGACTTTACGCCTAACCGAGATAATCTTGGTTTTGGTTTGTCTACTCTCCATGCTCCATGCAAGATGCTTTGAATGCTTGCTTCACATAAGTTATCGCCTCGAAGTAAAAAAAATGGCAGCTTAGGAATGAGGCAGATAAAGAGAGTGTAAAGCTACTTTCCAACGAAATCCAGAATAAATTTAAAAGTGTACTTGGATTAATAGTAGATAAACCAAAACCAGCTTTCGGCAATACCAATGACGGCAACACTGCTCGTAGGTTTTTCGAAAATTCTGAGGCTAGTGTTGAGATTACGGGATTGGATGTAACGCTCATCAAAAGATTCGACACTCTCCTTCGCGCATTAGCATCTGGGTACAATATAAATATCCAAAGAAAATTTGCGGTCGAGACTAAAACACTATACACAGATCTCTATCCATGGTTTAATATGCCTGTTACAGTTCATAAAATCTTAGTGCATAGTACTGATATTATAAAATCAGCAATTTTACCTATTGGTCAACTTTCTGAGGAAGCACAGGAAGCCCGTAACAAAGATTTGAGACGATTCAGGGATGATAACACACAAAAGCAGTCGCGTGAAGCCACGAATAGAGATATTATGAATATGTTGCTTATAACATCGGATCCTTTAGTTAACAGTTTTAGGGAGATACCTAAGAAAAAATTTAAAAGTCTGACTTCAGAAGTCTTAAATCTACTGTCCCCCGATAATGTTGAGGAGTCAATAAATGTCCCAGTTGTTTCAAGCTTTCACAGTAGTATTGCTGATGCTCATGACTATTCCACAAGTGACTCATCGAATGAAAGTGATGATAGCGAATAATAACATAATTATAAAAGATAACCTACCCTATAACTTTTTGTTGGATCAGGTTTTATTTAATTTAAATCTATTGTCTTTTCTAATTTGTATTATACTTTACTTTTAAGTTTTTGTAATAAGTTATTTTCACATAATTAATTTAATTATTTACATTGTTGTTATTATTATTTTAATTCACTTTTACATTCCTGACTGGTACTATAAAATAATTTTGTAAAAATTGTAGTGCCAGGATAAATACTCAAATAAATACAAAATATGTATATACATATGTACAGTCACTCACATAAATAAGTAGACACCACTTTTTGGACAATTGTTACAATCTTCGCTTTCGCAAATTTATTTTAACTAATTTCCCATAAGAAAATTTGTCACGATCTATAACAAAAACTAAATTATATTTAAAAAATTCGATGAATTTTCATAAAAAATTTTAATTTTTTTTTCGGAATTTTTTAGAGTCTTGAGATTTGTAGTCCATTCAATTTAAGTACAATAAAATAATATTCTTAAGTCCTTTAAATTTTTTTGGATCTATGTCACTTACTCACATTAGTTACTGTATATGAAATAAGCAAATGTATGCATATGAAGTAAAATTTTGGAAAAAAAAAAAAAATAAAAAAAAAACATATGCCTGAAAAAAATGACGTAGTTTTAATAAATGACTGCATATGAAACGGAAAATCTCATAAAATAATTTTGTCCAGCTAGCTTGTTCTACACGAATCACTGTGCATCAGGTAAATACAAAATCTCTAATTTTTTTAAGCATCGCTGCTGTAAGTCCTCTGCCTCTGTTTTTGTGGTTGTATTAACTATATATAAAGACACTCCTCGAAGGTTTTGGGGAGTGTTAGCGATGCTTGTGGTCTTTTGCTGGATATAGATCCGGTACTTTCCGGTAAAAAAGCACCATTAAAGCACTAGCCCGACCATCTCGGGAACGATTAATTTGACCGCAATAAAACTTCTAGGCCATAACGCCCGCCACCCCTATCCCCTAGCTCCATGAGGAAATTGGGGTCGCCAGAGCCTCGGCTGCTAAATATGTGTGTGATTCAATCATATTTGCAACAGGATTGCCCTCACGTGGGTGAGGTTAGCAATTGGGTTGTGGAAGTTTTGAAGCTATAAAGCTTTGTATTGGGCTTAACAAGACCACTTACGTCTTTAAAAGCTAAGAATCCGTTCATAATGTTTGCAGTGCAGGATAATTTTCACTTCATAGGACTATCTCGTTGTAAGAAAGTTGACAATAAAGCTCGCTCTCCGAGGCCTGTCGCTAAGTTCTGAACATCCTCTTTACCTATTCTAAGCTAAGAATGCAGGCTATCCTGATGCTCAGAAAAGGTTGTTCACAACCCTTAATTGTGGAATTGTATCATGTATATGATGGTGTTCAAGGGTCAGAACCTGATGCAGCAAATTATTTATATTTTAGAATAGAATGTTAATGAAACTCAACGTGGAGTTGCCTTGCAAACGAATGCCTTTATCCGAAAAAACGGTAAAGACTTGAGATAGGCGCTGTATCTTATCAAGGTAAGACCTTTTGGTTGTACAGCCGATTACAAGCTAGCTTGTTACCAACGACTCAGCATTGTAGTGTTTGGTAGTGAATATGAAGCCTCCGTTGGGCCGCTGATCACCTAATTATCACGTTATGCACATAATAGCCGTGTTTTTATACACGTATATACGTATACGTTTGCGATAAAAACAACTCTTGTCCTCGCTTAGATAATGTTTAGGAGACCTATCTAGCGGCAGTGGTTAAATAACTAGCTACAGAACATGTTGTACCGAAAATCGGAGACACACATCTGTTGACCATAGTGTATAACCTGTAGCTGAATCGGTTGCGGTGAATAGTGGAAACACACCATTTGTTGAGGTAATACATAGAGGTAGTGTAAAGGTGAAACATAGTCACATATTACAGTTGCATCTGAGTATAACTTTCTGCGTAGCAATTTCAGAAGTGTAGATAAAGTTTAACGCTTAGCAGTCCATATAAAGTTTAAGCGTATATGTATATAGATGTAAAAAAAACACAGCTAATATGTCAACTGATCTTGAAACGTCACTACTTCCCAGAGTTAAGAGATCATTAGTGCATTGTAATTCGTAAATCTTTATAAAAACACATCAAAGTTCAATACGGGCAATCACCTGACAGCTCATGAATTAAAAACGCATTTCAATTAGGTATGTAATGACGGCAAATGTTTCAATTTTTGAACTGACAGGTAGATATAATTCAAGCACATATGCGATATTAAAAAAACAACAAAATAAACGAAATAAAAAGCCAATAAATATTAAGTATCAGCAACATTAAATCAGCAAAGTCAGAACAACCTCCAAAAATCGTTGAGAAAGTTAGTTGAAAAAAGCAACATGTAAAAAAATTTACAACAACAAAGTAGCGTATAATGAAAGAGTCGGTTTTACTCGCTAAATAAATACACGTTTCAATTTCTTATTATGCGGCAATTTCTTGACTTGTTTCATTTTTTTTTTTTTTTTGATTACCAACCATTTTATATTTTCATACAATTATATTACTCTTTTATTTTCACATACATAGTTAGTCAGTTTCTTTCTTTTTTTTTGTATTAACCAAACTTTTTGGCGCAATTTAAAAGTTAATTTACTTCTGTTAGCCGCAGGGGCTGAACGAACATGACCAACACCACCCAGTTGACGGGATTGTTTGGTTATGGAGTGGCCAATAAAAAAAAAAACCCAACAACGACAAAGAGAACACCAAAGCAGCGGATGCGATGTAAAGCGAAAATTTCTCGCAGCGCAGGAAGAAAGATACATAGATAGTTGGCGGGTAAGCTATCTCTGACAGCGGCAACAAAAATCGACAGACAGAAGATAAAATAATTCGCTTCATATAGAGAGGTCCTTTGGTAAATGTGGCATGAACGGCAACATGACAATGAAATAAAACCAAAAAAAGTTAAAATGGAAAAAAGTAACTTTAGCGTCCGCTGTAAAAGAAGGGGCGAGGGTAGAAAATGGCTAACAGCCCGCAGCTGGCATAAATTGACCACCATGAAAATGAATGCAACACTGGCGGGCAATCGAGTTACATGACGATCTACAAAAGGGTTAGCTGTGCAGTAGAGGCGAAACGAAATTGGGCGAAAGATTTGTGACATGAAAAAAAAAACAAAAAACTGCAATGCATTTACATTTATCAAAATAAAAATAAACGAAGGCAAAACAAAATGCGCTGACTATAAAAACATTGTTTGGATTACACGTCGAAGGCGGCGTAGACGCGGTCCCCAAAGTTGTGTGTGCAAAGTAAAAGCTTTACATTGAGAGTAAGCAATTGAAGCGCTTTACTGTAGCAATTTTTAAACAACCTGATGCACCATTGCAATAAAACCCGCAAATGTTGCCAACAAATTCGGGGACAGATAGAAGGTTTTAAAAACGGGGTAAACTCCTATAAAAATTAAACGGCAACCTGGTAACCGAGCTTATAGGGGAACACTCCTTTGTGCTACTAAATGGAGAGAGCGATGACATACACAGGGAAGAGGATGAAACCGAGCACGCAATCGATGATGTTGGAATAAATTCAACGCAATTGTCAACCTCACCTACGCGATTGGAATCCTGTTATCAATATGAATGTATCATACACATTGGGGTGAGTCGATTTCTATGGACAAAAGTTAGCTGATATCGAGCCATCGATTTTTCGATAGGATTTGGCTCAGGAAAAAAGTTCCACTACGCATACCCAAAAAAAATAATTTTCGAGCTTGATACCGGAACGTAACGGATCTATATTCCGCAAAGGACCAACAAGATCGATAACACTCCCCAAAACCTTCAGGGAGTGTCCTTATCGCTATTACAACAACAATAACATAGAATAAATATTCCCCGACTCGAAACAACAACGCCGAGGTCGCTTATGGATTGCCTGCGGAGGTATTCAAGTACGGTGCCGAGTAGTTGCTAAGGCAACTTCATTCCAAATATCGCGGAATCAGTCTTCATAGTATCGTATATAAGATACTGTCAAGCGTATTGTGCGAAAGATATAAGCTCACCATGAATCGGCGGATTGGAAGTTATCTGTGCTGCTACAGACCTGGTAAATCCACCATCGACCAGATGTTCATTATTCCTCAAATCCTGAAAAAAACAATTGGGAAATGAGTGAAATATATCAATTCTACGTCGATTTTGAAGCCGCCTTCGAACAGAAGAAGATAAAACCCTTTTCTGTGAACTCATTATGAGTAAGTCCACATCTGGGTATAAATCGTGGGTCTCAAAGCCGTCAATATCATCGTAGCTTAGTTTTTCTTTCGCTTTTTTGACCATCTCTTTAAATCATAAGTTTTAATGCCCTCTCCCTTTTTATTTCTCATTTTATTGTAGTTAACTTTGTTTTATGATGTCTGCCGACATGATTTAATACCCAGCAATTTGATGATTAAACGCCATGGAGACGATTGACTGCGCCGTACTGACGTACTACTTTAATCAGACTCTGGTTGAACTGATTTACTTCAATAGAGCCCAGTTGCACTGAAATCGACTCACTTACCTCTACAACTGCTTATATATCGATTTAAATAAGAGACTTAACAACATATATACCAACGAACTAACTAGCACTGCATCCAACATCCGCCAGTCCAACAAAAAATCAACAAGTCAAGAGCACAGCAACTCACGTACATAAATATTTCACTCACTAAATTTTCATTCAACCTTTACGCCATCGATATGCTTCAAGTTAGTCCCAATTGAATAGCCGCCAGTTGCGCTTCGGTACTGCATTGTTTTTGCTTATCGAAAGTAGAAGTTAGCAAAACTAAAAGAATGAAGCATCTGCTATTTTATCAATGCAGTAAGGTTACCAGCGAGCCATCGAAGCACCATGCGATATAGCTGCCTCTCCTGTCAAAGGGCTTCATCAATGTGCATGCAGAGCAACTAATGGCCAAATGCAATCAGTGCCCCGCCATTCAGCCAATGTTGCTTCCTTTTATTTTGTTTTGTGTACTGTTCTTCTTTGGCAGCACCCAATAGTGCTTGTTTTTGTTATTGTAGCGATTGTATGTCATGACCCTTTTTTACTCGAGTCTTGCATGTCAGTGCAGTTTGTAAATTTTTTCAACTTCTTTTTCGTATGTTTTGGTTTTTATTTTTATTATTCATCCATGTCACATTTGCTCTTTTTTTCGGTCGCTTTTTGTTTTGGAAACGAAAGCAAACCTGTTAAGATGACGACACCACACTTGCCACTTCTTTTTGGTAGGAATGATTCTCAAAGCGCAATGAGAAAATAATACAAATGATTTTGAGAAATCGCCCGTAACGACCTCCAGTAGTATATCAATTATGCTGCGTGGCGTACAGTGGGTTGAGTTTATTGAATGAAGTAAAAAAAACAAGTTTGATACTTAGAGCCGAAACAAGAAAAGTTCTGATTTCTAAGCTAATACCCCTTTATGAATAACCCATCGTGTTGATAGAACCTCGTTTAAGACTAGTACTTTTAGAAAAACTTCTTGCGAAAGGAAATGTATATAATGGTTTCATAAATGTATGCGTGCCTGGAAGCAATTTTAGATATACGGTATTTCTTTTAATTTTGTGCGAACATCGGAAATTTGTTTGACTTTGACTTGCTTTGCTTTCGAGACTCGCTGGACGGGGGTAAATTTTTTGTAGATATAAAGCTTTTTCTGGATATACATTCGCTGTAAGACTTCAAGGAAGGTTTTCTAAATGGAATATATGAGCAAGTTCTGGGCGCAGTTGCTTTAAGATAACATGGTCGTGTCCTGAGCGTTATAACGCACATTTTGTAGGAAGCTTCACAATTAGGTTATCAACTTCAGAGCGTTTCTTCGGAAATTATTGCAACAGAAACCATTGCCATGGCCTCGACATGCTCGAAAGTATCTTGAAAAAACCTGTTCTTGCCTGCATATTTATGACACTATTGATCGAGTTCTAGGACGCTTCTTTGAATTTTGTTATGTTTTGCTCGAAACATGGGTGATTCTATGCAAAAGCTAAACTAATATTTTCGAGACTCCAACGATAATGTCCAGTTTGTGTACGGCTTGTATTTAGCGTGTTTGAGTTCGCTTTTTGGAAATTTTAGGGGTTATTTTTAGCTATACATTCATGCTGATAGTTATAGAACATATTTATTTATAGAACATATCTTCTTATGGTTTTCAAGACTTAACAAGTATTGGAATTGGTATTGGTATTGGAATTGGTATTTGAACTGGTAGGTATTGGTATTGGTATTGGTATTGGTATTGATGTTGGTATTGGTGTTGATATTGCAGTTAATGTAGGTATTGGTATTGGCATTTTGATTGGTATTGGTGTTGGTATTGGTATTGGTATTGGTATTGATATTGGCGTTGGTATTAGTATTGATATTGCTATTGGTTTCGTATTGGTATTGGTATTGATATAGGTATTGGTATTGGTGTTGGTATTGGAAATGATATTGGTTTCAGTTTTGCTATTGGCTTTGTTGTTGGTAGTGGTATTGGTAATTGGTGTTGCCACTAGTACTGCTATTGCTATTGGTATTGGTGTTGGTATTGGTATTGATAACGGTATAAGTATTGGTATTGGTAATGGCATAAATATTAGTATTGGTAATGATATTGGTCTCAGGTTTGCTACTGACTTTGTTGTTGAAAGTGGTATTGGTAATGGTATAAGTATTGGTATTGGTAATGATATTGGTTTCAGTTTTGCTATTGGTTTTGTTTTTGGTATCGGTATGGGTATTGGTATTGGTTTTTGTATTGGCATTTGTTTCGGTTTTGGTATTGTTTAAGTAGTTAAGTAGTAGTTAAGATAAAGGAAACAGTAATAGATTTACTAATGGTATTGTAATGGCTTTTGAAATGACTTTTGCTATTGGCATTGATGCGCCTGTAATCTTTCGCTACAACTGCAAAATAATCTAAGTACGGCTTAGTCATCTATTTCAAGTAACTCGTGCATGTTTGTGGCCCACTAAACGTACTCGTCGAAATCCAACATTGAAAAGCAAGAAATCTGCTCGCATGCGCAATACAGCATAGACGGACTACAATCACCGCCCGCTGCCATTTGGCACATAAATCAAGTGTTGACAGTCAGACAGCCAGGGCACAGACAGAGACGTAGGAGTAAAACTAAAGAGACATAACAACGGCCACCTTCTTGCTGTGAGTTCTTAATATCTTTAATGGATACTTCGTCCTCACTACAATTACAGGTCGTAATGCATGCACATACGATTTTTTTCACGCTCAAAAGCAAAGATTTTGATTTATATCTTGCTTTTTTTTTATGTACATACATACGCATTTGCATTTAAAGTTGCAGCTCATAAAACAAAAAGTCTGAACTTGAAAACAAGAAAATTTATTTGACGTTTGACTCCCGCTAAAATGAATTGATTTTGTTCTATTTCAAGCGCAACGGCAGCGATGTACAAGTGAGCAAAAAACTATACAAGCGTTCGAGCAACAAGTGGGCTGAATGGTGGTTGCGCGGGAAGGAGTTTGTTAGAGAGTGCAACCGGCAATGCATTCTCAGACAGGCGGGTAGGTAAATAAGCTAACAGAGACAGTCAGGCAGGCGCGCAAACACTTTTTTAAGTGATGCTGTGTGTTTGTTTTTAATTTTGTTTGCCTCATAAAAACCATAAATAATTGCAGTTTTAAAACGCCTCTAAGCCTTGGCAATCACAAATTGCAAAAAAAAAAAGATTTTAAATGTTTTCAAGTTGATGTTGTAGTTTGGTTGCTATTTGTATTTCTTTTTTTTTAATTTTTTTTATTATTTTATTGTTACCTTTATATTAAGCCCCTTTCATGTTTGTCCCCTCATTTCCATATGAATTTTTGACCCACGGAAAAGTCTTTTTCGGTAACTTCCCGTTGAGCTAGACACTTGATACTTAGATCATGGTTCAGATCTGGGAGACATTACAACGCAAGTGAAAAAAAATCCGCTAGGTGGCGCACGGATCGAAATATACAGAAAATTAATTTTAAAATGAAAATTTTCGATCATCTTTTAACTAACTTCTCGGTGATCTAGAGACTTGAAACTTAACACATAGTTTGCGAGTCGATGGCAATACAATTCGCGGAAAACAAAATGCCGCCAGGTGGCAGATGAATTGAGATAAACGAAAATCCCTGAAAATCCCTGAAAAAACGCAGGGAATTTTGCAATCGATTTTTGAGTAACTTCACGGTGAGCTGGAGATATGAAACTTGAGCCGTAAGTCAGAACCCGATGACAATGCAATATTTTATCAAAAAAATTCCGCTAAGTGGCGCATGGATCGAGATATTATGAAAATTAATTTTAATTTGGAAATCTTTCAATCCATTTTTAACTAACTTCCCGGTTACCTAGAGACTTGTAACTTAGCACATAGTTCGAGACCCGATGACAATACGATTTATAGAAAACAAAGTTCTGCTAGGTGGCGTGCTAATTGAGATAACTACAATTCCCTGAAAAACGAGGGGAATCTTGCGATCGATTTTTGAGTAACTTGTCGGTGAGCGAGAGACTTCAAACTTGGGCGGTGGGTCAGAACCCGGCTAGCTGGCGCATGGATCGAGATATTAGGAAAATTAAAATTAGCACATAGTTTGAGACCTGGTGACAATACAATTTACAGGAAACAAAATTTCGCTACGTGGTGCGCTAAGTGAGATAACTACAAATCCTTGAAAAACGAGGGGAATCTTGCAATCGATTTTAGAGTAACTTCCCGGTGAGCTGGAGACATAAAACTTGAGCCATAAGTCGGAACCCGGTGACAATGCAATATTTTATGAAAAAAATTCCGCTAGGTGGCGCATGGATTGAGATATTAGAAAATTAATTTTAATTTGGGAATCTTTCAATTCAATTTTAGCTAACTTTCCGGTTACCTAGAGACTTGTAGCTTAGCACATAGTTCGAGGCCTGGTGACAATACAACTTATAGGAAACAAAATTCCGCTAGGTGGCGCGCAAGTCAAGATAACTGCAAATCCTATAAAAACGGGGAGAATCTTGCGATTGATTTTCGAGTAACTTCCCGATAAGATAGAGACATGAAGCTTGGGCCGTAAGTCAGAACCCGGTGACAATGGAATATTTTATCAAAAAAATTTTGAAGACTGGTTTTAAATTGGGAATCTTGCAATCGATTTTTAACTAACTTCCTGGATATCTAGAGACTTGAAACCTGCAATATAGTTTAAAACCCGGTGTCAGTGCAATGTTTGATCAAAAAATTTGAGGTACGTTTGAGCCATACCTTCATGGCTAGCCTCCTGAGTGTTGCAGGCGTTGTAGAATTCCACCTCGTTGAAGGCCCAACTCAATGAACGTCCTTGCATACTTTTAGTCGTACGCGACTTTCACCGCGTGTTTAAATTTTAAATACTCAATTAGTTAATCCCAAGTACTTGGTTTGCCTTAAATTGAAAGGTTGCGCTCCACCTTTATAGTTTTAAATTCCAAAATTCTTTTAGCAGAGCTATTGGTAAAGTTTTTTAGTCAAAATTCAACAAGACTATGTCTGTATTAAAGGAAAAATTGCCTTCTATTTTTTGTTTCATTTATATAAAGGTAGTCCTTAAAATTTTTTTATCATCTTTTTATTTGCTTAATTGTGTTCATTTATTTTTCATATTTTCAGTTTAAAATTTTGTTGCTTTATATGCAACATCTTTTTTATTTTTTTGCCTTACTTTTCTTCAATTGTACGACTTTTTATTGCACATGCGAGAATTTCATTTTTGGTCTAAATTCACCTCAGCGTGCTGTAGATATTTATTTACTTAAACAAATATACACAAACACACATATATATGTACGTATGTATAATATTATATTTGCGCGCTTCACATTTGTTGTTGTTGTTGCATTTTTGAGAAATTAGCGACTGATGTCATTTTTCGGCGAAAACTAAATAAAGCAACAGCAACTAAGCAAACAATGCACACAGATATTATTTTACAGTTTGTTTGTTTCCCTGCTTTTACATGTACATAGCATATTTGTGTGTGTGTGTGTAGTCGTTTACACTTTTGCGATTTTACTTCGAAAAGCAACAGATATTCCAATTTGTAATTCAATTTTGTAAGAAACAAAGCAAATAAAATAAAATTGCGCGAAAGGTAAACGGAAATGATTTCCTGTTCAAGATATTAAAAAAACATATGTAACATTTCGCTCAAATGTGTGCTGAGAGGCCTTTTTTAAATTATTCGATTTTTACATGCACAGGAATATGAAAATGCAAAGAACGATTGATGGGCCTCGTTTAAAAATTTTCGAAGCATGCTTTTATAATTTTGACATGCAGTAAATTTCGGTTATAGTAATGGTATTTTTATTGGTAATGGTACTCGTAGTGATGTTTGTAATGGTATTGGTTTTGGTATTGTTATTGGTATTAGTACCAGTATTGATATATGTACTTGTATTGTATTATTATTGATATTGGTATTGGTGTTGGTAATATTTATGGTATTGGTATTGGTAATAGTAATAGTAATGGTATTGGTAATAGTAATAGTAATGGTATTGGCATCGGTAATGGTATTGTTTTAAAATTGGTATAAGTCTTGGTTATGGTATTTTAATTGGTATTGGTAGTAGTATTGGCATTTTTATTGGTATGGGTATTGGTATTGGTAAAGGTATTGGAATTGGTAAAGGTATTGGTATTGGTATTGGAGTTGATATTTGGTAATAGTATTGGTATTGGTATTGTTATTGGTATAAGTATTAGTATTGATATAATAATGTACGTAATGGTATTGGTATTGAAATCGGTATTGGTATATGTTTTGATGATGGTATTTTTATTGGTGTTGGTAATAGGAATAGTAGTGGTATTGTATTAGTACTGATATTTGTATTGGTATTTTTTTTTTTTTTTTTTACGAGGAGGAAGCATTGAAAGCCTCATAGTCAGTGCGGGACTTTAACCGCACTGAACCTCCTACCGTCTGAGTACTATTTACCCCCCGGTACTACCGTCAAGTATTCCGTCGGGAGGTAGGTTGAGAATTTAGCTCTACGTCTGTCGGGGTCACGTTGCTGTACTTTGATAGTCCCGCGGTATAGTTAAAGCTGGGACTAGCCCGCCCTGCTTACTACCTCAATGTACTTGACACATACCACTTCTATGAATATTTCCAAGCATACCTTAAACACTGTGCATACAGTGCTTGTGGCATGTTTATGCGTTCGACTACTTGTATTGTAGGGTTTTTTATTTTTTCTTTTCTTTTAAATTTTATTTTATTTTTTTTTATTAAATTTTAATAGGTTTTTTTTCTTTTTTTGATTTAATTTTAATAGGTTTTTCTTTTTTTTCACACTACGTAAAGGCGGCTTTTCTCGTACTTCCACCGGTTGGAGAGGCCTTGTCTCCAATACGCGTATAAACCCTGATTACATGTGAGACGTTTACACTCCTACTCGTTGTTTCTACAGTTGTAGAGGCCTTGTCTCCAATCCGCAGGTTTGTCGTTGCATGTATGTTGACTGCTTTTGGTCACACGGTTGAAGAGGCCGTGTCTCCAATCCGTACTTTATTCCTTCACCTGGGGCAGTATTCGAACGGTTGAAGAGGCCTTGTCTCCAATCCGTCGCCTGGTTTACTATTACATAACTTTCATATATTCTGGTCTTTTCTTATTTTATCTCTCTGACGCCGCTAATTGTACGGAGGTCTTGCATCCAATACGTGCTCAGCTCGATCCCTTCCACCTTTGCAGTTTTGTTCTCCTCCACAAAACTCGACTGTTCAATGTTCGCTGCTGCCCCGAATTGTTTGTATTGGTATTATTACAGATATTTGTATTGATATTGGTATTGGTTTTAATATTGGTATTGGTATGGTTATTGTTATTGGTATTGCTATTCATATCGGTATTGGAATTGATATCGGCATCAGTAATAACATTGGTATAAGCCTTGGTGATAGTAATTTTCTTGGTGTTGGTAATAGTAATGATGTTGGTATTGGTTTAAATATTGGTATTATTGCTGATATTGCTATTGGTATTGCATACTAGAGCCAGCATAAGACATAGACAAAGCTTTCAAACATATGGTATATCAAGCCAAAGCCCTGGATATTTGTTGATTTTTCTAGAAAATTTAGTGGCCTGGTGGGGCTGGAAAATTTCACTCTATCTATCATTGGTAAATATCATGTCTATCATGTCTGATACATATTGTCATCACAAAAAAATGCCAGTTTATAATGTGGTTTTAGTTTCTCGGGTACTCCTATATATGTAGATTCCAAAAACTAGATTTGTTTTGTTATGAATTTTTTTCCATTGTCCTAAAAAAATTTATAAAATTCTTTAAATAAGAGAGCTTTTGAAGTATATGTATATACTATATATATTATAAAATATTTGTTACACTTTGTGTGCCCATAGCTAAGAAAAATTCTCCTCTCCGCTCTACTAAAAACAAGAAAAACATATGTTTGAACAAAAAAAAAATAATAATTTTTTACAGAAAATAAATTAAACCACTTTTTATATCATAAAGCAAAATAAACTTGACGTCATACACGTGTAAAAGTCACTCAGCGTGAATGAACATCAACGCGCAAAGCCAATGTGCACTACATTTTTAAAACATTTCGAACATGTGAAAATTTCTAATGCGTTAGACGATAATTGTTTTGCTGCCAAATTTTGTACTACATTCAATGCCTGCCCTAACTGTCTCTATACTTGTTGTTGTAATATTATTCTGCTGTGTTAGCTTACATATATAATTTATAACAGATCTTTGTAAAATATTTATTTTAAATTATTTATGCATTTTTTTCTTTCAAAATTTTTGTTATGCGTTTTGGAATTTCTTTTCTGTATTTTTGGCCTAACTAAAATGGCAACACATTTCAGTGTTGAGAGCGTAATATTTTTAAAATTTATATACATAGTTGTTTTTGTAAAATGCTTTTAAATTATGTTTAGTTGTGAATTTAGGAAAACATGGATATATGACGAATATTAAAGTGTATGAATGTAGGTGCAAGAATTTATGAAATCATCCATGGTGAATGACAGCTCGTCGACGTGCGACTGATTTGAATGCCAATAATTTCGTTAATTTTGTTTCTTTGGGTGGGTGAGATCTAAAGTAAGTAGAGTGCGTCGTAACATTTAAGTGGTATATACTTACATAGGTACAAACATGTAAGCTTATTTCTTTGTTCTTTTATAAATAACTTAATTAGTTTTGGGATTATCCGAGTTCTTTGTTCAGAATCCATAAAATATGACAATGGATATGTGTGAATTTCCAAAAATCTCTGTGTAATCACATACAATTTAGATTACTACGCATCACAAAGTAGCGCACTAATTCCCCCTATAGTGAACTTTTGGCACCAGAATTATAAAAAAAATGCGTTAGTACCAAGTACTCGTTCTACGTGTAAACATACAAGTGTACGTCTAGGAAAATTTTTTTTTCGTTACTATCGATTTGAAATCAGTTTGTTATCGTCTTCTTATTGGTTTCTTATCGAATTTTTATCAAAGGTTTGTGTTTCATAACAAACCGATGATTTGACGTTAACAAATCGATAAAATGCCGATAACAAATTGGTAACACGAAAGGAAATGGGTACACTTTCAATAACATATCACCGCCTTCTTTTAATTTGATAAAATCTCATTTTATTTCATTTCAATCGCTTGATTTTATTTAAGTAATTTTTTTTTATTTTGTTTATTTATTTTTTATTTTACTTTATTTATCTTTTTATTTTATTTTGTTTTGTGTTTTTTTTTTATTTGATTTTATTTTACTTTATTTTAGTTATTTTTATTTTATTTTATTTTATTTCCTTCTATTTTATTTTATTCTATTTTATCCAACTTAATTTTATTTTATTGATTTTATTTTAACTAAAACAAAAGCAGAAAACATAAGGTTATTTTATGCATTTCATTTGTTTTATTTAATTAATTTATTTATTTTTATTTTATTTGTTATTGCTTTATTTTATGTTATCTTATTTTAGGTTTATTTATTTTGTTTTCTTCTATTCTATTTTATTTATTTTTATTTTACTTTATTTTATTTTGTTTTATTTTATTTTATTTTATTTTATTTTATTCTGCTTTATTTTTTTCTGCATTTACTGTATTTTATATTATTATTTATATTATGTATTTTATATTATTTTATTTATTTTAACTATTACAAAACCAAACAACATAAGTAAATTTTATTTCACCTTGTTGCGTTTTTTAGTTTAATTTACTTTAATTAATTTTTTTTTTATATTATTTTATTTTATTTAATTTTTTATTTTATTTTATTTTACTTTATTTAATTTTATATTATTTTAATTTGTTTTTTCATTTTTTATTTTATTTTATTTTATTTTAGTTATTTTTATTTTATTTTCTTTTATTCTATTTTATCCAATTTAATTTTATTTTATATTATTTTATTTTCTTTTCATTTATTTTAACACTAAATAAACCAAACAACATAAATATATTTTATTTTACCTAATTGCATTTTTTTGTTAAATTTTAACAAATTTTGTTTAATTTTTAAATTTTAGTTTATTCTATTTTTTTTTTATTTTAAACTATGTTATTTTATTTTATACTATATTGTATTATTTTATTTAATTTAATTTTATTTTATTTTTTCATTTTATTTTTATTTATTTTATTTTACTTTATTTAATTTTATATTGTTTTATATTATTTAATTTTTTTTTTAAATTTGTTTTTATTTTTTTATTGTATTTTATTTTATTTTTATTTTATTTTATTTTATTTTACTTTATTTTATTGATATTAGAGAAAAATTGTAATTTGTATCAGTGCAAAGTGAACGTTGGAGGTTCGAGTTCAATGCTCAGCTCCCGAAAAGTTAGCTGATGAAGAAGTGAAATTCAGAAACATGTCCTAGTTACCATCGCCCTTTGTAAACTTTATAATTTTTCTCTAACATCAATAACAAAAACCCTTGTATAAAGTAATATGAGCAAAGCTCGCTAATTAAATACATATGATCTTACTTTATTTTATATTACATTATTTTATTTTCTGGTTTTGCATTTTATTTTATTTTCAATTATTTTATTAATAAATTTTTTTTTTTTTTTTTTGATTTTGTTAAACTAAATTTTTTCTGACATTTTTTCCTCTTTGTTATTCCATATTAATCCAACCAAATAAATTACAAAGATGTTACAGTCAACATAACTCTAAAATGAAACAAATTTCGACTTAAACTTTCCCATGCTTGCCATTATATCACTTGCACTTTATTTACAACAAAGCAACTCTTTGTGCTAGTGCATGCATACAAATTGTGTATTTGTTTAGAGACTTTAAATTATATATAGTTGACGAGTTTGCCTTGAGTTGCTGTGTGATTTCGCTCATGTCAACCCTACCATGTTTAGGTTCCCGGGACAAACCTCAAATTTGACCCAAATTCACGGGATTTTTAAAAATTTCCCGGGACATTTAAAAAATAAAAAAAGGAACACCTATATGTATATCTGTATGCGTTGCTCATTTCGGCGAAATAATTTTTAGAGAGAATTAAACTTTTTGAACTCATTTATTTATAACAAATACTTTTATGAAACAGGCTAACACTTAATACGTTTACTGTGTTTAATGCAAATTCAATATTCTATTGGACTGATTTTGCAAACGTTATTTCAAAACACAACACTTGCCTTGCAAAATGAATATTTAGGTGTGCGAAATATCAAACATAGACAATATTCAGAACCACAGTAGGGATGAATTTTGTGACGTTCCAATGAAGCGTGATCCAGATACGGATATAAATTTAAAATGCAAACGCAACAACAATGTGAACCATATGGATCAATCGCAAGGTTTTTTCTTCTTTACAGAGTTGCATGCAATATGATAATGGCCTGAATACAATCGAAGCCGCAAATATGGCCATGTTTCGTAGCAGATTATAATTTATTAATTTTGATATTGTGAAAATGCCGGGACATAGCATTTCCCGCCCAATATGGGACATTTGGCTACGATAACCATGTTCCGTGTTCCCTAATTACACTACAGTATTACGACAACACTTACGTTTACACTCTCTCTTCTTCTCTCTTTAATACTTCATACTGAATACAATGAAATTTTTTTTTGTTTCTAGCGTCATTATTCAATTGCTTTCCTTATCTTGTCGTCTTACAATTTGCGTTGATGTATGTTTACGTTTTCTACAGTAATTTTAATACGAAAACTTTTTGTATTGTATGCATTGTTCGCGCTAATTTCATTTATATATGGGGTATTCCATCCCATTTCGACCAAGTTTGAACCCGACCCCTTTAGAATTGGCTGAAAGTTTTTCTTCTTTTTCTAGCTTACGAAAGACTTTTTTCAGAATTTTTTCAAATTTTTTCATCCAACTCAAAAAAGTTATGAATTAAAAAAAAAACACCGTTTTTGTTTTCAAAATGCTGTAACTTTTTCAAAAATTGACCGTTTGGGATCTTTTTTTTTTTTAATTTGTTTTTAAATGTACTTTTCGGAAAAAATACAAAAAAATTTTTAAAGTTTTTTTTTTTTAATTTTTCAGTTTTTCGAGATTTTTCGAATTTCGCCTTTTTTTCTCATAAAGAAATTCAATCAATTCTGCAATCATCGCCACTAATCCCGGAGTAAGCCGATTTTAAAAATAAAAAATTTTTTTTTTATCAATTTTATTATCTAACAAAAAAAATGTAAGAAAATGATTTTTAAGTATTCTTTTCTTTATATATTATGGTAATCTACCGTATACCGGCCTAATGCAGTTGCTGGACAGCGAAGGCGAGTCATTTTAATCGTAAAATTGATAAAAAAAAATTTTATTTTTGAAAAATTTCTTTTCAATTAAATAAAAAAAAAAAATCGGCCCGCTCCGGGATTAGTGGGGATGATTGCAGAATTGATTGAAGTTTTTTATGAGAAAAAAAAATGGCGAAATTCGAAAAATCTCGAAAAACTGAAAAATTAAAAAAAAAAAACTTTAAACATTTTTTTGTATTTTTTCCGAAAAGTACATTTAAAAACAATTTAAAAAAAAAGAAAGATCCCAAACGGTAAATTTTTGAAAAAGTTATAGCATTTTGAAAACAAAAACGGTGTTTTTTTTAAATTCATAACTTTTTTGAGTTGGATGAAAAAATTTGAAAAAATTCTGAAAAACGTGTTTCGTAAGCTAGAAAAAGAAGAAAAACTTTCAGAAAATTCTAAAGGGGTCGGGTTCAAAATTGGTCGAAATGGGATGGAATTCCCCTTTATATACCCTTGTTGGTTTGTTTGTTTGTTTGTGTGTGTATTTTTGTTTATTTTGTCAATTAGCTTGAAGCATATCTGATATATTGAGCTCCGATAAGAAAAGGTTGATGTTGTGTTAAATTCCATGAGTTGAATTGTCAATAAAACTGAAGAAAACTCCACAACAGCTACATTAAAATAATGGAATCGTGAGTTCTGTTTTTTGTTTTTTTATACTCAGTTGAGCAGAGCTCACAGAGTATATTAACTTTGATTGGATAACGGTTGGTTGTACAGGTATAAAGGAATTGAGATAGATATAGACTTCCATATATCAAAATCATCAGTATCGAAAAAAAATTTGATTGAGCCATGTCCGTCCGTCCGTCTGCCCGTTAACACGATAACTTTAGTAAATTTTGAGGTATCTTGATGAAATTTGGTATGTAGGTTCCTGGGCACTCATCTCAGATCGCTATTTAAAATGAACGAAATCGGACGATAACCACGTCCACTTTTTCGATATCGAAAATTTCGAAAAACCGAAAAAGTGCGATAATTCATTACCAAATACGGATAAAGCGACGAAGCTTGGTAGGTGGGTTGAATTTATGATGCAGAATAGAAAATTAGTAAAATTTTGGACAATGGGCGTGCACCGCCCACTTTTAAAAGAAGGTAATTTCAAAGTTTTGCAAGCTGTAATTTGGAAGTCGTTGAAGATATCATGAAGAAATTTGGCATGAACGTTACTCCTATTTCTGTATGTGTACTAAATAAAAATTAGCAAAATCGGTGTACGAACACGACCACTTTAAAAAAAAAAAATTTTTAAAAGTCAAATTTTAACAAAAAATTTAATATCTTTACAGTATATATGTAAATTATGTCAACATTCAACTCCAGTAATGATATGATTCAACAAAATAAAAATATAAAAGAAAATTTCAAAATGGGCGTGGCTCCGTCCTTTTTCATTTAATTTGTCTAGAATACTTTTAATGCCATAAGTCGAACACAAATTTACCAATCCTTCTGAAGTTTGGTAGGGGCATAGATTCTATGACAATAATTGTTTTCTGCGAAAACGGGCGAAATCGGTTTAAGCCACGCCCAGTTTTTATACACAGTCGACCGTCTGTCCTTAGGCTCGGCCATTACATAATAACTTGAGCAAAAATCGATATATCTTTACTAAACTTAGTTCACGTACTTATCTGAACTCGCTTTATCTTGGTATAAAAAATGGCCGAAATCCGACTATGACCACGCCCAATTTTTCGATATGGAAAATTACGAAAAATTAAAAAAATGCCATAATTCTCTACCAAATATGAAAAAGGGATGAAACATGGTAACTGGATTGGTTTATTGACGCAAAATATAAATTTAGAAAAAACTTTGTAAAACGGGTGTGACACCTACCATATTAAGTAGAAGAATATGAAAAAGTTCTGCAGGGCGAAATCAAAAGCCCTTGGAATCTTGGTAGGAATACTGTTCGCGGCATTACATATATAAATAAATTAGCGGTACCCGACAGATGATGTTCTGGGTCACTCTGGTCCACATTTCAATCGATATCTCGAAAACGCCTTCACATATAAACTTAAGGGCCATTCCCTTTTAAAACCTAACTAAAACCGAACTAAGACCCACTCCCTTTTAAAAGACTCATTAACACCTTTCATTTGATACCCATATCGTACAAAAACATTCTGGAGTACTCCTGGTCCACCTCTATGGCGATATCTCGAAAAGGCATACACCTATAGAACTAAGGCCCACTCCCTTTTAAAAGACTCATTAACACCTTTCATTTGATACCCATATCGTACAAACACATTCTAGAGTCACCCCTGGTCCACCTTTGTGGCGATATCCCTAAATGGCGTCCACCCATAGAACTATGGCCTACTCTCTCTTAAAATACTCTTTAATACCTTCCATTTGATACACATGTCATACAACCACATTCCAGGGTTACCCTAGGTTCACTTTCCTACATGGTGATTTTCCCTTTTTTGTCTCCATAGCTCTCAACTGAGTATGTAATGTTCGGTTACACCCGAACTTAGCCTTCCTTACATGTTTTTTAATGAGATTGCTATTACAATTACACTTAGTTGGGGTATCGACTTATTCCTGTGGATTTCCGGGTGAGTTTCTTTTTATTCCTAAATATGTTAATTAGTTATGTAAGTATATGGGCTTGTTTGTATGTGTGTAAGTTTGTATATAAACAAAAAAAATATGGAAGAAGTCAATATTGTTTTGTTTTAAAAATTTACTGTTTATTGTTTACTCTGGCTTATTTACTGATTTCTATTCACGAGTGTTCACATTGTACTATTTTTTGAAGTTTGAGAGCTCTCGAGGTTTTTCATGTCTTTCAACTTTCATTTCACCTTAGATGTGCCATGCGGGTCCAGAGCGCGAAAATATGTGAAATTTAAATACGTCTCTCAGTAAATTTGAATCAAGCAGAATTTCTACGTCAAAGTAGCTATTGAAAGTAGTTGTTAGTATATATGGCGCCAGGGGTATTGTCTGTGTCTGTGTTTACTGACAGACTTTCATAGGCTCACTTTCCATTAGTTGAGTATCAACGGATCAACGGATATCGGATCTGATACAAAAAAGATTGTTTTTTACTCGAGATCTCCTAATATCTTAAACTGGTGATGGGCTAACAGCACGTCTAGAAAATAACTCTCAATAAAGACTGCAAAATTCAATCAAAAGTAAAATAATATAATAGTACAACAACAGCGGTCTCACTTGGTCGGGGCTGGCTTAGCTTGGCTGTCTACCAGATATTTCGTCAAGTTTACATTCAATTCATTGTCAAATGGCTGTTACCAAATTCAATTAGCGACTTGCTGTCAACTTTGGCTTTTGTACCTATGTATGTTTGTATGAATCATGTAGTTCTGTACGGTTATTGTTTGTAAGTGCCAAAAGTATTGTTTTTACAATGATTAGGTGTGAATAGAAAAAATGTTGACAACAAATATGCCGAGTTAATGCTGCACAAGGCGGAGTAATTGTTCGGGTTTATTGGGTGGCAGAAATTGGGTTTTATACCCTGCTAAGCAGAGCTCACAGAGCATATTAACTTTGTTCGCATAACGGCAATCCGTAAGGGCATAAACTAATCGAGATAGATATAGACTTCTATATATCAAAATGATCTGGGCGAAAAAATAAATTTATTTAGCCATGTCCGTCCGTCCGTCCGTCCGTAAACACGATAACTTGAGTAAATTTTGAGGTATCTTGATGAAATTTGGTATGTAGGTTCCTGGGCACCCATCTCAGATACCTCTCTGAAGTTGGCAAGACAACTTTTACGTGGAAAAAAATTACCTATTGGCAAAATTGCCGTGAATTTGCCGTAATTTATCCGTGAAACAAAAAAATTTGCCGTGGCCATATTTTAGAAAATACAGGGTGGCACGCCAACTTCACGTGAAGTTAGCGTGCCACCCTCAGAAAACCACCCTAGAGTCGAGCTAGGAAAATAATTCTTGCACACGAATTTGCCGTAAATTTGCCGTAGATAAGTGGCATATTTTATAAATTCGAAAAAAAAAATTTCAAATTTTTTTATGGTGCACCGCCAACTTCACGTGAAGTTAGTGTGCCACCCTCAGAAAACCACCTTAGAGGCCAGCTAGGAAAATAATTCTTGCACACGAATTTGCCGTAAATTTGCCGTAGATAAGTGGCATATTTTATAAATTCGAAAAAAAAAATTTCAAATTTTTTTATGGTGCACCGCCAACTTCACGTGAAGTTAGTGTGCCACCCTCAGAAAACCACCTTAGAGGCCAGCTAGGAAAATAATTCTTGCACACGAATTTGCCGTAAATTTGCCGTAGATAAGTGGCATATTTTATAAATTCGAAAAAAATAATTTCAAATTTTTTTATGGTGCACCGCCAACTTCACGTGAAGTTGGCGTGCCACCCTGTATTTTCTAAAACATGGCCGCGGCAAATTTTTTTGTTTCACGCATAATTCACGGCAAATTTACGGCAAATTCACGTGCAAGAATTATTTTCCTAGCTCGACTCTAAGGTGGTTTTCTGAGGGTGGCACGCTAACTTCACGTGAAGTTG
This sequence comes from Eurosta solidaginis, assembly GCF_040869045.1. NCBI lineage: Eukaryota > Metazoa > Arthropoda > Insecta > Diptera > Tephritidae > Eurosta > Eurosta solidaginis. The sequence goes on from NC_090323.1 coordinate 25,051,590, forward strand.
GCGTGCCACCCTGTATTTTCTAAAACATGGCCGCGGCAAATTTTTTTGTTTTACAGATAATTCACGGCAAATTTACGGCAAATTCACGTGCAAGAATTATTTTCCTAACTGGTGTCTAAGGTGGTTTTCGAAAAGTGGCACGCTAACTTCACGTGAAGTTGGCGGTGCACCATAAAAAAAATTTAAATTTTATTGTTACGAAATTATATAATATGCCACTTATCTACGGCAAATTTACGGCAAATTCGTGTGCAAGAATTATTTTCCTAGCTGGTCTCTAAGGTGGTTTTCTGAGGGTGGCACGCTAACTTCACGTGAAGTTGGCGTGCCACCCTGTATTTTCTAAAATATGGCCACGGCAAATTTTTTTGTTTCACGGATAAATTACGGCAAATTCACGGCAATTTTCCCAATAGGTAATTTTTTTCCACGTAAAAGTTGTCTTGCCAACTTCAGAGAGGTATCTCAGATCGCTATTTAAAATGAACGATATCGGACTATAACCACGCCCACTTTTTCGATATCGAAAATTTCGAAAAAGCCAAAAAGTGCGATAATTCATTACCACCGACGGATAAAGCGATGACACTTGGTAGGTGGTTTGACCTTATGACGTAGAATAGAAAACTAGTAAAGTTTTGGACAATGGGAGTGGCACCGCCCTTATCTGAACTCGCTTTATCTTGGCATAAAAAATGGCAGAAATCCGACTATGAACACCCCCACTTTTTCGATATCTAAAATTACGAAATATGAAAAAAATGCTATAATTATATACCAAATACGAAAAAAGTGATGAAACATGGTAATTGTATTGGTCTATTGATGCAAAATATAACTTTAGAAAAAAACTTGGTAAAATGGGTGTGACACCTACCATATTAAGTAGAAGAAAATGAAAAAGTTTTGCAGGGCGAAATCAAAAGCCCTTGGAATCTTGGAAGGAATACTGTACGTGGTATTACATATTTAAATAAATTAGCGGTACCCGACAGATGATGTTCTGGGTCACCCTGGTCCACATTTTGGTCGATATCTCGAAAACGCCTTCACATGTACAACTAAGGGTCACTTCCTTTTAAAACCCTCATTAATACCTTTAATTTGATACCCATATCGTACAAACACATTCTAGAGTCACCCCTGGTCCACCTTTATGGCTATATCTCGAAAAGGTGCCCACCTATAGAACTAAGGCCCACTCGCTTTAAAAATACTCATTAACACCTTTCATTTGATACCCATATCATACAAACAAATTCTAGAGTCACCCCTGGTCCACCTTTATGGCGATATCTCGAAAAGGCGTCAACCTATAGAACTAAGGCCCACTACCTTTTAAAATACTCATTAACGCCTTTCATTTGATTCCCATATCGTAAAAGCACATTCTAGGGTCACCCCTGTTCCACCTTTATAGCGATATCCCGAAATGGCGTCCACCTATAGAACTATGGCCCACTCCCTTATAAAATACTCTTTCATACCTTCCATTTGACACTAATGTCATAAAAACACATTCCAAGGTTACCCTAGGTTCATTTTCCTACATGGTGATTTTCCCTTATTTTGTCTCCACAGCTCTCAGCTGAGTATGTAATGTTCGGTTACACCCGAACTTCGCATTCCGTACTTGTTGCTTATTGAAATTTATAACTTTTTTTGCGAATCAAAAGGGGTCTCGCTAGCAACACTCAACTAGTTTTAAATACTTTATTATGAACATGCAAAGAATTTACTCATAGATTTTTACTGCTATCATCGGACTTCCAAGTTATTGATTTTGGGTCGTGAAGTTAGGACTAAAGCATATACCAATACAATTTCGCTGAGGTAATTCGTTACACAAAAGAGTGTAAAAGTACCGCTTGTTAGCAGTTGTAAGGTACAGCCATGGACAACTTTGGAGTTAGCCTTTTTTTCCTAACTAACACTATTCTTGTGGTCGTTTTGCATTTAAAAGTTCTTGTAGGTAACTTTGAGTTCGACGAAGAGTTTTTAGGCTAATCTAGGAGTTATAACAATACAATAATTTTAAGAGGACTTGAGCATGGCCGAGTGGGAAGGGAAAGACAGAGGGATGGCGCATTGCGACGCCACTGTATTTTCCGTGACTAAATTTTCCATTTTTGAAAAAACGTCCATTGATAACACCAGCTCTACTCTGCGCTACCCTGACCTGCTGTGTACTTATTTTGGGTTAAACAACATACTTTAATTAACTGACATTTTAAAAAATTAGTTTGATTAATTGAATGTAGAGTTTATTATTCGGGTACACATGGCAGAGGTTAACTTTTCCATTAGTCTTTAGTCAAAAATTCTAGAGAGATTGTTAGATGGCTACATTAGGCGGAGGGAAAACCCAGCACTAGTCTCCAACATCCAACAAGCTTATTCTAAGGGCAAGTCCGTAAAGACAACTCTACGCCTCAAAGATAGAAAAGGAAGTTGCCGTCAAAGCATTCACGCTCAGCATTTTTCTCGACATGCAAGGGGCCTTTAATAGCATTCTTCCAAAAGAGGTTACGTACTTCTTACGTACTCCGTTAGTGGAAGAGCCTCTTATGGAATTCGTTGAACACTTTCTAAAAAGGATAACTATTGTTTCCGAAATGAGCAACTTTTCACTAACAAGGAGCCCTCCCAAGGGGGTGATCTTTCCACTCTACTATGGAACCTGCCGGCGGTGCGCAACAGAGTACAGTCATCTAGACTGCAGTAAACCGGCGGCCAAGTCATTGCATATACTGATGGCATACCCCTGGCCGCTACTTGCAAACATCTTCCGGTGCTTGGCGAGTTGTTGCAAAATTCACTGAATCTAACACAAAATTGTGGACTCAGCATCAGCAGCGAAAAAACTGAGATGGTGCTCTTTACTCACAGAAGCAATTGCCCCCCCCCCCCCCTCCCCTCTTCACTACATGGGTGGGCAATTAAATTCTCCCCCGAAGTGAAATATCTCAGCTTAATTCTAGACAAGAAGCTAGACTGCCGCAGCCGAAGGGACAATGAAGAAGTAGAAAACGTACCATTGTCCCGCCCTGTCAAAGTCAAGTTACCGATGTCTGCACAAGCACTTCTTTGGGTTCCTTGCGGAGCTAGAGTCCGCAAATATAAACGAAATTTCGCTATAAATTAGGCAAACGCGTTTGTCTAGCTTCATATGTATATGATACGATATAAAGATACAGCTCTAGATAATTCCATAATATTGATCTTTTTTATTGAGTCCATTTTTTTTATTAAGATTATAGTATTAAGTTGACAGAATGGGCAGCAATATAAATATAAAAATTTCGAAAGTTCTGCACACTCTAATTTAGCTTTATTATTGGTTTTCTATTAAAAAAAGAGTATGTGTATGTATTAGACTGAGTCGATTTATTAACCGATGTCGCGCCGTCGATTTTTTGATAGGATTTGGGTTCAGGAAAAAATAATTCCACTACGCATACCCAAAAAAATAATTTTCGAGTCTGCGAAATTTCATCGATTTTTTATGCATTTTTTTTTTTTATTTCAAGGCTCCAAATCGTTTTTTATGTGTTTTTTTTCGTGTCAATTGGTAAATGCATTTTTTTGAAAAAAAAATTCTTTTATGGAGATTTAGAAGAATTTTGGTCGAAAAATCGACTTTTTTTCGCAGGCTCGAAAATTCTTTTTTGGGTATGTGTAGTGGAACTTTTTTTTCCTAAGCCCAAATCCTATCCAAAATTCGATGGCGCGATATCGGTTAACTTTCGTCCATACAAACCGCCCCAGCCCAATGTGTATAGACAGCAAAGTTTTTTCTAATTTTTTCAAATAACCCTTTTTGTTTTACTCTGTCCCTGAGGGTGGTATGTATTTTGTCCTAGTCCCACTCCGAGTCTCAGTCCCAGTCCCAATCCGAGTCTGGGGCCCGGTCCTAGTCCTAATCCCAGTCCCAGTCTGTCTCTGGTCCCGTCCGTCTATGTTCCTGGCCCGGAAAAAAGGATCGTAAACACTAATACAGGCACAGGCAAATTTATATACCAAATTTCGGAAAAATCGAATAGGACGTATGTAAATAGGTATGTGGGTATTATTAATTCATGTCTCTATTTCGGCTTCGTATGCATATTTATCACAATGAAAATTACTTTACAGCTCTCAGCAACAGCTTTCATTTGATATCCATATTGTATAAATCCTGTCTCGGCATTCGCGGGCCCACATTTTGGCCTATATCTCGAGACCCTAGTCACACAGGGGTATGAAAATTTTTTTATCCATATTCTATAAACACATTCTAGGGGTACCCTGGTCCACGTTTGAACAAAATCGACCGACGCATCTCTTCAAACACCGGCGACCAACTAACACACATTTTAGCCTTTCCTTTTATATATAGATTTTTATTTTTCACACTTCACTATAATATTAAAACGAAATGCAGATATTCATTGCTTTTGAAATTCGGCTTAAAAATTGCACATGGAACAATTAAAGACTCTCCTGACTTAAAAAAAAAATGTCTTAGTACTTCTAAATCGCGGGCCCCCTCAGAAACCCCTGGTCCGGGGTAATCCCCCCCCCCCCTTCTCTCGCCGGGCCTGGTGATGTGCTATACTTGATATCATTCGCTATAATACTTTTTATTGATAAGCAGGTTGTTAAATTAAACACCAAGCAATTACACGGAAGTATATACGCACCACCTGAAAATATGAGTGCCGCTGCGTATACGTAACGTTTTATTATTACGTATAAATATTTAAAAAAAAATTGCAATAAAATAATATTGCGAACATAAACTGAGATATAACCTACCCTACTAGTTAGATCAAACTACACACGGGGTGCAAAACAAATTCAAAATCGGTTCAGTAGTTTAGAAGTCCATCGCGGACAAACATAGTGACACGTGATTTTTATATATAAAGATATATAAAATAATATCAATGTTTTGTTTGTGAAGAGTTAAAACGTTAACACTGAAAGAAAATAACTTTTAAATTCAACCAAACGGGTCAATTCAATAAAAAATCATGTTAATTTTTATCTAACGCAAATTTGGGTTTCATCAACTTGGCACAAATTGTTGATTCTAATTGAACGTTTCAACAGTAAAAATCAACAAAAAAAAATATAATATCTAAGGAATAGTTCTGTTTGCCACGCTAAGAGTACCAATGAGAATCTGATCAAATAACAGATTTCCGTTGACATACGAATAACATTGTTGAATATTGGTAGTGAGCAGAGACCAGACAAATGATTGAGCGCTGTAAGCGCGAGTTTCTCTTTAAAATCAGCTCATCCATTTGTATAATATTCACAGTTGGACGCTGTTGAAACGACCAATGCAATCAGTTCTCTTTACAGAAAAATCTATAAATTTTATTGAATTGTTGAATTGACCAAAAGCGATCAAGTCTACCGAACTTCTCTTAATTTAAAAACAACAACACAGAATTGTGATTTTACTAGCGTTATTTCTTCCGGTGTACTCATAAATATACATGTGCATGCATTTATTTTTACTAAAATCATACAAGTGTTCTTATGAAACTATATACATACATAGATAGATATCGATATGTGTTCATATTTATTAAAGCTATATATAAGACATGTATGTATGTAAATACCAACAATTCGTGTCAATTGTTTTTGCTAAGAACACCAGATACGCACGCAACTTATAAAAACTGTCTATAAATCGAAAACAGATTAAGTGAAAAAAAAAGTTTTTTGTCAACTAAGTGTTGACGGAAAGACTTCATTGCGAGAAACAAATTGAATGTAACCTAGCTTAGAATGAGGGATTGAGTTTGTTGTTGTAGTAGTGCTTCGCCCCATACAAAAGGTGTGCCCACTCACATGTTGCTATCAATGTTCTCCAAAGGGTGTCCGAGAAAACTTGCAGCTTCAACAACGTTGGACCAGAGAGATAAGGGTGTTAGAGATGCTGGTTTTAAATTGCAAATGAAAAGATGGACGGTGTCATATGTGGACACATTACAAGCGGAACTTACATTGGGCTTGTCGCAGCTGATTCCGGATAAGTGAAAGTTTAACCTATTAAGAGTACAGATCGAAGTTGAGCAAAAGTAACGCATGTCTCCCTGGGGAGGTTGCTTTCCTCAACTGCTACCTTAGGGTATTTGTCTTTAAAAACGTTGCGCCTGCTATTACTTTCATTTTGCTTTTTGAAGGCTTGGCGACCCTATTTGGGAAGCATAATGGGATTTGGTCGAGCGTCACCCCTAAATTTGTTGTGTGGCATCAACGCTTAGCGTCCGTGTTGCATACACCTGCCAGTCGTTGGAGATTTTTCAGCGATTTTCTCGTTTTCAATCGAGTTGTTATCGATGTCCAGGCTATCGAGCCATAATTTATCATGGGATTTACTATCATCGCATACATATCAGGACATGTGGGCTGTAGTCCCATGATTTGCCAACTTCACGTTGGAAAACCAATCAAACTAAACGAGGCTTCAAGCAGAGTGTGAGATTTCTGGCAGGGTGTGTGGTAAAATATTAGACATATAATGAGGAGAAACGTTCTGTGGGAGATTTCTGGACATTTAAGCCTTTGCGACTGTGCTTTAGTTAGGAAGGTATTCTCAGCAACATCTTCCCGTAGAAACAGAGGACGAGGGAAGCTGCCCGAAGCGATAATTTCTAAATCAAACTCTTATTTATCACAGGGATGCAACAAGCTTACTAGTCCTAGTGGTGGTTCTCAATCTGCAAAATATAAAAATAAAAAACATTACACATATTATCCTGTTTCAGTTTTGTGTGGGTTTGAGTGCGAGGGAACTCTCCTGCAGAACAATACGTTGTGAGTGTATCAGTCAGTTCGCCCATATTTTGGCACATACGCCAAATTTTAGTGTAACGGTGTAAGCATTACTTATTATGGTGCGTATCGGTTTTTATTTTCAGCTTGATTACTGCCTATGTCGTTATTTTTGCGTGTGTTGCGACTTAACAAGTTTTAATTACTAGAACCCATTTTTTATGATAAAAAGAATACGCAGACAACTTATTGTGTTTCCACCTAACAACAATAGAGATATTTATACAAAATATGTACATTAGGATTTTTTTTATACATAACATTTATTTTTTTTATGTACAGTAGCAAAAAGAAAAATAGCAGTGGAAATTTTTATGAAATTTCGTTAATTTAGTTCTTTATTTGTTTTCGTTATTTTAAGAAATAAGTAAGGAAGGCTAAGTTCGGGTGTAACCGAACATTACATACTCAGCTGCCAAATGACAGCTTGCAAAAAATTTTTATGAAATTTCGTTAATTTAGTTCTTTATTTGTTTTCGATATTTTAAGAAAACAAGTAAGGAAGGCTAAGTCCGGGTGCAACCGAACATTACATACTCAGCTGCCAAATGACAGCTTGTAAAACTTTTAAATTACCTTCTTTTAAAAGTGGGTGGTGCCACGCCTATTTCCCAAAATTTTACTAATTTTCTAAATTTCATTAAGCTACAAAATTTACTCAAGTTATCGTGTTTATGGACAGAAGGATGGCCGGACGGCCGGACGGACATGGCTAAATGAATTTCTTTTTTCGCCCAGATCATTTTGATATATAGAAGTCTGTATCTATCTCGATTTGATTATGCCGTTACAGGGTACAGTTATGCGAACAAAATTAATATACTCTGTGAGCTCTGCTCAGCTGAGTATAAAAACTTTTTTGAATGTTTCAATTGAAACTATGCAAACCAATCTCAAAAATGTTTTCGAAAATTTGAGAAAATTTTTATTTGGAGTTTTCTGAATCCTTTCGAGTATGCACTTTTGTAGCTCAATAAATTTTAGTCTGAAAACATAAGAGTTAAAAGTCTCTAAAAATATTTAATGATTTTTGACAATTTTTTCCTGAAACACCAAGATTTTTCCCATATAAAAATAATTTCACAGTTTGTATGGAATCGGAAACATTCTTCGAAAAAAATTCAAGAAACAGGGAAAACTTTTAGTGATCTATTATAACATTGTGGATAAACCAAGTGTGATGTCTTATCCGTCAACTGCCTGACATCATGTTCAAGATGGCTACTTTTTAGTGTTATCTTCAGCGGTTGATAGAAAGAGATATAGAATGAGACCACGATAGTCAATTAAAAATCAGGTGATCGGTTCCATTTGTAATTTTGACGTCTATGCAAAAGTTATCACACTTGTCTTATCCACATTCATCTACAACTTATAAATTGCAGGACTAAAATGGATTGCGCTAGAAGCATTCTCTTTTATATTCGGATAACGCCGAAAAAAAATTCCAAATTTTCGTAAATTTTTCTCGAATTGAATTTTTTCGAAAAGTTTTTTGATATCTGTTTCCATACTTACAGTTGAAAAATTCAAAAAAAAAATCTTGCGCAGTTTCAGTAAAAAACTCGCAGTTTCGGTTAAAATTTTAATTTATTTTTATGATTTTTAATAATCGGGGATTGCCCATATTGCTTTTTTTTTTTTTTTTTAAATGTATGAAAACATTTATTTGAAGCAATTTTTTAATTTTATAATTTATTTAATGATTTGGGAAAAATTTAAACAACGTGACATCAGGACGGACAAGGCGACAGCTGTTTCGATTATATTATTATTGAAGAGATTTACAAGGTATAATCGAAACAGCTGTCGCCTTGTCCGTCCTGATGTCACGTTGTTTAAATTTTTCCCAAATCATTAAATTAATTTATTTTTATTTTTTATTTTTTCAAATCAATCTCAAAAACTTTTTCGAAAAAATTCGAAATTTTTATGAATTTTTTCGAGTACAAGTTTTGTAGCAGAAGTGTGTTTTAATTTTTTTTTCCATATAAAAATAAATTTCTTACTTTGTATGGAAAAAAATGGTTAAAAATCAGTGCGAGAGATCTCTTGCTTATACTTTACCAGACTAAAATTCATTAGGCTACTAAACTGCATACTCGAAAAAATTCTCAAATCATCAAACAGAAGTTTCGAAATTTTCGTGAAATTTTCTTAATTTTTCGATTTTTTTTGAAAAACTTTTTGAGATTGATTGGCTTAGTTTAAATAAAAAAATTTAAATAAGTTTTCTTTGCGGAAACTATGCGAAGCAATCTCTTTCTGAAAATTCTCGAAAACTTTACAAATTTTTTCGGCTATAAAGTTTAGTAGCCAAATCAATTTTTGTTTGATTAAGTAAAAAAATTCGTATAGATTTCTAAATTATTTATTTAATTAGCGAGCTTTGCTCATATTGCTTTATACAATGGTTTTTGTTATTGATATTAGAGAAAAATTGTAAAATTTACAAACGGCGATGGTTACTAGGACATGTTTCTGAAAAGCTAGCTGATGAAGAAGTGAAATTCAGAAACATGTCCTAGTAACCATCGCCGTTTGTAAACAAATTTTCTCTGATTTTTGAACTATTTTTCCGAAGGGTATTTCAGATTTCCGTCTTTAAGAAAAATTCACAGTTTGTATGGAATTTGAAAAACTCTTCGGAAAAAAAAAAATTTACAAAAACCAATGCGAATTTTGTGAGATCTATAAAATATAGTGTGCTAGACTAAAATTGATTGGGGCTATAAAGTTGTATATTTGAAAAAATTCAGAGAACTCCAACTAAAAAGCAGGATATTTTCGTAAAATTTTCACGAATTTTCGAATTTGTTCAAAAACGTTATTGAGGTTGTGTTGCACGTCAGTTGAGAAATTCAAAGAATTGCTTTTTTTTCTTAAACCGAAATTTGATAAAAACTACTACTTCTATGTTTTTGTATGTTTGCATCTAGTATACAATAAGGCTTGTTGTAAATGAATTTTTTAACTTTAGCATTAAAAATATTGTGGTAGCCAAGGTAAGTATCTATGTACATTTGAAGCTAGTTCATATATGCAAATGTATATTTATAACTGCATTACATATGTACATACCTTGATACCTAGACATGCTACATATTTTTGTGTTTGCTTATCTTATCTAGATAGAATAGTCGTCCAAGTTTAATGCGTAAGTAAGCACGCAACGCAGATAGGGCGGATATGACGGATACAGTAAAACGTCAACACTTTTGCAAACGGACCGGTGATTATGCTGTCTGCGGACCAACATGCTAACAAAATAAAAAGCAGACGCTAAAAAGGCGGCCAAAGTGCGAGTGAGGCACGTAATTTAGCGTATCTTGCTCAGGTACCAATTATCATATTTTTTATAGCCAGCTTGTACACAGGGTATTATAACTTTGATTGGATAACGGTTGGTTGTACAGATACAAAGGAATTGAGATAGATATAGACTTCCGTATATCAAAATCACCAGTATCGAAAACAAAATTTGATTGAGTCCAGTCCGCCCGTCCGTTAATACGATAACTTGAGTAGATATTGAGATATCTGCACCAAATTTGGTACACGAGCTTATCTGGATCCATGATAGATTGGTAGCGAAATCGGATGATAACCACGCACACTTTTTATATATATAACATTTTGGAAAACACAAAAAACCTGATTATTTACTAAATAATACACCTAGAATGTTGAAATTTGACGTGTGGACTGATATTGAGACTCTTGAAAAAAATTTGAAAACATTTTTTAAAATGGGCTTGGCACCGCCCACTTGTGATAAAATCAATTTTACAAATATTACTAATCATAAATCAAAAGTCGTTAAACCTATCATAACAAAATTCGGCAGAGAGGTTACCTTTACTAAAAAGAATGCTTTGAAGAAAAATTAACGAAATCGGTTAAGGACCACGCCCACTTTTATATAAAAGATTTTTAAAAGGGTCGTGGACGAATAATATAAGCTATATCTTTGCAAAAAAGAGCTTTATATCAATGGTATTTCATTTCCTAAGTGGATTTATAACAATAAATAGGAAAAACTTCAAATTTAAAAAAATGGGCGTGACACCACCCCTTTATGCCTAAGCAATATTCTATGTTTCGGGAGCCATAACTAGAAGAAAAAATTGTTCAGAATAGAACCATATGCATATGTGTTATTGCGCAGCCTTGTAGCACAAACAACAACAGCATTTCAAATGTACAGCTGGGTATGTAATGTTCGGTTTCACCCGAACTTAGACTTCCTTACTTGTTATAAAACTACCTACGAAAAAAGAAAACAAACGCAGCGATTAGGTACAACAAAAACACAAAAAATTGTTATATATACTATATTTCGTATACCATAATAAATATGTATGTACTATGGATGTGCTGGGATGTGTGAGCGAACCTTGCTAGAGCACATTTGTTGTTATATACATATATTTTTTTTTATTTGAATATATATTTATTTGTCATGGCATTAGCCTGCACATACACTCTAACGCCTTTGCTACGACTGCTGCTTTTACGCATTTAAAGGCGCGACGCATTGCTTTTAAGTGTTTTTTTTTTCAATTTCTTCATATTTAATTTATTTATGATTTCTTTTATTAGTTTTTTAATGCTAAATAATTTTTGTTTGCGGTTCTACTGTTTTTGTGACTTGGTTTGCATTAAAAAGATTTCAATGTTGTTGTAGTTGTTGGTAGCTTTTTAGTGAATTTGTGCTTAGGTATAACTTAGTCTTAGAAAAGATCTTTGACCATTACACGTATTTCACTCGCTTTCTATTTGTTTCTCATGTAATAAAGAGTTTAATTAAAAATAGTAATTAAGGAAGTGTAATTTCGGGGGAAATGACACATTATATACCCGGATGTGAGCTCTCCCATATACATATGCATATGAAGCTGATAACTGAGGCTAAAAACCATGTCATAAAAACATAGTTCTTATCAAATTTCGTTAAAATTTATCGACTTTTATCTGATAAACGAAATTAAACATTTTGTGGAGATACATAGAGATAACATGCAAGGAGCCGAACAGGACCTTTAAAAAAATGTTTTTTTTTTCAAGTTTTCGACTTTAACGCTGTCATATCGCTATGGACAATACGGTAACGTACCATTAGGTTAAGTTGATCTGGCCAGTCAATAAAAACCTCAAATGTGAATGTGTCCATAGTGTTAAATGAAATTTGTTTGACGACCAAACGGCCCCAACGGGTTAGGGGGTCAGAATATACCTGCGGTAGGTATGCCTATCGTAATAGGCGACTCAAATACCAGATTCAAGGGGCTGTGTAGCGCAACCCTTTCAGGTTGTCAGCGCAATATATAGCTTCTACAAACCCAATTTTCAACCTCACCTATCCGTGGGGAATCCTGTTGCACTAACAGACGAGGCTCTGGGTGGGGAGGGAGGGATGGCCTGAAGGTTTAATGTGGCCATATAAATCGTTCCCGAGATGGTCGGGCTAGCACCTTAATAGTGCTGTGTTACGGGAGCGTACCGGATCTGTATCCGGCAAAGGACCATCACATCGACAACACTCCCCAAAGCCTTTGGGGAGAAACTTTATCGATACAACAACAACAACAACAACAACGACCAAACGGAAGAACCCCAATCAGTTGCCAGGGTATATGTTATAGAATAACTTCGTCCTCTTGACAAATATAAGCAGTTTCTGGGACCCATCTTAATTGCTGCCTCGATATCTGGCGCCCGAATAGCCGGCGCCTTGTCCTGGCGAGCGCAAGACACGAACGCAGAACGTGCTCAACCGTATCTTCATGCAGCTCACATTTCCTGGCCTTGCTGTTACTGAGGAGGCCTTACTTATAAGCATGTGACGCCAGAAGGCAGTGTCCAGTCAGTATGCCCATCGTGAATCTTGTACCATTAACATTACGCGAATTTTAGTAAGTATTATTTTTTTTTAAGTGGGCATGGCCCTCAACCAATTTTGCTTATATTTATAAGCAATACCAAGGAATAAAACAATACTTCCGCCAAATTGCAAAATGACATAAACGAATTTAGATTTTTGGCTTGAAAACTTTTAAGTTTCCTCTACTACTCTAGTGGCGCCACGCTTATTTTCCAAAATTGTACTAAATTCGAACTTTTCGCCTTAAAGTGAATCCACCCGCCAAGTTTCATCACATCTCAATCTTTGCATTGTTCTATTTTTTTATTGCTGAAAATTTTCGATATAGAAAAAGTGGGCGTGGGTATAATCTCATTTCGACCGTTTTCAATACCAATTTATTTTGAGTTCAGTTAAGCTCGTGTAAAAAATTTAGTGAAGATATCTTAATGATTGCACAAATGCGGAAGGACGAACGGAGTGCTGGGCTGTTAGGTTGTTGGTGGGTATTCAAAACGGGCGTGGCATCCAATCGATTGCGCCCAATTTTGCAAGAGACAATAACTGTCATAACCTAAATGCTCTAACGAAGTATTTTAGTTCAATACAGTAAAGTTATCAAAATTTTTGTTATTATTTGAATAAAATATTTTCCTAAATAAGGGTCATCGGTGAAGTTCTCTATAAATTCGCAAAAATATAATGCCATAATGTCGCTTTTTGGCGATAAAACTATATCGAATCCAAAAGAATGCGCAAGTTCTTTCTCTCAGATCGGCGCACAGACAAAAATAGTGTTGAGCTTATTACCATCACAGCAAGAGCTGTATTTTTTTACGCACTAATACATATACACTTAAACTTTACATGGACTGCAAAGAGCATAGCTTCATCTGCACTTATGAAATTGTTGCGCATTAAATAAGTACTATCCTCCACAAGGTTTGTGTCTCCACTATTTCACCATACACTGCATAATTGCCTATGGGCGTTTTTTTAGTCGCAAACGCAGATGTATATCGAAGGGGAAAAACGCTGCCAATATTGAAGAAGCCATTCAAGAAAAACCTTCTGAAAAATTGGAACAAGCACGAGCGGTACCAACAATGAACCAAAGAAACAGACACTTAATGATTATCATATCCCCCGCTATATCGTCCTTAGCTAGTAGGAAGATATTTGAAAACACTCTAACTTTTTAAATTAATTCGTTTCGAAACTCTGTAACTGACTAGTAAGGGTAAGAATAGCTTATTAAGCAGACGAATAAGAAACAGAGTTTCAACCAGATGATACATTACCCTAAACTAGTGTGGTTTACCATTGATTGTAGTCTTAGCTTCCGTTTGCGTAACACCTCAATCGCCTCTAAAATATACGGGCGTCACTTGCCGCTAACACACAAGCCAAATACCAACCACGATTGAGTTACACCCCACCAATATGTGCCCCTAATTTCACACACTGAAAAAGCTGCTGAACTAGGGACCAATGCATTCACGCATTTCGGTGCTTTAATTTTTGAAAGGATTTACATTAAATAAAATGCATCCAATTTTGGAGCATCCTCCTACAAATCCTTTGCTGCAATAAACTTATTTTTATACATTTCATGAACACGAAATGGTATATTAACTTTGGTCCGATGTTTGTGACGTTGAGAAATATAGAAGATAGATTCACCATTAAGTATACCGAATTGATCAGGGCGACGAACTGAGTTGATATAGCCATGTCCGTCTGTCCGTCCGTCCGTCTGTCTGTTTGAACGCAAACTAGTCCCTCAAATTTTGAGATATCTCAATGAAATTTGGCGCAAGGATGTATTTTTGTATTATATTAGACATTTGTCGGATCCGGTGGGATCGGACCGCTATAACATATATCTCCCATACAACCGATCGTTCAGATAAGACAATTTTGGTCATTCCTGCCGCAATTTAGAAAGTACAAACGTGAAACTCGGTGATATATATTCTAATATATCATAGAAGATATCCTGAAAAAATCACTTTGATCGGAGCTATATATAGTTATATCCCATACAACCGATCGTTCAGATAGAAAGATTTTTGGCCATTTCTGCCTTAATTTAGAAAGTATAAACGTGAAACCCGGTGATATATATTTTCATATATCATTTAAGATTTTCTGAAAAAATCACTTTGATAGGGGCTATATGTATATAGTATATATCCCATACAACCGATCGTTCAGATAGAAAGATTTTTGGCAATTTCTCCCTTAATTTCCAATATAAAAACGTTAAAATTGGTGATATTTATTCTAATATATCATAGAAGATTTCCTGAAAAAATCACTCTGATTGGAGCTATATGTATATAGTATATACCTATCCCATACAACCGATCGTTCAGATAGAAAGATTTTTGGCAAATTCTCCCTCAATTTCCAATATAAAAACCTTAAATTTGGTGATATTTATTCTAATATGTCATAGAAGATTTCCTGTAAAAATCATTTCGATCGGAGCTATATATAATATATATCCCATACAACCGATCGTCCAGATAAGGGGGTTTTTTACCATTTTTTATTTTATATTTATCTTAAAAATCGTTTAGGTATGTACATCTGTTAACTATATATTTCTTATCTTATATATCCGATTATTTGGAGATTATGAACGATATAATATTATTGTTCCGCCCCATTCATGAAAGGTATGAAGTCTTCGGCATAGCCGAAGACAGTCCCGTCCTTACTTGTTTTCAAGTATATTTAATGTATAAATTCACTTTATTATTTCTAAGTCTTTACTTTTGCTTCGATCGAGAAATTTCAACAAACAAATTCTCGATACACAATTTAGATCAAAAAAAGTTTGAGAAATTGCTTACAACGATGAAGGGTTTAAACTTAAAACTCAAAGTTTCTATGGTGAGCTCAGAAAAATTTTGCGTAGTGCTTAAGTTTTTCCTACCTTTTCAAATATATTCAAGGCATATGAACATAAACACTGATGTTTCTTTATAATTCAATAAATTTAGTTTTTAATTTCTAATTTATATATATTTTTATTTTTGTTTTTACGGTCACTCACTTATTAAGTCTCAAATTTTAATATTTTGAAACATGTTTTTCACGTAATTTTTTTTAAGTATACTTTTTATACATTTATATGAGTTTGTGTGCAAAAAAATTTGCACAAAATTTTAATATTTGAATTTGCGCAAATCAATTTCTTTCATTACATCTTTTTTCACAAGCAAGCACTATTGATTCTTGGCTTTGTTTCATATGTTTAAATTTGCTAATTTTTTTAGAACTCACTCTCTTGATTTTTTATGTTTATTATACTCAGTTGAGCAGAGCTCACAGAGTATATTAAGTTTGATTGGATAACGGTTGGTTGTACATATATAAAGGAATCGAGGTAGATATAGACTTCCATATATCAAAATAATCAGGATCGAAAAAAAATTTGATTGAGCCATGTCCGTCCGTCCGTCCGTCCGTCCGTCCGTCCGTTAACACGATAACTTGAGTAAATTTTGAGGTATCTTGATGAAATTTGGTATGTAGGTTCCTGAGCACTCATCTCAGATCGCTATTTAAAATAAACGATATCGGACTATAACCACGCCCACTTTTTCGATATCGAAAATTTCGAAAAACCGAAAAAGTGCGATAACTCATTACAAAAGACGGATAAAGCGACGAAACTTGGTAGATGGGTTGACGTTATGACGCAGAATAGAAAATTAGTAAGATTTTGGACAATGGGCGTGGCACCGCCCACTTTTACAAGAAGGTAATTTAAAAGTTTTGCAAGCTGTAATTTGGCAGTCGTTGAAGATATCATGATGAAATTTGGCAGGAGCGTTACTACTATTACTTTATATGTGCTAAATAAAAATTAGCAAATTTGGATGAAGAACACGCCCACTTTTTAAAAAAAAAAATTTTTTAAATTCAAATTTTAACATAAAATTTAATATCTTTACTGTATATAAGTAAATTAAGTCAAAATTCAACTCCAGTAATGATATGATGCAACAAAGTACAAAAATAAAAGAAAATTTCAAAATGGGCGTGGCTCCGCCCATTTTCATTTAGTTTGTCTAGAATACTTTTATTGCCATAAGTCGAACAAAAATTTACCAATCCTTCTCAAATTTGGTAGGAGCATAGATTCTATGACGGTAACTGTTACCTGTGAAAATGGGCGAAATCGGTGGAAGGCACACCCAGTTTTTATACACAGTCCACCGTCTGTCCTTCCGCTCGGCCATTAACACAATAACTTGAGCAAAATCCGATATATCTTCACTAAACTTAGCCCACGTACTTACCTGAGCTCACTTTTTCTTGGTATAAAAAATGGGCGAAATCTGACCATAACCACGCCCACTTTATCGATATCGAAAATTACGAAAAATGAAAAAAATGCCATAATTCTATACCAAATACGAAAAAAGTGATGAAACATGGTAACTGGATTGGTTTATTGACGCAAAATATAACTTTGGAAAAAACTTTGTAAAATGGGTGTGACACCTACCATATTAAGTAGAAGAAAATGAAAAAGTTCTACACGGCGAAATCAACAGCCCTTGGAATCTTGGCAGGAATACTGTTAGTGGTATTGCATGTATAAATAATTTAGCAGTACCCGACAGATGATTTTCTGGATCACCTGGTCCACATTTTGGTCGATATCGCGAGAACGCCTTCACATATACATCTAAGGGCCACTCGCTTTTAAAACCCTCATTAATACCTTTAATTTGATATCCATATCGTACAAAAACATACCAGAGTCACCCCTGTCCCACCCTAATGGCGATATCTCGAAAAGGCGTCCACCTATAGACCTAGTGTCCACTCCCTCTTAAAATGCTCAGTAACACCTTTCGTTTGATACCCATATCGTACAAACATTCTAGAGTCACCCTGGCCCACCCTAATGGCGATATCTCGAAAAGGCGTCCACCTATAGACCTAATGTCCACTCCCTCTTAAAATGCTCAGTAACACCTTTCGTTTGATACCCATATCGTACAAACATTCTAGAGTCACCCCTGTCCCACCCTAATGGCGATATCTCGAAAAGGCGTCCACCTATAGACCTAATGCCCACTCCCTCTTAAAATGCTCAGTAACAGCTTTCGTTTGATACCCATATCGTACAAACATTCTAGAGTCACCCCTGGCCCACCCTAATGGCGATATCTCGAAAAGGCGTCCACCTATAGACCTAGTGTCCACTCCCTCTTAAAATGCTCAGTAACACCTTTCGTTTGATACCCATATCGTACAAACACATTCTAGAGTCACCCTGGCCCACCCTAATGGCGATATCTCGAAAAGGCGTCCACCTATAGACCTAATGTCCACTCCCTCTTAAAATGCTCAGTAACACCTTTCGTTTGATACCCATATCGTACAAACATTCTAGAGTCACCCCTGTCCCACCCTAATGGCGATATCTCGAAAAGGCGTCCACCTATAGACCTAATGCCCACTCCCTCTTAAAATGCTCAGTAACACCTTTCGTTTGATACCCATATCGTACAAACATTCTAGAGTCACACCTGGCCCACCCTAATGGCGATATCTCGAAAAGGCGTCCACCTATAGAACTAAGGATTACTCCCTTTTAAAATACTCTTTACCACCTTTCATTTGATACCCATATCGTACAAACACATTCTAGAGTCACCCTGGCCCACCCTAATGGCGATATCTCGAAAAGGCGTCCACCTATAGACCTAATGCCCACTCCCTCTTAAAATGCTCAGTAACACCTTTCGTTTGATACCCATATCGTACAAACATTCTAGAGTCACCCTTGGTCCACCTTTATGGCGATATCTCGAAAAGGCGTCCACCTATAGAACTAAGGATTAATCCCTTTTAAAATACTCCTTACCACCTTTCATTTGATACCCATATCGTACAAACACATTCTAGGGTCACCCCTGGCCCACCCTAATGGCGATATCTCGAAAAGGCGTCCACCTATAGACCTAATGCCCACTCCCTCTTAAAATGCTCAGTAACACCTTTCGTTTGATACCCATATCGTACAAACATTCTAGAGTCACCCCTGGCCCACCCTAATGGCGATATCTCGAAAGGGCGTCCACCTATAGACCTAATGCCCACTCCCTCTTAAAATGCTCAGTAACACCTTTCGTTTGATGCACATATCGTACAAACATTCTAGAGTCACCCCTGTCCCACCCTAATGGCGATATCTCGAAAAGGCGTCCACCTATAGACCTAATGCCCACTCCCTCTTAAAATGCTCAGTAACACCTTTCGTTTGATACCCATATCGTACAAACATTCTAGAGTCACACCTGGCCCACCCTAATGGCGATATCTCGAAAAGGCGTCCGCCTATAGAACTAAGGATTACTCCCTTTTAAAATACTCATTACCACCTTTCATTTGATACCCATATCGTACAAACACATTCTAGAGTCACCCTGGCCCACCCTAATGGCGATATCTCGAAAAGGCGTCCACCGATAGACCTAAGGCCCACTCCCTCTTAAAATGCTCAGTAACACCTTTCATTTGATACCCATATCGTACAAAAAATTCTAGAGTCAGCCCTGGTCTACCTTTATGGCGATATCCCTAAATGGCGTTCATCCATAGAACTATGGCCTACTCTCTCTTAAAATACTCTTTAATACCTTTCATTTGATACACATGTTATACAACCACATTCCAGGGTTACCCCAGATTGATTTTCCTTATTTTGTCTCCATAGCTCTCAACTGAGTATGTTATGTTCGGTTACACCCGAACTTAGCCTTCCTTACTTGTTTTTCATATAATTTTATTTACTATCTCTAATTCATGAACAAGTTAGAGGTTTGAAAAACATGCACCGAAAAAAATAAAGCTAGTAAAATCAAAAAATTAGGGCTTCCGTTCTTGAATTAACTGTCGATGGAATTTTTTGTCAAGAGGACAAACTTCTGTAGTCATTTCGAGGTTAGACTGATCTGGCCGGTGAATAATGACCTCACATTGACTGAGGCACCAGGACTTATGTCAAAGAATAACTTCTTTCCCTTGGTATACAAAAGCTTAAAATTACGAGCGCAGAACATGAACAGAGAACGTGCTCAAGCGTTTCTTCCTGAACTTAAAATTTTTTGCAGCCCCGCCCTTCTGTCTAAAGTTAACAATATTCTGTAAAAATAACAGTTTCTCCATCAATCTAATTTATTTTTTTGTTAAAAGAACTGATTGCATTGGTCATTTCAACAGCGAAAATCTATCAATACTATGCAAATGCATCGGCTAAGTTTAAAGTGAAAGTTGCTGACGGCGCTCACTACTTTGTTCGAATGACTATAATACCAAAGGTAAGGTTAGTTTGAACTGGCCGGTCTATAAAGACCTCACATTGACTGAATGTACCTATAGAACTTATGTTGTAGAATTATTACGTCCTCTTGGCAATACTTAATGTTATATAGGACCTAACTTAATTGCTGCCTTAAAATCTAGGAACTCTGCTGTTTAAACATTTTGCAGTTCCGTACTTCTGCCATAAGTAAACAATATACTGTAAAAATGAAAGATTATAAATCAATCTGATTCTTCTGGTAAAAGAACTTATTGGTCATTTCAACAGTGAACAATTTTAAAAAGAAACTTACGCTCCCTACTACTTACTATCGTGCCACACAAATCTTTGTTATATCAATAGCAGCTGTTATTCTAATGTTGACGGAAATCTGTTATTTTAGCAGTTTTAGAAAGGATTTTTTCTAAAGATCTTGATGCTTTTTTGAGGCCACCATCACATCACGGTGATTGCCAAGCTCAGTGCTGTTAACTAGCAAATATAAATGATACTCTAAGAAATGGTATCCTAAGAACACCATCGAATACTCTTAAAATAACAAGTTTTCGTATTTGTATTTATTTTTAGATATACATATATTTTTAAAGAGCTGTGGCTTACGTCTGGTAAACATTTTTGGTGATTTGACTGTTAAAATGGTTAGTACACAATAAAAAAAAATGTGCAAAGTTGATTCAACAGCTATTGGCGATGACTAAAAATTGATTGAATTTATAAGTAATTCGTTTGATTTTACCAGCTTTCTCTTTCAGTATAACAAATATCTAAACCCTTTCATTTCAATTATTCTAGTAAATAACTCACTCTGTGTGCTAAATGTTTACATAGAGGAAGAGCATATCTTATCAGCTCGTAGCAAATAAAATTGTATTTCTGTGTTTGCTTTGAAAATTATTTCAGGTGATTTGCACGCTAACTAATAATGTGAGCAAAATAAAATGTATTAATTTTTTTTTAATTTTTCGGGATACACTATGCATTCATTTAATATATTTTTTTAATATTTTTATCACATTTAGTATTGTTAAACTCTTATTTTTATACTGCACATAGTATTTATGATTTCACTGTATACTTGATATTTACGCAGTTTTTTTTTTTTTTTATAAAAAATGTGTTTGAACTTTTTTTACTTGTTGTTTGCTTTGTTTTAAACAATTTTTATGCTCTTATTCGGTAATTTATTTTATAATAATTTTATATTTTTTTTACTAAAATTCTAAACTGTTTCGCAATCGCAAATCCACAAAAGCTCTTTGCGCAATTTAACAAACATCTTTAATAACAAAAAAATTCGACTTCCACTCGTAACGTTTCTACGCGTTGGCATATGAATTAAGACTGACTGACTAGCCTTCGCAAGTATGCGATATGAAAAAGTTAATGCTTGACGCTTTCGTTGGGCTTTTAACGCTGCCCTCAGCTGCTGCCAAGTGTGCCCAGTGCGCTGTTAGCTTTACAACACCTTCACATACGCCGCGCACGCCTGCAATACACAGCTTTCGGCGTACCTAACCGGCAAAATGTGACGAACATAAAAAAACCGGCTAAAAAGAGCAAATCGTTGATCGCAACAACGCACGAACGTTTTCGCCGCCCAGTAAAGCAACGGCTCTGTTTGTGTGACTGAAGTGCCGATGATCAACACACGAAACCAAATTTTTGCAGTCAAGTTTATATTTTGTATGCTGTCAACAGCGCCGTCGCTGTAGACTGCACCGTTAACGTTGGGGGACGTGGTTGTCGTTCTGTTGGATGACAGTGGTTTGTCGCCTTGCCGTCGGCTGTGACAGACAGCCAGTGAAATGCGATCACTTGTTGCTGTTTAATATTATTATTTTTTTCGTTTTGCTTGTATTTGAAAAATGTTGTAGGAATTCACTACAAATTCATTCTTATGCTACGATCGTTATTTATTGCGCTCTTCTTTGTTTACATTAATCAATAACTGTACTCTTTTATTTGATCAGTCAAGTACTTTATCATAGCTTGATGATCTCAGTTTTGGTCGAAGCTTTTGTTTATTGAACTCTCTGACCGATGTTGGTAACTGTTGAGAGATGTGGTTGTCACTCGACTGTTTTTTTACTCTGTTGATGGGTTTCTCTTGATCTTAGTGAGTGAAGTAATTTAAACTTTTTGAGTGACAAGCTTGCGATGTTTTTTCGTATCAAAATTCTATGTTCGAAAGCTATTACGTTTAGAGCTTTTATTTTGTCGGGGCAAACATTTTTAACGCTTCCAATATCGTGAAATAGCTCAAAGAAATTTAAAGAGCGTTGTGCAGAACAGATGAATCAGTGATCCTTCTAGTGAATGCTTATAGGACTACTATCTCTTCACTTGTCAACCAAGTTGAACTGGCAATCCTTGCGGGGTAAAAGCTTTGTACACAGTGTTATCAAAACCACTTGGTTTAATAGAATATAAGACAGACAGTTTCATCGTACAAGATCACACACAAGCAAAAATACTGTTCGCTGAGGCTGCTGTGCCATATAGTGCTCTTACGGAAAGGGTTTCGGAATTCAAGGGCTTGTACAGTCAAATAAATAAATACTTGGCGCGACTCCGAACGCCATCTGCAAGGCAGATGAGTTTTCACTGAGAGCTTTTCATGGCAGAAATACACTCGGATCGCTTGCCAAATCTCTGCCGAGGGACAACCCCACTTAGAAAATCTTATTTTCCAATTGAAACAACTTTTTTCTAAATCTTTGATGGTGCTTTGTCTGGAACTTGAACCCAGGACCTTCGATGTGGTAGGCGAAGAACGCTTATTATATTCATAAATTTACCGCTGGCAAGAAATGCAAGCTCATCGGTATAAGCCACTACGTGGTAGTCCAAACCCCCAAAGTCCTGAAGCAGGTCGTTCATTACCACCATCCAAGGCAGGGGAGAAAATAACCTTATTTTGCCTTTCTTTGATCTCCGCTTCGACTTTACAGTGCTGCGACACAATAAGCTGCTGATAATTCAACCAAAGTCGATTCGACTTCCAGTATAAGGAGGGAGCTTTCAGTTGACGCTGGTAGGACATCATTGAACACCTTATACTACCTATTAATTTGACATTCTAATAAGGTGCTGTCCACCTGCCCCTTACAATAGGCGCGTTGACATGCCGAAAATCGCTTCCAGTGATCCTGTTGTTTACGTAGAGGTCAGTTAAACGTTCCAAAAGAAGCAAGGAGCGGCTTACTGAGATCTGCTTGTACCAAAGAGGGCATTACTTATTTGAACTCTGTATGGATCACCTAAATATACTTGAACACAATGCTTCGAAGATTGCGAATAGTTATTGTAACGAAAATGCAACGGAATGCGTCAGATTCTCCCAGCTGTCAAAGAACCTACCCCAATTATGCATAAAGCATGATTCATCCATGTTTGTTTGCAGTGAGTATAAATTTTCATCAAGATAAGAGAACTTCCGCATTGGAAATCTTTACCATGTATAAAATGTAGATGAATTCCTTATTTCTATACCAATTGTTAAATGTCAAGAGTTTCTTGTGAAATTATTAAGTAAAATCGGCGCTACATCACTTAACATTTTTGTTGTTGGATTTTCAATATTATTTACCATTGACGCCATTATGAGTATATACAGATATGCGCATATATACACATATACAGCAGCAAACACGAAAATAGCAGTGGTGATTTGGGTCGTCGTAGCAATGGCCAAGAGGATCGATCTACTAAAAGCCTTTTGTAATGACGCCGTGAAAAGAATAAATTAAAAGCTGGCGAATATGGGGTTGGAGATGGCTTGCAATAACATAGAAGTTTGTGTTGTTGTTGTAGCGATAAGGACACTCCCCGAAGCCCTTGGGGAGTGTTATCGATGTTGATGGTCTTTTGCCGAATGCAGATCCGGAACGTTCCGGTAACAAGCACCATTAAGGTACTAGCCCGACCATCTCGGGAATGATTTGGTATAACCACATGAAACCTTCTAGGTCATAACCGCCCTCCCACGCCCTAAATCCATAAGAAACTTTTGGTCGCCAGAGCCTCGGCTGTTAAAGAAACAGGATTCGCCACGCGTAGGTGAGTTTGACAATTGCATACCTACCGCGGGTATATTCTAAGACCCCTAACCCGTTGGAGACGAAGAAGTCATTTTGGTTAGTTCAAAGCGACTGTGGATTCGTTAGTCATAATCATGGAGACTATCAAAAAAATGCATAGCCTTACTTGAAATATTTACGAGTATACATTGATTCTAAACTACCTTTTAAGGAGCATTTCAGGGCAATGGGAGAGAAAGTTTCTAGAGCCCTCATGCGAATAAAGCCCAACAACGGCGGCCCAGGCGAAGCTACCCGTCGGCTATTGTCCAATGTAACCACCTCGATAGTATTCTGTTATTGTTGTTGTTGTAGCGATACGGTTGCTCCCCGAAGGTTTAGGGAGTGATCGATGTGATGGTCCTTTGCCGTTTACAGATCCGGTACGCCCCGGTAACACAGCATCGTTAGGTGCTGGCCCGACCATCTCGGGAACGATTTATATGGCCACATTAAACCTTCAGGCCAATCCGGTATTTTAGTCGCCTCTTACGACAGGCATACCTACCGCGGGTATATTCTAACCCCCTGACCCGCTGGGTTATCGATAGTATTCTACGCAGCAGCAGTGCAGAACGGATCTAAAATGACCCACTAAAATATAATAACAGCTTATTGAATTATTTCTATACAAATATCGGACGGTGTCCATTAACGTGATCCTTGTTTTATTTCTGAAAATCCCACTAGATCTGCTGCCAAGTGGAATGGGTGATCTGCATGATATTGGAATGGGCCCTTCATCTGAAGATGCTAAGAAAAGCGCAAGGTAACGAACAATAATTGGGTGGCGATAACGGTGGTAAGAATTTAGGAAAGAGTGCTGGAGCATCATTTTAGTTGGAAATATGTCGTAATGGTTAGATCAGAAGCACAGCGAACTAAACTGCATGCATGTGTGATGCATGTGATAACGAAGCGCATAGACAAGCGATTAAATCACCTTTCCCAAGTGACATTATGCCTAACGGCGGTCCTTCGGGATGTGCAGACATGCACATGATTATCCTCGTTTCATTGGGCCACTTGAGGGTAATGCGCTGCCACAATGTCCAAGGAAAAAGAGACAATGCTTTGTATCTATCATTGTACTGTTGGGCTTGCATGATTTCAGTTACAAATATTGTATAGAAGTTTTTATTCAAACCATCCAAAATGAAAAAAAAAACAAGTAGGGAAGTCTAAGTTCGGGTGAAACCGAACATTACATACGCAGCTGTACACTTGAAGTGCTGTTGTTGTTTGTTTTGTGTGCTATGGCTCCCGAAACATAGAAAATTACTTATTCCTTCCCAGCTTAACTCATACAAATAGACAACATTGGTTAATTCATGGTAGTTCTATAAATAGAACAAAAACAGCAACAATACCAGTTTCTTTGAATTACATACCAAGTATGCAGTGTGCAAAAGAATAAAATATGCAAAGAAAGCAATTGGGATAAACTTTACAACAACTAAGGCATGATGTGGCTGACCATCGTAGGAGTGCGGGTTCAAATCTCACTCCCGGGAGAAAAGGCTTTGAAGAGATTTACAAGGTATAATCGAAGCAGCTGTCGCCTTGTCCGTCCTGATGTCACGTTGTTTAAATTTTTCCCAAATTATTAAATAAAGTTATTCCTATTTATTGCTATAAATCCACTTGGGAAGTGAAGTACCATTGATATAAAGCTCTTTTTTGCTAATATATAGCTTATTTTATTCGCCCCCGACCCCTTTAAAAAATTTTATATAAAAGTGGGTGTGGTCCTTAACCGATTTCGTTAATTTTTCATCAAAGCATTCCTTATAGTAAAGGCCGAATTTTGTTACTATAGGTTTAACGATTTTTGATTTATGATTATTAATATTTGTAAAATAGATTTTATCACAGTTTTTTTGTGTTTTCCAAAAGGTTATATATATAAAAAGTGGGCATGGTTATAATTAAATTTCGCTCATTTTCAATACCAATATATTCTGAGTCCAGATAACCTCGCGTACTAAATTTGGTGAAGATATCTCAATATTTACTGATGTTATCATCTTAACGGACAGACGGAAGGACGGACATGGCTCAATTAAATTTTTGTTCGATACTGATGATTTTGATATATGGAAGTCTATATCTATCTCGCCTTTTTACGATGTCACTGCTATTTTCGTGCTCGTTACTGTGCTAGAGGTTTACGCCGATCGCTTTATCGGCGGCGGCGGCGTAGGCTCTATTATATACCGGCGTACGCCGGTGTTCTTACTTTAAAAAGCTTGATTTTTCTATTTAAAAAAATAATATTTAGGAAAGGTTTTGTTTGTACATATGTATTTAAGGAAATCAACGTGTTGGCCATTTCGGAAAGACCCGGGGTTTTTGCCTCAAAATCTCGCAGACCGTTCAAAAATTTTCAGGAGTAGCTCCTTGCGGAGGGATTGTCCCTCGTTCACTTACTCCAGAGAGGCTTCGAACCTAACCCCGGTCTTTGGAATTGGTATTGCTGCGTCTGCTGAAAAGAAAGAGAGATACATAAAATAGCCACACTTTTGTCTGCATATCTCGTGCAAAGCGTAGTTTCACCTAGGGTTAATTCCTAATAATCGTCGCGAAGACAATTTCTTTAAATCATTTGTGGCTCCTTGGCGGTCACGCACAAAGGCGACTTACGGTTGCTATTAATGGTCTATTAATAATCATGGCTCTCGTAGCACAGGGCGCCTCCAGTGTTTCCGGCTGTTTTTAAGAGCTACAATTCCCGATGTGCGAACAGTAGCAATCCCTACAACCAGTCGCTGCCACGCCTCCTGACCCTCACACCATATGCCAGTACAGAAGCTATAGGACTGCGACTTCGAACTCATACCTTCGACGACTTCACTTTCCTAGAACCTCTAGGTGTAGCCCCGAAGACTTTCCAACGGATGCTTTTGTCGCGCTATGCTGTCGAGCTACACCAGAGTAACGCCATGAAATGTTAGGGAGTGACTATTCGGCCAAGGATGCCGCCTTCGAAATCATAAGCAATATAAGTGGAAGTCATTGCGTAATGGGTGAAAATCGTATAGTCCTCGGCGCATCTGCATGATTAAAATTTTACAAGGACCCTGGATAAAATTTTTAAAAAGTAGACCAAAGTTTGCAGACGTTTGTGTTCAAAACATTGATTTCAATAGTCTTCCTTAAATCAAAACGATATTTTAGAATGAGAGTCGACCGATTTTAAGTTGAAAATGTTTACTGCTGTTTCCCGGCCTTATGATATAAGAGCTCATTATGGATGACCGCGTAGCTTCATTTTTCATACTAGTTCGAATGTCCACCAAGTTACGGTAGTAGCACATACGGTCATTATTTCGACTGTCTTCGGAAAGCTTTTGCTTCACCACTTTGAGTGTTTTGCGAAGGACAAAGCCTCACCTGGTAAATATATGTGCCTACGTATTCACATTTATAAAAGGAGCCGTAACGTGTAGTTGATATTTAAGCTTGGTTGATAGGCTATAATCAATGTAATTCACTCCAAATGACTAGTTTTGGATAGGACCGCCAACTTTAGGAAATGTCAAACCGGGAGACTTGGGTGTTGAAGAATGAAGTGTGAAAATCAAAATTAAAATTTCAGACGCTATTGTATAATTTCGCAAATAAACAAAAGATGTTCGAATGTAAGCTCAAGTGATTTTTCAAACCCTTCTCATACGTACATATATCCTCAACTTAAGTATGAGTTAAGAATCTTTTCAATGGACTGTTTATGCCCCTAGAATCTGCTAAAGGATTTTGCATCACTGATTTCGATTATTCTTTCAGCCAATCGCAATATAATATCAAAAAAAAAAAATCGGCACCTTTTTTGGCTATTTTGGTTTTTCTTACAACTTGAGGACAATTTGAAAACAATTTGAAACGCCTTGGGTCATTTTATTTGAATTCATTGTTCATTATTAATTTTTTGAAAAAAATATGCAAATTGAGCATATAAATTTATTATATAACTTTTCTTTGAGTGTTTTGTTTTAATAAATTGGTGAATTGGGTGTTGGAAAGTCCGTGTTAAGCTGACGTCGAAAACGCCTGTTTTTTTAAATAACTTTTGAACATTTAGAACGAGTTAAATTTCGCAATTAGTTTCTTATAACTGGCAGTTATGCGCATCCGTTGATACCACTTTCGACCATATCCGACCAATTTTCGACATGAGCAATAAATGGCATAAACAGTCTTAAGCGAGTAGAAAATATAGTAACGCGCCGGACGCCGAAAGTCAAAAATATCTGCGGCGGCGTGCGAAAAACGACCCTAATCGGCGGCGGCGGCGTTTATCGGCGGCGTATATCTCTATACTGTGCATATATAAAGAATTTACCAAAAGCTAAGTGTTTCCTATTTCAGGGTTTGTTTGTTGTAGTTATTGCTGTGACGATAATTGTTATTGCTACTCTTGCTGTTGTTGTTGCTCTGTCTGCTGCCTGCATTTTCGAGCGTAGCTATGATATTAATTCATTAGTCTGTTGAGAACAATGCAATTTTTCTTTACTAAATGTTTCAGCTCATGCTGACGTTATTTGCAAGAGTCGTTGTATATATGTGCGTTTTGCTCCATTTATCTGAAGTGCAATTCTGCTATTTCGCAATGTATTCATAAAGATATAATGTCAATAAATTTCTCAATTCTATAAATCTTTATGAAAACATTTAAAATTTTGATTAACTCACTTGACCTTAATACGAAATATCCGAATGGCGTTGAACTTAGAGGATTATGAATATGTGCATATGCAACAGTCGAAACATTAAAAGAAGTGAACTCATCACAAAAATCGGAGTATCTTATAACGAATTTCGCTGGTTGTAGATCTTTGGTACCCTAAAGGAGAAACCTTGCACAAAATATCTAGGAATAATCCTTTTTGTGGAAGCTCAACATGGTGGAGAGGGTGAAGAAGGCCTTGACGGCACTTTATGCATGGAAACGAATACTGGTGTGTACATGGGGTTTACCGCTCTCCCTTTCTCATTGGGTATTTACAGCAACTGTAGACCCTATCCAATACTATGGAGTTCTTGTTTGGTGGAAATCCAAACAAAAAAGAACCTACCGCAAAAAATTAGAGGGGTATGCAGGCTATCAATGCTTAGCATTACGGAGCACTGCACGGCTGCACTGTATGCCATTCTACATATTTCACTTGTATACCTGGAGGCAAAGAACATATCGTTAACAACTGCAATGAGGCTCAGTGCCTCGGTGCAGCTTGAGTGCAGACCATACGCCCATAGTACTATAGCGTCATCAATCACAGGACGAATATACTATTTGATTCCCTTTCTGCGCTTGAGGGTCCAAAGTAGTGGAAGGAGTAGGTATGCTGGATATAAACAGATCCTACAAGCTGTCAGATCACTGTCGCGTTTTCCAAGCGGAAGTATTAGTATACTGGTTCGAAATTTCTAAACCAGAGCACGTAATGAATGAGAAATCGAAGACGCAAATAAGCAAATATACAAAGCGATAATCTATGTCCCAAGAATAGCAGAGAGGATCAATAGATCGGATTTATATGACAAAGAAATGGTCAAAACAGCGTTTGCATACAAAAATACATGGAGACAGATTTACAACAGTACAAAAGACAAAATTCCAGAGGATGCGAAATCCAACGTAATATACAAAATCCCATGCAACGTTGACGGTGCGAGAAGGTATATTTTTTTTATTTATTTATTTATTTGAATATTTATTTTGACAATTTAATTATTAGTACATTAAGATAATGAAATCTTTTATAGTACAACGAACAGATGTCATAATCATTGCGGTTTATATAGCACTACCATACATATCTATATAGTTTTATATCTTAAGCTATGTTTCAACAAATCGACGAGAGTAAAGTAGAAACAAAAAGGTTAAGGAGCATAGAGATATATGCAGATTTCAAAAGTTTCAATAGATAAAAGGCTTAAGTGCTATCACTAGAGAAAAGGCTATAAAAAATCCGTCCATAGTTGTTTTGGTTTAGAGAATTTCTCACAGCAGTAGGAATAGAATTCCGAAGACGTATGGTGTTGACGAAAAAACAACCTAGTCTATTCTACATAGTTAAAAAAGGGGACAGCTAAGGGGCATGATCTATTAGATCTATTAAAGATTATTTTATCGTACAAGTATGGCGGCGACTTTGTTCAAATAATCGAATAGGTTGCATCCTAAAACCCGATTTCTCCATGCAGATAGATGGTCAAACTTGCCCAGTCCATAAACATAACGTGTAACTTGATTATACACAACCTCTATTTTATGGGCCGACCTTGAGTCTAGCTTGTTGTAAACTAACTCAGAATACGTAATGATTGGGTCAATGAGTTGGATGGCAAGTTTTTTCCTAATTTGAATAGGAGTATAGGGCGCAGTCTGCCAAAAATTACGAAAAGTCCCATATACCTTACCCACTACTGTGTTAACGTGAATGATCGCAGTGGGGCTAGAGTTCATCACAATTCCAAGGTTTTTAGCTTTATTGAAGGTTGTTATAACAGCGTTTCCGATGCTTATTTTAGGTATTTCAAGCCTCGAAACATCCTTTTTTGCAATGGGCAATAGTAAGATTTTCCAGCATTGAGGCACAGGCCATTATTATTCGCCCAAGCAAACATAGCCGATAAGTCACTATTGAGTTTAAGCCAAAGATCACGAGTGGCACTAAAGTCAGCAGCCAAGTGCAGCTGAATATAATATATATGTAGGGAAAACCAAATTAAAATTACTTACTTACTTACTTACTTAATTGGCGCTTAACCGTTTAAACGGTTATTAAAGGCAAGGATTTCCGGGGCAATAAGTCCAATATTAAAATTGGGAACAACTTCCTTTTTAAACGGTTTTATTTAGCTTGAGTTGGCAGCCAGGTCGCATGCACGGCCGCACGGCCGTTGTGAACGAATCTTGTAATTGAAATTTAAGTAACTTCCCGATAAGCTACAAGCTTGAAACTTGGAATATAGTTCAGAAACGATGACAATGCAATAATAAGAAAAAAGTCGCCGTTAGGTGGCGCATGGATCGAGATATTCGCAAAATTCGCATTTGTGGTCCGATTTGGCTCATATTTGTAACACATAATACATGCAAGAATAGAAACCGACCTGTGAAAAAAAAATCGCCGCTAGGTGGCGCATGGATCGAGATATTCACAAAAATCGTATTTGTGGTCCGATTTGGCCCATATTTGGGTCACATAATACATGCAAGAATAGAAATCGACCTGTGAAAAAATCGCCGCTAGGTGGCGCAAGGATCGAGATATTCACAAAAATCTTATTTCTGGTCCGATTTGGCTCATGCTTGGAACACATAATACATACAAGAATAGAAAGCGACCTATCAAAAAATCGCCGCTAGGTGGCGCAAGGATCGAGATATTCACAAAAATCGTATTTGTGGTCCGATTTGATTTGGTCCATATTTGGAACACATATTACATACAAGAATAGAAAGCGACCTATCACAAAAAATCGCCGCTAGGTGGCGCAAGGATCGAGATATTCACAAAAGTCGTATTTGTGGTCCGATTTGATTTGGTCCATATTTGGAACACATAATACATACATGAATAGAAAGCGACCTATGATGCCCGATTTGGCTCATATTTGGAACAAATATTGCATACAGTCCGGTAGAAGTGACATCAAAATATTTTGGAGTTGGAGGAGGGACAAGCATACGTGGCGCAGAGTCGAGTAAAGTCTTTGGAAGGATTATGTATTGAGGAGTTAGATTGTAACAAATTGTCAGGAAAGAGTCCTTGTAATAATGAGTCACTAAATGAACTAAATAGAATGAGAAATAATAGTCAATTAAATAAAGACTAAAAACTTGAAAATAAAATAATTAAAAAAAAAATTTTAAGTTAAACGGTTTTATTGAAAACAATACATACATGAAGTAATAATAATACAAAAAGCTAGAAAATAATTAGGTACGTCCTAGGTACTAGTCATCACACTCCTTATCAATCTATGGCGTTGATCAGACAATTAAATAAAAGCGTTGGACGCGTCATATTTCTATTGATAGTCATAAGTAGAACCAACTGAACCTTAATCAGGTTATGCTACGCCTAACATTTTTAGAAATTTCACGCGCCCAACGCTTTTATTTAATTGTCTGATCAACGCCATAGATTGATAAGGAGTGTGATGACTAGTACCTAGGACGTACCTAATTATTTGCTAGCTTTTCGTATTATTATTACTTCATGTAAGTATTGTTTTCAATAAAACCGTTTAACTTACAAATTTTTTTTTTAATTATTTTATTATATATTTGTGTTTACCAACAATCCTGAATATAGCTTCAGATTGAAGCTGAAATATCGATAAATTAAAAAGTAATTTTAAACATTGTGTTTTATTTTACCTACGGCCTTTAAGCTCATAAAATAAACACAACATAAACATATAAGGCTATAAAAATTATTAAAAATGTTAAAACAGAGAGCACACCAAAAGAACGCAAACTCCTATAGGTGTACCAAACTTTCAATCGCAAATATAATACACGGACCTATAAGTACATCAAGCAATAACAAAGAAAAAAATACAACAAATCGTATTAAGAAGTCAAATCCACATTTTATTTTAAAAAGAATAAAAGAAATTGAAAATTGTTTAATGGTGAATTTTATTATTTTGTATACATATTATCACCAGTTTTATAAGTAACATTTTTCTCGCACCAAAGTTCATTTTCTCATGGAACCTCCCTTTAGTATTTTATTCCAAAACGCCATATATCTGTTTAAATTCAATATATTTTGACATGAGCTGAGAAGTTTATGAAATAAAACTGAAATGGAGCGTTCAGCCGATATAGAGTAATAATTTACTCAGCGCCATTAACCAATCTTGTTATGAAACGCAGAACTCTTGGATCGCCTACATTTATATAAAGTTTCGGATTTCCCGTCGAATGTATTCCCACCGCACAAAGTTGTCCACGAAAAACGCCTGGCGCTCCAGGCTCTCCTTCACACAATTCTGCGTCATTATAACCACATAACAAATTTTTTCCTTCGGGGTGATATCCACATTTACTTTTTGCTACTATAGTTACCTCATGTGTTACGAGTATCAGTTCTTGGTTACGTGGAGTCCATTCACTAATTTTCATCTTTCTGCCCAGCGAAAGTTCATTTTGGCAAAGTAGAATTCTGTTCAGTCCATCAATCTCTCCAAAAGGATTATCTAGTTCA
Source organism: Eurosta solidaginis (assembly GCF_040869045.1). Classification (NCBI taxonomy): domain Eukaryota; kingdom Metazoa; phylum Arthropoda; class Insecta; order Diptera; family Tephritidae; genus Eurosta; species Eurosta solidaginis. The sequence goes on from NC_090323.1 coordinate 25,084,956, forward strand.
ATTGCAGCAATATCGTAGTCTGTTTGGCATTCTAAATTATTATTATCTTCATAAAATACATCCTTCACTTTGCGATATGGTTCGCATAAAACTGTTGCACTACCTGCAACGAAGATTTTATTTTTATCGACACCGTCCAGGCATGCCGCAGTTGTGATCACTATTTTCCAACTGACTAATGAGCCACGGCAAAAATAGGTTGTCTCTTCAAATAATGATACCAAATAATTGTCAGTTTGTGAATTTATATGAGTGAAAAGACCGTTAAGTACGACAACCAGGATCGAGATATAATTGTGCAAATTCATAGTTCCTGACGTTTTACGCTGCTCGTTAAGTATAAAGTAACTAAAGCAAGACAAGTTTTGTAGACGCTATTTATGTATATACAGTGGTGAAGCCTGATAAAATTTTCGGTTGTATGTGCACGGTTAGAAATCTGAGCCCAAATTTTTAACCATTAATCGGTTTAAACACTTTTTGAAACATTTCGCTACTAAATTGGAAACCTCTCAATTTAATATTGTCTTTTTTAATTTTATTCAATTTCGATTTAAAACTTGTGCAAACAATAAGTCATATAATTAAAATAGTTTTAAAACAAAACCAAAAAAGTTTCAAAAAATTCAAAAATGCAAACTTGTAGTCACTTGTGGGCTTGAAACAAAAGCAAAAGGTTTCAAAAATATAAGAATATAAAATAGAATAGGAACGTCTGGTTTAAAAACTTATCCTAAGAGTTTAAATTTGGTGCTGAAAATTCAAAAATAAGAAATTTTAATTGCGAAAAGTGCTGCAGGTTATCGAAGCTTTTTCAAAAAATTGTATTATACATATAAGGTGTACCGAATTGGTTTCTTACACAGTAATTAGAGCAACGCTGTAAGAAAAATCTCTAGTTCAAAACTGGTGCTATTCTAATACATTCGGAACTTTTACTTTTTCGCCCTCTATATCTTTCAGTAGTTCCGAACTAGTGTTAAAATATCAGCTTTCTTGTTTTCTTGGTACTATGGTCTTTGATTCCGAACTGCTATTAGAGCATTTATCGATACCTCCGAGCCAGTGGCAAAGTTTGGGAAAAGAAATCATACTCATAGTCGAAGTTAATTAAAGCTGGTAGCGGTTGTTTTTGTGGATAACATATTTCTCTAATTAGATATGAAAAATAACAACCCAAGCTGTAGATTTAATAACTGGGTAAAATCTTGTTAATACCGAATTTGTACTTATTTGGCAATTTAGGTCGAGCTCCGAACCAGAAATGTGTATCACTAGTTACTGTCCAAAGGAAAGCGGATTTCCTATGGGCATACCGTATATTTGTTGATAAAAGGTGCCATCATAAACGAAGTAATTATTATCTCTTAGCAGAAATCAAGCACTTTTAGAAATTGTGTTTCGTGAGGGACGTGTGTTTTTCAAAAGTTTGCCATTGTTGCATGATTGTACATATCGCTAGTTGAGTGGCAATATTTGTGAAAAGGGAGACAACGTCAAACGATATAAGAATTTCATCTTCGTTGATCTCTATGTTACTTAACTTTTCTTTAACTTGAAAAAAGTTTTACCCATTGTATGTTTTTGGAACCACTTCTTTTACCAACGGCCGAAAAGCTCCACAAAACACAAAAGTGAAAAAATTATTGGCCCAGAAACAAAATTTGGTTTCATTATATGTCCAAAATATTTCAGATTTGGGCTCAAAGTTTTTACCATGTGCCTGCCAAAATTATTAAAGCGTCTAGCGTAATACAAATTCTAAATCAGTTAAACAAATAGCTTTTGATATACCAAAATAACAAATATAACTTTACTTAATTGCTCGTTTCTATATTTGTACAACTGAATTGTGGTACTACATTCACGTTAAGAGATACATGACCGCATTTTTAACCCTTTCACGCATATGCGACACCGGTGTCCCAAAAATATTTCCTTGTATAGCAAGCACGCTAGCAATATTTTACTAGTACTTTCGTTATAAGTTTCTTTATTTTATCTAACAGGAGAAACAGGAAGACCGTTATAATCTACATTTAAACAAAAATTGGTTTGATCATATGTCCAAAATGTTTCAGATTTGGGCTCAAAGTTTCTACCGTGTGCCTGCCAAAATCTCAAACCACTTATTGATAAAAGTGGAAGTGCCGGCCAAAGTAACATCAAATATTCAAAACAAGGGGCGGTCGACCCTTGGCTGTGATTTGGCATACACTCCAAGCGTATTTCTTCTATGAAAAGCTTTTCAGTGAAAATGCATATTCCTTGCATCAGCTTCCGTTTGGAATCGGCATTAAAACATATAGGTCCCGTCTGCCAATTTGTGGAGGAAATAAAAAGGGAGCAAGACGCAAATTCGAAGAGAAGTTCGGCTTAATCCTCTAAGCGATAAATTGCGACAAGCATTAATTAATATTTTTTTTTTTCTTTTTAATTTTTTATGGTTAATGCGTCAAGCGTAATACAACTTCTAAATCAGTTAAACAAATAGCTGTTGATATATCAAAATAACAAATACAAGGTTACTATGTTTATTCGAGCGAAATGAAATTAGCGCGTATATTCGATTCTTTTTCAAACGAAAATTTAATTGTACTTAATTGCTAGTATCCATATTTGTTTAGCTGAATTGTGGTAATAAATAAGGTTAAGAGATACGTGTACAATATGACCGTATTTTTAACCCTTTTATTTCCTTGCATAGTTAGCAAAAAGGCTAGCAATATTTTACTAATTTTTTCGTTATAAGTTTCTTAATCTTATCTAAATGTATACATCCGAACCGATTTTCATTTAAAGTGTTTAAGTGTGCTAACAAGATTCGAGACGGAAGCTACTAGCAAACCATGCCTACTTACAAAGTAGATATGTGTATGACTTATTTACCATTGTTAGGTTAGGTTTGGTTGAACTGGCCGGTCCATGTGGACCTCACATAGACTGAAGGAGTCCGTAGTGTTACCAGAAGTTTGTTTTAATGAGCAAACTGAAAAACCCAGGACATATGTTATAAAATAACTCCGTCCTCTTGGCAAATACTAGAAGCTTCCTATGACTTAAGTCACTTGCCGCTTCAAGCCTAATTTAAAAGCGTGTGACGCAAGAAGGCAGCGTCCAGTCAGAATACCCGTCATGAGTCTAAAGTCCTTTCTTTTTAATGATAGAAGCAACTTTGTTAGTCTAAGGTTGTAAGACCTACACATAATCTTCGACACTTTACAGCCCCACGCTTGAACGCACGCCTTTCTTGCTTGGTCGATCATGTGCACCTCTCGCCTTCGCTAAATCTCGCCAAGTCTAATTCGGACGTCTACGAACCAAGCATCAAGGTGTGCGCCCTTTTTAGCTGGTACATCTGCTTTTTCATTCCCATCTATTCCCATATGCTCTGCGACCCAATATTAATGTATGCTTCTCCCTGTCACGATTCTCTCCAGAGACTGCTTACACTCTAACACGCATTTAGATGCTGTACTATGCGAGATTATTGCCTTAATTGCTGCTTGAATGTCAATATAAAAGTTAACACGGTTGCAGCTTAAGGTATTTTCTTCCAGTGTTTCCACTGCTTTGGTTACGGCTAATATTTCCGCTTGGAAAACGCTACAGTAATCCGGCAGCCTGTAGGATCTGTTTGTTTCCGGATCAGCACAGTATACCGCAGACCCTACTCCTTCCACTACTTTGGAATCATCTGTGTACAAATGTGTCGCCTCGTCCGCTATTTGAGCACTCTTGGGCCAACCGTTCTTCTCTATTGTGGCCTTAATATCTCCCTCGAAGCGCAGATTGAGAATCAGGTAGTCTGTTCGTCTTGTTATTGATGACGCTACACTACTATGGCTGCTCTGAAGCAGGGAGCCTGGCTGCAGTTGTTAACGCTATGTTCTTTTCTACTATGTCTACAGGTGGAATATGCAGAATGGCATACAGTGCAGCCGTCGGGGTTTTTTTCAGGGCTTCCGTAATACTAAGCATTGATAGTCTGCATACCCCCTCTAATTTTTTGAGGTAGGTTGTTTTTTGTGTGGCTTTGCACCAAACAAGAAATCCGTAGTATAGAATAGGGCTTACAGTCGCTGTAGAAACCCAATGAGGAAGAGAGGGCGTTAAGCTCCACGTACACCCCAGCATTCTTTTATATGCATAAAGTGCCATTGAGACCTCCTTCACCCTCTGCTTCACGTTGAGCTTCCATGACAGCTTGCTGTCTAGGATGATTCCTAGATATTTTGTGCAAGGTTTCTCCTGTAGGGTTACCCATCCCAACTAAGGCCTGGCCCAATTTGGGAGCATCTCCGTCTTCTCCGTTGACTTTTAGCCCGACATTAGATGCCCAGGTATGAATATTCCAGAGTGCCCGATCTATCAAAGAGCTAATCGTTGGAAGGAGCTTTCCACTTATGACAATTGCAACGTCATCTGCATGAGCCGTAAGTTTTACCGCCTTTACATTTTAACATGCAGCCGATCCATCTGGTTAAGGCTGGTTGTACTTTAATATAACTAAGACCATCCATAAAGGCCACTGAACGCGTTAATAGGAATATCGTCAGGGTAGCTCCTCTGAATACATTTAAAATTGTTCGAGAAACTTTCGCGGAATTGAAGGATAGTATAAACATGAAAACTATAATATTGTTGGTCCGCCGTCACTTGAGGTACAATAATTAGATGGTTCTTGGCTAGAATAAAACCAGCTTCTTAGTACAAAAGTCCTTCCCCCCTACTAAAGTGATTCTGCGAGAATAGAAACTGGACTTGGAGCGACTGGCGACGAGTCATGTTCTCGGAATAGCACAAAATAAATAAATTAAATACAGTTTTTTTAATGCGTGGTTAGCCCCAATACCCAAATATGGATTCGCTGCTGCGTTCAGATTACTGTGCTCGATTAGCCCCCAACTCATGGTGAGATGCCATCTTGAATGCTGTCAATGTAGGCGGCTGAATTAGTCTAGCTCCCCATTAACAAAATCTAAGCGACTCTCGCGGTTTTTAATGCGTTCCACACCGTTATATATGGAAAATCCTTTACTCTTGCCTTAACGTAATTTTGACCCAATCTTCCAGATTTTTGGGACTTGCTACACATCGCGAACCTTAACTGATTAAAACTTATTATGCACTCATAAGAGAACATGAATCATGGCCAATCGTTCCCTGTCCAATATATGTTTTTATAATACCAGTTAGCGTGCGGGATCGCTTTTTTGTGGTGGAAAGTGGGTTTTGTTTCTAGCCATGGGCCATCAAATTCGTTTTTCTCAAGAGACACAGTGTCGCTGCTATTTTAGTTGTCATGTTTATATTAACTTTCAATTCCGTGGAAGTTTCCGGAGCAATTTTAAATGTATTCAGAAGAGCCATGATGACGATATTCCTATCAACGCCTCCATTGACCTTTCTTGGTCGTCCACTTCGAAAATGAGAGGATAAAGTCACTTCTTTAATATATCTCGTTCATCGTCTTCTTAAGAATAATTTATTGTAATGTACTCCGCCTACAACTTCCATTTTTTGCGTGATTTGTCCTTCGTAAACAATTATATTAATTTTCTTCTTCAAGGATAAAACTATTACTTTTATGAAACATTTTTGATTTTACACAAACTGCTAGGAACTTTGTAGCTTTTTCGCTTTAAAATACCAACTTATGAGGTAAAGAATTGTCAATGTTATTCACAATAACTAAAAAGTTTCGTTACATATCTGTAATGACCGTAGAAACGATGTAACAGGGAACACATTGTCGTCGGCTTTATTTATGACCGTAAGTGTATATACTTATTTAATCATTATTTCTTTTTAAATAAAATTAAAAGACAAAAGTTTTATAAAAAATTTAAAAATAAATGAATAATATTTTAATAAAATAATTTTTAACAAGATTAATAATAATTGCTAATTCTAAGCATATATTTTAATAAACAATTTTGTTTATTTTAAATAATTTATTTTAAAGTTTATCACTTAAAATATTATAATTTATAAATTTATTTATTAACAAAGTAAATAAGTAAATCAAATATTACTAAATTTTATTTATTTAAAAAAAAAAAAAACTAGATATTGTAACGAATTTGCTTGCAAATCCTCTTATTTGCAATCCTCTGCTAAGTTCGAATCACTAAACTGTTGAATAAATAACTCCAATATTGAATGATGGAAAAATGGCCTTTATTAAATTACTTCACAATAACACTTATACTTTGCTACTCGCTGGCTTAATAACCAAACTGATTGATAACTCAAATGAAACTCTACTATTGGCCGCCAGATCGCGTGCTTAAGCAAACTGATTGATAGCTCAACTCAAACTGCATTACTTCTTACTCGCCTGCCCCGCTTTTATAGTTTACGCTGCATACTTCTAGGCTCTTCGATTTCCAGAACTTACTAGTTATTTTCGGCTACAAAATCGCCAGCCACAACTACGTGCACAAATTATTGCTCTCTCTTGTGACAACTCAGATAAGATATATGCATGTGTTTGTGCATTGCTGCTCCGCTGCTCGTATACGTACATATGTGTAGACGCAATTATTTATTCGTTTATTTAGATACATAATGACTGAATTATTGATGTGAATGTTTGTAGTTTACAGTCTCTCGCGCATACATAGGCGTATAAGTAAATGCGTCTGTGTGTGACATCTTTTGGCTGCCTTATATATGTGTATACATGATTTGATTATTGACGTAAATACTGCTTATCGTGGCCTTGGCATCGCCTTAGTGATGGTATAACTTAGTGATGTTAATATCCGTGACACTGCCCTCCACCTAAGTCTGATCGTCCCGATCAGACAAATCTCTCGATCTAAACGCTGCTAATCTCTCCAAATGAACCACCCTTCTATTTCGTGGTTTTCCAATTGTTTGTATGCGGTAGATGGCATCACTGATCCTTTTTACAACTTTGTACGGGCCTTCCCAACTGCACCAAAATTTGGAAGGAACACCTTTCCGCCGGCGAGGGTTGTACAACAGTACCAAATCTCCCTCCAGGAAACCCTCCGAATTATTCTTGTTGTCTAACCTGTATTTCATCTTACTACTCATTATCCTGGATCGTTCCCTCGCACTCTGTTGCTTGCCCAATGAAGAACTACTTCGCAGAGCTTGATCTTGACGGATTGACTTTGCATCATCAGTATCGTCTTGACGTTTCACAAAAGTAGTACGCGCTGGCTTGAAACCACCCTTGCAATCCTTCTGGAAAATTCTTTCAGTCGTTTTAGTGCGTCCATTAGGGTTTGTCAATGCCAGTGTTTTTCTCGCAGGTACTTTTGATTTCGCTTTATTTGGCCCATTCGATCCATCAACCTTTTCTCGATCTACTTTCCTTGACTTTCGTGGTCTCTGTCGAATCTCCTCCACCAGCACTCGCTTACTGCTGAACCCTTTTTTCAAACTGAAGTTAAGTGGCATATCTTGGTTCTCATAATGCATCACCCTTCTCTGCATATCGATCTTGATGTCATGGTTAACCAAGAAATCCACTCCCAATATAACTTCACCAACAATCTCCGCCACAACGAATTTGTGTAAAACCATGACCTTCCCAATTAATACCTCACAAACCACTTCGCCTTGGACTTGATTATACTCGCCTGTGACCGTACGCAACCTTGCTCCAGGTAATGACTTTACTTTCCTGTTGACCATGTCAGATCGGATCAAGGAATGAGATGTGCCCGTATCTACAGTCAGTACACGTTCTTTACCATCCACATTCCGTCTGACGGTAAGACTGCTTGATTTGCTAAATGTGCTAGCCTTTCAATATCCGACGCAAACTCTTGCAATGTTTCACCAGGTCTCTGGAAGCGGTTCAGCAACTCCATTTGGCATATCTGTCTCCTATGCTCAGTTCCGTATCGTCTCTCTAGAGCGCCCATCAATGCTTCATAACAGTTCCGTTCGCCCTCTGGAGTGGTTTGTAAAATCTCCGCTGCAGGCCCCTTCAACGCCATGAACAGTGCAGCAACTTTATCTTCCGCATTCCAGTTGTTCACTGCTGCGGTCTTCTCAAACTGTAGCTTGAAGACCTGGAAAGGAACAGAACCGTCAAATGATGGTGTTTTTACCTTTGGATTGCTTGCTGAAACAGCTGGGCGGTTTAATTGCAACTCTTGTATACGACCTCTCAAAGCATCCAACTCGGCTTCGATTTTTTCCTCAAACTGCGTTATTTTCTCGTCCATACGTGCTTCGAGTTTTGATGATATACGCGCCTCTTGCGCTTCGAGTTGTACTGTTATGCGTGCCTCTTGTTCTTTCAGTTGTGTCTCCATCTTTGATGTAATCTGTGTCGACATTTCTGCCATACGCGTTTCTTGTGCTTCAATCTTCGATGTAATCTGTGTCGACATTTCTGACATACGCGTTTCTTGTGCTTCAATCTTGAATGTTATCTGTGTCGACATTTCTGACATATGCGTTTCTTGTGCTTCAATTTTCGATGTTATTCGTGTCTCTTGGGATTCCATCTGTAATGACATTGTCGATGTTTGAGCAGATATTGCAGCCAAAATCATGTTCAAGTCTGTGCTCGTAACTGTCTGCGATGTTTCGTTTTTCTCTTCAATTTTAGTTACTTCCTCGCCATCAAGATGAAAGTCATACTCTTCCACATCAATTCCTTCCGCTCCCATTGCCTCTCGTAGCCGTGCCTGAAGTTCAAGTTTAACGCCGCTTGTATTCAATCCACGGCTCTCCAACTCCTTCTTTGGTTGCTGGATCTTCAATTCACTGAACTTTGCCATGTCCTTGTTGTCCTCTGGAATTTATTCAACAATTCCTCTTCTGACACTAATTGTAACGAATTTGCTTGCAAATCCTCTTATTTGCAATCCTCTGCTAAGTTCGAATTACGAAACTGTTGAATAAATAACTCCAATATTGAATGATGGAAAAATGACCTTTATTAAAGTACTTCACAATAACACTTATACTTTGCTACTCGCTGGCTTAATAACCAAACTGATTGATAACTCAAATGAAACTCTACTATTGGCCGCCAGATCGCGTGCTTAAGCAAACTGATTGATAGCTCAACTCAAACTGCATTACTTCTTATTCGCCTGCCCCGCTTTTATAGTTTACGTTGCATACTTCTAGGCTCTTCGATTTCCAGAACTTACTAGTTATTTTCGGCTACAAAATCGCCAGCCACAACTACGTGCACAAATTATTGCTCTCTCTTGTGACAACTCAGATAAGATATATGCATGTGTTTGTGCATTGCCGCTCCGCTGCTCGTATACGTACATATGTGTAGACGCAATTATTTATTCGTTTATGTAGATACATAATGACTGAATTATTGATGTGAATGTTTGTAGTTTACAGTCTCTCGCGCATACATAGGCGTATAAGTAAATGCATCTGTGTACATGATTTGATTATTGACGTAAATACTGCTTATCGTGGCCTTGGCATCGCCTTAGTGATGGTATAACTTAGTGATGTTAATATCCGTGACAATATATTTATTAACGAATAATATTTCATTCCTTATAATTTATTTAAAATAATTTTAATACAATACATTTCATAAATTATTAACTCTTATAAAATCGAGATTAATAATATTATTATTAATTATTTAATAAACCCTGAAACACAGGGTACAAAAAATAAATGTTTCTTTTAAAAGAAAAATTTTTCAAATTATTTCAATAATCTTTCACAATACAAATAAATTATAATTAAATTTATTTTTTCATTCAAAATTACTAAAACAATAATTTTTATAATTATTTTTAATATAAAATAAATAAATAATATTAAAACAATAATAATAATACTAAATAATTTTTTTTTTTATTTTTTTTTAAATAAATTATTAATAAATAAATATTAAATTAAATTTATATTGATTTGCACAAAAATTTGTTCAATATAAACGAAATACTTTACTTAATAAGCTTTAAATTGTCATTCTAGATACACCTTCCGGTACACCTACTATGTTACGACTTATCTTACTTTTGAATAAGAGCGACGGGCGATATGTTCATTAAGCTGGGTCGATTTATTAACCGATAGGTTTTGGGCTCAGGAAAAAAAAGTTCCACTAAGCATACCCAAAAAATTAATTTTCGAGCCTGCAAAATTTGAGTTTTTTGACTTTTTATACTCAGTTGAGCAGAGCTCACAGAGTATATTAACTTTGATTGGATAACGGTTGGTTGTACAGCTATAAAGGAATCGAGATAGATATAGACTTCCATATATCAAAATCATCAGTATCGAAAAAAAATTTGATTGAGCCATGTCCGTCCGTCCGTCCGTCCGTCTGTCCGTAAACACGATAACTTGAGTAAATTTTGAGGTATCTTGATGAAATTTGGTATGTACGTTTCTGGGCACTCATCTCAGATCGCTGTATAAATTGAACGATATCGGACTATAACCGCAAAAAATGCGATAATTCATTGCCAAAGACGGATAAAGCGATGAAACTTGGTAGGTGGGTTGACCTTATGACGCAGAATAGAAAATTATTAAAATTTTGGACAATGGGCGTGGCACCGCCCACTTTTAAAAGAAGGTAATTTAAAAGTTTTGCAAACTGTAATTTGGCAGTCATTGACGATATCATGATGAAATTTGGCAGGAACGTTACTACTGTTACTATATATGTGCTAAATAATAATTAGATAAATCAGATCAAGAACACGCCCACTTTAAAAAAAAAAATTTTAATTCAAATTTTAACAAAAAATTGCATATCTTTACTGTATAAAAGTAAATTATATCAACATTCAACTCCAGTAATTATATGGTGCAACAAAATACAAAAATAAAAGAAAATTTCAAATTGGGCGTGGTTCCGCCCTTTTTCATTTAGTTTGTCTAGAATACTTTTACATAATGACTGAATTATTGATGTGAATGTTTGTAGTTTACAGTCTCTCGCGCATACATAGGCGTATAAGTAAATGCGTCTGTGTGTGACATCTTTTGGCTGCCTTATATATGTGTATACATGATTTGATTATTGACGTAAATACTGCTTATCGTGGCCTTGGCATCGCCTTAGTGATGGTATAACTTAGTGATGTTAATATCCGTGACACTGCCCTCCACCTAAGTCTGATCGTCCCGATCAGACAAATCTCTCGATCTAAACGCTGCTAATCTCTCCAAATGAACCACCCTTCTATTTCGTGGTTTTCCAATTGTTTGTATGCGGTAGATGGCATCACTGATCCTTTTTACAACTTTGTACGGGCCTTCCCAACTGCACCAAAATTTGGAAGGAACACCTTTCCGCCGGCGAGGGTTGTACAACAGTACCAAATCTCCCTCCAGGAAACCCTCCGAATTATTCTTGTTGTCTAACCTGTATTTCATCTTACTACTCATTATCCTGGATCGTTCCCTCGCACTCTGTTGCTTGCCCAATGAAGAACTACTTCGCAGAGCTTGATCTTGACGGATTGACTTTGCATCATCAGTATCGTCTTGACGTTTCACAAAAGTAGTACGCGCTGGCTTGAAACCACCCTTGCAATCCTTCTGGAAAATTCTTTCAGTCGTTTTAGTGCGTCCATTAGGGTTTGTCAATGCCAGTGTTTTTCTCGCAGGTACTTTTGATTTCGCTTTATTTGGCCCATTCGATCCATCAACCTTTTCTCGATCTACTTTCCTTGACTTTCGTGGTCTCTGTCGAATCTCCTCCACCAGCACTCGCTTACTGCTGAACCCTTTTTTCAAACTGAAGTTAAGTGGCATATCTTGGTTCTCATAATGCATCACCCTTCTCTGCATATCGATCTTGATGTCATGGTTAACCAAGAAATCCACTCCCAATATAACTTCATCAACAATCTCCGCCACAACGAATTTGTGTAAAACCATGACCTTCCCAATTAATACCTCACAAACCACTTCGCCTTGGACTTGATTATACTCGCCTGTGACCGTACGCAACCTTGCTCCAGGTAATGACTTTACTTTCCTGTTGACCATGTCAGATCGGATCAAGGAATGAGATGCGCCCGTATCTACAGTCAGTACACGTTCTTTACCATCCACATTCCGTCTGACGGTAAGACTGCTTGATTTGCTAAATGTGCTAGCCTTTCAATATCCGACGCAAACTCTTGCAATGTTTCACCAGGTCTCTGGAAGCGGTTCAGCAACTCCATTTGGCATATCTGTCTCCTATGCTCAGTTCCGTATCGTCTCTCTAGAGCGCCCATCAATGCTTCATAACAGTTCCGTTCGCCCTCTGGAGTGGTTTGTAAAATCTCCGCTGCAGGCCCTTTCAACGCCATGAACAGTGCAGCAACTTTATCTTCCGCATTCCAGTTGTTCACTGCTGCGGTCTTCTCAAACTGTAGCTTGAAGACCTGGAAAGGAACAGAACCGTCAAATGATGGTGTTTTTACCTTTGGATTGCTTGCTGAAACAGCTGGGCGGTTTAATTGCAACTCTTGTATACGACCTCTCAAAGCATCCAACTCGGCTTCGATTTTTTCCTCAAACTGCGTTATTTTCTCGTCCATACGTGCTTCGAGTTTTGATGATATACGCGCCTCTTGCGCTTCGAGTTGTACTGTTATGCGTGCCTCTTGTTCTTTCAGTTGTGTCTCCATCTTTGATGTAATCTGTGTCGACATTTCTGCCATACGCGTTTCTTGTGCTTCAATCTTCGATGTAATCTGTGTCGACATTTCTGACATACGCGTTTCTTGTGCTTCAATCTTGAATGTTATCTGTGTCGACATTTCTGACATATGCGTTTCTTGTGCTTCAATTTTCGATGTTATTCGTGTCTCTTGGGATTCCATCTGTAATGACATTGTCGATGTTTGAGCAGATATTGCAGCCAAAATCATGTTCAAGTCTGTGCTCGTAACTGTCTGCGATGTTTCGTTTTTCTCTTCAATTTTAGTTACTTCCTCGCCATCAAGATGAAAGTCATACTCTTCCACATCAATTCCTTCCGCTTCCATTGCCTCTCGTAGCCGTGCCTGAAGTTCAAGTTTAACGCCGCTTGTATTCAATCCACGGCTCTCCAACTCCTTCTTTGGTTGCTGGATCTTCAATTCACTGAACTTTGCCATGTCCTTGTTGTCCTCTGGAATTTATTCAACAATTCCTCTTCTGACACTAATTGTAACGAATTTGCTTGCAAATCCTCTTATTTGCAATCCTCTGCTAAGTTCGAATTACGAAACTGTTGAATAAATAACTCCAATATTGAATGATGGAAAAATGACCTTTATTAAAGTACTTCACAATAACACTTATACTTTGCTACTCGCTGGCTTAATAACCAAACTGATTGATAACTCAAATGAAACTCTACTATTGGCCGCCAGATCGCGTGCTTAAGCAAACTGATTGATAGCTCAACTCAAACTGCATTACTTCTTATTCGCCTGCCCCGCTTTTATAGTTTACGTTGCATACTTCTAGGCTCTTCGATTTCCAGAACTTACTAGTTATTTTCGGCTACAAAATCGCCAGCCACAACTACGTGCACAAATTATTGCTCTCTCTTGTGACAACTCAGATAAGATATATGCATGTGTTTGTGCATTGCCGCTCCGCTGCTCGTATACGTACATATGTGTAGACGCAATTATTTATTCGTTTATGTAGATACATAATGACTGAATTATTGATGTGAATGTTTGTAGTTTACAGTCTCTCGCGCATACATAGGCGTATAAGTAAATGCATCTGTGTACATGATTTGATTATTGACGTAAATACTGCTTATCGTGGCCTTGGCATCGCCTTAGTGATGGTATAACTTAGTGATGTTAATATCCGTGACAATATATTTATTAACGAATAATATTTCATTCCTTATAATTTATTTAAAATAATTTTAATACAATACATTTCATAAATTATTAACTCTTATAAAATCGAGATTAATAATATTATTATTAATTATTTAATAAACCCTGAAACACAGGGTACAAAAAATAAATGTTTCTTTTAAAAGGAAAATTTTTCAAATTATTTCAATAATCTTTCACAATACAAATAAATTATAATTAAATTTATTTTTTCATTCAAAATTACTAAAACAATAATTTTTATAATTATTTTTAATATAAAATAAATAAATAATATTAAAACAATAATAATAATACTAAATAATTTTTTTTTTTATTTTTTTTTAAATAAATTATTAATAAATAAATATTAAATTAAATTTATATTGATTTGCACAAAAATTTGTTCAATATAAACGAAATACTTTACTTAATAAGCTTTAAATTGTCATTCTAGATACACCTTCCGGTACACCTACTATGTTACGACTTATCTTACTTTTGAATAAGAGCGACGGGCGATATGTTCATTAAGCTGGGTCGATTTATTAACCGATAGGTTTTGGGCTCAGGAAAAAAAAGTTCCACTAAGCATACCCAAAAAATTAATTTTCGAGCCTGCAAAATTTGAGTTTTTTGACTTTTTATACTCAGTTGAGCAGAGCTCACAGAGTATATTAACTTTGATTGGATAACGGTTGGTTGTACAGCTATAAAGGAATCGAGATAGATATAGACTTCCATATATCAAAATCATCAGTATCGAAAAAAAATTTGATTGAGCCATGTCCGTCCGTCCGTCCGTCCGTCTGTCCGTAAACACGATAACTTGAGTAAATTTTGAGGTATCTTGATGAAATTTGGTATGTACGTTTCTGGGCACTCATCTCAGATCGCTGTATAAATTGAACGATATCGGACTATAACCGCAAAAAATGCGATAATTCATTGCCAAAGACGGATAAAGCGATGAAACTTGGTAGGTGGGTTGACCTTATGACGCAGAATAGAAAATTATTAAAATTTTGGACAATGGGCGTGGCACCGCCCACTTTTAAAAGAAGGTAATTTAAAAGTTTTGCAAACTGTAATTTGGCAGTCATTGACGATATCATGATGAAATTTGGCAGGAACGTTACTACTGTTACTATATATGTGCTAAATAATAATTAGATAAATCAGATCAAGAACACGCCCACTTTAAAAAAAAAAATTTTAATTCAAATTTTAACAAAAAATTGCATATCTTTACTGTATAAAAGTAAATTATATCAACATTCAACTCCAGTAATTATATGGTGCAACAAAATACAAAAATAAAAGAAAATTTCAAATTGGGCGTGGTTCCGCCCTTTTTCATTTAGTTTGTCTAGAATACTTTTAATGCCATAAGTCGAACAAAAATTTACCAATCCTTCTGAAATTTGGTAGAGGCATAGACTCTATGACGGTAACTGTTTTCTGTGAAAATGGGCGAAATCGGTTGAAACCACGCCCAGTTTTTATACACAGTCGACCGTCTGTCCTTCCGCTCGGCCGTTAACACGATAACTTGAGCAAACCCTGATATATCTTTACTAAACTCAGTTCGCGTAATTATCGGAACTCACTTTATCTTGGTACAAAAAATCGCCGAAATCCGACTATAACCGCGCCCACTTTTTCGAAATCGAAAATTACGAAAAATGAAAATAATGTCGTAATTCTATACCATGAAAAAAGGGATGAAACATGGTAATTTGATTGGTTTATTGACGCAAAAAGTAACTTTAGAAAAAACTTTGTAAAATGGGTGTGACACCTATAAGTAGAAAAAATGAGAAAGTTCTGCAGGATGCAATCAAAAGCCCTTGGAATTTTGGCAGGAATACTGTTCGTGGTATTACATATATAAATAAATTAGCGGTACCGGACAGATGATGTTCTGGGTCACCCTGGTCCACATTTTCGTCGATATCTCGAAAACGCCTTCACATATGCAATTAAGGACCACTTCCTTTTAAAACCCTCATTAGTACCTTTAATTTGATACCCAAACACATTATAGAGTCACCCCTGGTCCACCTATATGGCGATATCTGGAAAAAGCGTCCACATATAGAACTAAGGCCACTCCCTTTTAAAATACTCATTAACACCATTCATTTCATACCCATATCGTACAAACATATTTTAGAGTCACGCCTGGTTCACCTTTAGAACTACGGCCGCCTCCCTTTTAAAATACTCTTTAATACCTTCCATTTGATACCCATGTCATACAAACACATTCCAGGGTTACCCTAGGTTCATTTTCCTACGTGGTGATTTTCCCTTATTTTGTCTCCAAAGCTCTCAGCTGAGTATGTAATGTTCGGTTACACCCGAATTTAGGTTTCCTTACTTGTTTTTCTTTGATTTTTAAGGTTTTTTTCATGACGTACTTGAAAAATTTTCATTTGATTTTAAAATTTATGTATACCCTGTCCGACTCAAAATTGTCCGCTAAAAACTTTGGCGATAACAGTTTTTTGAAAAAAAAAAAAATATATCTTTTGGGTTTTGAGGAGTGTCTTGGTGAAAACATTTATTTTTGCGTCACTTTTTTAAGGGTTTCTTCAGAAACGTGCAAATGATCAGGGGACGAGCTGATTTCATTTAGCCATGTCCGCCTGTCCTGAAACCTGAAAATTCAAAAATAAGAAATTTTAATTGTAAAAAGTGCTGCAGGTTATCCAAGCTTTTTCAAAAAATTGTGTTATACATATAAGGTGTTCCGAATCGGTTTCTTACACAGTAATTAGAGCAACGCTGTAAGAAAAATCTCTGGTTCAAAACTGGTGCGTTTCTAATACATTCGGAACCTTTACTTTTTTGCCCTCTATATCTTTGGGTAGTTCCGAACTAGTGTTAAAATATCAGCTTTCTTGTTTTCTTGGTACTATGGTCTTTGATTCCGAACTGCTATTAGAGCATTTATCGATACCTCCGAGCCAGTGGCAAAGTTTGGGAAAAGAAATCATACTCATAGTCGAAGTTAATTAAAGCTGGTAGCGGTTTTTTTGTGGATAACATATTTCTCTAATTAGATATGAAAAATAACAACCCAAGCTGTGGATTTAATAACTGGGTAAAATCTTGTTAATACCGAATTTGCACTTATTTGGCAATTTAGGTCGAGCTCCGAACCAGAAATGTGTATCACTAGTTACTGTCCAAAGGAAAGCGGATTTCCTATGGCATACCGTATATTTGTTGATAAAAGGTGCCATCATAAACGAAGTAATTATTATCTCTTAGCAGAAATCTAGCACTTTTAGAAATTGTGTTTTCGTGAGGGACGTGTGTTTTTCAAAAGTTTGCCATTGTTGCATGATTGTACATATCGCTAGTTGAGTGGCAATATTTGTGAAAATGGAGACAACATCAAACGATATAAGAATTTCATCTTCGTTGATCTCTATGTTACTTAACTTTTCTTTAACTTGAAAAAAGTTTTGCCCATTGTATGTTTTTGGAACCACTTCTTTTACCAACGGCCGAAAAGCTCCACAAGACACAAAAGTGAAAAAAATATTGGCCCAGAAACAAAATTTGGTTTCATCATATGTCCAAAATATTTCAGATTTGGGCTCAAAATTTTTACCATGTGCCTGCCAAAATTATTAAAGCGTCAAGCGTAATACAAATTCTAAATCAGTTAAACAAATAGCTTTTGATATACCAAAATAACAAATATAACTTTACTTAATTGCTCGTTTCTCTATTTGTACAACTGAATTGTGGTACTACATTCACGTTAAGAGATACATGACCGTATTTTTAACCCTTTCACGCATATGCGACACCGGTGTCCCAAAAATATTTCCTTGTATAGCAAGCATGCTAGCAATATTTTACTAGTACTTTCGTTATAAGTTTCTTTATTTTATCTAACAGGAGAAACAGGAAGACCGTTATAATCTACATTTAAACAAAAATTGGTTTGATCATATGTCCAAAATGTTTCAGATTTGGGCTCAAAGTTTCTACCGTGTGCCTGCCAAAATCTCAAACCACTTATTGATAAAAGTGGAAGTGCCGGCCAAAGTAACATCAAATATTCAGAACAAGGGGCGGTCGACCCTTGGCTGTGATTTGGCATACACTCTGTTACGGCGGCAAGACCACAGATAGGGCGCGCTCGTAATAATGGTGGGGAGAGAAGAAAAGAAAATACACAAACGAATTCGTTATAAAAAGTGAACAATAATATTTATTAAAATAAATGGAAATGCAAATGCAACGTTAGTCCACTTAATCACAATAAATGAAATTGGTTAGACAATAAAATGAAAGTAAAGGCAAATGCAAGATAATCCACTTACTCACATTCAATATTTCCGATGACGGAAGTGCAAAAATGAATTTTAGAATTTTAAATAGAATTGAAGGGCTTACCTTTGGTGGCTTGGCTGCTGGCGGTTTCTTAGACGTTCGCAAAAGAAGTGAAAGAGGTAAAAAACCTTTTGTTCGCGGTCACCGCCGAATCCTAGGCTTAACTATTATCCGGCGGGGTAAACAGTTATCGGTATAAACCGATATGTATAAATGAAAGATGTGAGGTAAAAGGACAACGAAAAGAAAAAGTTAAGTAATACGAGGGTGCACCGCCATATTTAGGCTTGTGGCTTAAACGTGCCGGCCCCCTTGCGGCGAGCAACTTCGAAACGATCGTAACGCCCCAACAACCAAGTCCCAAAGGGCTCGCGAGAACGATTCTCAATTTAAAATTAACGAATCTCAACTTAAATTTAGGCCATGCTGTAAATGCGTATGGGAGAAAAATAGTGTGACCAGGATACATAATTCGACCGACGCCAGACGCTTCTCCGTGGGATTCCTGTGAATAAAGAGATGTTAGTCGAAATAGACATGAGTTGATTTTAGTGCACTTTACTTATTGAATGGACATATACCCGATTATTGCTGGTGGGCTCCAGACACTACCAACCCGAATATGGTGGCTTGAGTCAGCAGCCCGCCGACGTTCGACGGTGGTGTGCCGCTAACCATTAGGCTGGCGTAGACGTCGGCACCTAGTGTAAGCCGGACAGGTGTAGACCGGTGGAAAGATGGATCCGCCAGCTTCATAAATTGGAATGGCGTGGCTACCGATGGATCCAGAGTTGCTGTCGGACTAAGCCGTGAATATCGCGCCACCACTGTGGCCTGGGTCGTCACTGCTCCCGTTACCCCGTATTTCCCTCGCAGAACAAGCGTGCACTTCACGTGATAGGACGTGCCCGTTCGCTCTAACCCGAGGTCCTTCGCGAGATTCGCATCGATGATTGAATTGGGAGCGCACGGATCGATAAGGGCGCGTACTGCGTGGAGCTTCCTTCCTGCTGCTATCCGGACGACCGCCGTTGGAGCTATGGCGACGAATGCGCGTATAATGGTCGTTGCTAGAGGAGTCTCCCGGAGGCGTCCCGTTCTGAAGCCGGCTGGCGTTGTTGGTTGGCGCGCGAGCGTTGTTGGTTGGCGCGCGAGCGTAGTTACTTGGGCACGAGCATTCTACGGGGCCGCCCTGCCAATTGAGCGTCGTGACGAGCGGGACGGACGCGGTTCCGCGTCGCCACGGCGCCGCCCGGAAGAGCGGTGCGATGGGGGGAAAGGACGTGTCTCCCCGCCATCCCCGCGTTGTAAGTTTGAAGGCCTTTCATGCCGTAGGAGCGGTCGGAAACGTTGTGGTCCTGAACCGCCCGGTGGTGTCGTGGCTAGCATTGAAGTAGGATCTTCCCGTCGTTCGACCTCTTCCTCGGCGACGTCCGCCGTTTGTTGATTCCAACACAACCCTGGCGGGAATATCCTACACTAACGAGTGTGGCAATTTGTAGAGCTGTCAGCTGTTCACTCTTCCAATCGTTGGAATGAGACCGCTGTGCGGTGCTGCCCATTGCAATGTAATGATACATAATGGTCATGTCATGAAAGTATTTATGGACAGCTTGCGTCTGAGTCCTGACGCGACATTAAATTTATAATCTGTTCTAAAAAGTTTAATTTCTCCCTTGTTTGTAGCATCGAAAGCATAGATGACACTACTTTATTCCTGCTGGGATTTCAAGCTAAAAAAGGGACTGACGAAAGTCTGTCGAAACTTCAATACACAATAAAGGCAATTTCTGTCATGAAAGCGCGACCCCTATTGAGTGTGCCATGTTTTTGTTTATGTTTTACATTTTAATTTTGCACTACCCTTTTTAACAATGAAAACAATGCAAATAAACCGCGAGAATTATTTTGGTCTCGAGTGGTTCCACCTTTTGTTTTCACAAGAAAGTTGGTTTTAATTGTGTGTTTGTGCACCAAATTGTCAAACTACAAACTTTTTCCAAAAACAGAAAAGAGAATAAAAATACTGCCGAATGTCAAAAAAAAACTATCGACATACAACCTGGCGCGTGTGTTTTCAGTGAAACCAGGCTGTCTCTTCAGGGTTTTCGTTAGTTGGTTTTTTGTTCGGTTACTAACACTCGAGTTTGTTGGATCCCGCGGATCCAACTTGTGATCTCATGGGGTCGCGCGCAATGTGTTTACGGCGTAAGAAGAGACGAAAGCAAATGTCATCGAGTGGCAACCTTGATTCATTCATTCAAAATGTCATTCATTCATGGAAATGAGTATAGATACATTTTGAATGAATTTTCACTATGAAGAATGGGTAAGTATGCAGGTATCGTTCCTTTTTTTTTATAATTTTATAAAGATTCTAATTTCTTCTTCTTTTGCTTCGTTTCAGATGATGATCAAACAAGGCGTTTTTTACATAGACCACACTGGATTTCCTTTTGACATGCACAAAGAATGCATAAATGATATTATTCGCGGTGGCCAAGTAGATTCCAGCTAAGTGGACAGACACTGGGCCAGCTGGTGTTTTTTTTTTTATATATGTATATATACGCGTTCAAGAGGCACAAGCCGCAGTTATGAAGGAGACAATTTCATTCATATAGATGAAAGTGTGCTTCGAGTTGTTTTTTTTTTTTTGGACCAGTAAACATCTAACGGAACCATATACCCGTATGAAAATTGATCTTAGCCTCTACTTATCCCTGTTGTTCCTTGCTAAGCTTCGAACATCCATATATAACCAGGATGTTACTCCTGCTCCTATTTATATATGGCGTGGGGATGTTACTACTAAAGCGAAGCAAAGTACCAATTCAGACGCGATTGCTACTAACTTGGTAACCGGAGCGTATTATGATAAAACCAACTGGCCAGAACAGTTTATGCGTATTTACATAGCAGATGCTATTACCGAACGTACGTGGGCTGATAATGATTTATGTATGTCGTTTATAAAAATGTCTGCACGCGGAATCTAAAAAATAGGGGTGTGCTTGCTACTATGTTTCCCGCATCTGCGGAACAGCCTTCCCACTATCTGGCAGAGATTCCTAAAGAATTTTTATTACAACGTGAAGATTGTTTACGTACATCGAGAGTCTTTTTTTTACGTGAATTGGTGCGAGTACTTCGTTATGATATCAATATCGTGAAGTTTTGCCAATCGTTTATGAAGGAACGAATATTTATTGCAGCAAATAAACCCATATATGGCGCGCGGTATGGACGTACAAAATTCTGCTCGGGAAAAGTTAACTAAAATAATAGTAAAACGCTCCTAAAAAATGTTGAATATCGCTGCAATTGTGAGATAGAGACTCAATAAGTGCTTTATAATAATTTTGCTAAAAATAAAGTGTAACTATTTTATATTTAAACAATTTTAAACTATATTATTAATTTAAAAGTGCTCAAAATAAAAATAATTAAACCATAAACGAGGATAAACAAACGGGAAAGAGAAAAAGAGGCAAATTATGGGTGTGTGTGCTAAATGCAACGGTAGTATCAGAGGGGAAAGTGGTATACCGTGCGAAGGTGTGTGTGGTAAAATATACCATGATAGCGTTCAATGCTCAGGAGTTGATAAATACAGCTCAAAAATTATTGGCGAGAAAAACAATATGGTTCGGTTTATGTGTGATGAATGTGTAACATACATTCAAAACGTTGACTTGGTGTTACAAGAGATGCAGGTTAATGTGAAAAAAAATAACTCAATTCTAAGTGAGTATAAGCTTGAGTTTGAAAGTGTAATGAAAACAAGCCAAAATGAAATAAAAGCTCTATTGGAAGCAGTTGAGAGTCGTTACACTCAACGTGCTGCGATGATAGAAAAATCGCAAAAGCAATTTGAAAAGAAAATAGGAGAAATGAAAAGTTTATATTCCATGGTTGAAGAGATAAAAAATAAAACTGATTTAATTGGCAAAGGCAGTGAAAAGGTACAGAATATGGTTGAAGAAGTGAAAAAGCAGGCAGAGTTAATTGGTAAAGACAATGAAAAAGTGCATACTGAAATAAAAAAAATAAACAGCAATAATAATGAAAAGAGAGTGTCATATGCTGATGCCATAAGAAATAATAATAAAAAGAGTGAAGTACCACAGCTTAAAAAAGATGTCGCAATAATAGTGAAACCGAAAGGAAAACAAACTAGTGAAAAAACAAAGCAAGATCTGAACAACAAGGTGGATCCGAAAAACCTAAAGATTTCAAATATCGAAACAAGAAATAATGGGGTGATGGTAATCCATAGTGAAAATAATGATGAGCGTGAAAAAATAAAATTAGCAATTGAAAACAACATTGGTAGAGAATACGAAGTAAAAGTGCCTGAGCAGATTCGTCCAAGTTTTGTAATCTCGGGAATAATTTTTAAATACGAAAATGATGTGCTAATAGACACCATAAAAAAACAAAATGAATGTGTAAGCAAGAGTTCACTAAAAATTGTAAAAAAAATCGAGAGAAAACGAGGTAACACAATGGTGCAAGATATAATTTTTGAAATTGATAAAGAGGACTTTTCCAAGATTTTGGCAGCTGAGAGAATTAACATCGGGTGGGAAAGATGCAAAGTATATGACGCGATTAGCGTACTAATGTGCTACAAATGTAAAGGTTTCAATCATAGAGCATCAGATTGTAAAAGCGATGAAGCCTGCAATAGGTGCCATGGAAAACATAGCTCAAAAACGTGTGAAGAAACCCCCATAAATAAATGCCTAAATTGTATAAAGGCCAAAGAAAAGTTGAAGTTAGAAATATACTTTAATCACGACACATTTAATAAAGAGTGCCCATGCTATATCAATAAACTACAAATAAAAAAACAAAAGCTCGGTTATTAGCAATTAAGAAATAATGAAGGTACCAATATAAAAGTACAAAATAAAGTGAAAGCAGAGTTGAAGTGTATATACCTCAATACTAACAGTATTACGGCAAACAAAGCCGAAGTCCAAAGAATGGTTGAAGAAGAAAATCCCAGTATTGTGTTATGTGCTGAGACCCACACCACAGAGAATATAAGTGACACAGAAATAAATATTATTGGATATAATCACGTTAGATGCGATTCGCATAGCCGACACACAGGTGGTGTCCTTATATACATTAATAAATCGATCGAATTTAAAGTAGTATTTAATAACAGTATTAATAATAACCTATGGTGTATTGTGATTAAAACCATAAAAAACACGATTAAATGGAAAATAGGTGTAGTATACCACTCACCAAACACAAGCGATGCTGAATTTATAAACCATATGGGCGAGGTGTTAGAAGAATATTTTTGTGAAACTGAAAACAATATTATTATAGGCGATTTTAACATAAATGTGAATGTACAGTCAACGTACACAAACCAGCTAAATCATATATTCGCGATAGCATCAATGCACCAACTAATTAAGTTTAATACAAGGGTAAGAGAAGTGTCACAGACAAAAATAGACCTTCTTTATAGTAACAATGATAAAATTGAAATAAAAAATCTAGAAAACCATAGAATATCAGACCATGAAACGATCTGCTTCAAAATGCCTGTTCAAGAAAGACACAAAATGAGAATATATGAAAACCGCGTATGCTGGGATAATTATACAAAGGAAAGTCTGGTTGCTCTCCTTAGGAATTACAATATATCGGAACTGAATAAATGTGATATAGGACTTAAAGTTGAAACTATTAACAATATATTAGGGGATATAATGGCAACGCTTACCTACGAGAAACGAGTGCAAATTAAATTAGTAAATAAATGGTATGACCGGGAGCTTACGGAGTTAAACAAATTAAAATATGAGCTTTACAAAATAGCACAGAGTACAAATGAGTGGGATAGTTATAGTTATACAAAACGTATATATAAAAGACTTTTAAAAATAAAAAAGAAGCAATACATGGAAAATAAAATAGCGCTTAATTGCAACAATCAGAAACTAATGTGGAAATGTCTTAAAGATGCCATAAACATGAGTCATGACACAGCCCAAGTAAAACGTATAGTAATAAATAGTACAGTTATTGAAGGAGACCCCGATATCGCGACCCATTTGAATCAGTTCTTTGTCGAGAGCATCACAACAATATGTAATACCATTGAACCAGCTACATCAGATGAGGCCACAGAGGATATTAGGGGGAGTGTTTTTGAACTGAAGCAAATAAATGTGGAACAGCTGTTGAGAACAGCAACTAATTTAAAAAATAAGTATGGAGGAAAAAAACTGGTAACAGAAGGTGTATATAAAGACAGTATGGAATATTTGGGATACGCTTATACATGTATTGTTAATGAGAGCTTTAGAGAAGGTGTAGTCCCAGCATGCTGGAAAACATCGACAGTGATACCAGTTGAAAAAGTTAAAGGGACTGAAAAACCAGAGGAAATACGGCCTATTAATACGTTGCCTAGTGATGAAAAGATTTTAGAGAAAATCGTAAAAGACCAGCTTCTCGATTACCTGAATAAAAATCAAATTATTATATGTGAACAATCAGGGTTCAGAACTAAACACTCTTGTGAAAGCGCTCTAAACCTGGTTATAGCGGAATGGAAACAAAGCCTATCAAACAAGTTAGTAACAGTGTCGGTCTTTCTGGACCTAAAAAGGGCATTTGAAACCATTGACAGGGTCATCCTACTAAGTAAACTGCATAATATTGGGGTACGTAATACAGCACTGCGGTGGTTTAAAAGCTACCTTACTAGCAGAAAACAGAAAACCATAATTAGAAGCACATCGTCGCCGGAAGTTGATGTTGACATAGGTCTTCCACAAGGATCTATTCTTGCTGCAATATTATTCATTGTATATATAAACGATATAAAGAGCTGTCTTAGCCACTGCAAGATACGACTCTTCGCAGATGATGCATTATTGACAATAAGTTGTTCGTCGGAGATTGAAGCTATAACTAAAATGCAAGCGGACTTGAATGCTGTTTATAATTGGTTGTGTCAAAATAAGCTTAAAATAAATATTGAAAAAACGAAATGGATGACCGTGAGAAGAAAGAATGCAGAAGAAAATAATTTAGCCTTGAAAATAGCAAATAGTACCATACAAAAAGTTAAAGAAATTAAATACCTAGGAATTATAATTGATGAGAAACTTAAGTTCAATGAGCATCTTAAGTATACAGAGGCAAAGATATCAAAAAAAATTGGATTTATGTTCCGGACATGCAAGCACGTCAGCAAATATTATAAAATTATGGTTTATAGGTCCATTATAGAACCTCATTTCATATACTGCCCTACGATATTATTCCTGTTAGCCGACTCGAACATCGCAAAACTACAGGTGAAACAAAATAAAGCAATGCGGTTTATTCTTAGAAAACGATATGATACCCCAATACATGAAATGTTAGAAAGTTTAAATTGGCTGAGTGTAAAGCAACTCATTGTATACTACACTCTAAAATTCATACACAACATGAAACTAGGCAACCTGCCGAAATATTTAAATGACCGAGTAACATACAACAACGAGGTTCATGACTACCACACAAGAAACAGGAATAACTTCCGTCTGCCAGCTGTTCGATCAGAATTCGACAAGAACAATATATACTACGAGGGATTGAGAGAGTACAATGATCTACCATTTGAAATAAAACAATGTCCAAATATCAATAAATTTAAGAAATTATTATATAACTATTGCAAAGCACTACCATTTAGATAATGATCTCATACATACATGTACCTAATTTAGGTCTACAAGACTGTAAATAAATAAATAAATAAATAAATAAATAAATAAATTGAACGTTTCGAGTTTACAGCGGCCAGCTTTGGATAATGTAGAAAAGTTAGCTGTAAAAATGAAGTATTATCCACCAAAGGATATATTAAGATATTAACTGGTACTGAGTTGTACGATGAATACAATGAGGACCATATAGAGGGGGTTGTGAAGCATTTAAAAGAGCTTAGGTTCAACATAATGATTACGTCGCAACACAAACATGAAGAGGTGACATATGACAAAAAGGAAAAAATGGTTCTGGACAGAATATACAACTATTAAAATGCCACAGAAATGGTGTGAACTTTGGGAAAATTCTGAGCCAATGCCAGAGTTCTTGCCGAAACCAAATTTTGGTAATCTCGTTGACAATAGTATAACCAATGAAATAGGTTAAGGAGAGGGAGGGGGGGGGGGGGGGGTCAATTGGAAAACATCCAACACTATTACCATATATTACTTTTGTACTGAGGATGTTAGGCATAAATCAATTTGTCACACAATCTTAATTCCTGAAGGTGATTCAATATACAATATAAAAAGTTGTCGCATTTAGGCCTCAAAATTATTCTTGCGAAAGTGGTCAATTCGAAGCTAAAATGCAATAAAACATTTCAAAAATTGCTAATACTTGAAGTTAAGATACAAGTCCAGTGGAAGTAGTAACACAGTGGCGTTCTACATCTAATTAACCCCGTAACGTGGCTAGAACGAAATCTCGGCATATAAGAGGCGGTTGGTTTCATAGATCCATACATATTCACATGAAATGGTGCCAGTTGTGATGACGGCTTAGAAGCGGAAGAAAAGATAAAACATTCACAAAAAGATATTAAAGTGGTTAACTTCAAAACTGCATCATCAATTCGTCAAACGCAATATATAACAGACAAAGTGTGTGATTAAAATTTTCCAATATGACGACGACATTAGTGCTTGAATCGTGCATACCTCTGCCAATTGATACAGGAACTTTGTTGGAGGTTACAGAAAAAGCGAAGGATTGGGCCATTATGCATGGTATTGCTATGCGCTCTAAAAGAAATTTTAGTCCAGATGCTTTAAATTTCGCTCCATTTATTTTAATACCGTCATCATTCCCACGTACGGAATTTGAAAATGCTGTAAATTTACAAACCGTCATTAATCAGCTAATGCATAGTGTACAAATGGAATTAAAAATATTCAAAACGCTTGACTGCAATGTGTCGCGTCCATTGCCAATACATTTCTTGAGTCGTTTTCCCAAAGCAGCCAACGTGGAAGATAACTATCATGCAATGGCCATATTTCCTCGAATTAACATCGATAGGGTACGATTTTGCATCATATAAGCCATTAGGGACTGCCGCTGCATCCCTATTTTTAGCTTTACATTTGCTGAAAGATAATTCAAATTACCAACTGGTTTTAGCACCAACTACTGGACATCAACCATGCAATGGTATGAGATAATTCGTCTAATTTTTTTAGATTTTTATTATTTATATATTATATTTTAGTAAAACTTAGGTAGCGAAGTACATACACTGCACGTTGGCAAGAGATGGCCGTCGAAATAGATGCAGCCCTACGGTTGGAAGGCAATACCAGCACTGGCGCTTCATCTCTTGCATATGCGATCCCAGTGGGCAATATGACGGCCTCCACTATAACGGTGCCCTGGCATGGTCTATGTGTGGTAAGAGGTGAGCTAATATGCACGTTTGTTATTGTATTTTATATTATTTTTAGTTATGAAGTGAGTACTTAGGTTGTATGATAGGATTTCAAAAAAAGGGCTTGTGTAATTGTATGGGTTTTAACTGTAATCAATTTTTAGATTGAAACCCGTGGGTGTTCCCTCCCCCTTTTTCCCTTTTTTTTTTTTAAAGTCATTTTCCATTCAGCTTTCTGAATCTGCCCTGATTATCTTGGTTGACTGATTAATGAATATTCTACGTGTTAAAGTTTTACCTCTCATTGAAGATTTTATGTGGTCTGAGATATGAATCAGAAATGATTATTTAGCATAATCACATTTAAGATACATTTTCTTCTCGACAATAAATTAACTTTTGAACAGAAAATACCTTTGAATCTGAACGTTTTTAATCATCCTGGAGCATGATGTTTGAATGTTTTGAGTCGCTGGATATTCTGGTGGTGACATGAATAAAAATTTTTTTTTTTTTTTTTTTTTGGGAGTATGCGGTGGCAGATAGTTTATCTGCTTTAGGCTTCGGTTGGCCTCGTTCGTGGGGAACGAGAGCTGGGTTAGGCGGGTTGTTGGCCTCGTTCGGGGTGAATTTGTTATAACGGTTGGGAGTTAAAAGTCTCCCTCACCCTCACTGGAGGGTGGTAGCAGGACCAATTTCGTGATTGGTCTGGTGGTTTGTCCCCTTGCCGTATCCAGTTCGACGACTCGAACTCGGTTATCGGGGCCATAGTGAAGATTGGCTATCCGACCTAGTCTCCATTCGTTGGGGGGCAGATTATCCCCCTTAATGACGACTAGGTCTCCCTGTTTAAGGTTTGATTGTGGATGCTTCCACTTAACGCGCTTCTGCAATTCGGTGAGATACTCCGTTTTCCACCGTTTGCAGAAGGTTTGATACAGCGCCTTAAGTTTTTCCCATCGATTGACGAGTGATGCGCGATTCTCGCTGACGTCGATCTCCGGTGGAGCTAACAGGTGCCCTCCCACGAGGAAATGACCTGGAGTAAGTGGCTCCAAGTTCGACGGCTCGTTGGAGGAGGGGCTTAACGGTCGAGAATTGAGACAGGACTCGATTCGACAAAGTAGTGTGCTGAACTCTTCAAGGGTAAATTTGTGATCCAAAGCGATCTTCTTGAAGTGGTTCTTGAAGCTCTTGACCCCTGCCTCCCATAGTCCGCCCATGTGAGGAGCTCCTGGTGGTATGAAATGCCATGTCAGGTTTTGGTGACAGTACTTGGATAGAGTTCGGTTGCGAGCATCCGCCAGGAAGGCTTTGAGTTCTGAGCGGAGCGCTCTGGAGGCTCCGACAAAGTTGGTTCCGTTGTCGGAGTAGATGTTCTTTGGACATCCTCGCCGGGCAACAAACCTATCGAACGCTGCCAGGAATGCGGCAATACTGAGGTCACTAGTGGCTTCCAAGTGAATCGCCTTGGTTGCAAAGCAAACAAAGAGGCAGACGTAACCCTTTGACATGCGGCATCCTCTTCCACTATAAGATTTGATGTCAAATGGTCCGGCAAAATCTACCCCCGCATTGGTGAAAGCCCGGGAAAAGGTGGTTCGTTCTGAGGGTAGATCTCCCATAAGTTGGGTTTGGGTCCGTTTGCGGAATATTGCGCACGTTTTGCAATTGTGTATGACCGATCGGATCATATTTTTGACCCTAGGGATCCAATATTGTGTGCGTTGGCGACGAAACATAAGTTGGTTCTCCCCATGCAGGGTGTCTTTATGGATGAACTGGACAAGAAATCGTGTGAGCCGGCAGTCATACGGCAGAATGATCGGGTGCCGTTCACTGTAGGGAAGATCCTTGGCCCCTGAAAGACGACCGCCCACCCTCAATATGCCCTTTTCATCGACAAGGGGGGTGAGAGGGAGGATTTCACTCTTTGAACCGATGAGCTTCCCGGAATTTAAACTCGAAAGTTCCTCCGAATAGTGCCTCCGTTGGTAGAAAGCTATTAACTGACTTGTCGTGGCCTGGATTTCATCGGGTGAAATGAAGGGCGATGCCGCTTTAAAGGAAGATTTTGTCTTAGGATTGGTTCTTTCGATAAATCTTCGAACATACGATATGACTCTCAAGGCCCTGGATAAATTGGAAAACCGTTCGAGGATGTCGTCTTTCTCTCTTATTTTTGAAGTTGTATGAACCTGCACCCGTTTCTCCTCTATGTTAGTCCGATAGTCCTTTTCTCGTATTGGCCATTCTGTCTTATCTTCTTGTAGCCAAGAAGGTCCCTGCCACCACAAAGAGTTATTGACTAACTCCTTCGCTGATAGTCCTCGGCTAGCCAGGTCTGCAGGATTGGATGCGGATTCTACGTGGTGCCAGGATTTGTTTCCTACCTTTTCTACTATTTTCGTTACTCGATGAGCGACAAAGGTTGTCCAAGAACAAGGGGGTTTTCTTATCCACGCCAAAACAATCGTGGAGTCTGTCCATAGGTGTAGATTGAAATTTTCTAAATGCAGATTTTCACGCACTGATTCGATGGTTTCGGCCAGCAACACTGCACCGCATAGCTGTAATCGGGGTAAGGAAACTGTTTTAACGGGTGCTACTCTTGTTTTTGCTATTAATAAGTTAACGTAGACCTCATCCTTTATCTTTGCTCGTAAAAAGACTGTCGCGGTGTAAGCTTTTTCCGAGGCGTCGCAAAAGCCGTGTATTTCAACGTCGTTGGTTGGCGTAAAATACACCCAACGTGGGATACGAATTCCGTTAATGGAGGGGTATTCCTGCATAAAATTATGCCATCGGTCTAGGGTTCCTGCCGACACTGGTTCGTCCCAGTCAGTCCCCTCTAGCCAAATGTCTTGCATAATGATTTTTGCAACAATGACGACTGGGGCGAGCCAACCTAGAGGATCGAAAAGTTTAGCGATTGCAGAAAGTATTGTCCTTTTCGTTAACATATCCCGATTTTCAATTGGTTTTGCCGTGAAGTAAAAATAATCCGCATGCGCGTTCCATCGAATACCTAGGGTCTTCACCGTACTCGTGTCCTCGAATTCCAAAAAGTCTTCGTTGAGCAGATGAGGTTTGGGTATTCCTTTAAGTATTCTTGAGCAAGTTGACGTCCATTTGCGGAGGGAAAAACCAGCGGACTGTAATGCATCTGTGATTTCATCGCGAGCTTTGAGTGTGGATTCGATGCTATGTCCCCCGGCTAGAACGTCATCGACGTACATACCTGTCCGTAAGATATCTGCGGCAATGGGTAATGAAGTTTCAACGTCGCCTGCTAGTTGGTGCAGTATCCTTATCGCCAGATAAGGAGCACAATTGACTCCAAAGGTGAATGTCTTTAATTCGTAGACGCTGATAGGGTCACTAGGATTGTTGCGAAAAACTATTCTCTGGAATTGTGTTTGGTTTGGCTTTACCCATATCTGCCGGTACATCTTTTCGATGTCGCTATTAAAAACATATTTAAAAAATCTCCATCGAAGGAGTAGAATCGTTAAGTCGGCCTGAAGCACTGGGCCTGTATAAAGTACGTCGTTTAGGCTTGTGCCATTGGCTGTGGGACACAAAGCGTTGAACACCACACGAACTTTGGTCGTGGTGCTTTCCTCTTTTATAACCGCATGATGGGGTAAGAAGTAGCAATCGGTCACGTGGGGTGGTATGATTTTTGGAACTTTTGACATATGTCCCAATGTCTCATATTCCGCTAGTACCCTATTGTACTCTGTCTGTAGGGCCGGTGTCTTGGCTAGGCGCGTCTAATTCCGGTAGAATTGGGAGCAGACGCCGTTTAGGGAAGGCCCTAAGGAGATGTGGTTGGGAAAATCCTGTTTAAAAGGAAGGGCGACAGTATATTTGCCATCGGAATTTCTTTCTGTTGTAAGTCTGAAAAGTTCCTCGCAATAGGCATTATCTTCGTTAAGTGCCCTTTTCTTATGTACGTTTTCAAGTTCCCAGAAAGCGGTTAGTTGCTTGTCTAGGCTGATTTCATTAAAAAAAGATACCCGTGTATTAGTTGGGTGAGGTACTTCTGCACGACCAGTTAGAATCCAACCGAAGACGGTTTCTTGGGCGAGAAGCGTATTTAGAAAGTTCTTCCTTATACCGTTCAGTATTATCTGGGGATAAATGTCGCCTCCAAGAATGAGGTCGACTGGTTCATTAATGAAGAACTTCTTATCCGCCAGAATCAGATCAGGAAACGCTTGTCGAGTCGTTGCGCTAACTTGGCAAGTCGGAAGGTCCCCTGTTAATTGGGGCAGGACTAGGACCACTGTATCGATGCTCACTAAGGGGTCTGTGAGCGAACCTAACGTAATCACACATGATCCCTTTACCTGTGTAGATGGGGTATTATTTATTCCTGACACTTGCACATGCAGACGTTTGGATGGAAGGTTTATTCGCTTTTTTATTCTTTCTGTTATGAAAGAGCATTCGGACCCAGAGTCTATCAGCGGTCTGGCGGAAAATTTCACTCCATTATAGTGTATATTAACACGTGCTGTTCCTAATAACACCCCTTTAGTGGTGTTAGCATGACACGAAGAGACGTTATTAGCATTATCTTGCCTTTTTTCAGACGCCATCCTTGCCCTAGCCTGCTGTGAGGTTGAAGGTGTGTTGTCGGTGGCGTTTTGAGTCCACCTTTGAGGAGTTGTCTTTGGTTGTGCTGTCGGAAGATGGAGCAAGGTGTTGTGCCTCGCGTGGCACGTGCTGTAATTGAATTGGCTAGTGCATCGTGTCACGGTGTGTCCACCCGACAGACAATTCAGACAGTAACTATTGTTTTTGATAAATTCAATTTTTCCTGACGTGGACAACCTACGGAGTTTTTGGCAATTTCGTAATTTGTGCTCTGTACTGTTGCACATCTTACAGGCTGATTTGGGTACGCTGGCTTGGTAAACCCCAAGTTTCGTAGAATTTTCCCGAGAGTTTGAATTTTGACTTTTGGGTGCTTTTGTGGTTTTGTTACCCCTAAGATCAGAAACCGTCTCTAATGTCTGGAAGCGATTGGACAGGAATTTGTCCATATCCTCCCATTTTGGGATATCTGTTTTTCGTTCTACGGTCTGTTCCCAAAGAGCCAACGTAGATTCAGGGAGTTTTGTGGAGCATAGGTAGGTTATAATTGCATCCCAATTTGTGATGTCAATATTATGACATTGTAATGCAGAAATGCAATTGTTTATCTCCCGTTGCAATTTTTTGATGGAGGTTCCACACTCCTGTTCGACTGCCGTCAGATTAAATAAAAGTTTTAATTATGTGTTGACGAGGATACGTTTATTTTCGTACCTGTCGCTTAGATTTTTCCAGGCGGTTGCAAAACCCTCGTTTGTTAATGAGCACCTGCCCACTATTTCTTTTGCCTCCCCTTGAGTTTTTTGTTTTAGATAATATAATTTCTCGACATCTTTCAGATCAGTATTGTGGATGTATATCGCCGTGAACATATCTCTAAAGGCTGGCCAGGAAAGGTAGTCGCCTTTAAATACATCGGTGTCACAAGGCGGCAGTCGCATTTTATGTCCACGGCGCGAAGAGTCTTCATCCTTTGCTTCATCCTTGGCCGGCTGTGGGGTGATGGATTCGGCTTCAGCCGCCACAGCAGACATGCATTGCAGGTAGCATGCAAAGCAACTTTTATTTTTCTTTCTTAATGAGCTGAGCTCGTCTTTGGACAGTTCAGAATTGCTGAGAAGACTTTCATATGTGGACTTGGTCTTCTTCCATAGTACCCTTAGCTCCTCTTGCAGTAGTGCAAGGGTGTGCTTGTTCCGGGATTCGGCCGGGGTGGAGTTGAAATCTTGTTCAAACTCCACTATGGAATCAGCCAATCTAATATAAGTCTCCATTGATTTTATTAATTTGAATATTTTGTTTCTTTGAAGGTGTCGAGCTTGAAGGCAAAAGACTTAGTGGCGTTGGTGTATATTCAACCGCAGCAAAAATTATAAGAGTGTTTTGTTTTTTTTTTTGTACGTAGCCCAGCTATCAATCCTGCTGTGATTGTGCTGGGTGAGTAAAATCTAAAAAATACACGGATTTGAACTCTGATCGGATTGTATGTGTTAAAACAGAAAGCAATCTTATGTGAATTTAGTGATAAGAAAAAATTTGAATCAGATGTAAATCTTGACGTGGTGTAATGTGTCGCCAGCGATATGAACCACTTATAGAGATCCTCACGAGGATTATGTAAGCCACAGATAGAAATCCTGACGAGGATTTAATGTGTATACAGTGTTATAGATAGAAATCCTGACGAGGATTTAATGTGTCTACAGTGATGTGCAATGCAGAGAAAAGAATTCGTCTGCAGGTATTTAATGTGTCTAAAGGGTGTGTTGGACACAGATAGAAATATTTTCTGAAAACTTAGTGTATCTAAAAAAAGTTTAAAAAACGCAGATGTAATCCCGATGTGGATATGATGTGTAATCCTCGAGATTTGAAACACAAATAGAAATCCTTATGTGGATTTAATGTGTTTAAAAGGGTGAAATTTGACCCACAGATAGAAATCCCGACGAGGATTTAATGTGTATACAAGTGAAAGTGAAACACAGATAAAAATCCTGACGAGGATTTAATGTGTATACAAAAGGTGTTATGTGAACGTTGATGAGTATCGCCGAGTAGCCAACCAGGGTATCTTTCCCAATATAAATAAGACAATAACTTTGTTTATCCAACTTAATGTGGAAAATTACACTTTTAATTATTTATTATAAAAAACACTGAGAACATACAGCTATGTAATAGTAAACGATCAGTATAAAGCTGTGTTTGTGACCAATTGTGATGAGCTATGACTATCCACTCAACGCAGTGCTAATTTTTGGCTTTATGGTATTATTTCAGTTCGCAACTGATTAAGAAATTGATTTCCGTTCAAAGATAACGCAATTGATTATATGTATATAATTCGGTGAAAAAATACTCTATATCAAATGCCTTCGAATTAATCTGAATTAAGTGTATTCACAAATGAGCGATTTGCAACAATGTTATTGATTGTCGCAATTAAGCAAAAATGACTACAAGCCACCCAACGAAGGTGAAATGTTTTTGAAAAAATTTTTCTGTGGTTGCAGAATATTATGACTGCGTGAATATTGTGGTATTTCTTTGCAAGTTCATCAACCAAGTGAGAGTGTATGTAGTTGTTGCCGAAAATCAACAACCGAAAATATTATCTATAGAAACCGAGTGTGGTTGCACAGTGCAGTGATAATTTTGTTGCAAAAGGAGAAAAAAGAAAAAAAAATCCTCTGACTGCCTGCCTTGAGTTGTGTCGGAAAAGTCTTACCACTGGTGGGGGACTTAGCCGATAATCAAAAGGCGCTAGGTGTGCGTTGTAACACAATGAACTTCCACTTGCTTTGACTTGCAAATGGATATCACAAATCCACTCGATACGTGAGTTCGTATATAAAAAAAAATGTGCACCAAAATCAACCACTTACCTTACACAAGTTTTGGTAATGTATGATGTTATGTGGACTGTTGATGTGATGTTATTGTGATGATGTGATAAATGGACGTGATATCGTATGATGAGTTGATTAGTGGACTGTTTGATGTTGTGATGATGATGTGATAATGTGATGTAGATGAGTGGACTGTTTGATATGCTGATGATGTTTTAATGCTAATGGATTGTATGTATGTGTGTGATGACGAGTTGGTATACGCTGCTCGTTCGTTTTGATGGCCAACTTTTTTCACTGCTGGTTGATTTTAATACTTTTATAAATAATTTTCCTTGCTTGGTTAATAATTTCCAATTATTCCGATGGGCTGATTCTGGGGTAAATCACCTTTGTTTCCTTTGAATTTTTGATTTTCTCGGCGCGTAAGGACCAAAATGTTACGGCGGCAAGACCACAGATAGGGCGCGCTCGTAATAATGGTAGGGAGAGAAGAAAAGAAAATACACAAACGAATTCGTTATAAAAAGTGAACAATAATATTTATTAAAATAAATGGAAATGCAAATGCAACGTTAGTCCACTTAATCACAATAAATGAAATTGGTTAGACAATAAAATGAAAGTAAAGGCAAATGCAAGATAATCCACTTACTCACATTCAATATTTCCAAAGACGGAAGTGCAAAAATGAATTTTAGAATTTTAAATAGAATTGAAGGGCTTACCCTTGGTGGCTTGGCTGCTGGCGGTTTCTTAGACGTTCGCAAAAGAAGTGAAAGAGGTAAAAAACCTTTTGTTCGCGGTCACCGCCGAATCCTAGGCTTAACTATTATCCGGCGGGGTAAACGGTTATCGGTATAAACCGATATGTATAAATGAAAGATGTGAGGTAAAAGGACAACGAAAAGAAAAAGTTAAGTAATACGAGGGTGCACCGCCATATTTAGGCTTGTGGCCTAAACACACTCCAAGCGCATTTCTTCTATGAAAAGCTTTTCAGTGAAAATGCATATTCCTTGCATCAGCTTCCGTTTGGAATCGGCATTAAAACATATAGGTCCCGTCTGCCAATTTGTAGAGAAAATCAAAAGGGAGCAAGACGCAAATTCGAAGAGAAGTTCGGCTTAATCCTCTAAGCGATAAATCGCGCCAAGCATTAATTAATATTTTTTTTTCTTTTTAATTTTTTATGGTTAATGCGTCAAGCGTAATACAACTTCTAAATCAGTTAAACAAATAGCTGTTGATATATCAAAATAACAAATACAAGGTTGCTATGTTTATTCGAGCGAAATGAAATTAGCGCGTATATTCGATTCTTTTTCAAACGAAAATTTAATTGTACTTAATTGCTAGTATCCATATTTGTTCAGCTGAATTGTGGTAATAAATAAGGTTAAGAGATACGTGTACAATATGACCGTATTTTTAACCCTTTTATTTCCTTGCATAGTTAGCAAGAAGGCTAGCAATATTTTACTAATTTTTTCGTTATAAGTTTCTTAATCTTATCTAAATGTATACATCCGAACCGATTTTCATTTAAAGTGTTTAAGTGTGCTAACAAGATTCGAGACGGAAGCTACTAGCAAGCCATGCCTACTTACAAAGTAGATATGTGTATGACTTATTTACCATTGTTAGGTTAGGTTTGGTTGAACTGGCCGGTCCATGAGGACCTCACATAGACTGAAGGAGTCCGTAGTGTTACCAGAAGTTTGTTTTAATGAGCAAACTGAAAAACCCAGGACCTATGTTATAAAATAACTCCGTCCTCTTGGCAAATACTAGAAGCTTCCTATGACTTAAGTCACTTGCCGCTTCAAGCCTAATTTAAAAGCGCGTGACGCAAGAAGGCAGCATCCAGTCAGAATACCCGTCATGAGTCTAAAGTCCTTTCTTTTTAATGACAGAAGCAACTTTGTTAGTCTAAGGTTGTAAGACCTACACATAATCTTCGACACTTTACAGCCCCACGCTTGAACGCACGCCTTTCTTGCTTGGTCGATCATGTGCACCTCTCGCCTTCGCTAAATCTCGCCAAGTCTAATTGGGACGTCTACGAACCAAGCATCAAGGTGTGCGCCCTTTTTAGCTGGTACATCCGCTTTTTCATTCCCATCTATTCCCATATGCTCTGCGACCCAATATTAATGTATGCTTCTCCCTGTCACGATTCTCTCCAGAGACTGCTTACACTCTAACACGCATTTAGATGCTGTACTATGCGAGATTATTGCCTTAATTGCTGCTTGAATGTCAATATAAAAGTTAACACGGTTGCAGCTTAAGGTATTTTCTTCCAGTGTTTCTACTGCTTTGGATACGGCTAATATTTTCGCTTGGAAAACGCTACAGTAATCCGGCATCCTACAGGCTTTCCGGATCAGCACAGTATACCGCAGACCCTAATCCTTCCACTACTTTGGAATCATCTGTGTACAAATGTGTCGCCTCGTCCGCTATTTGAGCACTCTTGGGCCAACCGTCCACCTCTATTGTGGCCTTAATATCTCCCTCGAAGCGCAGATTGAGAATCAGGTAGTCTGTTCGTCTTGTGATTGATGACGCTACACTACTATGGCTGCTCTGAAGCAGGGAGCCTGGCTGCAGTTGTTAACGCTATGTTCTTTTCTACTATGTCTACAGGTGGAATGGCATACAGTGCAGCCGTCGGGGTTGTTTTCAGGGCTTCCGTAATACTAAGCATTGATAGTCTGCATACCCCCTCTAATTTTTTTAGGTAGGTTGTTTTTTGTGTGGCTTTGCACCAAACAAGAAATCCGTAGTATAGAATAGGGCTTACAATCGCTGTAGAAACCCAATGAGGAAGAGAGGGCGATAAGCCCCACGTACACCCCAGCATTCTTTTACATGCATAAAGTGCCATTGAGACCTCCTTCACCCTCTGCTTCACGTTGAGCTTCCATGACAGCTTACTGTCTAGGATGATTCCTAGATATTTTGTGCAAGGTTTCTCCTGTAGGGTTACCCATCCCAACTAAGGCCTGGCCTAATTTGGGAGCATCTCCGTCTTCTCCGTTGACTTTTAGCCCGACATTAGATGCCCAGGTATGAATATTCCAGAGTGCCCGATCTATCAAAGAGCTAATCGTTGGAAGGAGCTTTCCACTTATGACAATTGCAACGTCATCTGCATGAGCCGTAAGTTTTACCGCCTTTACATTTTAACATGCAGCCGATCCATCTGGTTAAGGCTGGTTGTACTTTAATGTAACTAAGACCATCCATAAAGGCCACTGAACGCGTTAATAGGAATATCGTCAGGGTAGCTCCTCTGAATACATTTAAAATTGTTCGACAAACTTTCGCGGAATTGAAGGATAGTATAAACATGAAAACTATAATATTGTTGGTCCGCCGTCACTTGAGGTACAATAATTAGATGGTTCTTGGCTAGAATAAAACCAGCTTCTTAGTACAAAAGTCCTTCCCCCCTACTAAAGTGATTCTGCGAGAATAGAAACTGGACTTGGAGCGACTGGCGACGAGTCATGTTCTCAGAATAGCACAAAATAAATAAATTAAATTCAGTTTTTTTAATGCGTGGTTAGCCCCAATACTCAAATATGGATTCGCTGCTGCGTTCAGATTACTGTGCTCGATTAGCCCCCAACTCATGGTGAGATGCCATCTTGAATGCTGTCAATGTAGGCGGCTGAATTAGTCTAGCTCCCCATTAACAAAATCTAAGCGACTCTCACGGTTTTTAATGCGTTCCACACCGTTATATACGGAAAATCCTTTACTCTTGCCTTAACGTAATTTTGACTCAATCTTCCAGATTTTTGGGACTTGCTACACATCGCGAACCTTAACTGATTAAAACTTATTATGCACTCATAAGAGAACATGAATCATGGCCAATCGTTCCCTGTCCAATATATGTTTTTATAATACCAGTTAGCGTGCGGGATCGCTTTTTTGTGGTGGAAAGTGGGTTTTTTTTCTAGCCATGGGCCATCAAATTCGTTTTTCTTAAGAGACACAGTGTCGCTGCTATTTTAGTTGTCATGTTTATATTAACTTTCAATTCCGTGGAAGTTTCCGGAGCAATTTTAAATGTATTCAGAAGAGCCATGATGACGATATTCCTATCAACGCCTCCATTGAGCTTTCTTGGTCGTCCACTTCGAAAATGAGAGGATAAAGTCACTTCTTTAATATATCTCGTTCATCGTCTTTTTAAGAATAATTTATTGTAATGTACTCCGCCTACAACTTCCATTTTTTGCGTGATTTGTCCTTCGTAAACAATTATATTAATTTTCTTCTTCAAGGATAAAACTATTACTTTTATGAAACATTTTTGATTTTACACAAACTGCTAGAAACTTTCTAGCTTTTCGCTTTAAAGTACCACCTAATGAGGTAAAGAATTGTCAATGTTATTCACAATAACTAAAAAGTTTCGTTACATAGCTGTAAGTACCGTAGAAACGATGTAACAGGGAACACATTGTCGTCGGCTTTATTTATGACCGTAAGTGTATATACTTATTTAATCATTATTTCTTTTTAAATAAAATTAAAAGACAAAAGTTTTATAAAAAATTTAAAAATAAATGAATAATATTTTAATAAAATAATTTTTAACAAGATTAATAATAATTGCTAATTCTAAGCATTTATTTTAATAACCAATTTTGTTTATTTTAAATAATTTATTTTAAAGTTTATCACTTAAAATATTATAATTTATAAATTTATTTATTAACAAAGTAAATAAGTAAATCAAATATTACTAAATTTTATTTATTTAAAAAAAAAAACTAGATATTGTAACGAATGTGCTTGCAAATTCTCTTATTTGCAATCCTCTGCTAAGTTCGAATCACTAAACTGTTGAATAAATAACTCCAATATTGAATGATGGAAAAATGGCCTTTATTAAATTACTTCACAATAACACTTATACTTTGCTACTCGCTGGCTTAATAACCAAACTGATTGATAACTCAAATGAAACTCTACTATTGGCCGCCAGATCGCGTGCTTAAGCAAACTGATTGATAGCTCAACTCAAACTGCATTACTTCTTACTCGCCTGCCCCGCTTTTATAGTTTACGCTGCATACTTCTAGGCTCTTCGATTTCCAGAACTTACTAGTTATTTTCGGCTACAAAATCGCCAGCCACAACTACGTGCACAAATTATTGCTCTCTCTTGTGACAACTCAGATAAGATATATGCATGTGTTTGTGCATTGCCGCTCCGCTGCTCGTATACGTACATATGTGTAGACGCAATTATTTATTCGTTTATGTAGATACATAATGACTGAATTATTGATGTGAATGTTTGTAGTTTACAGTCTCTCGCGCATACATAG
Organism: Eurosta solidaginis; assembly: GCF_040869045.1. NCBI lineage: Eukaryota > Metazoa > Arthropoda > Insecta > Diptera > Tephritidae > Eurosta > Eurosta solidaginis. The sequence continues at coordinate 25,125,385 of NC_090323.1, forward strand.
GCGTATAAGTAAGTGCATCTGTGTGTGACATCTTTCGGCTGCCTTATATATGTGTATACATGATTTGATTATTGACGTAAATACTGCTTATCGTGGCCTTGGCATCGCCTTAGTGATGGTATAACTTAGTGATGTTAATATCCGTGACACTGCCCTCCACCTAAGTCTGATCGTCCCGATCAGACAAATCTCTCGATCTAAACGCTGCTAATCTCTCCAAATGAACCACCCTTCTATTTCGTGGTTTTCCAATTGTTTGTATGCGGTAGATGGCATCACTGATCCTTTTTACAACTTTGTACGGGCCTTCCCAACTGCACCAAAATTTGGAAGGAACACCTTTCCGCCGGCGAGGGTTGTACAACAGTACCAAATCTCCCTCCAGGAAACCCTCCGAATTATTCTTGTTGTCTAACCTGTATTTCATCTTACTACTCATTATCCTGGATCGTTCACTCGCACTCTGTTGCTTGGCCAATGAAGAACTACTTCGCAGAGCTTGATCTTGACGGATTGACTTTGCATCATCAGTATCGTCTTGACGTTTCACAACAGTAGTACGCGCTGGCTTGAAACCATCCTTGCAATCCTTCTGGAAAATTCTGTCAGTCGTTTTAGTGCGTCCATTAGGGTTTGTCAATGCCAGTGTTTTTCTCGCAGGTACTTTTGATTTCGCTTTATTTGGCCCATTCGATCCATCAACCTTTTCTCGATCTACTTTCCTTGACTTTCGTGGTCTCTGTCGAATCTCCTCCACCAGCACTCGCTTACTGCTGAACCCTTTTTTCAAACTGAAGTTAAGTGGCACATCTTGGTTCTCATAATGCATCACCCTTCTCTGCATATCGATCTTGATGTCATGGTCAACCAAGAAATCCACTCCCAATATAACTTCATCAACAATCTCCGCCACAACGAATTTGTGTAAAACCATGACCTTCCCAATTAATACCTCACAAACCACTTCGCCTTGGACTTGATTATACTCGCCTGTGACCGTACGCAACCTTGCTCCAGGTAATGACTTTACTTTCCTGTTGACCATGTCAGATCGGATCAAGGAATGAGATGCACCCGTATCTACAGTCAGTACACGTTCTTTACCATCCACATTCCGTCTGACGGTAAGACTGCTTGATTTCCTTCCAATTTGCGACACAGATATCACAGGACATTCAATAGCCGGGGCAAGTTTTCGTTCTTTACATTCGACACGCTCTTGCTCATTTTCGCCAGCTTTGCGTTTGCGGCTACCCACACTGTTGGAACTATTAGGACCAAGATCGCAATGACGTGCAATGTGACCTGAGTTTCCGCACTTGAAACATTTAATAACTCCGGCATTCTTCTGTTGAGATCCCTTCAGTGCTTCCAAAATTGTGTCTACCCACTCTGGCCTTTCTACTACCACACGGCGTGCTTTGAAAACTGGCTTACACAGAAGCGACGCTGTTTCCTGAATCAGAGCATGCGATACCGTTTCAGCAAATGTTAGTTTTGGATTCGCATATGTAGCCCGCTTTGTTTCGGCGTCCCGTATGCCATTTATAAAACTCTGGATTTTTACCTTTTCAGTATATTCCGCGGGTGCGTCCGCATTTGCTAAATGTGCTAGCCTTTCAATATCCGACGCAAACTCTTGCAATGTTTCACCAGGTCCCTGGAAGCGGTTCAGCAACTCCATTTGGCATATCTGTCTCCTATGCTCAGTTCCGTATCGTCTCTCTAGAGCGCCCATCAATGCTTCATAACAGTTCCGTTCGCCCTCTGGAGTGGTTTGTAAAATCTCCGCTGCAGGCCCTTTCAACGCCATGAACAGTGCAGCAACTTTATCTTCCGCATTCCAGTTGTTCACTGCTGCGGTCTTCTCAAACTGTAGCTTGAAGACCTGAAAAGGAACAGAACCGTCAAATGATGGTGTTTTTACCTTTGGATTGCTTGCTGAAACAGCTGGGCGGTTTAATTGCAACTCTTGTATACGACCTCTCAAAGCATCCAACTCGGCTTCGATTTTTTCCTCAAACTGCGTTATTTTCTCGTCCATACGTGCTTCGAGTTTTGATGATATACGCGCCTCTTGCGCTTCGAGTTGTACTGTTATGCGTGCCTCTTGTTCTTTCAGTTGTGTCTCCATCTTTGATGTAATCTGTGTCGACATTTCTGCCATACGCGTTTCTTGTGCTTCAATCTTCGATGTAATCTGTGTCGACATTTCTGACATACGCGTTTCTTGTGCTTCAATCTTGGATGTTATCTGTGTCGACATTTCTGACATATGCGTTTCTTGTGCTTCAATTTTCGATGTTATTCGTGTCTCTTGGGATTCCATCTGTGATGACATTGTCGATGTTTGAGCAGATATTGCAGCCAAAATCATGTTCAAGTCTGTGCTCGTAACTGTCTGCGATGTTTCGTTTTTCTCTTCAATTTTAGTTACTTCCTCGCCATCAAGATGAAAGTCATACTCTTCCACATCAATTCCTTCCGCTTCCATTGCCTCTCGTAGCCGTGCCTGAAGTTCAAGTTTAACGCCGCTTGTATTCAATCCACGGCTCTCCAACTCCTTCTTTAGTTGCTGGATCTTCAATTCACTGAACTTTGCCATGTCCTTGTTGTCCTCTGGAATTTATTCAACAATTCCTTTTCTAACACCAATTGTAACGAATTTGCTTGCAGATCCTCTTATTTGCAATCCTCTGCTAAGTTCGAATTACTAAACTGTTGAATAAATAACTCCAATATTGAATGATGGAAAAATGACCTTTATTAAAGTACTTCACAATAACACTTATACTTTGCTACTCGCTGGCTTAATAACCAAACTGATTGATAACTCAAATGAAACTCTACTATTGGCCGCCAGATCGCGTGCTTAAGCAAACTGATTGATAGCTCAACTCAAACTGCATTACTTCTTACTCGCCTGCCCCGCTTTTATAGTTTACGCTGCATACTTCTAGGCTCTTCGATTTCCAGAACTTACTAGTTATTTTCGGCTACAAAATCGCCAGCCACAACTACGTGCACAAATTATTGCTCTCTCTTGTGACAACTCAGATAAGATATATGCATGTGTTTGTGCATTGCCGCTCCGCTGCTCGTATACGTACATATGTGTAGACGCAATTATTTATTCGTTTATGTAGATACATAATGACTGAATTATTGATGTGAATGTTTGTAGTTTACAGTCTCTCGCGCATACATAGGCGTATAAGTAAATGCATCTGTGTGTGGCATCTTTCGGCAGCCTTACCCTGCTAACCATGAGTGGATAAAAAATCGGGTAATCGTATACTGACGATATCCAAAAAATTGGATAATAAGTTGGATAATTTTGTTCGGCGAGGCGCCGATATTATCCATGGTGAAATGGGATATTTCGTGTACGTGTGATCTTCCATCTCTGTCGCACTCATTCAGAACCGCCATATCAAAAACGAATAGCTGAACTGCTCTCAAAATGTCATTTTAAAGAGGCTGCATACTTTTATGCGCTCCAGAGTTGCCAGCCCGATGATCAAATAACCTATAATGCGAATTGAAAATACCTAAAAAATTCCAAAAACCCCACAAAATAACCAAAAACCGCCCACAAAATGCCCAAAATTTTTCATTCTATGTTTTTATTAAGAAAATATGGTTTTCAATTTAAAAACACAACAAATAAATTTTAAGGGAATATGAATAATTTAGATGTATGCATATTTTAGATATTTACAATAAAAAATATTAACAAAAATTCCTTTTAATTCATTCATCTCTGTATTAAAACATTTCATTTTTCTTTTGGTTAGTGTTACGTTTGAGATTTGATTTTGATTTAAAATTAAAATTAATATTTTTTCTTACTTATAATATAGATTTAATTTAATTAGTTATCATTGGCTTAAAAACTAAACTTTCAATTGAATTTAACATATACTCTTACTTTCAAAATTTAGTTATAATAATTTAAGAAAAGTTTTTTATTGAATTAAAAATAAAAATACAAATTTAAACGCCGCAGGTTAATATAATGGTGTCATCCACAAAATCCCCAACGTCCTTGTTCTTCCACTTTCGGCATATTTGTCACAGTTTAGACCTCCTTTTTTGAATTGTTACCTATTCAGTAATAAAAAAATTTTGTTAAACTTCATTAATTTTAGTAGCAATACTATAAAAAATAAGGAATTTAAGTGAAAAAGTCACGTTCCTTACAATATTACATTATTTGATCTGAAATTCGCAAAATTTTCGAAATATTATTTAATTGGCTCTATGAAAGCAATTGGATTACCTTTCTTTTGATGCATGTTAACATTTAAAATTCCTTAAGGATCATCCAAAAAAATACTTTCCTTGCAACTTTACACTATTTGCTCTGACTACATATTAATGTTTGCGAAATTCGCAATATTTACCAAAAAAATATTTAATTGGCTATAAGGAATTTTCCATCAAAAGAAAAGTAATTGAATTACATTTCTTTTGATGCATGTTAACATTTAGAGTTCCTTAAGGATAATCTAAAAAAAATTACTTTCCATCTAAAAAAAACTACAACTTTACATTATTTACCCTGACAACTTATCCAATAATTTAAATAACTTTCCTTAAGTGAAACAGTCTCCAAACCACTCTGTCACTCACTGCATTTAACATGGGTCGATGCTCCGTTCTTCTCCAGGGCTTTCTTGAACTTGCCTGTAAAAAATTAAGGACATTAAAATTAAGATCATTAAAAACACTTGATCAGCCAAATCATGACTTTTGCATCAAAAGTTCCACTATAAATTTATTCACATCGAACAAGTAGCAAAATAACTTGATAATCAGGTCGATATTAATACAGAAAATTTTCATTGCATTACAATAATTTGAGGAAATCTTTTAGGTGGAACTTGTGATCACATTGAAGTTAAAATTTGGGTTATAAAGCTAGCGTTTAAGTGTACTGAATGTCCTGAATGCGATGTGTCCCCACATGACACCCACCATCTTTTCAATTGTAATGTGAAAACTACGCATCTAACACTATTCTCCCATGGTCCATACCTGTTGAGACTACCATTTTCCTTTGCCTCCCGTTACAGGACTTTGATGACAATTTGTGAATGGCCGTGCTCATTGAATGGGCGAAGCATAGTTAACATAACTACAACATGATCCTAGAAGTATCCATAGTGGTTCTGCGTTGGCGTTCGCCTGAAGGCCGCTTCAAAAAATCACCCTTAGTCCAACATCGAATTGGGAATCAAAATAAAAACCTGAAACCTTTCAGCATTTGTGTGTATACAGCAAAATCAAACCAATTAGAAAAACCACTTGCAAAAGTCATTTCTAGCTCAAATCCATGTGAAACCCCAAAAAGTTGGAATGGGGTGAAGCACTGTTAACACAACAAAATACATTTTGGATAAAACAATGACAAAATAATTGACTATTTGCTGTTTCAGCAGTTTGTTTATTATTTTGCCATAACAGCTGATTTGAGCAATCTTACCTCGTGTTCCAATGGTACATGAACCAGATACGGATAGAGATTTAACAAGCAAATGCAACAACAATGTACCATTGGCACACGAGGTTAGTGTTCTCGTAGGCAAGGTGCAGACGAGGCTACGCGTCATCCACGCGTACACGATATTTCATGAAGCTACAATTCCTCTACGCTTCAAGATCTGCATACGTAGCTACTTCCAAGCGTCGCTATAAAATGAAAAATATTTCTAAAAAAAATTAAACAAATTAATTTATGCTGTATAAAACAAAAGTTGATTGTGTATTAAATTAAAATCGAAAGTTTTCACCGCCGCGCATAAGTGAAAAAAAGAACTTTAGCAAGTTTGCAAACGAAAAATTGTAAACATCTTCTTCTTGCTCTTTTCTAGGCGTATTTACGCCTAGCGACCAAAATTGCTGTACGGCTAGCTACACATGAAACTTTCATGCTTTGTCGCTTTCATGCAGCTGACGCCTCGTACACAGCTCTTCATCCAAGTACATGTGTTCGACATCAAAGCGTACAGATTTCGCCTTCAGCGTCTATGAAGCGTAGCCTCGTGTGCACCTTGCCTTAATCAGATTATGCTACGCTTCACATTTTTACAAACTTTTGTGCTGTGCTTCTGTTGCTATAAAGATATAGTGAAAACTTTCCTTTTTAATTTTATATACAATCAACTTTTGTATAATTGCAATTATACGGTATACATTAATTTGTTTATTTTTTTTAGAAATATTTTTTTTTTTTGTAGTGACGCATATCTTGAAGCGTAGAAGAATTGTACCTACATGAAATATCGTGTATGCGTGGATGACGCGTAGCCTTATGTGCACCTTGCTTAAGTGCGCATAATCCCCTGATAATTCACGAAACACACTTTGGGCTTATTGGGGTAAACGCAATATTTTTGAGGATGGTAATTTACAAGCGATCAGCTGCAAGCAGCAAATAATTCAACTTCAAGAGAATCCAAGTTGTTTATTTTGTATAAAAATGTTAAATAAATAAAATTGTTACGTTTATTTAATACGGAGGCCTCGAAAGTGTTGGCGTTAAGTATGTTACCCCAAGAAAATACTGTGATGTCATTTATTTGATCCTGTTGACAAACAAAGAATGTGGACATACATATTAAAAGATGCTGTTTGTGAATTAATTTAGGTAATTCTATACAACAGCATGAACCTATAAATACAAGTCCAAAAATATCGGAAGATGTATCAAAAGATGCGTCTTGGAGCCAGAATGGGAATCCAAAAACGGAAAACAAAAATTGTGAGTTGTTCAAAAGATGGTAATTCTATACGAAAGCATGACACTCTTAATACACGTCCAATAAACGCTGGCCGGTCCCCCAAAGGGGTGCAATCAAAATTTAATCCGTGCAAAATCCCTTTGTACACAAAATTATTTCCTGTGTAGACCAACATTACAACAACCACACAAAAAGTTGCAATTTCTTTTGCAAGTATCTCTTCACAGACTCAAAATTTGTGTTTTTATATTCGCGTTTCTGGGTCCAAGACGCATATTTTGATACATCTCCCGATATTTTTGGACGTTTATTTAGGGTTTGGTTGTTGTTGTAGCACTGATTTATTTAGAGTGTATAGAATTACCTAAATTAATTAACATACATATCTTTAAATATGTCCACATTCTTTTTCTTTGCCAACAAGATCATAAACAAATGACACCATAGTATCTGCTTGTTACCCCAAGCGGACTAACACTTTCGAGGGTGGTATAAAAAGGCGAGCGTTTCCTCCCGTATTAAATAAGCGGAACATAATAGCTATTTATTTCACATTTTTATAAAAAAAAACAATTTTCTTTAGCTCACAATTGCTAAAACTAGTCAAATATATCGGGAGGTGTCAAGAGGCGCCTTTGAACTCAGAACAACGAATCTGAAAGCGGAAATTGAAAATTTTATATCTGTGCAGAGATATTTTTAGTTAAAGTTGGCATTTTTCATGTGATTATTGTAATGTTGTTGTTCACAGGAAAACATTTTATGTACGAAAGGAATTTGCACTGATTTAATTTTGATTCCACCTCCTTGGTGGTAATTTTTTATAAGCGCGGCCGAAGGCCAAAATTCTATGGATCACACCGCAGGTTTCGGAGGGAGCAGGGGTCATTTTTCGGGTTTTCGTTAATACATTTTGGGTAACTGCAAATATCTCTGTACAGATATAAAATTTTCAATTTCCGCTTTCAGATTCGTTGTTCTGAGTTCAAAGCGCTTCTATTGACACCTCTCCCGATATATTTTGACTAGTTTTAGCAGTTGTGTGCTAAAGAAAAGAATTACCAGCAAAAATTGTGCCATCAAACATATGTATGTATATAACTACATACCCATATTATGGTGATGAAAAACAAAGTCAGTCCTGCGTTGGACGGACAAAACTTCAACTAATTTGGCTATCACCATAATACTCGCATTTACTCAGAATCATTCATATTATGACGACACCAAACAATATTCCTGATCCCTGTCAGGTCCATAATATGTAACACTGATTTGGTATCTTCATAATAAGGGTAAGTTCTGCAATATATTTCCAAACTTGCACTGCTACAACAACAAAAAAGTTAGTTATACTAAAATACCTAAACATTTACTTACCTCGGATAATCCAACGTGGAAGTGGCGTCTTGGAGAAGCCCTTTTGTGGCTGATGAAAGCTGGAAATTTTTTTTTTGAACGTTCGCCCGTTTTTCTTTAGCGAATCCCGAATTATTGCGCTAACATAATGTCGCAAACTTTTCTGTTATATTTTTTTTTTTTTAATGTTCTTACTCACTTGAACACTTGTAAAATTCATTTTTATTAAATTCTTTCGCAATGAGACGCGTTTTGCTTAAAAAAATTTACATAAATGGTGGCGAAATCTGTAGTATCTTATTGTTTCATTCCTACATCATACTACTGTTTCATTCGCACATCTTAGAGATTTACCACAATTATGAAAAATGTCCCACAAATGTGAGTTGGTGTTAGTTGTGTCCAAAAAGAAATTGAGATAGTGTTGGTTTTTGAGGTGAAAATAGCAAAATGTGGTTAGCCATGGTTAGCAGGGTATATATGTGTATACATGAGTTGATTATTGACGTAAATACTGCTTATCGTGGCCTTGGCATCGCCTTAGTGATGGTATAACTTAGTGATGTTAATATCCGTGACAATATATTTATTAACGAATAATATTTCATTCCTTATAATTTATTTAAAATAATTTTAATACAATACATTTCATAAATTATTAACTCTTATAAAATCGAGATTAATAATATTATTATTAATTATTTAATAAACCCTGAAACACAGGGTACAAAAAATAAATTTTTCTTTTAAAAGAAAATTTTTTCTAATTATTTCAATAACCTTTCACAATACAAATAAATTATAATGAAATTTATTTTTTCATTCAAATTTACTAAAACAATAATTTTTATAATTATTTTTAATATAAAATAAATAAATAATATTAAAACAATAATAATAATACTAAATAATTTTTTATTTTTTTTTAAATAAATTATTAATAAATAAATATTAAATTAAATTTATATTGATTTTCACAAAAATTTGTTCAATATAAACGAAATACTTTACTTAATAAGCTTTAAATTGTCATTCTAGATACACCTTCCGGTACACCTACTATGTTACGACTTATCTTACTTTTGAATAAGAGCGACGGGCGATATGTTCATTAAGCTGGGTCGATTTATTAACCGATAGGTTTTGGGCTCAGGAAAAAAAAGTTCCACTAAGCATACCCAAAAAATTAATTTTCGAGCCTGCAAAATTTGAGTTTTTTGACTTTTTATACTTAGTTGAGCAGAGCTCACAGAGTATATTAACTTTGATTGGATAACGGTTGGTTGTACAGCTATACAGGAATCGAGATAGATATAGACTTCCATATATCAAAATCATCAGTATCGAAAAAAAATTTGATTGAGCCATGTCCGTCCGTCCGTCCGTCCGTCTGTCCGTAAACACGATAACTTGAGTAAATTTTGAGGTATCTTGATGAAATTTGGTATGTACGTTTCTGGGCACTCATCTCAGATCGCTGTATAAATTGAACGATATCGGACTATAACCGCAAAAAATGCGATAATTCATTGCCAAAGACGGATAAAGCGATGAAACTTGGTAGGTGGGTTGACCTTATGACGCAGAATAGAAAATTAGTAAAATTTTGGACAATGGGCGTGGCACCGCCCACTTTTAAAAGAAGGTAATATAAAAGTTTTGCAAACTGTAATTTGGCAGTCATTGACGATATCATGATGAAATTTGGCAGGAACGTTACTACTGTTACTATATATGTGCTAAATAAAAATTAGATAAATCGGATCAAGAACACGCCCACTTTAAAAAAAAAATTTTTAATTCAAATTTTAACAAAAAATTGAATATTTTTACTGTATAAAAGTAAACTATATCAACATTCAACTCCAGTAATGATATGGTGCAACAAAATACAAAAATAAAAGAAAATTTCAAATTGGGCGTGGTTCCGCCCTTTTTCATTTAGTTTGTCTAGAATACTTTTAATGCCATAAGTCGAACAAAAATTTACCAATCCTTCTGAAATTTGGTAGAGGCATAGACTCTATGACGGTAACTGTTTTCTGTGAAAATGGGCGAAATCGGTTGAAACCACGCCCAGTTTTTATACACAGTCGACCGTCTGTCCTTCCGCTCGGCCGTTAACACGATAACTTGAGCAAAACCTGATATATCTTTACTAAACTCAGTTCGCGTAATTATCGGAACTCACTTTATCTAGGTACAAAAAATGGCCGTAATCCGACTATAACCGCGCCCACTTTTTCGAAATCGAAAATTACGAAAAATGAAAATAATGTCGTAATTCTGTACCATGAAAAAAGGGATGAAACATGGCAATTTGATTGGTTTATTGACGCAAAAAGTAACTTTAGAAAAAACTTTGTAAAATGGGTGTGACACCTATAAGTAGAAAAAATGAGAAAGTTCTGCAGGGTGCAATCAAAAGCCCTTGGAATTTTGGCAGGAATACTGTTCGTGGTATTACATATATAAATAAATTAGCGGTACCGGACAGATGATGTTCTGGGTCACCCTGGTCCACATTTTCGTCGATATCTCGAAAACGCCTTCACATATGCAATTAAGGACCACTTCCTTTTAAAACCCTCATTAATACCTTTAATTTGATACCCAAACACATTATAGAGTCACCCCTGGTCCACCTATATGGCGATATCTGGAAAAAGCGTCCACATATAGAACTAAGGCCACTCCCTTTTAAAATACTCATTAACACCATTCATTTCATACCCATATCGTACAAACATATTTTAGAGTCACGCCTGGTCCACCTTTAGAACTATGGCCGCCTCCCTTTTAAAATACTCTTTAATACCTTCCATTTGATACCCATGTCATACAAACACATTCCAGGGTTACCCTAGTTTCATTTTCCTAAGTGGTGATTTTCCCTTATTTTGTCTCCAAAGCTCTCAGCTGAGTATGTAATGTTCGGTTACACCCGAATTTAGGTTTCCTTACTTGTTTTTCTTTGATTTTTAAGGTTTTTTTCATGACGTACTTGAAAAATTTTCATTTGATTTTAAAATTTATGTATACCCTGTCCGACTCAAAATTCTCCGCTAAAAACTTTGGCGATAACAGTTTTTTGAAAAAAAAAAAAATATCTCTTGGGTTTTGAGGAGTGTCTTGGTGAAAACATTTATTTTTGCGTCACTTTTTTAAGGGTTTCTTCAGAAACGTGCAAATGATCAGGGGACGAGCTGAGTTCATTCAGCCATGTCCGCCTGTCCTGAAACCTGAAAATCAAAAATAAGAAATTTTAATTGTGAAAAGTGCTGCAGGTTATCCAAGCTTTTTCAAAAAATTGTGTTATACATATAAGGTGTTCCGAATTGGTTTCTTACACAGTAATTAGAGCAACGCTGTAAGAAAAAGCTCTGGTTCAAAACTGGTGCGTTTCTAATACATTCGGAACCTTTACTTTTTTGCCCTCTATATCTTTGGGTAGTTCCGAACTAGTGTTAAAATATCAGCTTTCTTGTTTTCTTGGTACTATGGTCTTTGATTCCGAACTGCTATTAGAGCATTTATCGATACCTCCGAGCCAGTGGCAAAGTTTGGGAAAAGAAATCATACTCATAGTCGAAGTTAATTAAAGCTGGTAGCGGTTTTTTTGTGGATAACATATTGCTCTAATTAGATATGAAAAATAACAACCCAAGCTGTGGATTTAATAACTGGGTAAAATCTTGTTAATACCGAATTTGTACTTATTTGGCAATTTAGGTCGAGCTCCGAACCAGAAATGTGTATCACTAGTTACTGTCCAAAGGAAAGCGGATTTTCTATGGGCATACCGTATATTTATTGATAAAAGGTGCCATCACAAACGAAGTAATTATTATCTCTTAGCAGAAATCAAGCACTTTTAGAAATTGTGTTTTCGTGAGGGACGTGTGTTTTTCAAAAGTTTGCCATTGGTGCATGATTGTACATATCGCTAGTTGAGTGGCAATATTTGTGAAAAGGGAGACAACATCAAACGATATAAGAATTTCATCTTCGTTGATCTCTATGTTAATTAACTTTTCTTTAACTTGAAAAAAGTTTTGCCCATTGTATATTTTTGGAACCACTTCTTTTACCAACGGCCGAAAAGCTCCACAAGACACAAAAGTGAAAAAATTATTGGCCCAGAAACAAAATTTGGTTTCATCATATGTCCAAAATATTTCAGATTTGGGCTCAAAGTTTTTACCATGTGCCTGTCAAAATTATTAAAGCGTCAAGCGTAATACAAATTCTAAATCAGTTAAACAAATAGCTTTTGATATACGAAAATAACAAATATAACTTTAATTAATTGCTCGTTTCTCTATTTGTACAACTGAATTGTGGTACTACATTCACGTTAAGAGATACATGACCGTATTTTTAACCCTTTCACCCATATGCGACACCGGTGTCCCAAAAATATTTCCTTGTATAGCAAGCATGCTAGCAATATTTTACTAGTACTTTCGTTATAAGTTTCTTTATTTTATCTAACAGGAGAAACAGGAAGACCGTTATAATCTACATTTAAACAAAAATTGGTTTGATCATATGTCCAAAATGTTTCAGATTTGGGCTCAAAGTTTCTACCGTGTGCCTGCCAAAATCTCAAACCACTTATTGATAAAAGTGGAAGTGCCGGCCAAAGTAACATCAAATATTCAGAACAAGGGGCGGTCGACCCTTGGCTGTGATTTGGCATACACTCCAAGCGTATTTCTTCTATGAAAAGCTTTTCAGTGAAAATGCATATTCCTTGCATCAGCTTCCGTTTGGAATCGGCATTAAAACATATAGGCCCCGTCTGCCAATTTGTAGAGAAAATCAAAAGGGAGCAAGACGCAAATTCGAAGAGAAGTTCGGCTTAATCCTCTAAGCGGTAAATCGCGCCAAGCATTAATTAATATTTTTTTTTCTTTTTAATTTTTTATGGTTAATGCGTCAAGCGTAATACAACTTCTAAATCAGTTAAACAAATAGCTGTTGATATATCAAAATAACAAATACAAGGTTGCTATGTTTATTCGAGCGAAATGAAATTAGCGCGTATATTCGATTCTTTTTCAAACGAAAATTTAATTGTACTTAATTGCTAGTATCCATATTTGTTTAGCTGAATTGTGGTAATAAATAAGGTTAAGAGATACGTGTACAATAAACCTTTTTGTTTCCTTGCATAGTTAGCAAGAAGGCTAGCAATATTTTACTATTTTTTTCGTTATAAGTTTCTTAATCTTATCTAAATGAATACATCCGAACCGAATTTCATTTAAAGTGTTTAAGTGTGCTAACAAGATTCGAGACGGAAGCTACTAGCAAACCATGCCTACTTACAAAGTAGATATGTGTATGACTTATTTACCATTGTTAGGTTAGGTTTGGTTGAACTGGCCGGTCCATGAGGACCTCACATAGACTGAAGGAGTCCGTAGTGTTACCAGAAGTTTGTTTTAATGAGCAAACTGAAAAACCCAGGACCTATGTTATAAAATAACTCCGTCCTCTTGGCAAATACTAGAAGCTTCCTATGACTTAAGTCACTTGCCGCTTCAAGCCTAATTTAAAAGCGTGTGACGCAAGAAGGCAGCATCCAGTCAGAATACCCGTCATGAGTCTAAAGTCCTTTCTTTTTAATGATAGAAGCAACTTTGTTAGTCTAAGGTTGTAAGACCTACACATAATCTTCGACACTTTACAGCCCCACGCTTGAACGCACGCCTTTCTTGCTTGGTCGATCATGTGCACCTCTCGCCTTCGCTAAATCTCGCCAAGTCTAATTGGGACGTCTACGAACCAAGCATCAAGGTGTGCGCCCTTTTTAGCTGGTACATCCGCTTTTTCATTCCCATCTATTCCCATATGCTCTGCGACCCAATATTAATGTATGCTTCTCCCTGTCACGATTCTCTCCAGAGACTGCTTACACTCTAACACGCATTTAGATGCTGTACTATGCGAGATTATTGCCTTAATTGCTGCTTGAATGTCAATATGAAAGTTAACACGGTTGCAGCTTAAGGTATTTTCTTCCAGTGTTTCTACTGATATGGTTACGGATAATATTTCCGCTTGGAAAACGCTACAGTAATCCGGCAGCCTGTAGGATCTGTTTATTTCCGGATCAGCACAGTATACCGCAGACCTTACTCCTTCCACTACTTTGGAATCACCTGTGTACAAATGTGTCGCCTCGTCCGCTATTTGAGCACTCTTGGGCCAACCGTCCACCACTATTGTGGCCTTAATATCTCCCTCGAAGCGCAGATTGAGAATCAGGTAGTCTGTTCGTCTTGTGATTGATGACGCTACACTACTATGGCTGCTCTGAAGCAGGGAGCCTGGCTGCAGTTGTTAACGCTATGTTCTTTTCTACTATGTCTACAGGTGGAATGTGCAGAATGGCATACAGTGCAGCCGTCGGGGTTGTTTTCAGGGCTTCCGTAATACTAAGCATTGATAGTCTGCATACCCCCTCTAATTTTTTGAGGTAGGTTGTTTTTTGTGTGGCTTTGCACCAAACAAGAAATCCGTAGTATAGAATAGGGCTTACAATCGCTGTAGAAGCCCAAAGAGGAAGAGAGGGCGATAAGCCCCACGTACACCCCAGCATTCTTTTACATGCATAAAGTGCCATAGAGACCTCATTCACCCTCTGCTTCACGTTGAGCTTACATGACAGCTTACTGTCTAGGATGATTCCTAGATATTTTGTGCAAGGTTTCTCCTGTAGGGTTACCCATCCTAACTAAGGCCTGGCCCAGTTTGGGAGCATCTCCGTCTTCTCCGTTGACTTTTAGCCCGACATTAGATGCCCAGGTGTGAATATTCCGGAGTGCCCGATCTATCAAAGAGCTAATCGTTGGAAGGAGCTTTCCACTTATGACAATTGCAACGTCATCTGCATGAGCCGTAAGTTTTACCGCCTTTACATTTTAACATGCAGCCGAACCATCTGGTTAAGGCTGGTTGTACTTTAATGTAACTAAGACCATCCATAAAGGCCACTGAACGCGTTAATAGGAATATCGTCAGGATAGCTCCTCTGAATACATTTAAAATTGTTCGAGAAAGTTTCGCGGAATTGAAGGATAGTATAAACATGAAAACTATAATATTGTTGGTCCGCCGTCACTTGAGGTACAATAATTAGATGGTTCTTGGCTAGAAGCCAATTACTGGCATTGAAGTTTTAAAAACAATTAATTCTCTGAATAACTCTAGATCATGTGGTTGTGATGGAATTTCGAATCAGACTCTTAAATATGTGGCACTAAATTTAGTTGATATCCTAACGCATTTGTTTAATATGAGTATTTTAGGTGGATCATTTCCTTTAGACTTAAAATGCGCTATTGCCATTCCTTTATTTAAAAAGGGTGACAAAACGGATATAAATAACTACAGGCCTATTTCATTACTGTCTTCAATTTCAAAAATTTTTGAAAAACTGGTTAAAGGTCGAATCCTATCATTTCTTGACAATAATAACTATTTCAGCTCAATGCAATTCGGGTTCAGATATGGGCGGTCAACAGAAGATGCCCTGCTGGACTTTTGTTCTCACATATATAGGGAACTAGACAATAAAAAGAATTGTGCTGGACTGTTCGTTGATATCACTAAAGCATTTGACATGGTTGATCATCAAATTTTATTAGACAAATTGTATTTTGCGGGCTTCCGTGGTTTTATATATAATTGGTTTAAATCTTATTTGTCAGGAAGAATTCAAAAAGTAAAAGTTGGAAGTAGTATAAGTAACCCAGTTACAATTAGCTTAGGTGTACCTCAAGGATCTGTCTTAGGTCCTATTCTATTTTTGATTTACCTTAATTCAATATTCTCGCTGCCATTGTATGGAAATGTAACAGCCTTCGCTGACGACCTTGCTATCGCCTATGGCTCATCGACCTATCTGGATTTAGTAGCAGGAATCAATAACGATGTGCATTTGCTAAGAGTGTGGTTTGCAGCACATAAGCTCTGTGTCAGCAAGAAAACGAAGTTGATGTATTTCAATTTGCATCCAAAATCCTCACCTGACATAGCCATTGTATTCCATGCTACTGACTGCAAACGTTTTGTACTAAATAATTTTCTGTTCTGTGCATCGTTTAAAGCTGAAGTAAATTGTTCCGATAAGTGCTTCACTATTGAAAAAGTAAGCGACTTCCAATATCTTGGTGTTATTGTTGACCAAAACTTGAGTTGGTCTACGCATATTTCTCGTTTGAAGTCCTACTTGCGATTTTCCGTTCGTTATTTTTACAATTTAAGAAAAGTTTGTTCAAACGAAACACTTAAAACTATTTACTACGCTTTAGTCCACTCCAAGCTCCAATATGGTATAACCTGTTGGGGTGGCGCTGCAGGTAATAAAATCCAGCAGCTTCTAACTATTCAAAAATGGGTCATAAGAAAAATATGTAATGTTGATCGTTTTCACCACTCTATAGAGTTGTTTAGGGATCTGAAAGTTCTTCCTGTTAAGCATATGTACTACTATAAAACGTTAAAGATATTTTTCATTCGCTGTGGGTATTTACATAGCCTGGTATCGGATAGTTATAACTTGAGGCAAAACTCATATGGACTTGTGTATGTCCCGACCTCTCGAACAACCAGCTTCAACAACTTCTTTACTATCGTTTCTTGTAAAGCTTTTAATGCGTTGCCTGCATGTATACGTGTCACTAGAAATCTGAATGAGTTTTTGGGAAAGGTTAAATCTTTTCTACTAGAGAAATCACACGAAGACATCAAAATTTTGCTGAACCATAGCACTTAAAAAAGTATATGTACATATTGTATTAATATATTTTATTGCTCATTATTTTTAATCAAACTTCACCCCACGCACTATTTTACATGTTTTTGAATTCAATTTTATTCGGAGATGGCATTCGATACTAAAATACATATATTTTTACAGAATGCCTTACTTTTCTTTCTGTAATTATGGTTAATTTAATTTAAGTCGCTATTGTAACATATATGCTGTTTTGAAAGAAAATGAATAAAAAATGAAATGAATGAAATGAAATGAAATGAATAAAACCAGCTTCATAGTGCAAAAGTCATTCCCCCCTACTAAACTGATTCTGCGAGAATAGAAATTGGACTTGGAGCGACTGGCGACGAGTCATATTCTCAGAATAGCACAAAATAAATAAATTAAATTCAGTTTTTTTAATGCGTGGTTAGCCCCAATACCCAAATATGGATTCGCTGCTGCGTTCAGATTACTGTGCTCGATTAGCCCCCAACTCATGGTGAGATGCCATCTTGAATGCTGTCAATGTAGGCGGCTGAATTAGTCTAGCTCCTCATTAACAAAATCTAAGCGACTCTCACGGTTTTTAATGCATTCCACACCCTTATATACGGAAAATCCTTTACTCTTGCCTTAACGCAATTTTGACTCAATCTTCCAGATTTTTGGGACTTGCTACACATCGCGAACCTTAACTGATTAAAACTTATTATGCACTCATAAGAGAACATGAATCATGGCCAATCGTTCCCTGTCCAATTTATGTTTTTATAATACCAGTTAGCGTGCGGGATCGCTTTTTTGTGGTGGAAAGTGGGTTTTTTTTTTCTAGCCATGGGCCATCAAATTCGTTTTTCTCAAGAGACACAGAGTCGCTGCTATTTTAGTTGTCATGTCTATATTAACTTTCAATTCCGTGGAAGATTCCGGAGCAGTTTTAAATGTATTCAGAAGAGCCATGATGACGATATTCCTATCAACGCCTACATCGGCCTTTCGTGGCCGTCCACTTCGAAAATGAGAAGATAAAGTCACCTCTTTAATATATTTCGTTCATCGTCTTTTTAAGAATAATTTATTGTAATGTACTCCGCCTACAACTTCCATTTTTTGCGTGATTTGTCCTTCGTAAACAATTATATTAATTTTCTTCTTCAAGGATAAAACTATTACTTTTATGAAACATTTTTGATTTTACACAAACTGCTAGGAACTTTCTAGCTTTTTCGATTTAAAATACCACCTAATGAGGTAAAGAATTGTCAATGTTATTCACAATAACTAAAAAGTTTCGTTACATATCTGTAATGACCGTAGAAACGATGTAACAGGGAACACATTGTCGTCGGCTTTATTTATGACCGTAAGTGTATATACTTATTTAATCATTATTTCTTTTTAAATAAAATTAAAAGACAAAAGTTTTATAAAAAATTTAAAAATAAATGAATAATATTTTAATAAAATAATTTTTAACAAGATTAATAATAATTGCTAATTCTAAGCATTTATTTTAATAACCAATTTTGTTTATTTTAAATAATTTATTTTAAAGTTTATCACTTAAAATATTATAATTTATAAATTTATTTATTAACAAAGTAAATAAGTAAATCAAATATTACTAAATTTTATTTATTTAAAAAAAAAAACTAGATATTGTAACGAATTTGCTTGCAAATCCTCTTATTTGCAATCCTCTGCTAAGTTCGAATCACTAAACTGTTGAATAAATAACTCCAATATTGAATGATGGAAAAATGGCCTTTATTAAATTACTTCACAATAACACTTATACTTTGCTACTCGCTGGCTTAATAACCAAACTGATTGATAACTCAAATGAAACTCTACTATTGGCCGCCAGATCGCGTGCTTAAGCAAACTGATTGATAGCTCGACTCAAACTGCATTACTTCTTACTCGCCTGCCCCGCTTTTATAGTTTACGCTGCATACTTCTAGGCTCTTCGATTTCCAGAACTTACTAGTTATTTTCGGCTACAAAATCGCCAGTCACAACTACGTGCACAAATTATTGCTCTCTCTTGTGACAACTCAGATAAGATATATGCATGTGTTTGTGCATTGCCGCCCGCTGCTCGTATACGTACATATGTGTAGACGCAATTATTTATTCGTTTATGTAGATACATAATGACTGAATTATTGATGTGAATGTTTGTCGTTTACAGTCTCTCGCGCATACATAGGCGTATAAGTAAATGCATCTGTGTGTGACATCTTTCGGCTGCCTTATATATGTGTATACATGATTTGATTATTGACGTAAATACTGCTTATCGTGGCCTTGGCATCGCCTTAGTGATGGTATAACTTAGTGATGTTAATATCCGTGACAATATATTTATTAACGAATAATATTTCATTCCTTATAATTTATTTAAAATAATTTTAATACAATACATTTCATAAATTATTAACTCTTATAAAATCGAGATTAATAATATTATTATTAATTATTTAATAAACTCTGAAACACAGGGTACAAAAAATAAATGTTTCTTTTAAAAGAAAAATTTTTCAAATTATTTCAATAATCTTTCACAATACAAATAAATTATAATTAAATTTATTTTTTCATTCAAAATTACTAAAACAATAATTTTTATAATTATTTTTAATATAAATTAAATAAACAATATTAAAAAAATAATAATAATACTAAATAATTTTTTTTTTATTTTTTTTTTTTAATAAATTATTAATAAATAAATATTAAATTAAATTTATATTGATTTGCACAAAAATTTGTTCAATATAAACGAAATACTTTACTTAATAAGCTTTAAATTGTCATTCTAGATACTCCTTCCGGTACACCTACTATGTTACGACTTATCTTACTTTTGAATAAGAGCGACGGGCGATATGTTCATTAAGCTGGGTCGATTTATTAACCTATATCGCGCCATCGATTTTTCGATAGGTTTTGGGCTCAGAAAAAAAAAGTTCCACCAAGCATACCCAAAAAATTAATTTTCGAGTCTGCAAAATTTGAGTTTTTTGACTTTTTATACTCAGTTGAGCAGAGCTTACAGAGTATATTAACTTTGATTGGATAACGGTTGGTTGTACAGCTATAAAGGAATCGAGATAGTTATAGACTTCCATATATCAAAATCATCAGTATCGAAAAAAAATTTGATTGAGCCATGTCCGTCCGTCCGTCCGTCTGTCCGTAAACACGATAACTAGAGTAAATTTTGAGGTATCTTGATGAAATTTGGTATGTAGGTTTCTGGGCACTCATCTCAGATCCCTATATAAATTGAACGATATCGGACTATAACCACGCCCACTTTTTCGATATCGAAAATTGCGAAAAACCGAAAAAATGCGATAATTCATGCCAAAGACGGATAAAGCGATGAAACTTGATAGGTGGGTTGACCTTATGACGCAGAATAGAAAATTAGTAAAATTTCGGACAATGGGCGTGGCACCGCCCACTTTTAAAAGAAGGTAATTTAAAAGTTTTGCAAACTGTAATTTGGCAGTCATTGAGGATATCATGATGAAATTTGGCAGGAACGTTACTACTGTTAATATATATGTGCTAAATAAAAATTAGATAAATCGGATCAAGAACACGCCCACTTTAAAAAAAATTTTTTTTTAATTCAAATTTTAACAAAAAATTGAATATCTTTACTGTATAAAAGTAAACTATATCAACATTCAACTCCAGTAATGATATGGTGCAACAAAATACAAAAATAAAAGAAAATTTCAAATTGGGCGTGGTTCCGCCCTTTTTCATTTAGTTTGTCTAGAATACTTTTAATGCCATAAGTCGAACAAAAATTTACCAATCCTTCTGAAATTTGGTAGAGGCATAGACTCTATGACGGTAACTGTTTTCGGTGAAAATGGCGAAATCGGTTGAAGCCACGCCCAGTTTTTATACACAGTCGACCGTCTGTCCTTCCGCTCGGCCGTTAAAACGATAACTTTAGCAAAACCTGATATATCTTTACTAAACTCAGTTCGCATAATTATCTGAACTCACTTTATCTTGGTACAAAAAATGGCCGAAATCCGACTATAACCGAGCCCACTTTTTCGAAATCGAAAATCACGAAAAACGAAAATAATGTCATAATTCTATACCATGAAAAAAGGGATGAAACATGGTAATTTGATTGGTTTATTGACGCAAAAAGTAACTTTAGAAAAAACTTTGTAAAATGGGTGTGACACCTATAAGTAGAAAAAATGAGAAAGTTCTGCAGGGCGCAATCAAAAGCCCTTGGAATTTTGGCAGGAATACTGTTCGTGGTATTACCTATATAAATAAATTAGCGGTACCCGACAGATGATGTTCTGGGTCACCCTGGTCCACATTTTCGTCGATATCTCGAAAACGCCTTCACATATACAACTAAGGACCACTTCCTTTAAAAACCCTCATTAATACCTTTAATTTGATACCCAAACACATTATAGAGTCACCCCTGGTCCACCTATATGGCGATATCTGGAAAAAGCGTCCACATATAGAACTAAGGCCCACTCCCTTTTAAAATACTCATTAACACCATTCATTTCATACCCATATCGTACAAATATATTTTAGAGTCACGCCTGGTCCACCTTTAGAACTATGGCCGCCTCCCTTTTAAAATACTCTTTAATAACTTCCATTTGATACCCATGTTATACAAACACATTCCAGGGTTACCCTAGGTTCATTTTCCTACGTGGTGATTTTCCCTTATTTTGTCTCCAAAGCTTTCAGCTGAGTATGTAATGTTCGGTTACACCCGAATTTAGGTTTCCTTACTTCTTTTTCTTTGATTTTTAAGGTTTTTTTCATGACGTACTTGAAAAATTTTCATTTGATTTTAAAATTTATGTATACCCTGTCCGACTCAAAATTGTCCGCTAAAAACTTTGGCGATAACAGTTTTTTAAAAAAAAAAAAATATCTTTCGGGTTTTGAGGAGTGTTTTGGTGAAAACATTTATTTTTGCGTCACTTTTTAAGGGTTTCTTCAGAAACGTGCAAAAGTGTTGCCGATGAAAACGAATTTGTCTCATAGTTCCTATCCCACATGAAATTATGCTATAAAAACGTTGGCATTAACAGTTTGAAAAACTTTTTTTTTGGTTTTTGGGACTTGTTTTGGTGTAAATCGATTTGTTTCATTTTCAAGGCTCCAAATCATTTTTTATGTATATGTTTCCATTAGACCCACCAATAAGTATACCAAAATGATCAGGGACGAGCTGAGTTCATTTGGCCATGTCCGCCTGTCCTGAAACCTGAAAATTCAAAAATAAGAAATTTTAATTGTGAAAAGTGCTGCAGGTTATCCAAGCTTTTTCAAAAAATTGTGTTATACATATAAGGTGTTCCGAATTGGTTTCTTACACAGTAATTAGAGCAACGCTGTAAGAAAAATCTCTGGTTCAAAACTGGTGCGTTTCTAATACATTCGGAACCTTTACTTTTTCGCCCTCTATATCTTTCGGTAGTTCCGAACTAGTGTTAAAATATCAGCTTTCTTGTTTTCTTGGTACTATGGTCTTTGATTCCGAACTGCTATTAGAGCATTTATCGATACCTCCGAGCCAGTGGCAAAGTTTGGGAAAAGAAATCATACTCATAGTCGAAGTTAATTAAAGCTGGTAGCGGTTTTTTTTGTGGATAACATATTTCTCTAATTAGATATGAAAAATAACAACCCAAGCTTTGGATTTAATAACTGGGTAAAATCTTGTTAATACCGAATTTGTACTTATTTGGCAATTTAGGTCGAGCTCCGAACCAGAAATGTGTATCACTAGTTACTGTCCAAAGGAAAGCGGATTTCCTATGGGCATACCGTATATTTGTTGATAAAAGGTGCCATCATAAACGAAGTAATTATTATCTCTTAGCAGAAATCAAGCACTTTTAGAAATTGTGTTTTCGTGAGTGACGTGTGTTTTTCAAAAGTTTGCCATTGTTGCATGATTGTAGATATCGCTAGTTGAGTGGCAATATTTGTGAAAAGGGAGACAACATCAAACGATATAAGAATTTCATCTTCGTTGATCTCTGTGTTACTTAACTTTTCTTTAACTTGAAAAAAGTTTTGCCCATTGTATGTTTCTGGAACCACTTCTTTTACCAACGGCCGAAAAGCTCCACAAGACAAAAAAGTGAAAAAATTATTGGCCCAGAAACAAAATTTGGTTTCATCATATGTCCAAAATATTTCAGATTTGGGCTCAAAGT
This sequence comes from Eurosta solidaginis, assembly GCF_040869045.1. Lineage (NCBI taxonomy): Eukaryota > Metazoa > Arthropoda > Insecta > Diptera > Tephritidae > Eurosta > Eurosta solidaginis. The sequence goes on from NC_090323.1 coordinate 25,148,508, forward strand.
TTTTACCATGTGCCTGTCAAAATTATTAAAGCGTCAAGCGTAATACAAATTCTAAATCAGTTAAACAAATAGCTTTTGATATACGAAAATAACAAATATAACTTTAATTAATTGCTCGTTTCTCTATTTGTACAACTGAATTGTGGTACTACATTCACGTTAAGAGATACATGACCGTATTTTTAACCCTTTCACGCATATGCGACACCGGTGTCCCAAAAATATTTCCTTGTATAGCAAGAAGGCTAGCAATATTTTACTAGTACTTTCGCTATAAGTTTCTTTATTTTATCTAACAGGAGAAACAGGAAGACCGTTATAATCTACATTTAAACAAAAATTGGTTTGATCATATGTCCAAAATGTTTCAGATTTGGGCTCAAAGTTTCTACCGTGTGCCTGCCAAAATCTCAAACCACTTATTGATAAAAGTGGAAGTGCCGGCCAAAGTAACATCAAATATTCAGAACAAGGGGCGGTCGACCCTTGGCTGTGATTTGGCATACACTCCAAGCGTATTTCTTCTATGAAAAGCTTTTCAGTGAAAATGCATATTCCTTGCATCAGCTTCCGTTTGGAATCGGCATTAAAACATATAGGCCCCGTCTGCCAATTTGTAGAGAAAATCAAAAGGGAGCAAGACGCAAATTCGGAGAGAAGTTCGGCTTAATCCTCTAAGCGGTAAATCGCGCCAAGCATTAATTAATATTTTTTTTTTCTTTTTAATTTTTTATGGTTAATGCGTCAAGCGTAATACAACTTCTAAATCAGTTAAACAAATAGCTGTTGATATATCAAAATAACAAATACAAGGTTACTATGTTTATTCGAGCGAAATGAAATTAGCGCGTATATTCGATTCTTTTTCAAACGAAAATTTAATTGTACTTAATTGCTAGTATCCATATTTGTTCAGCTGAATTGTGGTAATAAATAAGGTTAAGAGATACGTGTACAATATGACCGTATTTTTAACCCTTTTATTTCCTTGCATAGTTAGCAAGAAGGCTAGCAATATTTTACTATTTTTTTCGTTATAAGTTTCTTAATCTTATCTAAATGAATACATCCGAACCGAATTTCATTTAAAGTGTTTAAGTGTGCTAACAAGATTCGAGACGGAAGCTACTAGCAAACCATGCCTACTTACAAAGTAGATATGTGTATGACTTATTTACCATTGTTAGGTTAGGTTTGGTTGAACTGGCCGGTCCATGAGGACCTCACATAGACTAAAGGAGTCCGTAGTGTTACCAGAAGTTTGTTTTAATGAGCAAACTGAAAAACCCAGGACCTATGTTATAAAATAACTCCGTCCTCTTGGCAAATACTAGAAGCTTCCTATGACTTAAGTCACTTGCCGCTTCAAGCCTAATTTAAAAGCGTGTGACGCAAGAAGGCAGCATCCAGTCAGAATACCCGTCATGAGTCTAAAGTCCTTTTTTTTAATGATAGAAGCAACTTTGTTAGTCTAAGGTTGTAAGACCTACACATAATCTTGGACACTTTACAGCCCCACGCTTGAACGCACGCCTTTCTTGCTTGGTCGATCATGTGCACCTCTCGCCTTCGCTAAATCTCGCCAAGTCTAATTGAGACGTCTACGAACCAAGCATCAAGGTGTGCGCCCTTTTTAGCTGGTACATCCGCTTTTTCATTCCCATCTATCCCCATATGCTCTGCGACCCAATATTAATGTATGCTTCTCCCTGTCACGATTCTCTCCAGAGACTGCTTACACTCTAACACGCATTTAGATGCTGTACTATGCGAGATTATTGCCTTAATTGCTGCTTGAATGTCAATATAAAAGTTAACACGGTTGCAGCTTAAGGTATTTTCTTCCAGTGTTTCTACTGCTTTGGTTACGGCTAATATTTTCGCTTGGAAAACGCTACAGTAATCCGGCAGCCTGTAGGATCTGTTTATTTCCGGATCAGCACAGTATACCGCAGACCCTACTCCTTCCACTACTTTGGAATCATCTGTGTACAAATGTGTCGCCTCGTCCGCTATTTGAGCACTCTTGGGCCAACCGTCCACCTCTATTGTGGCCTTAATATCTCCCTCGAAGCGCAGATTGAGAATCAGGTAGTCTGTTCGTCTTGTGATTGATGACGCTACACTACTATGGCTGCTCTGAAGCAGGGAGCCTGGCTGCAGTTGTTAACGCTATGTTCTTTTCTACTATGTCTACAGGTGGAATGTGCAGAATGGCATACAGTGCAGCCGTCGGGGTTGTTTTCAGGGCTTCCGTAATACTAAGCATTGATAGTCTGCATACCCCCTCTAATTTTTTGAGGTAGGTTGTTTTTTGTGTGGCTTTGCACCAAACAAGAAATCCGTAGTAAAGAATAGGGCTTACAATCGCTGTAGAAGCCCAAAGAGGAAGAGAGGGCGATATGCCCCACGTACACCCCAGCATTCTTTTACATGCATAAAGTGCCATAGAGACCTCATTCACCCTCTGCTTCACGTTGAGCTTACATGACAGCTTACTGTCTAGGATGATTCCTAGATATTTTGTGCAAGGTTTCTCCTGTAGGGTTACCCATCCTAACTAAGGCCTGGCCCTGTTTGGGAGCATCTCCGTCTTCTCCGTTGACTTTTAGCCCGACATTAGATGCCCAGGTGTGAATATTCCGGAGTGCCCGATCTATCAAAGAGCTAATCGTTGGAAGGAGCTTTCCACTTATGACAATTGCAACGTCATCTGCATGAGCCGTAAGTTTTACCGCCTTTACATTTTAACATGCAGCCGAACCATCTGGTTAAGCCTGGTTGTACTTTAATGTAACTAAGACCATCCATAAAGGCCACTGAACGCGTTAATAGGAATATCGTCAGGGTAGCTCCTCTGAATACATTTAAAATTGTTCGAGAAAGTTTCGCGGAATTGAAGGATAGTATAAACATGAAAACTATAATATTGTTGGTCCGCCGTCACTTGAGGTACAATAATTAGATGGTTCTTGGCTAGAATAAAACAAGCTTCATAGTGCAAAAGTCATTCCCCCCTACTAAACTGATTCTGCGAGAATAGAAACTGGACTTGGAGCGACTGGCGACGAGTCATATTCTCAGAATAGCACAAAATAAATAAATTAAATTCAGTTTTTTTAATGCGTGGTTAGCCCCAATACCCAAATATGGATTCGCTGCTGCGTTCAGATTACTGTGCTCGATTAGCCCCCAACTCATGGTGAGATGCCATCTTGAATGCTGTCAATGTAGGCGGCTGAATTAGTCTAGCTCCCCATTAACAAAATCTAAGCGACTCTCACGGTTTTTAATGCGTTCCACACCGTTATATACGGAAAATCCTTTACTCTTGCCTTAACGTAATTTTGACTCAATCTTCCAGATTTTTGGGACTTGCTACACATCGCGAACCTTAACTGATTAAAACTTATTATGCACTCATAAGAGAACATGAATCATGGCCAATCGTTCCCTGCTTTTTTGTGGTGGAAAGTGGGTTTTTTTTTTCTAGCCATGGGCCATCAAATTCGTTTTTCTCAAGAGACACAGTGTCGCTGCTATTTTAGTTGTCATGTTTATATTAACTTTCAATTCCGTGGAAGTTTCCGGAGCAATTTTAAATGTATTCAGAAGAGCCATGATGACGATATTCCTATCAACGCCTCCATTGACCTTTCTTGGTCGTCCACTTCGAAAATGAGAGGATAAAGTCACTTCTTTAATATATCTCGTTCATCGTCTTTTTAAGAATAATTTATTGTAATGTACTCCGCCTACAACTTCCATTTTTTGCGTGATTTGTCCTTCGTAAACAATTATATTAATTTTCTTCTTCAAGGATAAAACTATTACTTTTATGAAACATTTTTGATTTTACACAAACTGCTAGGAACTTTCTAGCTTTTTCGCTTTAAAATACCACCTAATGAGGTAAAGAATTGTCAATGTTATTCACAATAACTAAAAAGTTTCGTTACATATCTGTAATGACCGTAGAAACGATGTAACAGGGAACACATTGTCGTCGGCTTTATTTATGACCGTAATTGTATATACTTATTTAATCATTATTTCTTTTTAAATAAAATTAAAAGACAAAAGTTTTATAAAAAATCTAAAAATAAATGAATAATATTTTAATAAAATAATTTTTAACAAGATTAATAATAATTGCTAACTCTAAGTATATATTTTAATAACCAATTTTGTTTATTTTAAATAATTTATTTTAAAGTTTATCACTTAAAATATTATAATTTATAAATTTATTTATTAATAGGAAAGTAAATAAGTAAATCAAAAATTACTAAATTTTATTTATTTAAAAAAAAAAACTAGATATTGTAACGAATTTGCTTGCAAATCCTATTATGTGCAATCCTCTGCTAAGTTCGAATTACTAAACTGTTGAATAAATAACTCCAATATCGAATGATGGAAAAATGGCCTTTATTAAAGTACTTCACAATAACACTTATGCTTTGCTACTCGCTGGCTTAATAATCAAACTGATTGATAACTCAAATGAAACTCTACTATTGGCCGCCAGATCGCGTGCTTAAGCAAACTGATTGATAGCTCAACTCAAACTGCATTACTTCTTACTCGCCTGCCCCGCTTTTATAGTTTACGCTGCATACTTCTAGGCTCTTCGATTTCCAGAACTTACTAGTTATTTTCGGCTACAAAATCGCCAGCCACAACTACGTGCACAAATTATTGCTCTCTCTTGTGACAACTCAGATAAGATATATGCATGTGTTTGTGCATTGCCGCTCCGCTGCTCGTATACGTACATATGTGTAGACGCAATTATTTATTCGTTTATGTAGATACATAATGACTGAATTATTGATGTGAATGTTTGTCGTTTACAGTCTCTCGCACATACATAGGCGTATAAGTAAATGCATCTGTGTGTGACATCTTTCGGCTGCCTTATATATGTGTATACATGATTTGATTATTGACGTAAATACTGCTTATCGTGGCCTTGGCATCGCCTTAGTGATGGTATAACTTAGTGATGTTAATATCCGTGTCACTGCCCTCCACCTAAGTCTGATCGTCCCGATCAGACAAATCTCTCGATCTAAACGCTGCTAATCTCTCCAAATGAACCACCCTTCTATTTCGTGGTTTCCCAATTGTTTTTTGTATGCGGTAGATGGCATAACTGATCCTTTTTACAACTTTTTACGGGCCTTCCCAACTGCACCAAAATTTGGAAGGAACACCTTTCCGCCGGCGAGGGTTGTACAACAGTACCAAATCTCCCTCCAGGAAACCCTCCGAATTATTCTTGTTGTCTAACCTGTATTTCATCTTACTACTCATTATCCTGGATCGTTTCCTCGCACTCTGTTGCTTGGCCAATGAAAAACTACTTCGCAGAGCTCGATCGTGACGGATTGACTTTGCATCATCAGTATCGTCTTGACGTTTCACAACAGTAGTACGCGCTGGCTTGAAACCACCCTTGCATTCCTTCTGGAAAATTCTTTCAGTCGTTTTAGTGCGTCCATTAGGGTTTGTCAATGCCAGTGTTTTTCTCGCAGGTACTTTTGATTTCGCTTTATTTGGCCCATTCGATCCATCAACCTTTTCTCGATCTACTTTCCTTGACTTTCGTGGTCTCTGTCGAATCTCCTCCACCAGCACTCGCTTACTGCTGAACCCTTTTTTCAAAGTGAAGTTAAGTGGCACATCTTGGTTCTCATAATGCATCACCCTTCTCTGCATATCGATCTTGATGTCATGGTCAACCAAGAAATCCACTCCCAATATAACTTCATCAACAATCTCCGCCACAACGAATTTGTGTAAAACCATGACCTTCCCAATTAATACCTCACAAACCACTTCGCCTTGGACTTGATTATACTCGCCTATGACCGTACGCAACCTTGCTCCAGGTAATGACTTTACTCTCCTGTTGACCAAGTCAGATCGGATCAAGGAATGAGATGCGCCCGTATCTACAGTCAGTACACGTTCTTTACCATCCACATTCCGTCTGACGGTAAGACTGCTTGATTTCCTTCCAATTTGCGACACAGATATCACAGGACATTCAATAGCCGGGGCAAGTTTTCGTTCTTTACATTCGACACGCTCTTGCTCATTTTCGCCAGCTTTGCGTTTGCGGCTACCCACATTGTTGGAACTATTAGGACCAAGATCGCAATGACGTACAATGTGACCTGAGTTTCCGCACTTGAAACATTTAATAACTCCGGCATTCTTCTGTTGAGATCCCTTCAGTGCTTCCAAAATTGTGTCTACCCACTCTGACCTTTCTACTTCCACACGGCGTGCTTTGAAAACTGGCTTACACAGAAGCGACGCTGTTTCCTGAATCAGAGCATGCGATACCGTTTCAGCAAATGTTATTTTTGGATTCGCATATGTAGCCCGCTTTGTTTCGACGTCCCGTATGCCATTTATAAAACTCTGGATTTTTACCTTTTCAGTAGATTCCGCGGGTGCGTCCGCATTTGCTAAATGTGCTAGCCTTTCAATATCCGACGCAAACTCTTGCAATGTTTCACCAGGTCTCTGGAAGCGGTTCAGCAACTCCATTTGGCATATCTGTCTCCTATGCTCAGTTCCGTATCGTCTCTGTAGAGCGCCCTTCAATGCTTCATAACAGTTCCGTTCGCCCTCTGGAATGGTTTGTAAAATCTCCGCTGCATGCCCTTTCAACGCCATGAACAGTGCAGCAACTTTATCTTCCGCATTCCAGTTGTTCACTGCTGCGGTCTTCTCAAACTGTAGCTTGAAGACCTGGAAAGGAACAGAACCGTCAAATGATGGTGTTTTTACCTTTGGATTGCTTGCTGAAACAGCTGGGCGGTTTAATTGCAACTCTTGTATACGACCCCTCAAAGCATCCAACTCGGCTTCGATTTTTTCCTCAAACTGCGTTATTTTCTCGTCCATACGTGCTTCGAGTTTTGATGATATACGCGCCTCTTGCGCTTCGAGTTGTACTGTTATGCGTGCCTCTTCTTCTTTCAGTTGTGTGTCCATCTTTGATGTAATCTGTGTCGACATTTCTGCCATACGCATTTCTTGTGCTTCAATCTTCGATGTAATCTGTGTCGACATTTCTGACATACGCGTTTCTTGTGCTTCAATCTTGGATGTTATCTGTGTCGACATTTCTGACATATGCGTTTCTTGTGCTTCAATTTTCGATGTTATTCGTGTCTCTTGGGATTCCATCTGTGATGACATTGTCGATGTTTGAGCATATATTGCAGCCAAAATCATGTTCAAGTCTGTGCTCGTAACTGTCTGCGATGTTTCGTTTTTCTCTTCAATTTTAGTTACTTCCTCGCCATCAAGATGAAAGTCATACTCTTCCACATCAATTCCTTCCGCTTCCATTGCCTCTCGTAGCCGTGCCTGAAGTTCAAGTTTAACGCCGCTTGTATTCAATCCACGGCTCTCCAACTCCTTCTTTAGTTGCTGGATCTTCAATTCACTGAACTTTGCCATGTCCTTGTTGTCCTCTGGAATTTATTCAACAATTCCTCTTCTGACACCAATTGTAACGAATTTGCTTGCAAATCCTCTTATTTGCAATCCTCTGCTAAGTTCGAATTACTAAACTGTTGAATAAATAACTCCAATATTGAATGATGGAAAAATGGCCTTTATTAAAGTACTTCACAATAACACTTATACTTTGCTACTCGCTGGCTTAATAACCAAACTGATTGATAACTCAAATGAAACTCTACTATTGGCCGCCAGATCGCGTGCTTAAGCAAACTGATTGATAGCTCAACTCAAACTGCATTACTTCTTACTCGCCTGCCCCGCTTTTATAGTTTACGCTGCATACTTCTAGGCTCTTCGATTTCCAGAACTTACTAGTTATTTTCGGCTACAAAATCGCCAGCCACAACTACGTGCACAAATTATTGCTCTCTCTTGTGACAACTCAGATAAGATATATGCATGTGTTTGTGCATTGCCGCTCCGCTGCTCGTATACGTACATATGTGTAGACGCAATTATTTATTCGTTTATGTAGATACATAATGACTGAATTATTGATGTGAATGTTTGTAGTTTACAGTCTCTCGCGCATACATAGGTGTATAAGTAAATGCATCTGTGTACATCATTTGATTATTGACGTAAATACTGCTTATCGTGGCCTTGGCATCGCCTTAGTGATGGTATAACTTAGTGATGTTAATATCCGTGACAATATATTTATTAACGAATAATATTTCATTCCTTATAATTTATTTAAAATAATATTAATACAATACATTTCATAAATTATTAACTCTTATAAAATCGAGATTAATAATATTATTATTAATTATTTAATAAACCCTGAAACACAGGGTACAAAAAATAAATGTTTCTTTTAAAAGAAAAATTTTTCAAATTATTTCAATAATCTTTCACAATACAAATAAATTATAATTAAATTTATTTTTTCATTCAAAATTACTAAAACAATAATTTTTATAATTATTTTTAATATAAAATAAATAAATAATATTAAAACAATAATAATAATACTAAATAATTTTTTTTTTATTTTTTTTTTAAATAAATTATTAATAAATAAATATTAAATTAAATTTATATTGATTTGCACAAAAATTTGTTCAATATAAACGAAATACTTTACTTAATAAGCTTTAAATTGTCATTCTAGATACACCTTCCGGTACACCTACTATGTTACGACTTATCTTACTTTTGAATAAGAGCGACGGGCGATATGTTCATTAAGCTGGGTCGATTTATTAACCGATAGGTTTTGGGCTCAGGAAAGAAGAGTTCCACTAAGCATACCCAAAAAATTAATTATCGAGCCTGCAAAATTTGAGTTTTTTGACTTTTTATACTCAGTTGAGCAGAGCTCACAGAGTATATTAACTTTGATTGGATAACGGTTGGTTGTACAGCTATAAAGGAATCGAGATAGTTATAGACTTCCATATATCAAAATCATCAGTATCGAAAAAAAATTTGATTGAGCCATGTCCGTCCGTCCGTCCGTCCGTCTGTACGTAAACACGATAACTAGAGTAAATTTTGAGGTATCTTGATGAAATTTGGTATGTAGGTTTCTGGGCACTCATCTCAGATCGCTATATAAATTGAACGATATCGGACTATAACCACGCCCACTTTTCCGATATCGAAAATTGCGAAAAACCGAAAAAATGCGATAATTCATTGCCAAAGACGGATAAAGCGATGAAACTTGGTAGGCGGGTTGACCTTATGACGCAGAATAGAAAATTAGTAAAATTTCGGACAATGGGCGTGGCACCGCCCTCTTTTAAAAGAAGGTAATTTAAAAGTTTTGCAAACTGTAAATTGGCAGTCATTGAGGATATCATGATGAAATTTGGCAGGAACGTTACTACTGTTACTATATATGTGCTAAATAAAAATTAGATAAATCGGATAAAGAACACGCCCACTTTAAAAAAAAATGTTTTTTAATTAAAATTTTAACAAAAAATTGAATATCTTTACTGTATAAAAGTAAACTATATCAACATTCAACTCCAGTAATGATATGGTGCAACAAAATACAAAAATAAAAGGAAATTTCAAAATGGCCGTGGTTCCGCTCTTTTTCATTTAGTTTGTCTAGAATACTTTTAATGCCATAAGTCGAACAAAAACTTACCAATCCTTCTGAAATTTGGTAGAGGCATAGACTTTATGACGGTAACTGTTTTCTGTGAAAATGGCGAAATCGGTTGAAGCCACGCCCCGTTTTTATACACAGTCGACCGGCTGTCCTTCCGTTCGGCCGTTAAAACGATAACTTGAGCAAAACCTGATATATCTTTACTAAACTCAGTTCGCGTAGTTATCTGAACTCACTTTATCTTGGTACAAAAAATGGCCGAAATCCGACTATAACCGCGCCCACTTTTTCGAAATCGAAAATTACGAAAAATGAAAATAATGTCATAATTCTATACCATGAAAAAAGGGATGAAACATGGTAATTTGATTGGTTTATTGACGCAAAAAGTAACTTTAGAAAAAACTTTGTAAATTGGGTGTGACACCTATAAGTAGAAAAAATGAGAAAGTTCTGCAGGGCGCAATCAAAAGCCCTTGGAATTTTGGCAGGAATACTGTTCGTGGTATTACCTATATAAATAAATTACCGGTGCCCGACAGATGATGTTCTGGGTCACCCTGGTCCACATTTTCGTCGATATCTCGAAAACGCCTTCACATATACAACTAAGGACCACTTCCTTTAAAAACCCTCATTAATACCTTTAATTTGATACCCAAACACATTATAGAGTCACCCCTGGTCCACCTATATGGCGATATCTGGAAAAAGCGTCCACATATAGAACTAAGGCCCACTCCCTTTTAAAATACTCATTAACACCATTCATTTCATACCCATATCGTACAAATATATTTTAGAGTCACGCCTGGTCCACCTTTAGAACTATGGCCGCCTCCCTTTTAAAATACTCTTTAATACCTTCCATTTGATACCCATGTTATACAAACACATTCCAGGGTTACCCTAGGTTCATTTTCCTACGTGGTGATTTTCCCTTATTTTGTCTCCAAAGCTTTCAGCTGAGTATGTAATGTTCGGTTACACCCGAATTTAGGTTTCCTTACTTCTTTTTCTTTGATTTTTAAGGTTTTTTTCATGACGTACTTGAAAAATTTTCATTTGATTTTAAAATTTATGTATACCCTGTCCGACTCAAAATTGTCCGCTAAAAACTTTGGCGATAACAGTTTTTTAAAAAAAAAAATATATCTTTCGGGTTTTGAGGAGTGTTTTGGTGAAAACATTTATTTTTGCGTCACTTTTTAAGGGTTTCTTCAGAAACGTGCAAAAGTGTTGCCGATGAAAACGAATTTGTCTCATAGTTCCTATCCCACATGAAATTATTCTATAAAAACGTTGGCATTAACAGTTTGAAAAACTTTTTTTTTGGTTTTTGGGACTTGTTTTGGTGTAAATCGATTTGTTTCATTTTCAAGGCTCCAAATCATTTTTTATGTATATGTTTCCATTAGACCCACCAATAAGTATACCAAAATGATCAGGGACGAGCTGAGTTCATTTGGCCATGTCCGCCTGTCCTGAAACCTGAAAATTCAAAAATAAGAAATTTTAATTGTGAAAAGTGCTGCAGGTTATCCAAGCTTTTTCAAAAAATTGTGTTATACATATAAGGTGTTCCGAATTGGTTTCTTACACAGTAATTAGAGCAACGCTGTAAGAAAAATCTCTGGTTCAAAACTGGTGCGTTTCTAATACATTCGGAACCTTTACTTTTTCGCCCTCTATATCTTTCGGTAGTTCCGAACTAGTGTTAAAATATCAGCTTTCTTGTTTTCTTGGTACTATGGTCTTTGATTCCGAACTGCTATTAGAGCATTTATCGATACCTCCGAGCCAGTGGCAAAGTTTGGGAAAAGAAATCATACTCATAGTCGAAGTTAATTAAAGCTGGTAGCGGTTTTTTTTGTGGATAACATATTTCTCTAATTAGATATGAAAAATAACAACCCAAGCTTTGGATTTAATAACTGGGTAAAATCTTGTTAATACCGAATTTGTACTTATTTGGCAATTTAGGTCGAGCTCCGAACCAGAAATGTGTATCACTAGTTACTGTCCAAAGGAAAGCGGATTTCCTATGGGCATACCGTATATTTGTTGATAAAAGGTGCCATCATAAACGAAGTAATTATTATCTCTTAGCAGAAATCAAGCACTTTTAGAAATTGTGTTTTCGTGAGTGACGTGTGTTTTTCAAAAGTTTGCCATTGTTGCATGATTGTAGATATCGCTAGTTGAGTGGCAATATTTGTGAAAAGGGAGACAACATCAAACGATATAAGAATTTCATCTTCGTTGATCTCTGTGTTACTTAACTTTTCTTTAACTTGAAAAAAGTTTTGCCCATTGTATGTTTCTGGAACCACTTCTTTTACCAACGGCCGAAAAGCTCCACAAGACAAAAAAGTGAAAAAATTATTGGCCCAGAAACAAAATTTGGTTTCATCATATGTCCAAAATATTTCAGATTTGGGCTCAAAGTTTTTACCATGTGCCTGTCAAAATTATTAAAGCGTCAAGCGTAATACAAATTCTAAATCAGTTAAACAAATAGCTTTTGATATACGAAAATAACAAATATAACTTTAATTAATTGCTCGTTTCTCTATTTGTACAACTGAATTGTGGTACTACATTCACGTTAAGAGATACATGACCGTATTTTTAACCCTTTCACGCATATGCGACACCGGTGTCCCAAAAATATTTCCTTGTATAGCAAGAAGGCTAGCAATATTTTACTAGTACTTTCGCTATAAGTTTCTTTATTTTATCTAACAGGAGAAACAGGAAGACCGTTATAATCTACATTTAAACAAAAATTGGTTTGATCATATGTCCAAAATGTTTCAGATTTGGGCTCAAAGTTTCTACCGTGTGCCTGCCAAAATCTCAAACCACTTATTGATAAAAGTGGAAGTGCCGGCCAAAGTAACATCAAATATTCAGAACAAGGGGCGGTCGACCCTTGGCTGTGATTTGGCATACACTCCAAGCGTATTTCTTCTATGAAAAGCTTTTCAGTGAAAATGCATATTCCTTGCATCAGCTTCCGTTTGGAATCGGCATTAAAACATATAGGCCCCGTCTGCCAATTTGTAGAGAAAATCAAAAGGGAGCAAGACGCAAATTCGAAGAGAAGTTCGGCTTAATCCTCTAAGCGGTAAATCGCGCCAAGCATTAATTAATATTTTTTTTTTCTTTTTAATTTTTTATGGTTAATGCGTCAAGCGTAATACAACTTCTAAATCAGTTAAACAAATAGCTGTTGATATATCAAAATAACAAATACAAGGTTACTATGTTTATTCGAGCGAAATGAAATTAGCGCGTATATTCGATTCTTTTTCAAACGAAAATTTAATTGTACTTAATTGCTAGTATCCATATTTGTTCAGCTGAATTGTGGTAATAAATAAGGTTAAGAGATACGTGTACAATATGACCGTATTTTTAACCCTTTTATTTCCTTGCATAGTTAGCAAGAAGGCTAGCAATATTTTATTAATTTTTTCGTTATAAGTTTCTTAATCTTATCTAAATGAATACATCCGAACCGATTTTCATTTAAAGTGTTTAAGTGTGCTAACAAGATTCGAGACGGAAGCTACTAGCAAACCATGCCTACTTATAAAGTAGATATGTGTATGACTTCTTTGCCGTTGTTAGGTTAGGTTTGGTTGAACTGGCCGGTCCGTGAGGACCTCACATAGACTGAAGGAATCCGTAGTGTTACCAGAAGTTTGTTTTAATGAGCAAACTGAAAAACCCAGGACCTATGTTATAAAATAACTCCGTCCTCTTGGCAAATACTAGAAGTTTCCTATGACTTAAGTCACTTGCCGCTTCAAGCCTAATTTAAAGGCATGTGATGCCAGAAGGCAGTGTCCAGTCAGAATACCCGTCATGAGTCTACAGTCCTCTCTTTTTGATGATAGAAGCAACTTTGTCAGTCTAAGGTTGTAAGACCTACACATAATTTTTGACACTTTACAGCCCCGCGCTTGAATCCACGCCTTTCCCGCTTGGTCGATCATGTGCACCTCTCGCCTTCGCTTAATCTCGCCCAGTCTAATTGGGATATCTACGGAGCAAGCTTCAAGGGATGCGCCCTTTTTAGCTAGTTTTCATTCCCATCTATTCCCATATGCCCTGGGACCCAATATAGATGTATGCTTCTCCCGGTCACGATTCTCTCCAGAGATTGCTTACACTCTAACACGCATTTAGATGCTGTGCTATGCGAGATTATTGCCTTAATTGCTGCTTGACTATCAATATAAAAGTTAAAACGGTTGCAGCTTAAGCTATTCTCTTCCAGGGTTTCTACTGCTTTGGTTACGGCTAATATTTCCGCTTGGAAAACGCTACAGTAATCCAGCAGCCTGTAGGATCTGCGTATTTCCGGATCAGCACAGTATACCGCAGACCCTACTCCTTCCACTACTTTGAACAATCTGTGTACACATGTGTCGCCTCGTCCGCTATTTGAGCGCTCTTGGGCCAACCGTCCGCCCCTATTGTGGCCTTAATATCTCCCTCGAAGCGCAGATTGAGAATCAGGTAGTCTGTCCGTCTTGTGATTGATGACGCTACACTACTATGGCTGCTCTGAAGCAGGGAGCCTGGTTGCAGTTGTTAACGCTATGTTCTTTTCTACTATGTCTACAGGTGGAATGTGCAGAATGGCATACAGTTCAGCCGTCGGGGTTGTTTTCAGGGCTTCCGTAATACTAAGCATTGATAATCTGCATACCCCCTCTAATTTTTTGAGGTAGGTTTTTTTTTGTGTGGGTTTGCACCAAACAAGAAATTCTTAGTATAGAATAGGGCTTACAATCGCTGTAGAAACCCAATGAGAAAGAGAGGGCGATAAGCCCCACGTACACCCCATCATTCTTTTACATGCATAAAGTGCCATTGAGACCTCCTTCACCCTCTGCTTCACGTTGAGCTTCCATGACAGCTTACTGTCTAGGATGATTCCTAGATATTTTGTGCAAGGTTTCTCCTGTAGGGTTACCCCTCCTAACTAAGGCCTGGCCCAATTTGGGACCATCTCCATCTCCGTTGACTTTTAGTCCGACATTAGATGCCCAGGTATGAATATTCCGGAGTGCCCGATCCATCAAAGAGCTAATCGTTGGAAGGAGCTTTCCACTTATGACAATTGCAACGTCATCTGCATGAGCCGTAAGTTTTACCGCCTTTCATTTTAACATGCAGCGATCCATCTGGTTAAGGCTGGTTGTACTTTAATGTAACTAAGACCATCCATAAAGGCCACTGAACGCGTTAATAGGAATATCTTCATTTTTTAATGCGTTGTTAGCCCCAATACCCAAATATGGATTCGCTGCTGCGTTCAGATTACTGTGCTCGATTAGCCCCCAACTCATGGTGAGATGCCATCTTGAATGCTGTCAATGTAGGCAGCTGAATTAGTTAAGCTCCCCATTAACAAAATCTAAGCGACTCTCACGGTTTTTAATGCGTTCCACACCGTTATATACGGAAAATCCTTTACTCTTGCCTTAACGCAATTTTGACTCAATCTTCCAGATTTTTGGGACTTGCTACACATCGCGAACCTTAACTGATTAAAACTTATTATGCACTCGTAAGAGAACATGAATCATGGCCAATCGTTCCCTGTCCAATTTATGTTTTTATAATACCAGTTAGCGTGCGGGATCGCTTTTTTGTGGTGGAAAGTGGGTTTTTTTTTTCTAGCCATGGGCCATCAAATTCGTTTTTCTCAAGAGACACAGTATCGCTGCTATTTTCGTTGTCATGTTTATATTAACCTTCAATTCCGTGGAAGTTTCCGGAGCAATCTTAAATGTATTCAGAAGAGCCATGATGACGATATTCCTATCAACCCCTCCAATGACCTTTCTTGGTCGTCCACTTCGAAAATGAGAGGATAAAGTCACTTCTTTAATATATTTCGTTCATCGTCTTTTTAAGAATAATTTATTGTAATGTACTCCGCCTACAACTTCCATTTTTTGCGTGATTTGTCCTTCGTAAACAATTATATTAATTTTCTTCTTCAAGGATAAAACTATTACTTTTATGAAACATTTTTGATTTTACACAAACTGCTAGGAACTTTCTAGCTTTTTCGATTTAAAATACCACCTAATGAGGTAAAGAATTGTCAATGTTATTCACAATAACTAAAAAGTTTCGTTACATATCTGTAATGACCGTAGAAACGATGTAACAGGGAACACATTGTCGTCGGCTTTATTTATGACCGTAAGTGTATATATTTATTTAATCATTATTTCTTTTTAAATAAAATTAAAAGACAAAAGTTTTATAAAAAATTTAAAAATAAATGAATAATATTTTAATAAAATAATTTTTAACAAGATTAATAATAATTGCTAATTCTAAACATATATTTTAATAACTAATTTTCTTTATTTTTTATAATTTATTTTAAAGTTTATCCCTTAAAATATTATAATTTATAAATTTATTTATTAACAAAATAAATAAGTAAATCAAAAATTACTAAATTTAATTTATTAAAAAAAAAAAAACAAGTAAGGAAGGCTAAGTTCGGGTGTAACCGAACATTACATACTAAGT
The DNA here is from genome assembly GCF_040869045.1 of Eurosta solidaginis. Classification (NCBI taxonomy): domain Eukaryota; kingdom Metazoa; phylum Arthropoda; class Insecta; order Diptera; family Tephritidae; genus Eurosta; species Eurosta solidaginis. Next base: position 25,164,700 of record NC_090323.1, read on the forward strand.
TGAGAGCTATGGAGACAAAATAAGGCAAAATCACCATGTAGGAAAATGAACCTAGGGTAACCCTGGAATGTGTTTGTATGAAATGGGTATCAAATGGAAAGTATTAAAGAGGATTTTAAGAGGGAGTGGGCCATAGTTCTATAGGTAGACGCCATTTCGAGATATCGCCATAAAGGTGGACCAGGGGTGACTCTAGAATTTGTTTGTACGATATGGGTATCGAATGAAAGGTGTTAATGAGTATTTTAAAAGGGAGTGGGCCTTAGCTCTATAGGTGGACGCCTTTCCGAAATATCGCCATAAAGGTGGACCAGGGGTGACTCTAGAATTTGTTTGTACGATATGGGTATCGAATGAAAGGTGTTAATGAGTATTTTAAAAGGGAGTGGGCCTTAGGTCTATAGGTGGACGCCTTTCCGAAATATCGCCATAAAGGTGGACCAGGGGTGACTCTAGAATGCGTTTATACAATATGGGTATCAAACGAAAAGTGTTAATGAATATTTTAAAAAAGAGTGGACCTTAGTTCTACGGGTGGACGCCTTTTCGAGATATCGCCATAACGGCGTACCAGGGGTGACTCTGGAATTTGTTTGTACGATATGGATATCAAATGACAGGTGTTAGTGAGTATTTTAAAAGGCAGTGGGCCTTAGTTCTATAGGTGGACGCCTTTTCGAGATATCGCCATAAAGGTGGACGATATGGGTATCAAAATAAAGGTACTAATGAGGGTTTTAAATTGGTGTGGTGGTAGTTGTGTATGTGAAGGCGTTTTCGAGATATCGACCAAAATGTGGACCAGGGTGGCCCAGAACATCATCTGTCGGGTACCGCTAATTTATTTATATATGTAATACCACGAACAGTATTCCTGCCAAGATTCCAAGGGCTTTTGATTTCGCCCTGCAAAACTTTTTCATTTTCTTCTACTTAATATGGTAGGTGTCACACCCTTTTTACAAAGTTTTTTTTTAAGTTATATTTTGCGCCAATGAACCAATCCAATTACCATGTTGCATCCCTTTTTTTGTATCTGATATAGAATTATGACATTTTTTTTTCATTTTTCGAAATTTTCGATATCGAAAAAGTGGGCGTGGTCATAGTCGGACTTCGGCCATTTTTATACCAACACAAAGTGAGTTCAGATAATTACGTGAACTGAATTTAGTAAAGATATATCGATGTTTGCTCAAGTTCGTGTTAACGGCCGAGCGGAAGGACAGACGGTCGACTGGGTATAAAAACTGGGCGTGGCTTCAAACCAATTTCGCTCTATTTCACAGAAAACAGTTATCGTCCTAGAGTCTAAACCCCTACCAAATTTCACAAGGATTGGTAAATTTTTGTTCGACATATGGCATTAAAAGTATCCAAGACAAATTAAATGAAAAAGGGCGCAGCCACGCCCATTTTGAAATTTTCTTTTATTTTTGTATTTTGTTGCACCATATCATTAATGGAGTTGAATGTTGACATAATTTATTTATATACTGTAAAGATATTAAATTTTTTGTTAAAATTTGACTTAAAAAAAATTGTTTTTAAAAGGGGGCGTGGTCGTTCTCCAATTTTGCTAATTTTTATTAAGCATACGTATAGTAGAAGTAACGTTTCTGCCAAATTTCATCATGGTATCTTCAACGACTGCCAAATTACAGCTTGCAAAACTTCCAAATTACCTTCTTTTAAAAGTGGGCGGTGCCACGCCCATTGTCCAAAATTTTACTAATTTTCTATTTTGCGTCACTAGGTCAACGTACCTACCAAGCTTCATCGCCTTATTCGTTTTTGATAGTGAATTATCGCACTTTTTCGGTTTTTCGAAATATTCGATATCGAAAAAGTGGGCGTGATTATAGTCCGATATCGTTCATTTTGAATAGCAATCTGAGATGAGTGCCCAGGAACCTACATACCAAATTTCATCAAATACCTCAAAATTTACTCAGGTTATCGTGTTAACGGACTGACGGACATGGCCAAACAAATTTTTTTTCGATATTTATGATTTTGATATATGGAAGTCTATATCTATGTCGATTCCTTTATACCTGTACAACCAACCGTTATCCAAACAAAGTTAATATACTCTGTGATCTCTGCTCAACTGAGTATAAAAACTAAATATATTTATAAACGAGTAACATTTCATTCCTAATAATTTATTTAAAATAATTTGAATACAATAAATTTCATAAATTATTAACTCTCATAAAATAAAGATTAATAATATTATTATTAATTATTTAATAAACCCTGACACATAGGGCACAAAAATTAAATTTTTCTTTTAAAAGAAAATTTTTTCAAATTATTTCAATAATCTTTCACAATACAAATAAATTATAATTATTATAAAACAATAATTTTTATAATTATTTTTACCATAAATTAAATAAATAATATAAAACCAATAATAATAATACTAAATAAATTATTAATAAATAATTATTAAATTAAATTTATATTGATTTGCACAAAAATCTTTTCAATATAAATGAAATACTTTACTTAATAAGCTTTAAATTGTCATTCTAGACACACCTTTCGGTACATCTACTATGTTACGACTTATCTTACTTTTGAATAAGAGCGACGGGCGATATGTGCATATTTTAGAGCTAAAGTCAAATTTTTTTTCTTTAAACTTTTACTACCAAATCCGATTTCGTTAAACACTAGAAGACCCGGCAGACGTTGTCCTGCCCTAATTTGGCCAATCTGCATACATTTTAATAAGCTTTTTCCGTCTGACTCTGCCCTCCCCCTCTTCACTTTTTCCTAATCCTTTTATTCACTCCTCCCTCCGTCTTTTTCGCTTCATCTGTCTCCATCTTCGTCTCATTCTATCTCTTTCTCAATCTCCTTCTCTCTTTTCTTTTTTCTCTTCTCTCAATTTCTTCTCATTCTTCTGCATCCCTTATTGCCTGTCCCAGAAGGTGGTATGTATTTTATTCCAGTCCCAGTCCCACTCCGAGTCTCAGTCCCAGTCCTAGTCCTAATCCCAGTCCCAGTCCGTCTCTGGATAATATATTACTCTGTACTAAAGCACTCATCAACAGCTTTCATTTGATATCCATATTCTATATACAAATTCTAGGGGTACCCAGGTCCACGTTTTGACCTATATCTCGAGACCCGAGTCACCGAGGGGTATGAAAATTAGCCTCTACTAAAGCGCTCATCAACAGCTTTCATTTGATGTCCATATTCTATAAATACACTCAATGTCTACCCGGGTCCGCGTTTTGGCCTATACCTCGAGACCCTAGTAACCCAGTCACCTATCCTATATTTCAAGTTAGATTAAACTACATACGGGGTGCAAAACAAATTCAAAATCGGTTCAGTAGTTTAGGAGTTCATTGGCCTCAATTGTGTGACACGTGTTTTTTATGTATTACGATTTAAAATTTAAATTCATTTAAACAATTTTATTTAACCCATTTCTACTTAAATGCAGTCTTCACTAGACTGGGTCGAAAAAAAAAGTTGCTAATGTCCGTCCCTAAATTTGAAGATTATGTTGAGAGGGTTTCGGTTTTTATAACTTTCATGAACATGAAATGGTATATTAACTTTGGTCGGATGTTTGTAACGTTGAGAAATATAGAAGATAGACTCACCATTAAGTATACCGAATTGATCAGGGCGACGAACTGATTTGATATAGCCATGTCCGTCTGTCCGTCTGTCCGTCTGTCCGTCCGTCTGTCCTTTCGTCTGTCTGTTTGAATGCAAACTAGTCCCTCAAATTTTGAAATATCTCAATGAAATTTGGCACAAGGATGTATTTTTGTATTATATAAGACATTTGTCGGATCCTGTAGGATCGGACCACTATAACAATATATTTCCCATACAACCGATCGTTCTGATAAGGCGATTTTGGTCATTCCTGCCGCAATTTAGAAAGTATAAACGTGAAACTCGGTGATATATATTCTAATATATCATAGAAGATTTCTTGAAAAAATCACTTTGATCGGAGCTATATATAGTTATATCCCATACAACCGATCGTTCAGATAGAAAGATTTTTGGCAATTTCTCCCTTAATTTCCAATATAAAAACGTTAAACCTGGTGATATTTATTCGAATATATCATAAAAGATTTCCTGAAAAAATCACTTTGATCGGAGCTATATATAATATATATCCCATACAACCGATCGTTCAGATAAGGGGTTTTTTTTGCCATTTTGTATTTTATATTTATCTTAAAATCATCAATACATCCGATTATTTAGAGATTACGAACGGGATAAGATTATAATTCAGCCCCATTCATGAAAGGTATGAAGTCTTCGGTACAGCCGAAGACAGTCCCGTCCTTACTTGTTTTAAATTTTTTTTTGATCCTTCGAAATACAACCAAAAAGTTTTTTCGTTGTAACTTAGTTATTTGACGTCCGATTTTTAAAATTTGACAAACCCACTTTTTCATAGAGATTGAGGCTTAAGTAAACAAAGTACTATCTCCGTTTTTCGAACTTAGCCTTCAAAAAATAGATATCGACTTACGAAATTTGAACTTCGAAATTCTGACTACAGTCAGACTCTGACTTCTGACTTTTAACCTCGTATAACAGCTGTTATACTAAATTTCTCAAAAAAAGAATCCAGCCCTGCTAATAAGGGAAAAGGGCGGACCGCGCCCACATTTTTACTTGTTCAATTTGCTGAACGCGTTAACAAAAAAAATAAAATTTCGAAATGTAGTATTTCGAACTTCGAAATTCGTAAGCCGATATCTATTTTTTGGAGGCTAAGTTCGAAAAACGGAGATAGTACTTTGTTTACTTAAGCCTCAATCTCTACAAAAAAGTGGGGTTTGTCCAATACCCGGAAAAAAAGTTGATTTTGCCGCATAGCCTTATTATAAATACGAAACAACAGGTTTGACTCACTTATTTACTTTTACTTCCTTTCATGATATTTGGCATATTTTTATTAACTTTTTAATGCAAACCCTGCAATTTTTCCTCCAAAAATATCATGAGTTTCAGGTCTAAGTAATGTAAGAATCAGGTAAAATAACAGTTGCAATAAATATTGAAAGTGCTATAACTTCTTTGTTTATTATTTTAGTAATATGGTTTCAAAGCAACATTTTCTTGAATTTTAAAGTACTTTCGTTTGGTAGTGGGGGGGGGGGGGGGGGGGTAAAATTTTGTTAGCTGACCTAATCATGTGAAAACGACTTCATAGCTTAAAAAGACATTAAACGAAAATGTGACGCTTCTCAAGGCCAAAATAATGACATATCAATTTTAAAATTCGGACGCCAAATAACCAAGTTACAACGAAAAAATCTTTTTGGCTGTATTTCGAAGGATCAAAAAAATTTAAAAAAATGTTTCCGAAACTCTCTCAACATAATCTTCAAATTTAGGGGCGGACATTAGCAACTTTTTTTTTTTTGTATGGGCACCTACCCAGTCTAGTCTACACTTTGATCTGATATAAAGTTAAATACAAATTTTTGAAAATTATTATTCTAATAAAATATTATAACAACGACGGTATATAAACTGAAACCAAATTTAAGTGAGGTATATCGTGGATTATCAATTATAGAACAGGTTCCTCTGAATAGACTAAAATACCGCCAAATTTTTTAAGTTTCACCATTATAACTAATATTATTTTAATGAAAAATAAATACATTTTTTATAATAGGGTATCTAATCATACTTTAATAATGAAATTTTTAAAATTAGATAAAGGTAAATCTAAAAATTATAATAAATTTAAAATTTCACTTGATAAATTTATATATTTTTTTAATTTTTAATTTATATCTTTATAAAGTTAAAGATTTGAAATGAATTATCTTTCCATAAAATCAGTGACCACATAATTTTTTATACCAACTTTTATATTTGCAAGGAAGCACAAAATGCACTTAGCTTTTAGGTATAAATACAAAAATGTTTCGTAGACCTATGTACCAGCATAATTTATTTATGCCTTTTTTCGCTTTATAATGCAACATGCAACATACAATTTATAGCCACTACAAATAAATTGTGCAATAGTTCACATACAACAACAAAGGCACTCACTTAATGCAACACCTTTAAAAACGATTATGGCTGAGTGCAAAAAAAAAACAAAAAAAAATGCTACACATACGAATATAATGCATAAGCACTGGTTCTCACATACTCACACACATACAAAGTGAAACATTTACAATTTTTAAATGTGTACAAAGTTTTCGCATAAAAAAAAATTCATTCAACTTTTGACGCCATAGCATTTTTGCAAAATTATTTAAACTATTTAATTACGTTGTGGGTGTCCATTTTAAGTCTACACACACATACACTATTACAAAATTATGTGGCCCACATACATGTACGCATTTATGGAGAAATTTTATTTCATTTGAGTTCTTGCTTTAATTTAATTTTTATACTCAGCGTGCTTTGCACACAGAGTATATTAACTTTGATTGGATAACGATTGGTTGTACAAGCATAAAGGAATCGAGATAGATATGGACTTCGATATATCAAAATCATCAGTATCGAAAAAAAATTTGATTTAGCCCTGTCCGTCAGTCGGTCCATCCGTCTGTCCGTTAACACGATAACTTGAGTAAATTTTGAGGTATCTTGATGAAATTTGGTGTGTAGGTTCCTGGGCACTCATCTCAGATCGCTATTTACAATGAATGAAATCGGACTACAACCACGCCCACTTATTCGATATCGAATATTTTGAAAAATCGAAAAAGCGTTATAATTCATTACCAAAGACGGATAAAGCAATGAAACTTGGTAGGTTGGTTCACCTTATGACGCAAAATAGAAAATTAGTAAAATTTTGGACAATAGGCGTGGCACCGCCCACTTTTATTAGAAGATAATTTAAAAGTTTTGCAAGTTGTAATTTGGCATTCGTTGAAGAAATTATGATGAAATTTGGCAGCAAAGTTCCTCCTATTACTATATGTGATAAATAAAGTAAATTATTACTACATTCAACTCCTGTAATGATATGGTGCAACAAAATACAAAAATAAAAGAAAATTTCAAAATGGGCGTGGCTCCGTCCTTTTTCATTTAATTTGTCTAGAAACCTTTGATGCCATCAGTCTAACAAAAACTTACCAATCCTTGTGAAATTTGGTAGGGGCGTAGAATCTGTGACGATAACTGTTTTCTGGGAAAATGGGCGAAATCGGTTGAAGCCACACGCAGTTCTTATACACAGTCGCCCGTCTGTCCTTCCGCTCGGCCGTTAACACGATAACTTGAGTAAAAATCGATATATCTTTACTAAATTCAGTTAACGTAATTATCTGAACTCACTTTGTATTGGTATAAAAATGGCCGAAATCCGACTATGACCACGCTTACTTTTTCGATATCGAAAATTACGAAAAATGAAAAAAATGCCATAATTCTATACCAAATATGAAAAAAGGGATGAAACATAGTAATTGGATTGGTTTATTGACGCAAAATATAACTTTAGAAAAAATTTAGTAAACTCACACCCAACTACCATATTAAGTAGAAGAAAATGGAAAAGTTTTGCAGGGCGACATCAAAAGCCTTTGGAATCATGGCAGGAATACTTTTCGTGGTATTACATATATAAATAAATTAGCGGTGCCCGACAGATGATGTTCTGGGTCACCCTGGTCCAAATTTTGTTCGATATCTCGAAAACGCCTTCATACAACTAAGAGCCACTCGCTTTTAAAACCCTCATTAATACCTTTAATTTGATACCGATATCATACAAACGCATTCTGAAGTCACCCCTGGTCCACCTTTATGGCGTTATCTCGAAAAGGCATCTACAAATACAACTAAGACCCACTACCTTTTAAAATACTCATTAGCACCTTTCGTTTGATACTAGGGTTGCCAGATTTTTATTTCGGGTTCCCAGGACAAACCTCAAATTTGAGCCAAATTCCCGGGATTTTTAAAAATTTCCCGGGACATTTGAAAAATAAGAAACACCTATATATTTTTATGGGTTGCTCATTCGGCGAAATATTTTTTAGATAGAATTAAACTTTTTAAACTCTTTTATTTATAACACATCTTTTTATGAAACAGGCTAACAATTAATGCGTTTACTGTGTTTAATGCGAATTCAATATTCTATGGATTTATTTTCAAAAAGTTATTTTAAAACACAAAACTTGCTTCGCAAAATGAATATTTACGTGTGCGAAATGTCAAACATAGACAATATTCAGAACCACAGTAGGGATGAATTTTTCTTCTTTACAGAGTTCCATGCAATATGCTAATTAGCTGAATACAATATAAGCCGCAAATATGGCCATGTTTCGTAGCAGATTATAATTTATTAATTTTGGTATTGTAAAAATCCCGGGACACTTAAAAATTTGTGAAAAATACGGGATGTCCCGGACAATACGGGACATTTGGCAACGCTATTTGATACCCATATCGTACAAACACATTCTAGAGTCACCTCTGGTCCACCTTTATGGCGATATCCCGAAATGGGGTCCACCTATAGAACTAAGGTCCACTCGGTTTTAAAATACTCTTTAATGCCTTCCATTTGATACTCATGTCATACAACACATTCCAGGGTTACCCTAGGTTAATTTTCCTACATGGTTATTTTCCCTTATTTTGTCTCCAAAGCTCTCAGCTGAGTATGTAATGTTCGGTTACACCCGAAGTTAGCCTTCCTTACTTGGTTTCTCTCAATAACTCACTCTCTCTCTTCTTCCCTTGCATGGATTGCATGACCTTGCTACACTTGCACTGCAATTCATAGCTGAGTAATTCTTTTTGTGGTTGCCTTATATGGTGACAGCAATGATCCGCAATACATTTCAACATAAGAGAAAAACTGTAGTTAAAAGCAATAAAGTTGTTGAATTGTTATCATCACAGGTGAAAGGTGTTGAATGTCAATTGAGAAATGGTTAGTTACACAATCGTTTGGTTGCTGATTGTTATTGAAGAGCGTGCTTAACTGCTGAGAAAGTAGGTTTTAAAGTATAATTTTAAAAAGTTTTCATTTTTTATGAGACTAATTTGTTGGTGAGTTCGTGATGAGGAAATGTTTCGCAGCGAAGGAAAAAAAATATAATATTTTTAAGTAGTCAGAGGTTAATTATTTAAGAAAGAGTGAGGTGGGTAAATTGTGTAAGAGGGAAGAAAGAGGGAGGTAAAGGAAAAATTTAAGGGCCGAAAGGAACAGGGAATAAGAGAGGAAGTAAAACAAAGAAGAAGAGGGATAAGATGGAAATATAAGGGGAATAAAGAAACACCGTGGTGTGATGGTAGCGTGCTCCGCCTATCACACCGTATGCCCTGGGTTCAACTCCCGGGCAGAGCAACATCAAAATTTTAGAAATAAGATTTTTCAATTAGAAGAAAATTTTTCTAAGCGGGGTCGCCCCTCGGCAGTGTTTGGCAAGCACTCCGGGTGTATTTCTGCCATGAAAAGCTCTCAGTGAAAACTCATCTGCTTTGCAGATGCCGTTCGGAGTCGGCATAAAACATGTAGGTCCCGTCCGGCCAATTTGTAGGGAAAATCAAGAGGAGCACGACGCAAATTGGAAGAGAAGCTTGGCCTTAGATCTCTTCGGAGGTTATCGCGCCTTACATTTATTTTTTTTCTTTTTTAAAGAAACAAGAACACGAAGGTGGAGGAGAGATGTGAAGGAGAAGGAGATGGAGATTGAGATTGTGATAGAGATGTGGTTGGAAATAGGAAATAGAGATGAAGATGGAGATGGAGATGAAGGTGGAGATAAAGATGAACATGGAGATGGAGATAGAGATGAACATCTATATGCGGGTGGAGATAAATATTGAAAGTGAAATTGGGATGTAGATGGAGATGAAGACGAATATAAAGATTAAGAAAAAGACGAATATAGAGATGAAGATAGAGATGGTGTTATGTTGCTTTGTATTTAGGGACAGAACGGGGAGGCATGCTCGCTGGCCACTGCTAGCTCTTCGGATGAAAGCCGCCCATCCCACTTTCTTGCAAGCCGCAATGAAACGATGAGTGGCACTAAGCTCCAGTTATATTAAGTGGTACTCCCTATCTCGTCACTCGTCCTTCAATTTGTCATCAGATCATGTAAGTCCGTAAAGTCAGGTTTGGGTGGACCAGACCACAGCACAGCATCATTCTCCAAAACCAATACCTACCTCCAACTCTGATCGGATCTACTCAGCCATGACTTGGCTTACCAGAGTCAGTTATTTCAACCCGCCCAAATAAATACATAAACCAGAAATGAATTCATTTTCATTAACATTTAATTTATTAATAAGAAATTAAACTCTTAGTGAACTAATAATGATATTCTTATTACACATATAAAAAAGTTCTAAAGCATAAATATACCAGACACCCTAATGTATCTTTGCTAGTAATTTGAAGCTATCTAATCATGTATGTATGTAAGTAAGTAAACAAATCGCACTCCTACGGTTTGCTCAGCTTGGTTTTCGCTGGCGACAAAAAAAAAAAAAATATTAGTAGACACACAATGAGAAGTAAAAAAAAGAAAAATAGCTAAAATGATAAAACAAAAGAGTACTTTGCTTGTGCATACGTCTTCTACATATGTACATACTAGCAGACCCGTAAGACGTTGTTCTGCCATAAATTTGGTCTATCTCCATACATTTTAATAAACTTTTTCCGTCTAACTCTGCCCCCCCCTCCCCCTCCTCACTTTTTCTTAATCCTTTTATTCACTCCTCCCTCCGTCCTTTCGCTTCATCTATCTCTATTTTCGTCTCACTCTATCTCTTTCTCAGTCTCCTTCTCCTTCCTTCTTTTCTCTTCTCTAAAGTTTTTCCCATTATTCTTCATCCCTTATTACCAGGCAAAATCGAATAGGACGTATGTAAATAGTTATGTGGGTATTATTAATTCATGTCTTTATTTCGGCTTCGCATACATATTTATCAGTTTTGCCAGGTTGATGCGTCTAAATCGAATATCACAATGAAAATTACTTTAAAGCTCTCGGCAACAACTTTCGTTTGATATCCATATTACACACACATTCTAGGTGTATCCGGGTCCAGGTTTTGGCCTATATCTTGAGACCCTAGTCACCCAGCGGTATAAAAATTACTCTGTACTAAAGCACTCATCAACAGCTTCAATTTGATACCCATAATGTAAAAACATATCCTAGTGTTACCCTGGCATGAAAACTACCCTGTACTAAAGCACTTATCAACAGCTTTCATTTGTTATCCATATTGTATAAACACTTTCTAGGGGTACCCGGGTCCACGTTTTGGCCTCAATCTCGAGACCCTAGTCACCAATAGGTATGAAAACTACCCTGTACTAAAGCACTCATCAACAGCTTTCATTCGTTATCCATATTCTATAAACACATTCTAGGGATACCCGCGTCTACGTTTTCGCTTATATCTCGAGACCCTAGTTACACGCGGGTACGAAAAATACCCCGTATCAAAGTACTCATAAACAGCTTACATTCGATACCCAGGTCAACGTTTTGATCTCAAGACCCTATCCAGAACGGGATAAAATTAGCCTATGTCTGTCTCCTGGTTCTAAGCTACCCCTCCACCAATTTTAAGCCAAATATGTTCATCCGTTACTTTCTCTTCAATCACCCTTTATCTATTAAAAAAAGCGCATCAAAATCCGGTGGGTATTTTTAAAGTTTTAAGCATTCAAAGGGACATAGGGACAGAAAAAGCGACTTTGTTTTATACTATGTAGTGATGTACATCCATACATACCTATAAACCTACGCCCGAAGTTAAATAACGCAGCGAATGCTATATATGTACGTATGTATGTGTCGCATCAAGCCTCACTCAAAAGCAATTAGCGCGGGCAGTTCACAGCGAACAAACACACATACGCATTTTTTGATAAAAATGTTACTTTTGTTTAAACAATTTGGCTGATATAAGAAAGCAGTCAAGTATTTCTTTTGATGCAGATCGAAGGTAAATATTTCAAGGTTTTACTGAAAAGTAGAATTTTTTAAATCCATCCATCCGTTTATGAGTTATAGCTGTGTAAACAAAAATTTTATGGTTTTTTCTACATTTTGGCAATTTGCCACGCCCCTATAATATATACCTTCAAATTATATTAACTGTACCATCTCACGTAGCTAAGCTTTCAAATGCAAAAAACCGTATTAAAATTGGAGCATTCTGTGTGAAGTTATGTGCATACAATGGCATTTAGCGACTTTGTTTTATAAGATTTATAGATTAGGCGGAAAAAATAATTAGCGGCAGCATTTTCTATTCGTGGCAAAGCCTTTGTGAGGTTAAAGAGCGGTGATGAGATGAAACAAGTGAGCAGCAGAGCCGAACTCCATGCGCTTATTGGCGCCAAACCGCAATATAATAAGCAAGTGTATAATTATTTAAGCTTAGTAATTAAGTCACTTATATGTTGTTTCTTTTCTCTCTTCCCCTTGCTGTTCGAACACTATTTGTCTATATTCCCATTTTTATGTTCTCTGCTAATTTTCTTGCTTCTTTTATCTGCTCTTCTGTTTTCTTTTTGCTCTAAACTTGTATATGCATTTCTAAGCTGCGATCATATTTTATCTCTAGGGGGACTCATGTAACCGTATAAATGCCTTATAAAGTGTGTAAACGTATAAATTTATCTAGTTTACGCACGAGCTGTCAAATTTTGTATGAAAAATCATTTACACAATTTGTATAAATTTACGCGCACATTTTATTGTGTAAACGCGATAAACTCAAAGGAATGCAACCTTGCAGACATTACAGCAGGCATTTTCATCAGAAATCTCCAACATCAGCAAGTAATTTACAAGAATATCTTAGTAAAGACGTTTTAGTTTTGATTTTTCACTTAATCTTGGTATTTTTTAATTTGTATAACAATCAAAAAAATTTTTTTGGAAATAATACAGCTGAAAAACAATCAAGTTTATCAAGAGTATTACCAGGTGCGTTCATATAACCGCGTGTGTAAATGGATATAATTTTACACCTTATAAGTTTATATGCTATCATGAGTCCCCCTTCTGTTGTGTTATATTGTTTTTGTGTTAAATGAATTTTGTAGTTTTAACAGAAATTTTATGCTGCCAGTCCAATGGATTGAATGTTATACATTTTAACGCGAGAAGTCTCAACAGAGAAAAGTTGGACTATGTTAGGGATATTTTTGGAAACTCTAGAGTCGATGTCATTTGTGTGTCGGAAACGTGGTTTAACCCTGCTATTTCCGACTTCCATTACAGTATTCCCCTCTTAATTGAATACGGCATGACCGCTCACACAGAAGAGGCGGAGGTGTGACAATTTATTGCAGGTCTAACCTGTCAATTAAAACCTTGGCAGTTTCAAATCCCACTGAAACGGAATTTATTATTGCAGAAATTTCTAACAACGTTACTAAAGTATTAGTATCATGTATGTATAACCCTCATAAGTGTTGCATGTTAGATTCGTTTTTTGTTGTTTTATCTACGTATATAATTAATTATGAGCCGTGTGCTATAGGTATGTGGTGATTTTAATATAAACCTTCTTTTAAGTTACTCTTATACAGCTAAACTACTTGACCATGTATCTACTGCAGGTCTTACTGTAGTAAACAGATTCATACCAACGAGATATGCCAACAACTCTAGTCCTAGCCTATTAGATCTTGTTATTACATCCAGTTCTGACCATGTTTTAAAATTTGACCAAATTTTTTTTATATCGGACCATGACTTGCTATTTTTTTCACTTGATGTGTCATTTAATTGTGCTCCTAATTGTAGTACTTTCGTGTATCGTGACTTGAAGTCGGTGAACGTCAGTGATTTGCAGGCTAGTATGTCTTATGTTAATTGGTCTGAATGTTGGTTATATGAGACTGTAGACGAAAAACTTGACTTTTTAAATACAAATTTAACCCAATCACGCATTCTTGGCGGACGACACACTATTTCACTTAATGAAACAAAAAAAGAAGGCTTCGTTTACATGCTCGCAACCGCCGATGGTGCCTGCATCATGGAGCGTGTGCGAAATAAGATTCTATTGCAGCCCACTAAATTTAAATTCCTTGCCCAACGTGTGAATTCATCCCACGACCCCAAGCCGGATTCCATAAAATCATTTATCGACTTCGCCTACAGTCCTCTTCGTCTACCTTCTGATCCCTTTGGTCTACAATTATTAGCCTATCACTGGGTTGTTCTACTATACAGGACTAAACACACACATACACAACAGTACGGAAGGTTGAGTACATCGATACACCAACAAGTAATCATTGCGTCAAACCTATATACATATCGTAGTACACAGATAGAGGAGGTATTATTGGAGACAAGTGTAATAGTATGTTTGCAACAGGGCGGATAATCACTAAGAGTTCACTAAACTACGAATATATCTTTAGCATGGTATACCCCCAACTTCTTACCAGAGCTGTCTCCCAGTACATACAACGAATTACCAACTGTTCGCAAAACAACACACTGGACGTGCTTCGGCGCTAACTTAGCGTTATAATTATCCACTTGGCAGATCTGTTTGAAGTTGTTGAAGTTCACATCTTTTGCCCCGGCGCTTTTGTTATGTAGTTTTGAATTTAAGGACAGAACGGGAGGCATGCTCGCTTACCTCCGCCTAACCGACGAGCTAGCTGGGGCCAGCGAGCATGCCTTTCCATTCTGTCCCTAAATGGAAACCTACATAACAATGGAGAGAGAGATAATGAAGGAGATTAAGACGGATATAGAATGATTGATGAAGAAGTGAAGAAGGAGATTAAGATCGAGATGTTGATAAAGATGGAGAGAGAGATGGAGAGGGAGATGGAGGTTGAGATGGAGATGGAGAGAAAGACGGAGACGAAGTTGGAGATCAAGAAGAAGGAAGAGGAGAATGGAGAATGGAGAAGAGGAAGGAGAAGGCGAAATAGATGAAAAGGAAGTGCCTATAGTTAGAGGAAGTCCAAGAGATACAGGAAAAAGTTAAAGTACAAAGAGATGATAAGATAAAGAGATGGAGAAAGGAAGTCGAAGTTGAAAAATACGGGAGGGGAGTGTAAGAAGAAGAGGGATAATGAGTTAGAGACAGCGAGACGGAAGGAAAAATTAGATAGAAAGATGATGGAAGGGGAGAAAATATTTAGAAATAAAAGGAGAGGAAGAAGTAGAGGGAGGAGACCGATGATGAAACCAGAATCAAAAAAAAAAAAAAAAAAATATATATATATAGCTCATCTTACAATTTGCATAGTTTTCCTTTTTAATTGCTCCTAGAAATCGGTGCTAAGGGACCTACGCCGACTACTAATGTATGCTGTAAGACAGAGCAATTTTCACAAAAAAGCTTCTCATGGTAAAAATACATTTGAAATGTTGACCAAACCACTGCCAAGTGGCGATACTGCGCAGAAAAGCTTTTTTCTAGTTGTGACATTGTTTTTTTTATATTTTCTTTTTCTTTTGCGCGGGACTTGAACCCAGTACCTCGGGTATGGTAGGGGGAGCACGATACGACCACACCACGGTGGCCGCCGATAAAAGTCTTAGTGGTCTCACTTAAGCTCAATCAGAGCCATATTTTTGAAACCGGAACCAGAAAATGCTGTCTAGTTTTTTTTAGCCAAAGCAATACTACATTGAAGTGAAGTATTTTGACTACCATATCAAACCTCCAGGACAGCTCCTTTGTAGAGACTGACACCTAAAGCCTATGGATTGCATCCACTTCGCTCAAGTAGCTGAGGCTCAACTGAAACGAAGTAAACTCTCAAACAGTAAGCTCATTGGATATAAGACCACATGTAGTAGATATTAAACTCTCAAACAATTGGGACACCGCCCAGAGAATTTTGATTGGCATCTATCTATGGCAGTAAGCTGCCGCGGCGATCAAGTGCTCCCGCGCTTTAGTTTCCCAGATCATTTCTGCACACGCCCACCGTTTTTTCATAAAATTTTCAGCGTATTGAAAATGTTGCGATTTTATTTCATTAACCATGGGTGGATCATTGTTGAAAGTATCCGATCACTTTGTGATCACGTGGGCCTATCTGGCCCACATTCTGATCCCGATAAGAAAACCAACGCAGTTAATACAGACAATACAGAGTGGTTAAGAGGAAGGAGTAGATATTGCTTGCTAATAAATAATAGGGAAGATGTTAAGGTTCCAAATAACCAAGATATTGACCTTTTAGGGTAAGTTTTAAGTTTTCTGTTATTTTGCTAGGAATTCTAAGATTTTCTGCGCCCAACGGCTGGTCGCGCTTTAAATGGAAGCTATCCCAAGCAGTTTTTTATACCTTTCATGAACATGAAATGGTATATTAACTTTGATCCGATGTTTGTAACGTTGAGAAATATAGAAGATAGACTCACCCTTAAGTATACCGAATTGATCAGGGCGACGAACTGAGTTGATATAGCCATGTCCGTCTGTCAGTCCGTCTGTCTGTTTGAACGCAAACTATTCCCTCAAATTTTGAGATATCTAAATGAAATTTGGCAAAAGGATGTATTTTTGTATTATTTTAGACATTTGTCGGATCCGGTAGGATCGGACCACTATAACATATATCTCCCATACAACCGATAGTTCAGATAAGACGATTTTGGTCATTCCTGTCGCAACTTAGAAAGTATAAACGTAAAACTCGATGGTGTATATTCTAATATATCATAGAAGATATCCTAAAAATATCACTTTGATCGGAGTTATATATAGTTATATCCCATACAACCGATCGTTCAGATAGAAAGATTTTTGGCCATTTCTCCCTTAATTTAGAAAGTATAAACGTGAAACTCGGTGATATATATTTTAATATACCATATACGATTTTCTGAAAAAGTCACTTTGATCGGAGCTATATATAGCATATATCCCATACAACCGATCGTTCAGATAGAAAGATTTTTAGCAATTTCTCCCTTAATTTCCAATATAAAAACGTTAAACTTGGTGATATTTATTCGAATATATCATAAAAGATTTCCTGAAAAAATCACTTTGATCGGAGCTATATATAATATATATCCCATACAACCGATCGTTCAGATAAGGTATGTACATCTGTTCACTATATATTTCTTATCTTATACATCCGATTATTTGGAGATTACGAACGGGATAAGATTATTGTTCAGTCCCTTTCATGAAAGGTGTGAAGTCTTCGGCACAGCCGAAGACAGTCCCGTCCTTACTTGTTTTTTTTTTTTTTTAATTAAGTTTTACAGGCAATAAAACTCAATTATTTTGAAGTAACTTTTTTTTGTTTTATCCTAAGTAAATAATAAATCAAGCGATTTTTAAGCTAATAAACCAGAACGCCTTTAGTTTAATGTACTAGAAAAGTTTCTTCGCTTTGTTTGCTATTGAGAGGGGCATTGCGGTGTGTACTATCTTCTTCTTCTGCTATCTTATCTCGACTCACTTTTTTTTAGTTGAATTTAAATGGGCATAAATTCCTTCTGACTAAGTTTGTTTAACATTTCCTATTCTTTATCTCTCCTTCAATTTCTGAATATAAAATTTTCTCATGCTTTTCTTTTTATGCAATAAATTGAATCAAAACAAACTTGACAGTGATTATAATTCCATTATACTCTTATTATTACACTTTCTATTGTATACTTATTTTGTGAGACAATGAATTAAATTAAATCAAATGAAAGTAAATGATGCTAGAAACATTTTGAAAATTTGCTTTTCCAAACCATAAAACAACAAACCATACCAGCTAAGTAGCTTGCAGCTAAATTTTACATTTAAAAATATATATCTGTGTATATATATAATTCCTACTACTATTTCAAGTAAGTAACTGCCCTTGAGTTGTGAACTTGAGCCTATTACAACACCTCACTCCTTCACTTCATATTCTGTACCCCAAGTTTGCAAGTGCCACCTCAATCAATTGAAATGCAAAATCGTGCTATGAAATGCCTCAAGTTTATTTTGTTTGTATGTATGCCGACTAACACACATACCCATACTCTTTTTCTATGCTAGGCAATATTGCCTTGAAGCCGTATTTAGCTTTTCGAGCAGCTTTCCTACCCTCCATCTACTGTCTGGTAAACTCCCAAGCCGCTTCTCAGTTGTTATAGCAGCAGATTGCTACGGTCAGTTAGTAAAATCCTCAGGGTCATAAAAATTGTTCGCATTCCACATCAGTGAGCAGTACCGATGTTGCCGCACATACTTACTCATTGTCCTTAAGATGGTTTACTTACTTTTTATGCCTGCTTTGTGATTTCTTTTCTCTTTATTCGAGATTGATAAATATGGTTTTGCATTAGGCTTTGTTCATGTAAGTACGTTATGCGAAGATTTCGTTGCGAAATATTTTTATGGGGCTTATTTCCACCCCATTTGTGTAGAGCTTTTTCTCAATTTAGCTGTCATCAAAAGACGGAAAGTGTTGAGTTCGCTACTAAAAAGGCTGTGGCTCTACGTTGGCCTCAAAGCTTTATAGCAATTCGGTTTACGTTGAGGTCTTGACAAACCGCGATTATATTTTTTTTACGCGGCTGTATAACTTTCGGGCCGCATTGCTCACGAGAGATCTGGTGCTAGTATTTGACAAATGAAGAAGAAAAGCTCTAAACTGTCGTGCGCTCTATGAAACCTAGAAATCCCCTGGCCCCGAGGACATACCCGCGAACGCAATTAGGCCAGCTGGAAATAAACGCCCAGAAATCATGATGCACACAGCAGTGAAATTGATGAAGAGCCTCCTGAAGCAACTCTTCACGCGAAATTTAGAGGACGGCAGAGGACTCTCTTCCAGACGTCATGATTTCCGGCGGGGGAAAGCCGAGACAGCGTGCCACAGAGCAAGACCTATAGCATTGCCGGTCAAGTTGAAAGTCAGAAACGCTTTTAACACACCCAGTTGGGAGGACATGCTTGAGGCACTAGAAAGCACGTTCAAGGTACTGCTATAGTTGTTAGCTACCTGTACTGTGGGAAAATAGACGATGTGCGCCACACCTTCTTGGAATTCGGGCGATCTATCCGCGACCAGTGTCATCAATAACATGACCTGCCGAAGCGATAGATGATATATGGTCAGCACCTATGTGAACCACATACTTATCCGCAAACGAGAATACGGATGCCAGCTTATTACCGTGAGAGTAGCCATGGAGGGCACGTAGCGCGCACCCGTACCCGAAGTAATACTAAACGCGGTGCCAAGTACGGGTATTCACGTAGGACTTTGGTGGTGAGATTTTAGTGGGTAGCCCTTCATGGAAAAAGGCAGTCCTGCAGTCGGAGAGTCTCGCATTGAGGCTTAAATATCAGCGTCAATGAATAAAGCATTCCTTCATCCCACGAAATTAAAAAAAAAAACAAGTAAGGAAGGTTAAGTTCAGGTGTAACCGAACATTACATACTCAGTTGAGAGCTATGGTGACAACATAAGGGAAAATAACCATGTAGGAAAATGAACCGAGGGAAACCCTGGAATGTGTATCAAATGAAAGGCATTAAAGAGTATTTTATCAGGGAGTGGGCCATAGTTCTATAGGTGGACGCCATTTAGGGATATAGCCATAAAGGTGGATCAGGGTTGACTCTAGAATGCGTTTGTACGATATGGGTATCAAATGAAAGGTGTTAATGAGTATTTTAAAAGGGAGTAATCCCTAGTTCCATAGGTGGACGCCGTTTCAAGATATCGCCACAAAGGTGGAACAGGGGTGACCCTAGAATTTGTTTGTACAATATGGGCATCAAACGAGTGGTGTTAATGAGTATTTTAAAAGGGAGTTGGCCTTAGTTCTATAGGTGGACGCCGTTTCGAAATATCGCCATAAAGGTGGACCAGGGATGACTCTAGAATGTGTTTGTACGATATGGGTATCAAATTAAAGGTATTAATCAGGGTTTTAAAAGGGAGTGGTGGTTGTTGTATAGGTGGTCGCCTTTTCGAGATATCGCCATAAAGGTGGACCAGGGGTGACTCTAGAACGCGTTTGTACGATATGGGTATCAAAAGAAAGGTGTTAATGAGTATTTTAAAAAGGAGTAATCCTTAGTTCCATAGGTGGACGCCGTTTCGAGATATCGCCATAAAGGTGGATCAGGGGTGACCCTAGAATTTGTTTGTACAATATGGGCATCAAACGAAAGTTGTTAATGCGTATTTTAAAAGGGAGTGGGCCTTAGTTCTATAGGTGGACGCCGTTTCGAAATATCGCCATAAAGGTGGACCAGGGGTGACTCTAGAATTTGTTTGTACAATATGGGTATCAAATTAAAGGTATTAATCAGGGTTTTAAAAGGGAGTGGTGGTTGTTGTATAGGTGGTCGCCTTTTCGAGATATCGCCATAAAGGTGGACCAGGGGTGACTCTAGAACGCGTTTGTACGATATGGGTATCAAAAGAAAGGTGTTAATAAGTATTTTAAAAGGGAGTAATCCTTAGTTCCATAGGTGGACGCCGTTCCGAGATAGCGCCATAAAGGTGGACCAGGGGTGACTCTAGAATGAGTTTGTACGATATGGGTATCAAATTAAAGGCATTAACGAGAGTTTTAAAAGGGAGTGGTGTGAAGGCGTTTTCCAGATATCGACCAAAATGTGGACCAGGGTAACCCAGAACATCATCTGTTGGATACCGCTAATTTATTTATATATATAATACCTGCCAAGATTTTAAGGGTTTTTTATTTCGCCCTGCAGAACTTTTTCATTTTCTTCTACTTAATATGGTAGGTGTTACACCCATTTTACAAAGTTTTTTCTAAAGTTATATTTTGCGTCAAAAAACCAATCCAATTACTATGTTTCATCTCTTTTTTCATATTTGGTATAAAATTATAGCATTTTTTCATTTTTCGTAATTTTCGATATCGAAAAAGTGGGCGTGGTCATAGTCGGATATCGTTCATTTTTCATACCAAGATAAAGTGAGTTCAAGTAAGCACGTTACTAAGCTCATTAAAGATATGTCGATTTTTGCTCAAGTTATCGTGTTAACGGCCATGCGGAAGGACAGACGGACGACTGTGTATAAAAACTGGGCGTGGCATCAACCGATTTCGCCCATTTTCACAGAAAACAGTTAATGTCATAAAATCTATGCCCCTACCAAATTTCAAAAGGATTGGTTAATTTTTGTTCGACTTATGGCGTTAAAAGTATCCTAGACAAATTAAATGAAAAAGGGCGGAGCCACGCCCATTTTGAAATTTTCTTTTATTTTTGTATTTTGTTGCACCATGTTATTGCTGGAGTTGAATGTTTACATAATTTACTTATATACTGTAAAGATATTAAATTTTTTGTTAAAATTTTACTTTAAAAAAATTTTTTTTTTAAAAGTGGGCGTGGTCCTTGTCCGATTTTGATACCTTTTATTAAGCGGACATACAGTAATAGGAGTAACGTTCCTGCCAAATTTTACCATGATATCTTCAACGACTGCCAAATTACAGCTTGCAAAAATTTTAAATTACCTTCCTTTAAAAGTGGGCGGTGCCACGCCCATTGCCCAAAATTTTACTAATTTTCTATTCGGCGTCATAAGTTCAACTCATCTACCAAGTTTCGTTGCTTTAGCTGTCTTTTGTAATGAATTATCGCACTTTTTCGGTGTTTCGAAATTTTCGATATCGAAAAAGTGGGCGTGGTTATAGTCCGATATCGTTCATTTTAAATAGCGATCTGAGATGAGTGCTCAGAACCCTACATACCAAATTTCATCAAGATACCTCAAAATTTACTCAAGTTATCGTGTTAACGGGCGGACGGACGGACGGACATGGCCCAATCAAATTTTTTTTCGATCCTGATTATTTTGATATATGGAAGTCTATATCTATATCGATTCCTTTATATATGTACAACCAACCGTTATCCAATCAAATTTAATATACTCTGTGAGCTCTGCTCAACTGAGTATAAAAACACCTACAGTCTATTTGAGGACCAGCAGGTGTATCCTAACTTAACCATCTTACTGTCCCTTAGCTAAGTTCGCCATCCCTTAGATAAGTTGACCCTTTCCTATTTTCCATACTGTTGTTACCTTCGTTTTCATTTTATTTGATTTTTTCTTTCCTTTACTTATCGCATACTGTTTTTATACCCAACTGTACTTGTACACAGAGTATTATAACTTTGATTGGATAACGGTTGGTTGTACAGGTATAAAGGAATCGAGATAGATATAGACTTTCATATATCAAAATCATAAATATCGAAAAAAAATTTGATTGAGCCATGTCCGTCCGTCCGTCTGGCCGTCTCCCCGTTAACACGATAACTTGAGTAAATATTGAGATATCTTCACCAAATTTGGCGCACGAGCTTATCTGTACCCAGAATAGATTGGTATTGAAAAAGAGCGAAATCAGATTATAACCACGCCCACTTTTCATATATATAACATTTTGGAAAACACACAAAATCTGATTATTTTGTAAATAATGCACCTATAAAGTTCAAATTTGACGTGCGGACTGATAGTGAGACTCTTGATAAAAATTTTAAAAAAAATTTTAAAATGGGTGTGACACCGCCCACTTGCGATAAAATCAATTTTACAAATATTATTAATAATAAATCAAGAATCATTAAACCTATCGTAACAAAATCCGGCGGAGAGGTTGCCTTTACTATAGGGAATGCTTTGAAGAAAAATTAACGAAATCGGTTAAGAACCACGCCCACTTTTATATAAAAGATTTTTAAAAGGGTCGCGGACGAATAAAATAAGTTATATCTTTGCAAAAAAGAGCTTTATATCAATGGTTTTTCATTTCTCCAAGTGGATTTATAACAATAATTAGGAAAAACTTCAAATTTTGAAAAATGGGCGTGACACCGCCCCTTTTATGACTAAGCAAATTTCAATGTTTCAGGAGTCATATCTCGAAGAAAAATTAACGGATCGTAATCGGATCGTAATAAAATTGGGTACACATATTTCCCTTATAGCAGGAAATATTTCTAGTAAAAATGGATAGGATTGGTTAAGGACCACGCCCACTTTAAATAAATGACTTTAAAAGGATCGTAGGCAAAAATAGTAAGTTAAATCTTGGCGAAAATTTGTTTTATACCAATCGTATTTTGTGCCATTATAACAGAAATAGGAAAAAATTAAAATCTTGAAAAATGGGCATGGCACTGCCCCTTTCTTACAATGCATTTCCCAACGTTTCTGGAAAACAAGAACATTTCAAGTGTACAGCTGGGTAAGTAATGTGCGGTTTCACCCGAACTTAGACTTCCTTACTTGTTCATTTTCCTTTTACTCCACTTCCACTTCGAATACACATATTTGTTTCCCAAAATAGATAAGTTTCATATAATTCGGTTTATGTTCACTCTCTCAGTCTTCCTTCCTACCTGATTTTACTCGCTGGCTTCTGTAATGCAGGAGTCGATAAAGATTCTAATTAGAATAAATAATAATTGATGTTGTTTTTATTTTTATTTTCGGCCTTTCAAAAGTTATATCAAAAAGAATTTCCGAGCTCTAGGCCACACATATATATTAATAATAGAAATGCAATTAATTATACCATATATGTTGTATTTATTTATTTTGTCGATATTTCGATTTCAATTAGAAATCATCTTCAGGGACTTGTCGACTAATTTAAAATTTCTGTGCAGAACATAGAATATCAT
This sequence comes from Eurosta solidaginis, assembly GCF_040869045.1. Classification (NCBI taxonomy): domain Eukaryota; kingdom Metazoa; phylum Arthropoda; class Insecta; order Diptera; family Tephritidae; genus Eurosta; species Eurosta solidaginis. The sequence goes on from NC_090323.1 coordinate 25,188,370, forward strand.
AAACAGAAAACAAAGATGTATACAAATAATAAACAGTAATAATAAACAAAATATCTGCTAACAACAACGTATATATTAACTTGTTGGACACCCTCAGCATTATTGTTGCTAACTTCTCTTCATTACCAAATGTCTGTATGCGTAAGCGATGTTGTCGGTGTCGCTCTTAAAATTCATGCGTATGTCATTGTATTGATAATATGTAGCATTTCGAGAGTGTACCGCTTGGAATATTGTTTTTCTTCTTGCAATATTGTAACATTCTCTAAGTCCGGAGAGTGTCCCGTGGTCTTGCAATATTGTGATAAAGCCGTTCTGTTGTCGTTAGAGTGGTCGCGATTTTTGATGTTCGATTTGTGAGCGGAAATCCTTGTCTTTAGTTTTGATTTAGTAGTACCCACATATACTTTGTTGCATACGTGGGAACCGTCGCCATTACATTTAATTTTGTATATTACGTCGGATTTCTCGTATTTTTCGATTTTGCTTTTTGTATTGCTGTATATTTGTTGTAGGGTATTTTTATATTGGAACGCGATTTGAAATTTTTCTTTGACATACATGTTTGAATGTTTTATTCGGTTAGACAAACCAGGTACAAATACCGCAGTCTTATATATTTTGTTTATGTTTTGTTCTTTATTTTTATTCGTAGCGTAAAATTGGTGGATATAACCATTAATAAGGTGGATCGGAAACTCGTTGTTTTGAAGTATTTTTTTGATGATGCTTATATTTTTCGGGTGATATATTCACTCGCTGATAGAGAGAACTCGCCTGATAAAATTTTTGGCGGTGCTTATTATTATACTCCTATCATGTTTCGAGTTAAAATTTATTAACCTCCCGGAAGCCGTAGGCTTTTTATACCAGTCAAAGGTTAGGTGGTTGTTATTTCTTATTACTACCGTATCCAGAAACGGCAACATTCCATTATTTTCCATCTCAGATGTGAATTTTATTGAGTTATGAAAATAATAATTATAAAAGGAAGTACCGTTATTACACCTACATTGCTCTCATTTCCTCTTCAATTTTATTTACTTAGTTTTTCGAATAACTAAAACAATTAGTTTCCTTCACTTAATAAAAACAATGCTGCTAACAAGTCAAGCAGTTAGTATAAATTTCCTTTCCTTTTGTAATTTAACTTAAATTGTTTTTCATTAATTTTGTGCATTTGTACAAAGCCTACAGTCGTTTCGTTTCAGGAAGTACTAAAGAATCCACAATACACGCAAGAGCATCTCCTTAGTGCAGGCATAACTAAAATAGTATTACTGAGAACAAAATGAAAAAAGCAACAATAATAGAAACAACAAATACAGCAAATAACATTAGAAAATAGTAATACCAACAACACCTTAACCAACTTAACATCTTATTTTGTTCAATTAAATTTACTTCACTAATTTTACTCGAAGCACCAATTGTCTACTCTCAACTTTTTTTGTAGAAAATAAGGAATAAATAAACGGGCGATGTTCATTGCTAAACAAAAAGTTGTCAGCTGAGCTGAACAACTGTTACACAATTACAAGACTTTATAAATGCTGGAATTACATGCAACGTAAATAAAGTTACTCATACGCAGTGTATATAATTAATTAATATTGCATTGAAAAGTATTTGTAGCAGAAAGTAGAAACTATTTTTCATAGGAAATATCTAAGGGCTGTATTTTAGCTTGCTGCTGCGAAATTGATGTCGCAGACAAAACATGTAATAGGATTAACATAACGGGAAGAAGAATAAAGAGGGGTATAAATAAGATGCTCAATTTGTTTAAACATAAATGAGCTACATGCCGGAAGGGAAGTCAGTAACTAGTGATTATTATTATTAATAGGTCTGGAAGCACTGCGACCTTGGTGCAGATCTATTGTGCAAGACCTTTCAGCCTAATTTTGTATCTGGAGGCTTTTGATGTATCTAAGTACCTCTTCAGGCTTTTTACTCCATATCACATAGGGATTAAGAGTCCCACCACCTAGATGGGATAGTCTCTACCTAGCTAGAGCGACACATTCGCAGAGAATGTGAACCAGCACACAGAAACGATAAATTTGGGTATAAGATATATTTAATTTACTTAGGTGATATCGTAGAGCGCAGTGTCCCGTGTAGTACCCAGTAAGAGTTCTTAGGTCCTCCCTGCTTAGGTTAATGAGCTTGGTTGATACCTTCGTTGCCGGAAGTATAAACAGTTTGGCCTGCCTTTGCCCTGGGCATGCAATCCAGTGACGTCTGAATTGTTTAGTTTCCCAGTTACTTATAATTTCCCTGGTGTGTGCTTTTGTGAGTACACAAAAGGGCTCTGGACCATAGAATGCTGATGTAGCAACCTGCTTTGCTAGGTAATCTGCATGTTCATTATCTTCATATCCCTGATGTCCTGTAACCCATCCCAGCAAAACCTAGTTTTTGATCTTCAATTGTAATTTTCTGAACTTCAATCATAACTTTCTGAACTTAAATTGAAAACTCGGAGCTTCATTTGTAATTTTTTGAACTTCAGTTGAAAATTCTGCACTTCAATTGCAATTTTCTGAATTTTAATTGTAATCTTTTGAACTTCAATTGAAAATTCTGAACCTCTATTGTAGTTTTCTGAACTTGAATTATAATTTCCTGAACTTAAATTGAAAATTCTGAGCTTCAGTTAAAATTTCCTAAACTTCAGGTTAAATTTTCTAAACTTCAATTGTAATTTTTTGAAACTTAGTTGAAGAATCTGAGCTTCAATTGTAATTTGGTGAGCTTCATTTAAAAATTCTGAACTTCAGATGCAATTTTCTGAATTTCAATTATAATTTTCTGAACTTCAATTGAAAATTCTGAACTTCAATTGAAGTTTTCTGAACTTCAATTGTAATTTTCTGTACTTCAATTGCAAGTTCTGAACAGCAGTTGTAATTTTCTGAACTTCAATTATAATTTTCTGAGCTTCAGATATAATTTTCTAAACTTCAATTGAAAATTCTAAACCTCAGTTGTAATTTTCTGAACTTCAATTGTAATTTTCTGAATTTCAGTTGTAATTTTCTGAACATCATTTGTAAATTTTTAACTTCAGTTGCAACTTTCTGAACTAAAACTGAAAATTTGCAGTTCAGAACTATCGAAAAAGCACCAATAAGCAACTAAAGAGGTAATTTTTATCTAGTTAAGATCTAGAGAAAAGGTAATGTAGCTGTGGTAATTTTCAACGGCTAGGATATCGCCATATTAAGTTCGCCCGTTGAAAACATGTGAAGGAGATGGATGGCGAACTAGTACTGGTTCTGCATGCATTAGAATCACAATAGTTTTTAAATAGAGATTTTCCTACAGGGAATGAGCAAAGCTAGATTTGGTGACGGAAAGGGTATGCTTGTCTTGAGTGCTCGTCAGAAGGAAGTTGTTTGCAATTAATTTTTCACACCTTTTACAAGCGATTTGCTCGTAATCCTTTAAAAGTTTTGTGGCTTTCGCCTAATTGATGTGAAGAAAGCGATCGCTTGTAGTTTTTGATGTTCGAAGTGGAAGTTTTATACCAACAAAGTTAGTCGAGGGGTTGTTTTACTATATTTTTAGTAATATACACTTATTTAGCAAGCGATGCTTTAGTGACGATAATTTCTTTACTGAGCGAGTGAGATAATTTGCAAAGTTTAAAGTAGTCTTATTCAACCATTCTTGAGTTGACTTGATTATCATAAACATACCACAATAAAGGAAATAGCACAATTAGGCTAGAATGCCTAACTAAATACCAATGAATGAGCTGGTGCGCTTCTAGTTTTATTATATGAAAAGTTGAAAAAATTTGTTCGCTAAATGTAACAGGAAGTGACTTGGGAATCAGCGAAGCCAAGTAATATTAACCAGCCATTGAAAACATCAGTTATTCGTCCAATCAGATTTATTCTGAGTTATCCTCAGCAAACCACTTGCTTTCTCCGATGAAATTAAGTTGCAGCGAAAGTTTGCCCAGAAATATTGGTCATCTTGTCTGCAGTCTGAACATCGGCATCAAAAGCGATGAATTATCGATAAGGGAGTTTGTTAGTATGCGCCACAATAGTGTCATCGATGCAATAGCGCAATGAATCCCTGTGACGAATCCGCTATGTATCTCACTGCAGATTAGTTGAGCTTATGCAAACATCTATTTCTGTCCATAATCAAAAACGACCATTTAAAGCTTGATACCTCGAAATCGTCACGATTTATCCACAGAAAGTCCGTCGCTCTAATCTTATATTCCTCGGTTTTCATAGAATATAGCCCCGCGGCAGTGGAACGAAGTTATCCGCCTCGCTCCTGTTCCTTTCAGAAGCTTTTCTGCCCATCTCGTTTGCAGTTTTATTCCCTTCAACATATCTTTGTCGTAAGACCCAGACGATCGACACTGGACAGAAATATACTGCTCATCTGGACGCTAGTTAAATAAAGCAGCAAGAGATGTATTCGACAGCACTCGACTCTACAGAAAAAATCGGGACTATTTCCCAAAGCGAAATATTGAGCATTTAATATTCTTCTGAAGCCTAAATAACCTATGCTTATTTGGTTTGACAGCCGAACATAGGGAATCTGGCATTGCAACTACGTAATGTAAAGGTCCCGGCGCTTATCCTCAAGGTGTATCCGCATTATATCACACAGCCAAGCAGACTTGCTTGTGTCGCAGTCTTTTTCAATTACTTCTAGGCTAGTGGATGAATACAAAGGAGTCGTAAATGATCTGGGAGCTAAAAACAAATTTTTGATATGTTATTCCGAGAAATGGAGGACATGAAGGAAATCAACACATATACTGCCTAGCCAAGCAGGGTGATATAATGCCATTTTATGGTCCAAATCCCTTCTGTGGACTTACAAAGGCACACATTAAGGGAACTGTGGGTAGCTGGAAAAAAAATTAATTCATATAACACTGTATTGAATGCCCAGTGTAAAGACAGACCAAATTGTTCAACTCCCTGTAACGAGTGTATCAGCCAAACTCATTAATTCAGGCAGATAAGGCCGGCCTGCGAAATTTCACAGGTACTATACGGGAAACTCTAGTCTATGGCACCACCTAGGTCAGCTTAATCTATCTGATATATAAACCTGTCGTCTTCGTGAGCTGATCGCAGTGCATCGAGGACTAGATACAATAATGAAGTAAATCTAAGTATACGTCTATTGCTACCTATATAAGTTTTTCTGATGTTATTAAGGTTAGGTTAGGTTGAACTGGCCGGTCCATAAGGACCTTACATAGACTGAATGAGTCCGTAGTGTTACCATAAGTTTGTTTTAACGACCAAACTGGAAAACTCTGCCAAAAAACAGGACCTATGTTATAAAATAACTCAGTCCTCTTAGCAAATACTAGAAGATTCCTAGGACTTAAGCCACTCGCTGCTTCAAGTTCTGACAGCTGTATCACTCCTAATAGCTGGAGTCTTAGCCTGGAAAGCGCAGGGCACGAGCACAGAACGTGCTCGATCTTTTTCTCCACCAAACCGCACTTCCTACATTTGCTTTCACTGGTCAAGCCTAAATTAAAGGCATGTGACGCCAGAAGGCAGTGTCCAGTCAAACTACCCGTCATGAGTGTACAGTCTTCTCTTTTTAATGATAGAAGCAACTTTGTTAGTCTAAGGTTGTAAGACCTACACATAATCTTCGACACTTTACGGCCCCGGCGCTTGAACCCACGCCTTTCCCGCTTGGTCGATCATGTGCACCTCTCGTTTTCGCTTAATCTCGCCCAGTGTAATTGGATGGTATTATACTTTAGTTAGAATTCTTAAAGCACTGATTAATTAGAGATTCAGCCTAAAAGGGTTGATATGTTCATATTAAGTCGGTTCCGGGATGTTCAGGCTTATGTATTAGTGGTGCTTGTTACCAGTAAAGGACCACCAACATCAATTTTACTCTCAAAAGCCGGCAGAGAGTGTCTTTATCGCTACAAAAACAGCAACAGCGGATTGCTTACATACATGTATTTTAATTTTATTTCAAGTGAGTCCCTATATGTTTTGATATTACATTTCGAAACAAACTTGTATACAAAATCATTTATGAACTATTCATTTCCCTACACAAATGGGCAAAAGCCTACTAAGTACCAAATTAGTTTGCCAATAACATCTTAATGTTTACAGTTTATCAAAAATCCGTACAAACTTACAAAATAACAAGGAAACTAGCATGCAAACTTACATACGAAAAGGTTCACAAAACTTAAGCGGATACTGAAACATTGAACTTGTTCAACAAAACTTTTGATTGAATTATCTCTTGTGAGATGCCGAAAATCGTCCATGTAAGACGTTTATAAAATGTTGAGCTTAATGTGCATGCAGTTTATCTGTCAAATGCATAAACATATTTACATGATATACATAGACATTAGGGCGGGTCGATTTAAAAATCGCTCATTACTCTGTGAAAATCGTATTCTAGGGGTCAAAATAAGAAACTTTGCCGAAGGAACTATACCTCTAAAACGAATTCTGGTGTCCCCCAATTTGGGTCGAACTTTTGGGAAATGGTAATTTCAATTCTACCTGCTGTGTCTTGTGGTGGCTTAAAAAAAAACAACACAAGCAATTTTACGATCTGCAATTGTGTCACAGTGATACCTTCATTTTTTAAAACGGCTGAATAAAAAACCCACACAACTATGTTTACGACATGCAAATGCATCACAGTGATGCCTTGGTCTTAAAAGGGTTGTAAAAATGCTAATTTCTAATAATTTTTTTTATTTCTTTTCTATTACTAAGTTAAATTCATTTTTTCGTTTACATATGTTCTGACTAAATAAATTTCTAAAGAGAAAAATAAACTCCAAAAAGAAAAAACATAGGCATTTCAAAGTGTGATTTTTCAAAATTTGCCCCTACCCAAAAGTTCGACCCAAATTGGGGGACACCAGAATTCGTTTTAGAGGTATAGTTTCTTCGGAAAAATTTCTTATTTTGATCCCTAGAATATGATTTTCACAGAGCATGGGCAATGGGCGATTTTTTTGCCTCCCCACAAATCGACCCGGCCTAATAGACATATTTACATGAATATCTACATGTAGCAGTATATGTATGAAAATATCTGAGTGTGTATTGGTAAGCATTTAATATACTTACTTCCCTCGTTGGGTAAATGAGTTTATCAAAGTAAATAAATGTCTATTAAATTTGGTGCTCCTCGGCGAAAAGCCATTTACATTTTACCCGCACTCTCTGCTCCGTTGACAATCATTCCGTTGTACACAATTTCACAGTTTACAATTCAGCTACAATTTATGCAGTACGTGCGACCAAATTGGCAACAAATCGCATTGGGATTAAAGTTTTTTATGTTTCATTGCTTCAAGGCGTTAAGGTTAGAATATCTCCTTTAGACTTGTATAGCTCTCGTACTTTTTTATAATTTTATAGTAAGAGTACAAAGATTTCACCCAGGTTTACCTTGGTCAGTTGCTTCATTAAGATTCGCAAGCGGGCTTCAAACTAGGCTCACCTTAGGTGAATAATCTTTATATACCTCCTACAAATTGTGCACTCTCTTCCCATGAAGACATTGCAAGGATGCAAAATAGGTAATGCGCAGTTTTAGCATGCGCGGTTCCGGGGGGGGGGGGGGGGGCTTTTTTTGTATTGACTGTAGTGAAGTATATAATACTAATCTACATAGTAGTTTCTTATCACAAAACGAATTTTTACTAATTTTTAAATTTTCTTGCTTTTTTACTTTCTAGTGGGGGGGGGGGGGGGGGGGGGGGGGGGCTTTTTTAAATATATGTAATAATAACGTAAAAAAGCAAGAACAATTAAAAATTAGTAAAAATCCGTTGTGTGATAAGAAACTACTATTTAGATTAGTATATTATACTTAACTAGCTTTACCAGGCGCACGTTGTAACGCCCGAGATCGAATGGATGTTGCGTTATTTTTTCTGTTTTTTTTTTTTTGTTGATAATTTAATTTATTGTTCTGTAAATTGAATTGAATTTTGTACGCATATTTGATGAAATTTTCTGTTAAAACATTTTATTCTTGTATCTTATTTTATATTATTGTATTGCTTTTACCGCTGATGATTGTTGCTTTGATTACATTCCGAAGAAGCATGACTGGTGAGCCAATTTTCAAAGTTGATATATGCCCAGGCATTCCTTTTGGTTCTAAGGAGTATAGAAATCCATTTGGATAATTCACAATTTTATCTTCATCTGTAACTGTGTCGATCGATTTATATTTCGTCACTTCATCAGGAAATTGATTTTGAAAGCGATCATTGATTTTGTTAACATGATCATTTTTGGGAGCTAAGATAGTTCTTTCGCATAGCCAAAAAAGAAAAACATTTAAATTTAAAATTCTTAATTCTGCAATATGAAAAACTTTCGTCTTGATCGAAGTAACCTCGAGCCAAAATTTGGTGATGATCGAAGTATAGCAAACACGTTTTCATAGGGAACACACACACAGAATTTGATTTTTATAGAAGATGTAGATAGACTGAAGCTAAACAATTTTTTTAACAGCGGCAGCTTACTAAACGTCCAAAAGGCATAACAGCTAAACTCAACAATGCAGTCAAACTTTAGGTGTTAAAATAACTTAAGTTTGTACGGCAGCCATAGTTTTTCCCCATTCCACATTTTACTGGAGGTTTTAGGACTTAACGTCACATAGCTCCTTACCAATTTTAATTATCCTACCATTACCACATCCAGATATATGCAGTATAATATATTCCATTTGTATGGGAGGTGCCACGTCCCCTATTTCCCAATTCCATAATTTCTTGGTGGTGTTAAGGATTGACCTCAAATAACACCTAACTGAATTTCAATGTTCTGGCATGTATACCTTCAAAGTTATGCATTATTAAAGATTCCATTTGTATGGGAGGTGCCACGCCCCCTTTCTCCAAATTCCGCATTTTCTTGGTGGTGTTAGGGATTGACCTCATTGAATTTCAATTTTCTGGCATGTATACCTTCCAAGGTATGCAGTACCAAAGATTCCATTTGTATGGGAGGTGCCACGCCACTTTTATATATCGAAATTATTTTTAGCCTAAAACCTTCCCGTTGATCGAAGGAACCCATAACCAAAATTTGGTGATGATTGATGTGTGGGAAATACGTTTCCATAGCGAACACACACACACACAGAATTTGATTTTTATATATATATGGCTAAACCGATTTGGGATTTCAAAATCAACTAACCATCGTCTCTCCTTTCTGTATCCTTCCTAAAAATGTCATGGCAATCTGTCGAGCCGTTCTCGAGTTATGGAGTGACAATCAAAATGTACACTTCTTTTTATATATATAGATGACAGTCAATACAAAAAAAAGTTCCCCTTATAAGTGCGTCACCTCACCCACATTTTATAATGTCGTTTTTATAAGAAACATCTTTCAATACTCTTCTTGAGATGCTGCTATCATACTTGTAATAAAATACTAATTTAATGTATTTGGGGGCTCTTTGCAGCAACAAGTTTTGTTAAATAGCACAGCATATTCAATAGCAAATTGCTATATTTGAAATTGCTAGATTTTGCAATTAACAAAAGCAAGTAAAATATCTTCAAAACATGCACATCACTTGTAGAAATCACAACAGCAATAAAAATAACAACAAGAAAATTAATCAACTTTTGTCTGACATGCTCATCATCAGCGTTATTTAGATAATAAATAATAACAACAAAGCTTAAAGCAACCACGCTATAACTACAAAAACTATTACAAAAACAATAAGGACAAACTTCCGTTGTAAAATCATCAATATCATTGCTGCCTTTTTCCTTGTTGGTTCTGTCATTAAGCACTAACCAGCGCTGGTACTCCAACTATGAAGTGGAAGCTTTTAAGTTTTAAGTTATTTCGTTGGTTTTGATAAGTTGTTATAAGTTCAGTTTTGCCTTGCTTCTTAGTAGTTCTGTTTATTAGATTGTTGAAATTGCAAATTTAGTCATTTTCAAATTATACTATATGTATGAACATATTTTTCATATACAAACTATTTCAATTAGTAAAAGTTGTTGTTCATAGTCTAAAGTTCGGAATATAGCTTAAAAAGCTGTTCTCCAAATTTTCACAGAAAATATTTTATAGTCCTTTATCTAATATTGTCGTTTTGGAACAAAAGGACCACAGTACATTCTAGTATACTAAACAAATACAGTTTTCTTCCTCCTAGCACGGATCACTGTGCGAACACAACAGTTGCAAAAACCAACTTTAATATAAACATTCCCAGTAGGGATTGTTGTACGGAGTCGGATAGGTGCCTTGCTATTGACAGCAGTATTTCCAAATACACGGATGGCTTGACTTAACCTCCAGATCTCCTTCAGGCTACCCGACCACTGCAGTATATTCCAGGCAGAAGTTTCAGCCATCATGGCAGCCGCAGCTAGGATAGGACACACAATGTTGGCAAAGAAATCTTTATTTTCAGCGACAGTCAGTCTGCCATAAAATTTCTTGGCTCCTACACTTACAATTCTGAACTAGCATTAAACTGTCGCCGATTTCTCCAAGATATGGCCCAACAAAAGAGTGTAAGGGTAAGGGACGTAGAGGGAAACTGCATTGCAGATGACCTCGCTAGACTGGGTACAACCACGCAGATTCTTCCCGACCAAGAATGCTTAGGTATGCCCCGTCCACATGCAAGCTAATGCTAAAAGGTCACATCCACCGTCAAGCTGACGAAAGGTGGCTACAAACACCGGAGTGTCGAACATTAAAGGAAACCTGGGCAAATATGGGATTCTAAAAGATCCTGTCACGTGCACAACCTAAGTAGGGATAAAATTTCCACACTTGTGGGAGCAGGAGTTGTAAAGAGGATGAGGAGGTCTATGTGAGGTCTTTATTGACCGGCCAGTTTAACCTAACTGGAGCGATTAGGTTATTTTGAGGTAAAAAAATTGCATAATTACATTTAATGCGCTTAAAATTCCTTGTTCTTCAGGATGAATATAATATAGAAATTGTGCTAAGATTTTGCTGATTTTGATTACAACACTCAAAAAAAAAAAAAAAAAAAAACTCATTAAAGTTCCTGAAAACGAAGAAAAACTAGTTTGCGCCATAGAAACGCTTCCCTTAATCTAGAAAAGTAATTTTTTGAAAATTTAAGTTGTTTTTTCTTGCTTGAGAAATACTAGCTTATGCCCGTGAGTCTCACCCCACGCTTCTATAAAAATATGCAGAACAAGCAAGGGTGTAAAAGTTCGGGTGCAACAGAATATTATATACTCAGCGTGAGTTTCAATTATACAGTTCATTTCAGATAAGTTACCTTTTCAAATTTTCTTACAAGGGATTTATTTTTTTTTTAGAGGCTGTAAAAATATTGTATAATGTTTGATCAGAATAGGGGTGAGACACCGCCCATTAAAAAAAAAAAAAAAATTCCAATTTATTATTCTAGTTTATAACCCCTTTAAAAAACCTTTATAAATAAGAGTGGGCGTGGTCTTTAACCGATCCCTCCATTTTACTAGAAATATTTCCTGCCATATAGCTCCCGAAACATATCAAATTTCTGATCAAAAAATGACCGGCGCCAAGCCCATTTTCAAAAATTTTAATTTTTTGCTTTGTTTTGTTATAATTCCACTTGGGAAATAAAACGCAGTTGATATAAAGCTCTTTTTTGTAAAGATGTAGCTTATTTTAATCATCCACGACCCACTTGATAATCTTTTATATAAAAAAATTTGATTATCTTCACTCTCTATATAACTGGGCAAGAATAGTGTCTCTGCCAAATTTCAAGGTAACATCTTTAAGGGCTTTTGATTTACAGCTTGTTAAACTTCCAATTTTTATTCTTTCAAATGTGAGTGGTGCCACGCCCATATTATCATCCGATTTCGCTCATTTTCTATACCAATCTATTCTGCGTCCAGAGAAGCCCGTAAACCGAATTTGGTGAAGATGTCTCAAGAGATACCTTAAATATATTTGCTCAAGTTATCGTGTTAACGGACAGACTACTGACGGACATGGCCTAATCAAAAATTGTTTCGATTCAACTTTATTAGCTGACCTAATCATGTGAAAACGACTTCATAGCTTAAAAGGAAATTAGAAAGAAATGTGAAGCTTCTCAAGGCCAAAATAAGGACATATCAATTTTAAAAATCGGATGTCAAATAACCAAGTTACAACGAAACAAGTAAGGAAGGCTAAGTTCGGGTGTAACCGAACATTACATACTCAGCTGAGAGCTATGGAGACAAAATAAGGGAAAATCACCATGTCGGAAAATGAACCTAGGGTAACCCTGGAATGTGTTTGTATGACATGTGTATCAAATGGAAGGTATTAAAGAGTATTTTAAGAGGGAGCAGGCCATAGTTCTATGGGTGGACGCCATTTAGCGATATCGCCATAAAGGTGGATCAGGGTTGACTCTAGAATTTGTTTGTACAATATGGGTATCAAATGAAAGGTGTTAAAGAGTATTTTATGAGGGAGTGGGCCATAGTTCTATAGGTGGACGCCATTTAGGGATATAGCCATAAAGGTGGATCATGGGTAACTCTAGAATTTGTTTGTACGATATGGGTATGAAATGAAAGGTGTTAATCAGTAATTTAAAGGGGAGTGGTGGTAGTTGTATATGTGAGGCGTTTTCGAGATATTGACCAAAATGTGGGCCAGGGTGACCCAGAGCATTATCTGTCGGGTACCGCTAATTTATTTATATATGCAATACCACGAACAGTATTCCTGCCAAGATTCCAAGGGCTTTTGATTTCGCCCTGCAGAACTTTTTCATTTTCGTCTACTTAATATGGCAGGTGTCCCATCCATTTTGCAAAGTTTTTTCTAAAGTTATATTTCGCGTCAATAAACCAATCTAATTTGTTCGTATTTGGTATAGATTTATGGCATTTTTTTCATTTTTCGTAACTTTCGACATCGAACAAGTGGCCGTGGTCATAGTCGGATATCGGCCATTTTTTACACCAATACAAAATGAGTTCAGATAAGTACGTGAACTGAGTTTAGAAAAGATATATCGATTTTTGCTCAAGTTATCGTGTTAACGGCCGAGCGGAAGGACAGGTGTCCTAGACAAATTAAATGAGAAAGGGCGGAGCCACGCCCATTTAGAAATTTTCTTTTATTTTTGTATTTTGTTGCACCATATCATTACTGGAGTCGAATGTTGACATAATTTACTTATATACTGTAAAGGTATTAAATTTTTTGTTAAAATCTGACTTACAATTTTTTTTTAAGTGGGCGTGGTCTTTCTTCGATTTTCCTAACTTTTATTAAGCAAACATACAGTAATAGGAGTAACGTTCCTACCAAATTTCATCATGATATCTTCGACGACTGCCAAATTACAGCTTGCAAAACTCTGAAATTACCTTCTTTTAAAAGTGGGCGGTGCCAGGCCCGTTGTCCAAAATTTTACAAATTTACTATTCTGCGTCATAAGTTCAACTCACCTACCAAATTTCATCGCTTTATCCGTCTTTGGTAATGAATTGTCGCATTTTTTCGGTTTTTCGAAATTTTGGATATAGAAAAGTGGGCGTGGTTATAGTCCGATATCGTTCATTTTAAATAGCGATCTGAGATCAGTGTCCAGGAACCTACATACCAAATTTCATCAAGATACCTCAAAATTTACTCAGGTTATCGTTTTCGCTACTGATAATTTTGATATATGGAAGTCTATATCTATCTCGATTCCTTTATACCTGTACAACCAACCGTTATCCAATCAAAGTTAGTATACTCTGTGAGCTCTGCTCAACTGAGTATAAAAACCTTTTCGGCTGTATTTCGAAGGATCAAAATAAAAAAAATGTTTTTCCGAAACCCTCTCAACATATTCCTTAAATTTTGGGGCGGATATAAGCAACTTTTTGTTCGATCCAGTCCAATGTATACCTATCTATATTTCTTTATACCTGTACAACTAACCGTTATCCAATCAAAGTTAATATACTCTGGGTGCAAAGCACACAAACTTCGCTTAAGGTTGTGTATTTCCGAATTTCGATATTGCCAAAACCCATAGGATATACGATAATTTGTGTAATGTTACTTGTCGTATAAATAAAAATAGTTTTCGATGATATCGCGGTTTTGTTTAAGTAATCTATGTTTGTACGTTAGCCATTATTCTGAAAAATCCCATTGGTATGAAAGGTGCCACGCCTCGTTTTCCACAATGCCACATTTTACTTAAGATGCTAGGACTTAACGTCATATAACTCCTTACCATTTTTCATTATTCTAACATTACTAACTCCACATATATGCAATATCAAGCATTCCGTTTGTATGGGAGGTGCCACGCCCACTTCTTGCTGACTCCACATTTTCTTGATGGTTTTAGAAATTGTCTTCATATTACTCTTTACTAAATTTCAATGTTCTAGCATGAATACTTCAAGAGTTACGCAGTATCAAAGAATCCGTTTGAGTAGCAGGTGCCACGCCTCTTTTATAAACCGAAATTATTTTTAGCTTATGACCATCCTTGAATCGTTTGTAATGGGTGTCTAAAATTTAATTGTGATCGGCAGATCCGTTTAGGATGCAAGCCGAGCTATACGTACATATATAATTTGAATTTTATATATTAGGGTAGATTTCCTTAAACATGGAGAAAATTGTATACAAAAAAATTAAAAATTTCCTTAACTGTCACGGCCGCGTATTTCTATTGGAGGTGCTCAACTTTACAGTCGAATACTCTTGCCCACTTAGCTAACTCGTACATGTCAATATTGTGAGAAATATTCAATCATGTATTCTAGTATTAAAAAAAAAATTAAGAAAAATTTTCCCTAAAATTGATGAAAAGTTGTATACAAAAATTGGATATTCTTGCGCATTACAATAAAATTTAAAGAAGTTTTTTTAGAAAATGTTTTTCTCATTTTAGATAAATGTGTTGTCCTAAGTGTAGTATATAACTGTGAATTTTATAAATATTCCTTCACTTTTTTCGGGTTTCGGCAACTTTGGTAAAGAATTAAGTTTTGTCTATCCAAAACTGGTAAAGGATTTCAAATCGTCGGTTAACTGTAAAAGTTACAGTCATAATAATCTGCAAAGGGTAATTCTAAACTTAGACACCAATGGGCCAAATAAATATTTCTTAGTTGTTTTGATAACATTTTTTTTTTCAAATTTTGTTTTCACGAAAATTTTAATAACTTAGTCAGTTTTTAACACATATAATATACGATTAATTTCCAATTATTATGCAATGTAGGATTGGTATAGTCTTCTGATAAATTAGTGCATACTAGGGCGGTTTTAAAATATTGATGTCGGATTTTTTTGGGGACACCCCCCTAAAATGTTTCATTTTGTTAGATTTTAAGATAGCCAAAGTTTGAGCGCAATTGGAAGATGTTAGCACGGGCCACTGGGGCCTCCAAATTTTGAAAATCTCGATTTTTTGGCAAAAAATTTTCAATGAAGTCTAAGTCTTGTTTTGGTGCTAAACACGCTCTGGGGGCGTTAAACCAGGCTTTACAGTGGCCCCAGTGGCACGGTGTAACATCTTCCAATTATGCCCAAACTTTGGCAATCTTAAAATTTGACAAAATGAAACATTTTAGGAGGTTGCCCCCAAAAAATTCTGACATTTTTTCTCCTTGAGATAAAACCATAATAATGTGTATATCTTAAAGGTAAAAAAATTGCAGTTTATGCCTTAAATGTCTAATGAGAAAAATTATAAAAATGGACCCTAGACCAATAAATTAAAACTTACATGAGGTACCGAAGCTTAAATTTTTGTACGCTATGAGATAAAACAACCCTAGTGCATACAGATGGCACCAAAAATGATGAAACCCGTAAAAAAGTGAAAAACCAAATTTATACATTCTGAAAACTTTCACAGATGAGTTATGTTTTCATAGTTTATATGTATATATATCGTTGGGAAGGTCTAAATCTCTTCATACGAGATCCAAAGAAAACTGAAAATAGAGTTATTGTCAACAAAATTGGAGCTCACAAGGGTACAAAGATACGAAGGCCAGGTTTTTTCTCTGTCTCTCACGATTTTGGGGGTGTCCGAGAAAATCGTGTATGTAGTCAATCTAAGATCTTCAAGATCTACTAGAAAAATGATATGACTTTCCAGGAAGTTTCACTTTTGTCTCTTTCGTAACACTCGGTAACTTGTTTTATTTTTCACTAAAAATCGTCAAATAAAGACCTCCAATAGACTGAATGTATCTATCGTGTTACCAGAATTTTTGTGACGATCAAACGGAAAACCGAGTAAGGTACCAGGATATAAGTACAAGTAATGAAAAAAACTAGAAGTTGTCTACGACATAGCTAAGTTATTTTCTCGAGTTCTGCCGTCACTGGTAGCTGGAGTCTTGACTTCGCTATCGCAGGACACGTACACAGTGTGTGCTCAACTGTTTCTTCCTGTAGCCCATATATCTTGCGTCTGCTATCACTGACGCGGCCGAATTTATAAGCAGTTGATGCCACAAAGCAGTGTACAGTTAGTATGCCCATTATAATTATTGAGTTTTCTATCTTTAGGGAGCGTTATATATAAACGCTGCTTTCATGATCTCTCAGAACTAAAGTCCATATACACGACTTCTCTCAAGACGTTACAGGATTGTTTCTGTAGCGCATTATATTTGCTTACCTTCTTAATCCTTTATTTTATCTTATTTTCGCATCCATTTTAAGGTTTTATCAATTGGCGGGGGGAGGGAATTTTTTGAAAAAATCTCTGAGAGCATCGATTCGGGTTTAGAAATCTCCTGTGATACGTAACTAGGTAGTCCATTAAGAAGTAAAAACTAAAATGTACTAAATGTACTATCTTATGCATTGTATGTTAGCGACAGCAAACATCGATAAAAGTAAAATCGAAAATATGTTTTTGTAAAGTAAAGAAAAACCAACACATTGGTCTAAGAAAATCTAATGTTGATGACATGCAATCAGGATTTCTGCAAATTTTTATCTCTATACCAATATCAATTTCCCATTTACGCAAACCGATCACATTTTAGTACCAACTTCATTTAAAAGGCTACGATAATCGCCACAAGACGTTTGCTTTCATTAAATTGAACAATTTGTAATATCCTGCGTACTCGCATTTTTGAAGGCAGCGCTTCCTTACAATTATCTATATTTGTACGTATGTATGTATATCTTTAAAGAAAATCCTGTCGTGGTTATGCACTGCAATAACAATAGAAAAATCAAATTCCAATACAAAAGCAACAACAAAAAGTAAGGATGGGACGGTCTTCTGTGTGGGCGAAAACCTCATACCTTTCATGAACGGAGCTGAACAATAATGTGTTGAAATTTAAAAAAATTCATATAACCGGAACAATCAGTTGCATGCGATATATAGTATATACATATACGACTAATCTTAATGATTTTTTCAGACAACAATGTATCTCTCATAAGTAAACTTCCTGTGTAATTTCAAGTTTCTAGCTGTTAAAATGAGGAAGAAATTACGTTAAACCTCTTATCTGAACAATCGGTTGTATGGGATATATGATATATACATATATGAACGATCTTGACATTTTGTTCGCAAAACAATGCACGCTTTATATGTAATCATCCTATGAAATTTCAATCTTCTAGCTGTTGAAATAAAGAATAACTGACTAAACCCCTCATATTCCAAAAATTGGTTGTATGTGGGATATATGTATGTATGCTATAGTAATCCGATACGGTCGGTTCCGACAAGTCATCAGTCGGACACCCAACTATAACAGCTCAACACATTTCATCACGATACTATAAAAATTGAGGGACTAGTTTGCGTTCAAACAGACAATCGGACATGGCTAAATCAACTCAGTTCGCCATCCTGATCATTTCGGTATGCTTATTGTTGCGTCTATCTCTTCTCTTCTAAGGACTTGAGATTCATGACAGACTAATAATTTAATTTTCATAAAGGGTATAATAAGCAAACCACAACAAAAACAAAACTTAAGCATTTTCAATTGAAAAGCTCTTTACATACATAGGTACATACATGGGAATGCATTTAACACTTTCCTTAGATCACGTTAAGTTTGGCTTATTCCAAAGAATGCATTTGGGTTGAACACACAAACACATATACACCCACTTTGCGTATGGCGTTAAGCATTTTAAGATTATGTATCTCTGAAATATGTAGCTTCAAAGTAGCAAAATTCCTAGCGTTTGGTAAATCGAAAACATTTATGAAAATGCTGTGGCGATTTCAAAATGCCATTCCACACAGCAGCAGAGAAGATGTAGTAGCTGCATGCGTGTGTTTGTGTGCGCTTTAGTGTTCTCTGCTCCTTTTTCAACAATGTCGAGCGTTTATTGTTATTGCACAGCATCAATGGTAACAAATTTTCACAGAAAGGATATTGGGTTTACATACTTACAGCAATTTTGATGAAAAAAGGAAAAACATTCGCATTTTATTATTATTAAAGCATTGAAAATCTTTGCGTTATGTTAAGGCTAGTTTACATAGGGGATAAAAATTCCGAGATATCGGGAGCGGAGTGTGACTGAAGCTATCCTAAACCCTTCCCAATCTTGACTTTGTTTTAACTTGCTATTTAAATGGTGCTTAACAGATTAAACAACAATGGCCGTGCAACAAGGTGCACCAGTCGCTTCTTCGCTGTGCTAACTTACGCCAATTGGTAACAACAATAGAACTCAAGCCGTTTTTCACCTGGTTCTACTAGCGATGTGTGAGCCGCTCTCTTCTTCTGATTCCATAGGCAGTTTGGAAAAAAAATACTTGCTTAGCCAGAGCATCATCTTTCATTTGCATAACATAGCCTAGCTAGCATAGCGCCGTATTTAATTTCGCTGGAGAATGTTGACGTCTGCGCATAGCATGTACAGCCCATCATTAAATCCTGTTATGGCACTCGCCGTCGCCAAGGACGGATACAATAAATTAGATTGTAATTATTGAATTAGTCGAAGATCATGATTTTCGTTTGCCGGTAGAGGGGCGGAAATGAGCTGGCTCTTTGCGTGATGACAGCAGATACGTTCTTTCATCCTTATCATCATAGATTCCATTTTTCCCGCTTCTTTTTCCTGATTAGTAGAAGCACAACTTATGGCGCTGTTGTTAAGACCAATGATATCAATACCGTAAGCTTACGCCAGTACTTGCACGCCCTTCTAGAATATTGTTCCAGCGTGTTCTGCGGCGTGTATTATTTTTTTCAGCATGAAATTAAATATTTCACAGGAAACCGTTTAGTTGCGTACGGCTCGGAGAGCTTCTTCTCAATTTCGACTGAGCTGATGGTACTGCTCAACATGATTTTGCACGTCCGCATAAGTTTTGCAAGAAAAACCAATTCAGACGTCGCGGCATAAAGGCAGCTCCTCTTCGAGCTGGCGAACGCGGCTTTTTCGCGGGGGTTTTTCCAAGATTTTGCGCATAGTAAAAATCTGGCCGGTAATTGATTTACCACATCTTAACTCGCATTGATAAACACCAATCAGGCGACTCACGATGGGCTTCAATATTTCGCACAATTCGCTTGTCAGGACCATATACGCAATAATATGAAGGCTGATTTTGCGATAGTAGGCGCAGAGATCCCCTTATGTTGGACTTGGTAAAGAAAATTTACATTCCAATTATCGGGCGTGCACTCGTTGAACCATATTTGGCAAAGAAGCTGATGCATGCGCCTTACCAACTGCTCGTCGCCGTATTTGAAAGTTCCGCAGATAATCCATCAGCGCCCGCGGCCTTGTTTTTAAATATGGTTATTACTATTCGGGTGGGGGATATTGATTTTATCATCGTCGATTTCGTTATCGGGTTGATCATATCTGGCCGGTATATTGCTGTTTTCATTTAGGAGGGCAAAGAAGTGTTCCCTCCATAATCTAAGTACTCTCTGGACATCGCCTAAAAGGTCGCCCTTTTAGTTCATATGGGAGTTTGCCCCAAGCTCTTCGCACTCACGCCTTTCCGTCTTTGCTTTTTCTTCCAGTATAGGCGCCTTGCTTTCCCTTTCCCTCATTATCTCTCCCCTCTGTCGGTGCATATATTAAACGTGACTTTACTTTGCTTCACAAAGATTAAAATCGCTGAATATCAAATGTGAATACTCGAGTTCATCATAAATATATACAAAAGTATGCCATAATAATCTCTTAAATCTCAGACTATTTCCGATATTCAATTATCGTTACTTTTTTTCTCACTCTTTGGAGGAAATTTTCGTGGCTTGCATAATTTCAATGCCATCAATGGAAAGATATCTCATATGCTTATAAGTACATACATTTATTAAAAACTGTTTATGTATGTGTGCATATAATTTAAATTTGCCTTGATGCTTTCACTAGCACAGCATCACACTTTTAACATAAAAGGAAATTAAGCTCATGCAAGTTAAGTGCATTAAAGGCGACGAAGCATGACAGCTTTGACAGCTATGTATGTATGTGAGGTACTGTAACTTGGCAGTCATATTTAACCTGAACTTGAAGAAATAAATTACTTCGAAATTATAATCGCAATTACTTGCCTCGGTATCTGATAATTCAATCAATTAATTTTGTGAGCGACTACAAAATACCCGATTTTTGATGTGTAAACATATTTGCTCACGGCATGGGAAAATTAATGTGCGCGTAATGTGTAAGCGTAAGCGTGGACGTGGACGTAGCCTCTGTAATTGGTATGCAATATTGGGAATATATGTGCAATGTAAATGCTAGAGGATGCAAAGGTAATGATTACTACACTGTAACGTAAAATGGAAAAATATACATATGTACGTGGTAGACTTGATATGAGAGAAATCGCACAGCACGTTACTTAAGTATAATATAAAGTCTCTGATCATATATGTACACAATTTGTATGCATGCCAGTGCACGAAGGGATGTATACACTGCTGTTTTGTTGGAGATAACGAACAAGAGAGTGTTTAGAAAAACAAAGCACGTGGTTAGGTATTTAGGTGTAAGTTGAAATTTAGTTCTTTATAGGATTTTCTTGGTTTTAACGTCATTGTGAAGTGACTGGCTAGATTAACATGAAATAGAAAAGTTAGGGAAAGAAAAAATATATAATAATTTAATAAAATAAAGTAAAATAGAATAAAAAGAAATAAAAAAATAAAATGAAATAAAATAAAATAAAATAAAACAAAATAAAATAAAAAAATTAAATAACATAAATTAAAACAAAAGTATAAAGTAAAATAAAACTAAACAAAATGAAATAAAACAAATGAAAATAAAATAAAATAAAATAAATGAAAAAGAAATAATAAAATTAAATTAAATTAAATTAAGCAAAACAAAATAAAATGAAATAAAAAATATAAAATAAAACTAAACAAAACGAAATAAAATAAAATAAAATAAATAAATTAAATAAAATAAAATAAATAAATTAAATAAAATCAAATAAAATAAAATAAAGTAAAAAAATATAAAATAAAATACAATAAAACTAAACAAAAAAAATAAAATAAAATAAAAAAAATAAAATAAAATAAAATGAACTAATATAAAATAAATTAAAATAGAATAGAATAAAAAAATAAACTTATATATATAAAATAAAACAAGATCGGAAAAAAAATAAAATAAAAAATCAAATAAAATAAAATAAAGTAAAACAAAACAAAATATACATGAAAAAAAATTAATAAAAAATGAAATAAAATAAAAAATAAGTAAAATAAAACAAAATTTAATAAAATCGGTTTTTATGCGACAAGTATTCGGCTTTTATCGAAAAGCGATCGATTTATCAGCGAAAGGCTAAGATATGCTATCAAAATATAATCCATTTTTATCCCAATTTGTTTTTGGAAACTTAAAGATTTTTTTTGTTACCCATTTGTTATACACGTGTTATCTATTTACTATCGAAAAGTTATCGGAGTCTTACCCATTTTCTATCGATTTGTTAACGGCGATTCATTGGTTAACAGATACTGCTAAAACTTCAATATAAAACCGATGGCACTAGTGCACCCCCATCGGTGACAAGCCGATAGAGAACCTACAAGAGGACGATGACCAGCTGATAAAAAATCCAAACCTCTTTGATAAAAATTCGCTATCAATAATTAACCGATATTAAAACAATTTTACTTCAACCTCTTGTCGAGCTCTAATTAACATAAAAATATTGTTTTCCCAGACGTATATATAGGTTTACACATCGAACTTCACGGGTTTTTGGTTCTCACGCCTTTTTCTTTATTAGAAGCAATCGTTGGCAAACATTTTTTTTACTCTTTCAAAATGTATTTTGTTTCTTTATTAACATTTAGTTTTGTTTGTTTCGCTTTATTTGTGAGTATTACTCTTTGTGTATATGCTTAACTTAAGTTTAAAGTTTGATAGCCGTTTTTACCATCCCTAGTTAAGTTTACTTTGAACAAAAAAAAAAACCTCGTGACAAGTCGCTCCATAAAAAACCGTTATCAATTGTTCTTTGTACTCATTGCAGTGATATCAAATAAAAAAATTCTAAAATATTTATCTAGATGTGGTTAGATATACATAGACATAAACTTATATAAACATACATACATATTTAGCATATATTTGTTTCAATTTCATTAATATTTATTTAACTTTTTATTTGCAGATATCGCAATCACAACAGAGCTCCAAAGCTCGAAAAACACACTAGCTCTCTGAGAGCAGAAGTAAACCAGACGGAGTGCAGGGGTAGAGGTGGCATAGCTCTAAAGCACTTTGTATCGCCTCCGAAGACATATTTGGTTACCGCCGACCACGCAAAATCAGATAGTACGATGCGTAGAGCTCGAGCAAATTTTTCCAAAGAATCCGGCGACAGACAGAAAGTTTATGGCCAGAAGCAAACTCCTGTTAAAACGAAAACGCCTGGTAACCCGTGTCCAGAGGACGCTTCAATTTAGAGCGAATACTTCTACATATTTGTTCATAAATATAGAGAGAGATGGTACGCCCAGGGAAGATGATGAACCTGAGGCCGCATTCGATGTTGATGGAATAAATATTCCCCCACCCGTATATGACGAAGTAAGAATAGCGATAACCAGGCAAGTCCGTGGGCGCTGATGCGATTGCCTGCTGAGCTATTCAAATACGGCAGCGATGAGTTGGTAAGGCCCATGCATCAACTTCTATGCAAAACATGGTCTAACGAGTGCATGCCCGATGGTTGGCATCTTGAGTATTCTTTGCCAACTCCACAAGAAAAGGGATCTTGCAAACTGTTCCAAATATCGCGGAGTCAGCCTCCTTAATATCGCGTCGAGTGTAGTGTGCGAAAAATTGACTGATTGGACCTTATCAGTGAGGCTTCAGACCTGGTAAATCTACCAGCGACCAGATTTTCACTATGCACCAAATCTGGGAAACCCGACGGAAAGATATCCACTAAAAGCACCGCTTCGTCGATCTTAAAGCCGCCTTTGATAACACGAAAAGCAGCTATATTCCGCTATGTCTGAATTTGGTTTCCCCACGAAACGGTTGTGAAAAATGACGCCTAGGAACGCCATCAGCTCAATCTAAGTCAATGACCTCTTCGAGCACAAGGTTTCAGACAGGGTGACCCCCTATCGTGCGATTTTTTTTTAATTTGATACTGGAGCAAATAATACGAGCTGCAGAAGTTAAAGGCTCTTGAACAATATTCTATAAAAGCGTGAAATTACTGGCGTATCATGGCAATATTGATAAGTAAGTTCTACATACTCCAAGCTGGAAAAAAGTGGAAAAGATGGTTTAGATGGTGAATGAGGACAAAACGAAATACCTGCTGTCTTCGGGCAAAAAATCGACGCAGTTGCATTTTGGCAACTCCGGCACGGTTACCATTCTTAATATCGAAATAGTAATTAAAAGGAAGTTGCGTGAAAACGCAAATTTATTTAGTGCCTAAGCATTAATTAATTTCATTTAAGTAATTTGAATTGAATAAACAAAAGACAGCGGAATACGTTTTGGTTTTTCTGTTTTGTTTAGTTATCAAATGAGGTAAGACAAGAAAAATTTCTTAGCTGATTGTTTTTTTTTTAATTCTCACATAAGCGAAGAGTTTCTTTTTTACCCTTACTATCGCGATTCATCAATAAGCCTAGGTATTTCCCAAGGTTTATTGTGTGAGGAAAATTTTAAAAACAGGAGATGTAGAAGACATTGCTTACTATAACAGGAGCTCAGAATTTAAACACAAGCGGCAGCGGAAACAATTTCCCTGTACAATGGCTCTTTAAAGTACACTAAAATTTTTATAGTTTACTAGCGTGGAGGGGAAATTAAGAAAAATTGGAAATGTAGCAAAACTTGCCTACTCTAATAGGAGATCAGAAATTAAAAGAAAGCGGTAGCGGAAGCAATTGCATTACTAAATGCACCTAAAACTATGCAACAAATTTAATAATTTGTATAACGCATTATATAGTCTATGGCAGAGGATCAATATAATTTGCATGATCTCGCTAAAGAAGAGCGCGTGATAACTTTCTTTGTCGGTTCGTGTAAATATGCTGTTGTTCGCCTACATTGAACCTTCTAAGTTTTTCCACTTTCTCCATGCGTAAAGAGCGAGCACGACTTCTATATCGTAACCTATAAATTGATTCTAAAAATAGCTGGCTGTTGCTAATAATCCTATAAACCTGGAAATGGGTAAGACAGCATAAACTAATCGAGATAGATATAGACTTCTATATATCAAAATGATCTGGCCGAAAAAAGAAAATCATTTAGCCATGCCCGTCCGTCCGTTCGTAAACACGATAACTTGAGTAAATTTTGAGGTATCTTAATGGAATTAATTAACGAAATCGGACTATAACCACGCTTTACCCTATATAAGTAAATTATGTCAAAATTCAACTCCAGTAATGACATGGTGCAACAAAATACAAAAATAAAAGAAAATTTCAAAATGGGCGTGACTAGGGTCTAGAATACTTTTAATGCCATAAGTCGAACAAAAATTTACCAATCCTTGTGAAATTTGGCAAGGGCATAGATTATATGAAAATGGGCGAAATCGGTTGAAGCCACGCCCAGTTTTTATACACATCGACCGTCTGTCCTTCATATTGACCGTTAACACGATAACTTGAGCTAAAGCCGATATATCTTTACTAAACTTAGATCACGTACTTACCTGAACTCACTTTATCTTGGTATTAAAAATAGGCGAAATCCAACTATAACCACGCCCGCTTTTTCGATATCGAAAAATGAAAAAAACGCCATAATTCTATACCAAATACGAAAAAAGGGATTGGCTTTTTCAACGCAAAATATAACTTTAGAAAAAAATTTGGAAAATGGGTGTGACACCTACCATATTAAAAATGAAAAAGTTCTGCAGGGCGAAATCAAAAGCCCTTGGAATCATGGGTTCGTGGTATTACATATATAAATAAATTAGCGGTACCCGACAGATGATGTTCTGGGTCACCCTGGTCTACATTTTGGTCGATATCTCGAAAACGCCTTCACATATACAACTAAGGGCCACTGCCTTTTAAAATACTCATTAATACCTTTAATTTGATACCCATATCGTACAAACACTTTCTAGAGTCACCCCTGGTCCACCTTTATGGCGATACCCGAAAAGGCGTCCACCTATAAAACTAGGACCCACTTCCTTTTAAAGCACTCATTACCACCTTTCATGTGACACCCATATCGTACAAACACATCCCATGGTTACCTTAAATTCATTTTCCGACATGGTGATTTTCCCTTATTTTGTCTCCACATCTCTCAGCTGCGTATGTAATGTTCGGTTACACCCGAACTTAGCCTTCCTTACTTGTTAGACTTGTATTTCTTGACTTACAAGATGTGGTCAACCTTTTCAACTGGAATGTGTCAGATTCTCATTGCTTTAGTAAAGGATCTAACGAAATTAGCACACTCATAATAAAATCGTGTCCAGACGGCACCTAGTTTAGTTCGCGTGATCTATGACACTATATGGAGCCATAACTATTTAAACACGAGCTCAACAGTTCACAGAAACATCCATCGAAAGGCACGATAATAGCCTAGACACATAAAAAAGTGATCGTGATCACAACTTAACACTACTTAAATATTGCGTGTTTGAATAAGTTTGCATAATATGAAGGCCGACAACAGAGTAGGTAGATGATTGATACATTGCTCCCAACTGTATGCTGCAAAGTAATGTGGCGCTAATTGTTTCTAATATGCCTTTTCTCCGATCGCTTTAACAATGTGTGCGTTCGGACATTTTCAGGCGATGCATACGTCACTGAAGTACGTCCATTGTCGTCGGTCTTTTTATTCTGAGCACCTATTCACACATTGTGGAATATTATATACTTTATTACCCTCCTACCTTTACCTTAAATGTAGTGAGGATACAACTAAAAAACACCGATTAACACCAAATACTGCGCATTTAAATAGGTGCTCAGAATATAAAGGCCGACGACAAAGGAAGTAAATGATTTATACCTTCCCCTTAATGTTTGCTACAAAATTATGTGTCGCCATCTAAAATAAGGTATTTCGTCTCTAAAGTTATACAGGGTGCACGAAAATTTAATATAATATACTATACCATACAGCAGACTCTCAAGAATATATATTTTAGCTTTGTGATTTCTATACCGTTTTTGTTTCTTCCAGAGTTACAAAACTAGCTTTAAGTTTTCCTTCAAATGTTTTCGGGGAGAATTCAATTCATTTTTTTTAATCCCAACCTGCGCGGGAAATTTTGCCAATATGACGGTTGTACCTTAAACTAATACATTGTAAGGGCCTTTTTCTTAAGAAACAGGCGCAAAATTTTCTTTCCTAACTGATAAAGTAGCTCCCTCATGTGCGTTTGTGCGAACATTTGGGTACAATCAGAGTCCGTCGTAGTAGAATAACTCAATAAACTCGCATAACATCGATCTGAATACTGTCGTAGGCTAAACTTAGACGTGACATTAACTGGCACATTGCGCCTAAGTATAATTCCTACTACATGGTGTGAAAGGCATCTAACCATACTCCTTCAAAACGCTTCTTAAAACTTTTAAATTTCGTGCTCGCTAGGTCTATCTCAAAGTGTTCTCGAAGACGAAAGCACAGACCGAAACATTTTCTGAAGGCTCTTCTTTAAAGCTTTAAACATTTTTAAAATTTATTAAATGAAAGTTCATCATCAATAAATAACCACCTCCTAGTCTGCATTTAACTTAAGACCAAAGAAGGCTTTATTATTCCATATTTCAGTCCAAACAAAGCTGTAAAGCTGTTTTCTGGCATCGTACTCCTAAAAGCATCCTTACCGCATATTCCTGAATGTTAAATATATTTTCTTTGATCCTTCATTATGACGCGCTAAGTAGTCGGACGGATCCAGATTTTGCTTGGAAGGTGAAAAAGGTCGGAAATTTTGCAAACGTTGTATACTCTAATAGGAGCCCAGAAATTAAACACAAGCGGCAGCGGTAACAATTGCTTTATAAAATGCTCCTAAATGTATGCTACACATTAACAATGTAGAGAAGAAGCAATTCCCCTGCAGGCATTATATATCATAAGGTGCGTGCACATTAGCGGCGCGTCATGAAGCATCAGCGGCTCTACACTTTTCTGCCTATTTTTTCAACATTGCCGATCATTTCGCGTAGTGCTTCTGCCTATAAGTGTGAATTGCTTCATAAAAATACATGCAAATAATATATTTCTGCGTCGTGCAGTGCAGCTCAGTATGTTTTAAGCTTTACTGCAAAAGTAGATTAGCAATTAGTAGAAGCAATTTCCCTGTACAATGCTCTTTAAAGTGTACTAAAATTTGTATAGTTTACTAGCGTGGAGGGCAAATTAAGAAAAATAGGAAATGTAGCTAAACTTGCCTACTCTAATAGGAGATCAGAAGTTAAAAGAAAGCGGCAGCGGAAGCAATTGCATTACTAAATGCACCTAAAAGTATGCAACAAATTTACTAATTTG
This sequence comes from Eurosta solidaginis, assembly GCF_040869045.1. NCBI lineage: Eukaryota > Metazoa > Arthropoda > Insecta > Diptera > Tephritidae > Eurosta > Eurosta solidaginis. The sequence continues at coordinate 25,216,383 of NC_090323.1, forward strand.
CATAACGCATTATATAGTCTATGGCAGAGGCTCAATATAATTTGCATGATCTTGCTAAAGAAGAGGTCGTGATATCTTTCTTTGTCGGTTCGTGTAAATATGCTGTTGTTCACCCACCTTCTAAGTTTTTCCACTCTCTCCATGTTAAAGAGCGGGCACGATTCCTATAGCGTAACCTATAAATTGATTCTAACAATAGCTGGCTGTTGTCATTTATCTTATAAACCTTGAAGTTAGTAAGTAAGTATGTTTGTTATTCTTCAAGATCCATCCCTTCGCTGGGTTCTTTCTTGTTCACGAAATCAAAGCTAGGCTTGTAGTTAGGACCTGTACTGCTACACTTAAAGGATGTGGAGAACCTTTTCAGTTGTAAAGTGTCAGATTTCCATTGCTTTAATCAATGCTTTAACGAAATAAGTACACTCGTTCCAAATACGTGTCCCCACGGTACCTAATTTAGTCCTGAAATAGCACTATGGAGATTTTGCAATTGTATTTAAACCGATCTGAACAGTTGACAGAAACCATCCATCGAAAGCAACGATAATAGCCTAGACACATAAAAAAGTGATCGTGATCACAAATGAACACTGCATTTGAATAGGTTTGCAGAATATAAAGACCGACGACATAGTTCGTGATTGATACATTGCTCCGAAATGTATGCTACAAGGTAATATGTCGCTAGTTATTTCAATTTTGCCCTTCCTCCAAACGCTTTAACAATGTGTGCGTTCGGACAAATTGGGGCTATGCATACGTTATTTAAGTGTGTCGTCGGTCTTTTTATTCTGAGCACCTAGTCACACACTGTGGAATGTAAATACAGGGTGCACGCAACTTGAATATAAAAGGGTATATTATAGCAGACACTCAAGAATATAAATTTTTTTTTTTTAATCCCAACCTGCGCGGGAAATTTTGCCAATATGACGGTTTTACCTTAAATTAATACATTGTTATGGCTTTTTTCTTAAGAAACAGGCACAAATTTTCTTTCCTGACTGATAAAGTAGCTCCCTCATGTGGGTTCGTGTAAACATTTGGGTACAATCAGAGTCCGTCGCAGTAGAATAACTCAATCAACTCGCATAACATCGTTCATCATCAATAAATAACCACCTCCTAATCTGCATTTAACTTAACACCAAGGAAGACGTTGCAGTAGAATTCTAGCCCTTTTCAGTCCAAACAAAGCTGTAAAGCTGTTTTCTGGCATCGTAATCTTAAAACCATCCTTACCGCACGTTGGATGGAGATATAAAGTAAATCCTGAATGTTAAATATATTTTCTTTGATCCTTCATTATGAAGCGCTAAGAAGTCGGACAGATCCAAATTTGCTTGGAAGGTGATAAAAGTTGGAAATTTTGCAAATGTTGTATATTGTAATAGGAGCCCAGAAACTAACACAAGCGGCAGCGGAAACAATTGCATCATGAAATGCTCCTAAATGTATGCTACACATTAACAATGTAGAAAAGAAGCAATTCCCCTTCAGGCATTATATATCCTATGGTGCGTGCGCACTAGCGGGGCGTCATGAAGCAGCAGCGGCGCTACACTTTTTACCTATTTTTTCAACATGCAAATAATATATTTGTGCGTCGTGCAGTGCAGCTCACTATGTCCTTAGCTTTACTGCAAAAGTAGATTATTATTTGATATTCCTGTTTTTTTTTTCACACTTATAGGCAGAAGCACTACGCGACATGATCGCAATGTTGAAAAAATAGGTAAAAAAGTGTAGCGCCGCTGCTGCTTCATGACGCGCCGCTAATGTGCACGCACCTTATGATATATAATGTATGCAGGGGAATTGCTTCTTCTCTATATTGTTAATGTGTAGCATACATTTAGGAGCATTTCATGATGCAATTGTTTCCGCTGCCGCTTGTGTCAATTTCTGGGCTCCTATTACAATATACAACATTTGCAAAATTTCCGACTTTTATCACCTTCCAAGCAAATTTGGATCTGTCCGACTTCTTAGCGCTTCATAGTGAAGGATCAAAGAAAATGTATTTAACATTCAGGATTTACTTTATATCTCCATCCAACGTGCGGTAAGGATGGTTTTAAGATTACGATGCCAGAAAACAGCTTTACAGCTTTGTTTGGACTGAAAAGGGCTAGAATTCTACTGCAACGTCTTCTTTGGTGTTAAGTTAAATGCAGATTAGGAGGTGGTTATTTATTGATGATGAACGATGTTATGCGAGTTGATTGAGTTATTCTACTGCGACGGACTCTGATTGTACCCAAATGTTTACACGAACCCACATGAGGGAGCTAGTTTATCAGTCAGGAAAGAAAATTTGTGCCAGTTTCTTAAGAAAAAAGCCATAACAATGTATTAATTTAAGGTAAAACCGTCATATTGGCAAAATTTCCCGCGCAGGTTGGGATTAAAAAAAAAAATCTATATTCTTGAGTGTCTGCTATAATATACCCTATTATATTCAAGTTGCGTGCACCCTGTATTTACATTCCACAGTGTGTGACTAGGTGCTCAGAATAAAAAGACCGACGACACACTTAAATGACGTATGCATAGCCCCAATTTGTCCGAACGCACACATTGTTAAAGCGTTTGGAGGAAGGGCAAAATTGAAATAACTAGCGACATATTACCTTGTAGCATACATTTGGGAGCAATGTATCAATCACGAACTATGTCGTCGGTCTTTATATTCTGCAAACCTATTCAAATGCAGTGTTCATTTGTGATCACGATCACTTTTTTATGTGTCTAGGCTATTATCGTTGCTTTCGATGGATGGTTTCTGTCAACTGTTCAGATCGGTTTAAATACAATTGCAAAATCTCCATAGTGCTATTTCAGGACTAAATTAGGTACCGTGGGGACACGTGTTTGGAACGAGTGTACTTATTTCGTTAAAGCATTGATTAAAGCACTTTACAACTGAAAAGGTTCTCCACATCCTTTAAGTGTAGCAGTACAGGTCCTAACTACAAGCCTAGCTTTGATTTCGTGAACAAGAAAAGAACCCAGCGAAGGGATGGATCTTGAAGAATAACAAACATACTTACTTACTAACTTCAAGGTTTATAAGATAAATGACAACAGCCAGCTATTGTTAGAATCAATTTATAGGTTACGCTATAGGAATCGTGCTCGCTCTTTAACATGGAGAGAGTGGAAAAACTTAGAAGGTGGGTGAACAACAGCATATTTACACGAACCGACAAAGAAAGATATCACGACCTCTTCTTTAGCAAGATCATGCAAATTATATTGAGCCTCTGCCATAGACTATATAATGCGTTATGCAAATTAGTAAATTTGTTGCATACTTTTAGGTGCATTTAGTAATGCAATTGCTTCCGCTGCCGCTTTCTTTTAACTTCTGATCTCCTATTAGAGTAGGCAAGTTTAGCTACATTTCCTATTTTTCTTAATTTGCCCTCCACGCTAGTAAACTATACAAATTTTAGTACACTTTAAAGAGCATTGTACAGGGAAATTGCTTCTACTAATTGCTAATCTACTTTTGCAGTAAAGCTTAGAACATACTGAGCTGCACTGCACGACGCAGAAATGTATTATTTGCATGTATTTTTATGAAGCAATTCACACTTATAGGCAGAAGCACTACGCGAAATGATCGGCAATGTTGAAAAAATAGGCAAAAAAGTGTAGAGCCGCTGATGCTTCATGACGCGCCGCTAATGTGCACGCACCTTATGATATATAATGCCTGCAGGGGAATTGCTTCTTCTCTACATTGTTAATGTGTAGCATACATTTAGGAGCATTTTATAAAGCAATTGTTACCGCTGCCGCTTGTGTTTAATTTCTGGGCTCCTATTAGAGTATACAACGTTTGCAAAATTTCCGACCTTTTTCACCTTCCAAGCAAAATCTGGATCCGTCCGACTACTTAGCGCGTCATAATGAAGGATCAAAGAAAATATATTTAACATTCAGGAATATGCGGTAAGGATGCTTTTAGGAGTACGATGCCAGAAAACAGCTTTACAGCTTTGTTTGGACTAAAATATGGAATAATAAAGCCTTCTTTGGTCTTAAGTTAAATGCAGACTAGGAGGTGGTTATTTATTGATGATGAACTTTCATTTAATAAATTTTAAAAATGTTTAAAGCTTTAAAGAAGAGCCTTCAGAAAATGTTTCGGTCTGTGCTTTCGTCTTCGAGAACACTTTGAGATAGACCTAGCGAGCACGAAATTTAAAAGTTTTAAGAAGCGTTTTGAAGGAGTATGGTTAGATGCCTTTCACACCATGTAGTAGGAATTATACTTAGGCGCAATGTGCCAGTTAATGTCACGTCTAAGTTTAGCCTACGACAGTATTCAGATCGATGTTATGCGAGTTTATTGAGTTATTCTACTACGACGGACTCTGATTGTACCCAAATGTTCACACAAACGCACATGAGGGAGCTACTTTATCAGTTAGGAAAGAAAATTTTGCGCCTGTTTCTTAAGAAAAAGGCCCTTACAATGTATTAGTTTAAGGTACAACCGTCATATTGGCAAAATTTCCCGCGCAGGTTGGGATTAAAAAAAATTAATTGAATTCTCCCCGAAAACATTTGAAGGAAAACTTAAAGCTAGTTTTGTAACTCTGGAAGAAACAAAAACGGTATAGAAATCACAAAGCTAAAATATATATTCTTGAGAGTCTGCTGTATGGTATAGTATATTATATTAAATTTTCGTGCACCCTGTATAACTTTAGAGACGAAATGCCTTATTTTACATGGCGCCACATAATTTTGTAGCAAACATTAAGGGGAAGGTATAAATCATTTACTACCTTTGTCGTCGGTCTTTATATTCTGAGCACCTATTTAAATGCGCAGTATTTGGTGTTAATCGGTGTTTTTTAGTTGTATCCTCACTACATTTAAGGTAAAGGTAGGAGGGTAATAAAGTATATAATATTCCACAATGTGTGAATAGGTGCTCAGAATAAAAAGACCGACGACAAAGGGCGTACTTCAGTGACGCACACATTGTTAAAGCGATCGGAGAAAAGGTAAAACTGAAATAACTAGCGCCACATTACTTTGTAGTATACATTTGGGAGCAATGTATCAATCATGTACTTACTCTGTCGTCGGTCTTTATATTCTGCAAACCTATTCAAAGGTACAATATTTAAGCAGTGTGATCACGACCACTTTTTTATGTGTCTAGGATTATCGTGCTTCTCGATGGATGTTTCCGTCAACTGCTTAGACCTGTTTAAGTGGTTACGGCTCAGCTATGAAATCTATACAATTGCAAAATCTCTATAGTGCTATTTCGAGACTAAATTAGGTACCGTGTGGACACGTGTTTGGAACGAGTGTGCTAATTTCGTTAAAGCATTGATTAAAGTAATGAGAATCTGACACATTCCCCCTGAAAAAGATTGGCCACATCCTTTAAGTGTAGCTTAACTACAAGTCAAAAAATAAGGTGGGAGTCACATTTTTGTGGGATTACTATCAAACCCCCGAAAGCAATTATGGAATCGTAACATACGATCACGGCTCCAAAACTATTTTCACTCAAGCTATAAAAATTAGGCTATGCAAACTATTTAAAAAAATAATATATACCTAGGCCGAAAACATTATTTTGGTTCGAAGAACGACGACAGTGAAACTCCCCGAAACTGGTGCCCATCGCTTATGTGAGAATTAAAAAAAATCAGCTAAGAAATCTTTCTTGTCTTGCCTCGTGTGATAAGTTAAAGACCTGCTTTACAATTCTTCTTGAAACACACAAAAACAAAAAAGCATTTCGGTGTCTCTTGTTTATTCAATTCAAATTAAATAAATTAAATTAACTAAAGCTTAGGCACTAAAAAAATTTGCGTTTTCATGCAACTTTCTTTTAACCCTCCGATTAGCGGTGAACGAATTCAACACATCTTAGCGTTGTCGTCTGGACAGACGAAATTTTACACTTTGAAATTTATCCACAAATATTTGAATTTTTATTTAAAGTTTGAAGAAAACTCGTCGCACACTGTGATGAGTTTGAATTTTTATTGATAAATTTTTAAATCAATTTGATTTACGAGATTTTGTAGGCTTAAAATATGTTCGTCTAGCCAGACGACAACGCTAAAAAGTGACATAATCAACTTTGGTGCAAAAAAACAGATAAAATAAAAAGAAAAAAATATCGATTTCGGAATTATTATAAAGACCACCCTTAAACTTAAAACGTCACTAAAGATTTTCATAATCGGGGTGGTAGCAGTAAAGCTAAATAAATAAAAAAAAGCCTTCTCGTCTGGCCAGACGCCATAATCTATCGGAGGGTTAATTACTATTTCGATGTTATGAATGCCAACCGTGTCGTGGTTCCCAAAGAGCTATTGTGCCGATTCATTGCTCGATGATAGCAGGAACTTCGTTTTGTCCTCATTCAGAAATCATCTTTTCCGCTTTTTGTCCAGTTTGGAGTATGTAGATCTTACTAATCAATGTCGCCATGATACGCTAGAAATTTCACGCTTTTATAGAATATTGTTCAAGAGCCCTTGACTTCTGCAGCTTGTATTATTTGCTCCAGCATTAAATTGAAAATATTACACGGTAGGGGGAAACCCTGCCTCTTTTAGTTTCGACCGGCTTGGAAAGGTCCTTCCCTTTGACTACCTTCCCTTTGTCTGAGCTGATGGTGTTGCTCAACGTCATTTTCCACAGCCGTGTAAGTTTTGCGGAGAAATCAAATTCAAACGTAGCAGAATATAAGTAGCTTCTTTTCGTGCTGTCGAAGGCGGATTTAAAATCGACAAAGAGGTGCTGTTCGTCGATTCTCTTTTCGCGTTGTTTTCCTAGATTTGCGCATATTGGAAATCTGGTCGCTGGTAGATTTACCAGGTATGAAGTCTCACTGATAAGGTCCAATCAGCCGATAGAGGGTGGGCTTCAACCTTTTGACCACTATACTTGACAGGACCTTATTTATACACGATTTTAAGAAGGCTGATTCCGCGATAGTTGGCGCAGTTTGCAGGATCCCCTTTCTTGTGGATTGGGTGAAGAACACTTCAGATTTCAACCATCGGGAATACACTCGTTAGACCATATTTTGCATAGCATTTAATGCATGTGCAGTGAATCGCATCAGCGCTCGCGGGCTTGCTTGCTTATTGCTATTCTTACTTCGTCACAGTCGGGTGGGGGAATATTTATTCCATTAACATCGAATGCGGGCTCAGGTTCATCAACTTTCCAGGGAGTACCATCGCTCTCTAAATATATGAACACATATATCCATCTATAATAGAAGCGCCTTCTGGACATGGGTTACCAGGTCGGCGTTTTCGTTTTAACAGGAGTTTCCTTCTGGCCATAAACTTTCTGGCTGTCGCCAGATTCTTTGGAAAAATTTGCGGGCGTTATTTCTGGTGGCAGGAGGCAATACAAAGTGCTTTAGAGATATGCCACCACTACCCCTGCATTCCATGGGGTTGACTTGTGCTCTCAGAGAGTAGGTGTATATGCCGATTGTTGGAGGTCCCTGCGATCTCTGCAAATAAAAAGTAAAATAAATATTAATAAAATGTAAGGAAGTACATGCTAACAAAACAGTAACCACATAATGTTTGCATTTATGTTTGTATAAGTTTATATCTATATCTAACTAGATCTAGATACATATTTTTGAATTTTTTCATTTGAAATCGACCAATGATCGGAATCAGTACTTTTATATTCCTATGAATATAGAACAATTCATAACGATCTATGTAAGCCGACCTGTTGAGAACGTCATTGTTTGTTCAAACCGCAAATCACACGGTAAAACCGCAGTTTCCACTAGGCTTACCGACTTGCATTTGCGTTCTTACTTTTTCAGTTTATCTAATTTTTACACTAGCAACACAACTGAGATATTCTGCGCCATTGCATGCATAAGAATTGTGTATATGGTCAGGAGTTTTAATTTATATATAGGTGACGAACTTGTCTTGAGTTGCTGTAAGATTTCGCTCATATCAATTCTATCACGTACCTTGTTCCAGTGTAGTAACCACACTCACGCCCTCATTCTTTATAACACATGTTACACATTACACTGCATTTTTATTCTACATATATTCCCCGTATAGACTACCACTTGCAAAAACTACGCTTACATAATCAGGTCCTAAGTGATATTCACAAAAAGAGCGGGACCTCTGTCAGGTATTGCCCGGTAAACCTCGTTCTTAAATTATACACAGCAACTACAGAAGAGAAAATCTATCTCCCCAGGGAGACCCGCGGCACTCTAGCTCAACTTCGATCTGGATACTGTAATAGTTAAGCTAAACCTTTTTTTAACCTTTCCAAAATCAACACAAATATTTATAATTTATGTCTTAATTGCAACGTGTCCCCACATGACACCAACCATCTCTTCAATTGCAATGTCGAACCGACGCCTTTTATGGTCCACCCCTAATGAAACTGAAAGTTTCCTCGTACTCCCTTTAAAGGATATTTATGACAATTTGTGAGTATTCGAACCTATTGGATCGCGCGGAGCACTGCTATAGCAACAACAAAAACTACGCTTACACTTACAGCTTACGCTTACATTCATGATTCTCCCGTACCGGGAGCAAATATATTTAAATATTAAATAAAAGGAAAGTCCTTAAGAATGCGGGCAAATCTGCTGTGTATCAGTAGCGACTAAACCGTAAAGAAACAAGTAAGGAAGGCTAAGTTCGGGTGTAACCGAACAGCTGAGAGTTTGGAGACAAAATAAGGGAAAATCACCATGTAGGAAAAGCAACCTAGGTTAACCCTGGAAAGTGTTTGTATGAAATGTGTATCAAATGGAAGGTATTAAAGAGTATTTTAAAAGGGAGTGGCCACAATTCTATAGGTGGACGCCATTTCGGGATAGGTATCTCCATAAAGTTGGACCAGGGGTGACTCTAGAATGTGTTTGTACGATGAGGTTATCAAATGAAAGGTGTTAATGAGTATTTTAAAAGGGAGTGGGCCTCAGTTCAATAGGTGGACGCGTTTTCGAGATATCGCCATAAAGGTGGACCAGGGGTGACTCTAGAATTTGTTTGTACGATGAGGGTATCAAATGAAAGGTGTTAATGAGTATTTTAAAAGGGAGTGGGCCTCAGTTCAATAGGTGGACGCGTTTTCGAGATATCGCCATAAAGGTGGACCAGTGGTGACTCTAGAATGTGTTTGTACGATGAGGTTATCAAAAGAAAGGTGTTAATGAGTATTTTAAAAGGGAGTGGGCCTTAGTTCTATAGGTGGACGCGTTTTCGAGATATCGCCATAAAGGTGGACCAGGGGTGACTCTATAATGTGTTTGTACGATATGGGTATCAAACTAAAGCTATTAATGAGGGTTTTAAAAGAAAGTGGCCCTTAGCTGTATTTGTGAAAGCGTTTTCGAGATATCGACCAAAACGTGGACCAGGGGGACCCAGAACATCATCTGTCGGATACCGCTAAGTTATTTATGATTCGCCCTGCAGAACTTATCTTTTCTTATACTTATTATGGTAGGTGTCACAACCATTTTACAAAGTTGTTTCTAAAGATATATTTGGCGTCAATAAACCAATCCAATTACCATGTTTCATCCCTTTTTTGTACTTGGTATACAATTAAGGCACTTTTTTCATTTTTCGTAATTTACGATATCGAAAAAGTGGGCGTGGTCATAGTCGGATTTCGGCCATTTTTTATAACAAGATAAAGTGAGCTCAGATAAGTACGTGAACTAAGTTTAGTAAAGATATATCGATTTTTGCTCAAGTTATCATGTTAAGGGCCGGGCGGAAGGAGGGACGGTCGACTGTGTATAAAAACTGGGCGTGGCTTCAACCGATTTCGCCCATTTTCACAGAAAACAGTTACCGTCATAGAGTCTATGCCCCTACCAAATTTCATAAGGATTGGTAAATTTTTGTTCGACTTATGGCATTAAATGTATTCTAGATAAATTAAATGAAAAAGGGCGGAGCGACGCCCATTTTGCAATTTTCTTTTATTTTTGTACTTTGCTGCACCATATCATTACTGGAGTTGAATGTTGACATAATTTATTTATACACTGTAAAGATATTCAATTTTTTGTTAAAATTTGACTTAAAAATTTCTTTTTTTTTTAAGTGGGCGTGTTCTTCATCCGATTTTGCTAATTTTTATTTAGCGCACATACAATAATAGGACTAACGTTCCTGCCGAATTTCATCATGATATCTTCAACAAATGCCAAATTACAGCGTGCAAAACTTTTAAATTACCTTCTTTTAAAAGTGGGCGGTGCCACGCCGATTGTAAAAAAATTTACTAATTTTCTATTCTGCGTAATAAGGTCAACCCACCTACCAAGTTTCATCGCTTTATCCGTCTTTAGTAATGAATTATCGCACTTTTTTGGTTTATCGAAATTTTCGATATCGATAAAGTGGGCGTGGTTATTGTCCGATATCGTTCATTTTAAATAGCGATCTGAGATGACTTCCCAGGAACATACGTACCAAATTTCAGCAAGATACCTCAAAATTTACTCAAGTTATCGTGTTAACGGGCAGACGGACGGACATGGCTCAATCAATTTTTTTTCGATACCGATGATTTTGATATATGGAAGTGTACTTTATACCTGTATAACCTACTGTTATCCAATCAAAGTTAATATACTCTGTGTGCAAAGCGCGCTGAGTATAAAAAGAGGCAAAAAATATGTAGAAGAAGAAGTAAGAGCGTAATAGTGATAGATAAAAGAAGATAGTAAAGCGAGTAATGGTGACAGTAATAAAGATCAGAAAGATTATGGTGAGGCTGACAATGAAGAGATGACAAATACGTAGACGATGGCGTAGGCGAAGGCGAATACGAAGTCAAAAAGACAGGATGATATTACTCGGTTTCAAAGCCGTTGGTTTTAGGGCCACGGTTTGAATTACGGCTGCAATTAGAGGAATTCAGGTTGGGATTGGCGTTTTCTGTTATGTTCATCGTTATGGTTACGCTTGTTACGGTTACAGTTTTTGTTTCGCTTATGGATACGAATATGATTACGGTCATGCATACGGTTATGGTTTTGGCTATGGTTACGGATAAGGTTATGGTAACGGTTACGGCCAAGATTACGGTTATGATTATGGCAATAGTCTCCGTTATACCAACTGTTATGGTTACGATCAAGGGTACGGTTATGGTTACGATCGCGCAAAAGGTTACCGTTATGGCTACAGTTCTCGTTATGAAAAAGATAAGCTAGCAGCTACAGGTACAGCTATTGTTACGGCTATGCCTATTAAAATAGTCTAGTTTAGCACAAGCTTCCAAAGTTGTTGGCACTCACGATCTTTTTATCCCTGCAGAGTTTAAAAGACCTCTTCTGTCATCTCGGTGTTTAGTTTTAAAAATCGGCCTTTCATTCCATGGCATATTATCCTTTCAATGTTTTTCTCCACAACGTTATTGCTTCACCTGCTGTCACTCATTTCTATTATAAATTACAAACTTGAATTTTTTCAGCACAATGATCCTTTTTTCTCGTTTTGTTGCATTTTCATATCAACTTGATTGTGACAGCGTGAGCAAAGATGTCGAAAACCGACATACCCTTCCGCTTGTTATGTGCAAAACAAAGGTAAACAATGAAAATAGAAAAAACAGTTAAAGTGACACTTTAGAAAAGAGGAAGTACAGAAGAGGGTAGACTTTAAATATATACACATGAAACTTTAAATTACACTCAATGTACAATGGCAGTACATATCGCCAACCTGCCTAGAACAAAACAGCTAGCAACTCAAGAAACTGCAATATTCAGATAACCGTATGCGACAAAGCAATTTTTATTTTTAAACGGTTTTATTTAGCTTGACTTGATAGGCTGGTTGGCTGGCTGGCACGAATTTTGTAATTGAAATTTAAGTAACTTCCCGATAAGCTACAAGGTTGAAACTTGGAATGTAGTTCAGAACCCGATGACAATGTAATAATAAGAAAAAAATTGCCGCTAGGTGGCGCAAGGATCGAGATATTCACAAAAATCATATTTTTGGTCCGATTTGGCTCATATTTGAAACACATAATACATACAAGAATAGAAAGCGACCTATAAAAAAATCGCCGCTAAGTGGCGCAAGGATCGAGATTTTCACAAAAATCGTATTTGTGGCCCGATTTGGCTCATATTTGGAACAAATATTACATACAGCACGGTAGAAGTGACATCAAAATATTTTGTAGTTGGATGAGGGACAAGCATACGTGACGCAGAGTCGAGTAAAGTCTTTGGAGGGATTATGTATTGAGGACTTATATTGTAACAAATTGTTAGGAAAGAGACTCACTATTAGTCCCTAAATGAACTAAATAGAATAAGAAATAATAGGCAATTAAATAAAGATTAAAAACTTGAAAATAAAATAATTTAAAAAAAATTGTTAAGTTAAACGGTTTTATTGAAAACAATACTTACATGAAGTAATAATAATACTAAAAGCTAGAAAATAAGTAGGTAGGTCCTAGGTACTAGTCATCACACTCCTCATCAATCTAGGGCGTTGATCAGTCAATTAAATAAAAGCGTTGGACGCGTGAAACTTCTATTGATAGTCATATATAAGACCAACTGAACCCTAATTAGGTAATGCTACGCCTCACATTTTTAGAAATTTCACGCGCCCAACGCTTTTATTTTATGTTCTGATCAACGCCCTAGATTGATGAGGAGTGTGATGACTAGTACCTAGGACCTACTTATTTTCTAGCTTTTAGTATTATTATTACTTCATGTAAGTATTGTTTTCAATAAAACCGTTTAACTTAAAATTTTTTTTAAATTATTTTATTTACAAAGTCGTTTCACATCCACAAGTGAAGGGTATTAATAAATTTAGTATACAGCTCGGAATGTATTGAGTAGTTAAGCCTGGATGTACTTGAACCTTGAAATTTCAGATTTCCCAGTTAGCTCCTTATTGATCGAAGTGTGCGATATAAAAACGTACACATACATATGTGTTGCGTCTACTCACATTTATCACACTTAAGTGAACTCAGTCAGAGTGCTGTTGATTATAATACAAGGATAAGCATTACGGGAATATCTTTGCGCATGCAAACGATTAAAAAAGACAAACGAGCCAAGCACATAGAAGGTACCAACGAATAACTCAAAATTTTTTTTCTAAAAATGTACAGGACGGGTGAGTCTATAAACTTTGCTTTATTCAAAGTGGATCACAAGATTGGCAGAAGCTGTTCCGGTGGTCTAAAAGCATATCTAATGGATATACATTATCATCAATTCTTATAGGTATCCAGAGCAAGATGTGCCATCGCTCTATCATCGCCCTAAACCAATGAAAAGACAAATATTACAGTTAACGAAGTTAACGCAGTAAGAACCTTCGAAGATTGCTCTCTGTGCAAAATTACTACCTTTTTTCCGTGGATTTAAATCTCATCAATGAAACGACAACTATTTTTCACCCAACGGCTATGACTACCGCATGGGTCCGTAGGTTATTACAGTGTGGTCAGTAAACCTCCGCTATAGTAAGCTGCTCCTACTTAGCAATTAATCACAAATTAAGAACGAAAAGATCTTGAAAGTTTTGTATTGTCGTATCAACAAAGCCGCATGATCTATAGCTTGACAAAGGATGTTGAAGGGAAGAAACCAGCTTGTAGTGGAGCTTCGGAAATTCTAAAGGAAATCTCCGCTTGGCGTTTAAATCAGAACTGCGCAGCTAGCTTCTTGATAGTTTTACATTGTCGTATCAACGAAGCCCTAGTTACGATTTCTATAACTCTTCCGCATGGTCTATAGCTTGGCAAAGGGTGTTGAAGGGAAGAAACCAGCTTGTAGTGGAGTTTCGGAAATTCTAAAGGAAATCTCCGCTTGGCGTTCAAATCAGAACTGCGCAGCTAGCTTCTTGATAGTTTTACATTGTCGTATAAACGAAGCCCTAGTTACGATTTCTATAACTCTTCCGCATGGTCTACAGCTTGACAAAGGGTGTTGGATGGAAGAAACCAGCTTGTAGTGGAGCTTCGGAAATTCTAAAGGAAACCTCCGCTTTGCGTTGGTTTTGCATTTTCGTATCAACGAAGCCCTAGTTACGATTTCGATAACTCTTCCGCATGGTCTATAGCTTGACAGAGGGTGTTGGATGGAAGAAACCAGCTTGTAGTGGAGCTTCGGAAATTCTAAAGGAAACCTCCGCTTTGCGTTGGTTTTACATTGTCGTATCAACGAAGCCCTAGTTACGATTTCTATAACTTTTCCGCATGGTCTATAGCTTGACAAAGGGTGTTGGAGGGAAGAAACCAGCTTGTAGTGGAGCTTCGGAAATTCTAAAGGAAACCTCCGCTTTGCGTTGGTTTTGCATTGTCGTATCAACGAAGCCCTGGTTACGATTTCTATAACTCTTCCGCTTGGTCTATAGCTTGACAAAGGGTGTTGGAGGGAAGAAACCAGCTTGTAGTGGAGCTTCGGAAATTCTAAAGGAAACCTCCGCTTTGCGTTGGTTTTGCATTGTCGTATCAACGAAGCCCTAGTTACGATTTCTATAACTCTTCCGCATGGTCTATAGCTTGACAAAGGGTGATGAAGGGAAGAAACCAGCTTGTAGTGGAGCTTCGGAAATTCTAAAGGAAACCTCCGCTTTGCGTTGGTTTTGGATTGTCGTATCAACGAAGCCTAGTTACGATTTCTAAAACTCTTCCGCATGGTCTAAAGCTTGACAAAGGGTGCTGGAGGGAAGAAACCAGCTTGTAGTGGAGCTTCGGAAATTCTAAAGGAAACCTCCGCTTGGCGTTGGTTTTGCATTGTCGTATCAACGAAGCCTAGTTACGATTTCTATAACTCTTCCGCGTGGTCTATAGCTGGACAAAGAGTGTTGGAGGGAAGAAACCAGCTTGTAGTGGAGCTTCGGAAATTCTATAGGAAACCTTGGCGTTTAAATCGGAACTGCGCACCTAGCTTGCGATTTGTTATCGGCGTGTTTCAATTTTGCTATCAGCGCACAATCGATTGTTATAGTTTTTAAAAAGTTGTCGATTTGTTATAAAAAAGTTATCGATTTGTTATAGAAAAGTTATAGATTTGTTATTTGTGTTACTGTTATACATTTTTTATAAAAAAAAGTTATCTTTTTTTTTTTCAGTGTTATACTATTTTCACACAGACGGCTTATTGAATAATAAAGGCAATTTTCTACATTAAGACGCTTATTGAGCTCAATCTTCCCTACAAAATTCGAATCTATTATTATTTCATTAGTAGCTAATCGAATGCCTAATGAAGTCAAAAGCACAATGCAACTCTGTTTGCAGCGTTCCTCTTCCGTTTCCGCTTCTTAGTTTTCAAAGCAAATGTCATTGTCTACATGGCGGAACGACACAAGGTGGCCGCATCGGACAGCTGATTATAACCTTTTTTATTTGATTTGATACATCAACTACCGGCGCAGTACGATTTTGACATTTGTCCATCGAATTTACAAGTACATGGAATTTTGTTTGTTTGTAGGTATGTCACCATGCTCCCACCTTGTATCGTTCCGCCATGATTGTCTGTCTCATCCTTCATACTAATCGAGCAGTTACTTCTGTGTGAAAGCAAAAAAATTACGATTTCATTAGCAGGTGAAATGAGATCATTAAGTTTCTGTGTGAAAACAGTATTATCCATTTCGAATGCTCGGAATACTATGCAACAGATACCGATAAAATTTCAATATAAACAAAAAAACGGATAAATATATGATTGTAAATCAATAACAAATCGATCACTTCTTGAAAACGGATAGATAATTTTCTATTACAAGTTAATAACACATCGGAAATACGCTAGTAACAGCATAACAATAACACACACGCTTGCACTTATATTCTACTAATGGGGCACATATACATTAGACTGGGTTGATCACCATAAAAAAAAAAGAGTTGGTAGTGTCCGCCCCTAAATTTGAAGATTATGTTGAGAGGGTTTCGGAAAAAATTTTTGTTTTTTTTTTTGATTCTCCGAAATACAGCCTAAAAGGTTTTTTCGTCATAACTTGGTTATTTGACGTCCGATTTTTAAAATTGATGTGTCATTATTTTGGCCTTGAGAAGCTTCATATTTCCGTTTAATGTCCTGTTAAGCTATGAAGTCGTTTCCACATGATTAGGTCAGCTAACAAAATTTTACCCCCCTAATGTATGCTTTTTTCCTTACCAAACGAAAGTACTTAAAAATTCAAGAAAATGTTGCTTTGAAACCATATTACTAAAACAATAAACAAAGAAGTTGTAGCACTTTTTAATATTTATTGCAAATGTTATTTTACCTGATTCTTATTATACTTAGACCTGAAACTCATGATATTTTTGGATTAAAAATTGCAAGGTTTGCATTGAAAAGTTAATAAAGATATTTCAAATATCATGAATAGGAGAAGTCAAAGTAAATAACTGAGTCAAACCTGTTGTTTCGTATTTATAATAATATCACTATGCGACAAAATCAACTTTTTTTCTGGGTATTGGACAAAACCCACTTTTTTGTAGAGATTGAGGCTTAAGTAAACAAAGTACTATCTCCGTTTTTCGAACTTAGCCTCCAAAAAATAGATATCGGCTTACGAAGTTCGAAATTCTACATTTCGAAAATTTTTTTTTTTGTTAACGTGTTCAGCAAATTGAAAAAGTAAAAATGTGGGTGTGGCCTGCTCTTTGCCCTTATTTGAAGGGCTGAATTCTTTTTTTGAAAAATTTAGTATGGGATTGCCACGAAATCCCAAAAAAAAAGTAACCAAACACAAAATTCCCAAAGAAAAAAAATATCCAAACACATAATCCCTAAATTCAAAATCCCCATAATCAAAATCCCCAAAATCAAAATCTCCAAACACAAAATCCCAGTGCTATGATAAACATCATGACCGTGTAAAAAATAGCAATATCTCTTTCCTCTTTCATTCATATTTATGTATCTATAACTATATATTCACGTTTTGGCAATACATATTTTTACTTATCCATATATAGGACTGCTAGTCGCTCTAATTCGAACAAGCTAACAGAAGCATGTACTACGCAGAAGGACATCACCGTGGGGGCAGCCACGGTTATACCACACACCCGGACTTAGCATGGCGTAGCCCAGGGTTATTTTTTATAAGCGCGGCCGAAGGCCGCCTATGCAGAAAGTTGGTATGGATTATTAGCCTTTTTTGGTCGCGGCGATTTTAAACCTAATTTGAATTTATTTCACACATAAAATGGGGATTTTATGTTGGGGATTATGAGTTTGGGGATTTTGATTTTGGGGATTTTGATTTTGGGGATTTTGATTTGGGGATTTTGTTTTGGGGATTTTGATTTTGGGGATAACGTGGTAGACCCATTTAGTATAACAGCTGTTATACGAGGTGAAGTCAGACTCTGACTTCTGACTTTTCACTTTTTCAATTTGCTGAAAGCGTTAACAAAAAAATAAAATTTCGAAATGTAGAATTTCGAACTTCGAAATTCGTAAGCCGATATCTATTTTTGTAGGCTAAGTTCGAACAACGGAGATAGTACTTTGTTTACTTAAGCCCCAATCTCTACAAAAAAGTGGGTTTTGTCCAATACCCAGAAAAAAAGTTGATTTTGCCGCATGGTGCTATTATTATAAATACGAAAAAACAGGTTTGACTCAGTTTTTTACTTTGACTTCTCCTACTCATGATATTTGACATATCGTTATTAACTTTTCAATGCAAACCCTGCAATTTTTCTTCCAAAAATATCATGAGTTTCAGGTCTAAGTAATATAAGAATCAGGTAAAATAACAGTTGCAATAAATATTGAAACTTCTATAACTTCTTTGTTTATTATTTTAGTAATATGTTTTCAATGCAACATTTTCTTGAATTTTTAACTACTTTCGTTTGGTAAGGAAAAAAGCATACATAAGGGGGGTAAAATTTTGTTAGCTGACCTAATCATGTGAAAACGACTTTATAGCTTAAAATGATATTAAACGGAAATGTGAAGCTTCTCAAGGCCAAAATAACATGACATATCAATTTTAAAAATCGGACGTCAAATAACCAAGTTACAACGAAAAAACCTTTTCGGCTGTATTTCGAAGGATCAAAAAAAAATTAAAAAAAAATAGTTTCCGAAACCCTCTCAACATAATCTTCAAATTTAGGGGCGGACATTAGCAACTTTTTTTCGACCCAGTCTAATATACATACCACTTCTACAGACTACGGTTACACCTTACCCTTTACGCTTACATTCAGGATTCCCCCATACTGTGAGCAAAGATGGTTTCACATCAAAAGTAAACTAGCGCGAAATGGCCAAAGGATATGAGACAAGTATAGAAAAAATATATACAGCAGAAGAGATGTCTATAGTCACATAACAACTGGGCTTGTAGAAGTCCCTGTGGCTCAAAGCCGTTGCCAAACAATCCCAGCTGTATCACTAATTTATTCAACTGAACCTGACTGCACATCCTAACTCACTACGGTAACACTTTCTTACTCTGTGGCTCTTTGACCATGTCTTATTTTTGTGCGCTTTATTGGTAATCGCCGAAGTGTAAGATGTTGTAATTGTGTCACCCACTTTGCACATTTCTTTATTTACTTTATAAAAACATATGTCTACTCACATACATAGATATTAAGTACTACGCATGTCTCTAAAGTACATATACGTTTGTATGAAAACATTTTCAACTTTCAAAAGACGCGACTTTCCACAAATATGAAACCTCAAAGTAAAGAGATGATATGTTAGAGACTTTAGCCAAAAGTTTATGCCTTTAGTTTACCCTCAATGGAAGACTCTGTGTCTTTCTTGGAGGCTTCGATGTGGGAGATACTCAAACTACGTCAAATCCGGTCAAAACCAAGATTGAACCATGCAGAGCATGGCCGAAAGTCAGTTTATTGGTACTTTTTAATACGATTTGATACTTGCGGTACAGTACGATTTTGACGTTAGTCCATCGGCTTACAAAAAAAAAGTACATGAAATTGTTATTTATGTTTGTATATTGGTATGCCGTTTGTGCTGCCACCTTCTATGGGTCCGACATCGTCAGGCTCTCTAATTCAGTGTTGCACTCGAGACCTCTGCAGATCGATTCGGCGTTTACCTTCTTGTCGTGTGAGCGCAGTGATAGAAATTCAGTAAAGCAAGCTGCTAATCAGTTAAAGTTTGTTCTTCAAACAGTAAACATCTCATAAGTTTGTTTGTTTTTCGTTTGTATTCGCAGCTCTGCCGTCGTTATGCAACACTGCTCTAATAAGTTAGTCGATGGCAATAAAGCCCTTCATATGAAGATGTTGGCATGGCGTGTTTGCGGGATGATTGGGATATTTTTATGCTCGGTGGCTCGCACGTATTATCGCGCTGCAACGTTTTCCTCATTAGCAAGTTTTTAGTTGCGATTTTAACTTTTACATGGCTTTTTCTCATCTTTTATATTCGTATTAGCTTACATTGCAGTTTTTTCTTCATATGCATAGTTTTATTATATTTTCTTTTTGCAGTATTCTTTAGTTTGCTTCTGACAAATTTATCGGAAAGTGCAAATAAAATTTTGGGGTTTTGCTTCATTGAGGAATGTGGAACATCATTGAGCTATTGTCATATACGAATTCGCTCAGATCGTGGTTTGATTTTATGGTGATTTTGAGACTTAAAACAGAGAACATAGCTCAGAAGCTGAAAGTAATGTAACATAAACGAAAAATCCGCTAGGTAACACAGTTCGAAATTTTTTGATATTTCGTGCTACATTAGGAAATTTGCAATCGCTTTCTCATTTTCTTTCATTTGAACTATATATTTAAAACTTGAAAAATACTATTTAAATATTTAGAAATTGTATAGGTAATGGAAAGAAAAAGGTGTGGATTATTTATAAGAAAGTTATCGATTATTTATCCAAATGTTATCAATGGTATGATAAGTTTTCGACTTCTTATCGAAGTGTTATCGATCTTGTATTGAAAAGTTATTGATTAATTGTCATACGGTTATCGATTTTTTATAAAAAGTTATCGATTATTTATCGAAAAGCTATGCAACATATATCTATTCATTATCGAAAAATCATCAATGTTTTATCGGAAAGTTCTCGATTTCTTGACAAAACAACTACCGATTTGCTATCAAAAGGTTATCGTTTAGTTTCGAAAGATATTAAAAGGTTTTCGATAACTTATCGCAAAGATGTTGAAGATATATCTATTCTTATTCGAAAATCGTCAATGTTTTATTAAAAAGTTGTCGAAAAGTGGTCGATTTGTTGTTAAAAAACTATCGATTTGACATTAAGAAGTTGCCAGGATCGATGGGATTGGATCAATACCAATTTATGCTGGGTCCAGATAAGCCCGTACACCGAATTTGGTGAAGATATCTCAGTATTTGTTATCGTGTTAATGGACGGACAGACGGACATATGGTCATGGTTTAATCAATTTTTTTCCAGACTAATGATTTTAATATAGGTTCAATTATCAAAAGATGATATATCTATCTTCAATGCAATATCAAAACCCAACTCAAAACACTCTTTTTCATGAAAGATTTTACAGATTGATTCTAAACCAATATTGGCTTGGTCATAAATGTAGTCCAAAAAAGTTTTGAAAGTTTTGAATTTCTGTAAGTGCGGACTGCCCATTGGATGTGAACAATTTTCGTGTTATTTTCTCTCTCAAACCAGGGCCCATATCGTGTTATGCGACCACGGATGAAAAACCAATTTCACTCAAACGACAAATATGAATCTGTCAGGCTTTTTGTAAAAATGCCATCAATCCACGGACGGAAAAAAACAATTATTTTTTTTTCGGAGTCGAAAAAATCCTGGTCAAAAAATTGTCCTAGGTTAAAATGTTTGAGTCGCCAGGTATCCCTATAGCAATATCATGTCGAATCATGCATCCCTTTTATTTTTCGACCTTTTCCATAAAAGTCCACATATAAAAGTAAATCCGGACTTTTATTTTTTAAGGCCAAAATAAAAGTCCGGCTTGATAACAAAGAAACGGCTTATCCGAAATAAATTTTTTTTAAGCGGGACTTTTATTTTGGCCTTAAAAAATAAAAGTCCGGATTTAACTTTTATTTCCGGACTTTTATTTTTAAAAGCCCGAGTTTAAATAGTTCTAGCAGACTCAAAAAATAAAAATACAGGTTTTACTTTTATATGTGGACTTTTATGCAAAAAGTTCGAAAAATAAAAAGGATGTATAATTCGACATGATATGGCTATAGGGATACCTGGGAACTGAAACATTTTCACCTAGGAAAATTTTTTGACCAGAACTTTTTCGACTCCGAAAAAAAAATTATTATTTTCCGTCCCTGCCTCAATCCCAATCACCATTTCAGCTTTATTGCGATTCGAAAAATTGAATTCGATAACGGATCGGATAACACGATACAGCCCAGTGGTCGCCGGGGTGTGATGGTAGCGTGCTCCGCCTGCCACACCAAAGATCCTAGATTCACGCGCCGGGCAAATCAACGTCAAAATCTGAGAAATAACGTTTTTCAATTAGAATAAAATTTTTCTAAGCGAGGTCGCCCCTTGGCAGTATTTGGCAAGCACTTCGAGTGAATTTGTGCCATGAAAAGCTTCTCAGTGAAAACTCATCTGCCTTGCAGATGTCGTTCGGAGTCGGCATTAAAAACAAGTAGGTCCCGTCCCGCCAATTGTAGAAAAAATTAAGAAGAAGCACGACGCAAATTGGAAACTATAATTTTTTATTTTTTTATACAAAATAAACTTTTTTACTCTACCTTAGGTAAGTTTTTGGTTTGAAGTGCCTAATTAAAATTTCAATGCCCTCAATGATAAAAAATACAAAATATTTAAACAGCTTTTTAAAATGAAATTTCCACAGAAGTTTCTTATTATACTAGCTTTATGTTTTTATGAGGAGAACAAAGCGTAAACTTAATTAGTGTTATTTGTTTCCAAAATGGTATTTAAACCTGCTTAAAAGCAAACACGAGCAACAGACTGAGCGAATATTATTAGCGTTCCATTGAGTCATCGAGCTCAATCACGATCAAATCTCATTAGAAAGATCAGTTTCCGTACTCTGAGAGTTGGCAGCACTCAACCGATCTATACACATGATAGGCTGTCTGTTATTTTCAACATTTTTTCCCGAATCGCTCCATAAAATTTTACTAAATAAGTAAAAACAAATTATCAAACGCATAAATAGTGTTATTAGTTCTTTAAAACATGCCGAAAATGGGATATATTTTCCACATCAAATTTAATGGGATTGTGCATGTAAAAAAAGCTAGAGTGCTAATAGCTAACAAAGGGGTGGGTCGGAAATTAAAACCCGTCCAAAAATATCGGGAGAGTTACGAAAAGAAACATTTTGAGCTAAGTAACTAGCTATTATAAGCTTAGATTAACAAAGTTGCTTCTATCCTTAAAAAGAGAGGACTGTGGACTCATGATGGGTATTCTGACTGGACACTGCCTTCTGACGCCGCATGCCTTTAAATTAGGCTTGGTCAGTGATAGTAGATGTAGAAAGTGCGGGCTGGAGAAGGAAACGATCGAGCACGTTCTGTGCTTGCCAGGCTAAGACTCCAGCTATTCGGAGTGATACAGCTGTCAGATCCAGAAGCAGCAGGTGGCTTAAGTCCAACGAAGCTTCTAGAGTTTGCAAAGAGGACGGAGTTATTTTATAACATAGGTCCTGGTTTTTGATAGTGTTTTTAAGTTTGGTCGTTAAAACAAACTTCTGGTAACAATACGGACTCATTCAGTCTATGTGAGGTCCTCATGGCCGGCCAGTTCAACCTGACCTAACCTAAGTAACTATCGTCCCAAGGCTGATATTAAAAATTTTACTTTTGTCAGGAGCTTTGGCAAAACGCAATTGCACAATATGTTGTGGTTCTTGTATTTTTCATATAAAAAATATATAGTTTTTTTATCATGATTTAAAATTAATATTATTTAATTATCTTATGGCTTTAATAATTTGTTTTCAAACTCAAAGCTAAAATGTATGGGTTGTGGAATGGAAAAAATATGTTAAATATGTTGCTGTTGTAGCGATAAGGACTCTCCTCGAAGGCCCTGGGGAGTATTATCGACGTTGATGGTCTTTCGCCGGTTGCAGATCCGGTACGTTCCGGTAACAAGCACCATTAAGGTACTAGCGCGACCATCCCGGGAACGATTTGGTATGACCATATGAAACCTTCTAGGCCATAACGCCCTCCCACCACTTAGATCCCTGAGGATATGTTTGTAAGTGCTACCAAGAGCTGAGGATATGCTCGTAACGTACGATCGTTAATTACCAAACATACGAGAGAAAGTTATGTGTCAAATCAGTCCTATAGGATAAATAATTTATTTGGAATTGATATTGGGTTTAAGGACACAACATAGATTGTATGGTCTTTTAAAGTTGCAGTATAATAGCAAATGTAGAACTGTTAAATCTTAATCTTTCACGAATGTGGTCATGCCATGTACGATAAAATACGTACGATTAGTAATGTGTAGTGGAAAATCAGCACCAGTGTTGTTCCGTAAAAAGTAGGAAATTTTTTTGTGCAACTTTGTTCCTTCATAACCAAATTTAAAAAAGCAACAAATATTTCAAAAATCTTTTGATATTTGACCCTATTTCAACCGATATATTGAGTTTTGAAAGAAATTGATTATTTATTTGTTTATTTATTCATATTATAGTCTAGGATAATCAGAACCTCCTTATAGACTATTTACAAATGTATCTTAACTAAGAAATATTAAGTAATCAAATTACTTCATTCAATAGCCTAAATTTATTTAATGGAAAATCAATATCTATTGGATACAGAAAATTAAACTTCGTCATTGCCCTAGAAGCATAAATCGTTCTAAATCTATCTAACCAGAAATAATCGTGACATCGAAGGGTTCGCGATGGTACATTGAGCCGTAGGCGTTCTAAAAGATAGGGCGAGTCAACCGTCCCATTGATGATATCGTATAAAATGTCAGTGATATCATTGATCTTCTACTAACTAATGATTTCAGGTTAATTAAAAGACACCTAGAAATATGCGTTGGAAACGCAAAGACCGGGAAGAAAATCGTAAAAATACAGTATGAACAGATATTTGCCAGGCTAAGACTCCAGCTATTAGGAGTGATACAGCTGTCAGATCGAAAAGCAGCAAATGGTTTAAATACTAGGAAGCTTCTAGTATTTGCAAAGAGGACGGAGTTATTTTATAACATAGGTCCTGGTTTTTGATAGGGCTTTCAGCTTGGTCGTTGAAACAAACTTCTGGTAACACTACGGACCCATTCAGTCTATGTGAAGTCCTCACGGACCGGCCAGTTCAACCTAACCTAATCTAACGTTCAATATTCTAGGTCAAGGCCCCCGCCATATGTGTATTTAGGAGATTATTTCCTTCCAATTGATAGGGTGCTGTTTGATGTAAGCTGTCCCGCCACCTGAACCTACAAAGGATCTTCGGTACGGTACGCTCAGCACACTACCTCTATACCAGGGTTGCCGTTACAACAATAACATTTATATTCATGTCCCCAGCAAGATTTATTTTGGAGACTCTTTGTCTTTGTCGAGTTCATTAGAATTAACCACTGAATGACTTTCGTCACAACTTTTGTATCCAGCAAGAATATTTATGTTTGCTTGATTCTAATGGTGTGTTCAATTTATACTTATTATTAAGAATTCATGAGCTTAACACCGGCTTATAATAATTGAATATTCAAGTATTATGTTTTTCTAAGAGAAACTGAATAAATTGAACACACCATTAGAATCAAACAAACATAAATATGTAAAACTGAGCCCGAGTTTACAAGCCTCTCATTCGCAACGAAAAAGAAACTTTACAAAAACAAATCTACATACACACAAATTAATAGAGGCAGAATGTATCAGTTGTGTTGTTAGTGTAGAAATAATAAAAACTGAATTAAGAAAGAAGACAAATGCAAGCAGGATATCCTAGTGGTTAAGGCAACTGCAGTTTCACCGTGTGATTCGCGGTTCGAATCCCGGTGAAACCTTTGATAACACTACGAAATTGCCTGACGATGAATTCTTGGCAGTTTTCGAAATGGTACCATCGCAATATGCCAGTAAATGTTTTTTTTTTCTTTTCAGTTTCTCTTAGAAAAACATAATAATGGAATATTCAATTATTATAAGCCGGTGTTAAGCTCATGAATTCTTAATAATAAGAATATTTAATATTTATTTATGGCTACATATTCTTATCTCTTTATTCATAATAAAAAGATGATAAAAAAATTTTGAGGACTACCCCTATATAAATGGACCAAAAAATAGAAGGTAATTTTTTCCTTTAATGCAGACATAGTCTTGTTGATTTTTGACTAAAACACTTTAACAATAGCTCTTCTAAGAATTTTGGGATTTATAACTATAAAGGTGGAGCGCAATCTTTCAATTTAAGGCAAACCATGTACTTGGGATTAACTAATTGCTTATTTAAAATTTAAACACGCGCTCTGCCTTTATAATTTTATATCCCAAAATTCTTTTACAAGAGCTATTGTTAAAGTTTTTTAGTCAAGACTATGTCTGTACTAAAGGAAAAATTGCCTTCTATTTTTTGGTCCATTTATATAAAGGTAGTCCTTAAATTTTTTTTATCATATTTTTATTTTCAATTTTTGGTACTGCCTACAAAAAGGCAATTGCAACTTTGATTAGTAATTTATTTGTTCAAAAGAGCAAGATTTAAGAGAATTAGTGGAATTTTTGCTGACAACACGGGCGAAAAAAACAGAATTCCACCTCGCATCATAACAAGAGAATTCCACCTCGTTTGTCAACTACCTAATTTGCACAGCTGAAAATCGTGGTGAAATTCGCATACGCCTGAAAGCCTGAAAGTCTAAAAGAATCGTGGTGAAAGTCGTTTACGACTAAAAGTATGCAAGGACGTGCATTGAGTTGGGCCTTCAACGAGGAGGTATTCTCCAACGCCTGCAACACTCAGGAGGTTAGCCATGAAAGTATGACCTAATCTTCAAAATAGTTCGACTTGTGCGTCACGTAGCTCAAATTTTTTGATCAAACATTGCACTGTCGCCGAGTTTTAAACTATATTTCAGCTTTCAAGTCTCTAGATATCCAGAAAGTTAGTTAAACATCGATTGCAAGATTTTTAATTAAAACTAGTTTTCTCAATATCTCGATACATGCGCCACCTAGCGGATTTTTTCGGATAAAATATTGCATTGTCACCGGGTTCTGACTTACGGCCCAAGTTTCATGTCTCTAGTTCATCAGGAAGTTACTCGAAAATCGAACGCAATATTCCCCTCGTTTTTAAAGATTTGCAGTTATCTTGACTAGCGCGCCACCTAGCGGAACTTTGTTTTCTATAAGTTGTATTGTCATCAGGCCTCTAACTAAGTGCCAAGTTTCAAGTCTCTAGGTAACCGGGAAGTTAGTTAAAAATGGGTCGAATGATTCCAAAATTAAAATTTGTTATCTTACTATCTCGATCCGCGTGCCACCTAGCGAATTTTTTTTTGACCAAATGTTGCATTGTTACCAAGTTCTGACCCACGGCACAAGCTTCAAGTCTCTAGATCACCGGCAAGTTACTCAAAAATCGATCGCAAGATTCCCCTCGTTTTTATCTCAATTAGCACGCCACCTAGCGGAACTTTGTTTTCTATAAATTGTATTGTCACCGGGTCTCGAACTATGTACTAAGTTACAAGTCTCTAGGTAACCAAGAAGTTAGTTAAAATGGATTGAAAGATTCCTTAATTAAAATTAATTTTCCTAATATGCCGATCCATGCGCGACCTAGCGGAATTTTTTGATCAAATTTTGCATTGTCACCAGGTTCTGACTTACGGCTCAAGTTTCATATCTCCAGCTCATCGGCTCATAAATCGATCGCAAATTTCCCCTCGTTTTTCAGGGATTTGTAGTTATCTCAATTAGCACGACGCGGAACTTTTTTTGTATAAATTGTATAGTCGCCGGGTCTCGAACTATGTACTAAGCTACAAGTCTCTAGGTAACCGGGAAGTTAGTTAGAAATGGATTAAAGGATTCCCAAATAAAAACTAAATTTCCTAATATCTCGATTCGTGCGCCACCTAGCGAATTTTTTTGACCAAATATTGCATTGTCACCGGGTTCTGACTCACGACTTAAGTTCCAAGTCTCTAGCTCACCGGGAAGTTACTTAAAAATCGATCACAAGATTATCTGCGTTTTTTCAGGTATTTTCAGAGGTTTTCGTTTATCTCGATTCGTCTGCCACCTGACGGCATTTTGCTTTCCACGATTTGTAGTGCCATTGACTCGCAAACTATGTGCTAAGTTTCAGGTCTCTGGATCACCGAGAAGTAAGTAAAACTATGTTCTAAGTATTAAGTGTCTAGTTCAACGGGAAGTTACCGAAGTATGGGCCAAAAATTCGTATGGAAATGAGGGGACAAATATGAAAGGGACTTAATATAAAGGTAGTAATAAAAATCGAAATTGGTTTATCAAGCTTTTATTATTGCAAAGTTGTTTGGAAATGTTATTTTGTAAAATTTTATACATCATATAAGTGTATTATACATACATTCATTTTTTTATACCGCCGAACAGGTATTCTATTATAAATAAACGTATTATGCGCGATATATCTTCCGTAGCATCGTAATCAATTGCTGACTCGTTATCATCTTGAGTATGCAATGAGATTGACTTTGGTCTTAGATGCAATATTGGTACCTTCTCTTTTAGGAATGGATCACCCTTAAGATGATGAGAACTTATTCCACCAGTTTCAAAGAAGCGCTTAGGATTTTTGCAACTATGTAACATTTTGGCATTTGCCAAACGCTTTTCCAATGCTATGAAACGTAAAAACAATGCTTCAGTATTTGCAAAGTAACTATAAATCGTCGTATCGGCTAAACCAATCAAATCCAAATTTACTAATATATCCAATTTATTTAAAATACCATTCTCCTGCCAACCGTCAGCTAGATGATTCCTCCCACGAGGGAAACCGAGGGGGTTGTAGTCATCTGGAGACTCTTCACCATCAAAGAAAACAAACATTAAACTGAGTTCTGTTTTACGAAACGGATTAAGCGCTGCTTGTAAAACGTGCGCCATATTAAGTAGCATAGCGCATGGTACTGCGTCTAAAGTGCCTACAAGTGTAGTATGTACTTTATATTTGCTATCATAGTGGCAGGTTAGCACTAGAAACCGTTCCGCCTTTGGATTAAGTTTTGCAATTATGTTATGAAAATATACGTCGTCCAAAATAGGCACTGTCGCCTCAAATGTATCATACTCAACAGACCATTCCATCTGTTTTAAACTATCACTGATGTATTTGCGTACTTGCTTATGTCCGTCTGTGCCAACAACACGCGGTATAAGTATATTTTTCACTGCATCGCGTAAATGTGTCTCGGCTTCAAGTTGTCCATATTTTAACAAATCTTCTTTAGATAGGTCATTAATAGAATGCTTTATCTTTAAGTAAATATTTTAGTTAGTCAGTATCCTAATTTAAATGGTGATAGTCTAGGAAAGGGGTCGACTGCTACGTGTCAAAAAATATAGAGATGTGTCAAAAGACGCGTGTTGACCTCAATAACAATAATCCGTAAGCGGAAAATAAAAAATTTAAGTCGTTCAAAATATAATAACGAAATATCGAAAAATTACCCCGGGGTGGGATCCATAGTAATTTTGGGCACAACATCTTTCTGCGTTGGCGCTTATAGAAATTTACCCTGGCCGGTCCACCAATGGGGGTGGATCAAAATTAAATGCGTGAAAAATCCCTTTGTACACACAATTTTTTTCAGTGCACACTACAATAACCACATGATAATTACCTGTGTCAACTGCAAATATCTCCGGACAGAGATGAAATTTTTCTTTTCCGCCTTTGGATTATTATTTTCGAGATTAATACGCTTCTTTTCACACATCTCTCGACTGCTAATTGCCGATCCTTGTTCTAGACTTTTACCAAACTCTCAATGCAACTTATTTCATAAAGTAGCGTTTTTATTTCATTGATTATTACCTGACAGCGGGGTCCCACAGGATATTCAGCACACAAATATTGTTTAACACATAAACTGATGCTTAGTACGAAGAAGGTGATAAAATTTGAGCTGCTTGCCATGTTGAAGATTATTTTTCTTAAATAAATTCAAGTACTTATGTCACAATTTAAAATGGTTAACTAAACTTGCTTTTTTCTTTTATTATATCAAGGTAGATATTTGCCCCACAGAAGCAACAAGTCGTTTGTGTACGCATGTTTTTATTTTTCATTTTTATACCGTGTTTTGCTTCGTGTTCCTCACATGCCTGTTTATTTTTTAGTATTCGTATGCATATTGCTTGTTATCGTTTTTTTATGTTGATAGCTTTGTTCTTGTTTAACACCGCTCATAGTGTATGATACCGTTTGCTTACTATATCAAATATTTTTGGTAGTTAAAATTGTACGTGCTTAGCTTAGATTGGTGGCCGGTGCAGCAGAATCAAGAAAATTATGCTGCCAATGAACAGATACCACAATTAAAAATGAGAGAGCAAACTAATCATAGTTAGCTGTGAAATAAATTTTCTCGGCCTGACGTCACGCTTTCGACAATATGTTTCATTTCTCATTTGTTTATGTTATGCTGCTACTAGTGGAGAAAACAGCTAAATAGATAGTAAATGATTTCGGTGACGAAATCTATATGTAGCGCAGGGTATCGGTTAGTTATGCATGGTATTTTAAAATTGAAATCAATGTTGACCGTCCAGATTTCACATGCATGTGAAAAAGTCTATTAATTAGACATTTATCTGCACTTTAACACATTGAAGTCCAAACGCGAGGTCAACGGAGTTAGTTCTATTCACCAAACCCTTGTTTAGGCCATTTCCCTATTACCGGGGGAACATTTTTTATAAATCAAATATGCACCCGCCAGCTTCTAGAATCAATCAATATGCAACCGCTTTGAAGCTCAAATTTGTAAAATGAATGCTTATATATACTTTTTAAGCTCAGCTCCATTTGGCTCCAGCACTAACACCGGTTGTAATGTGGTTTTTTTGTTGAAAGAATAAGGCGGGTTAGAGAGGCATAGAATATACCCACGGCAGGTATACCTGTCGTAAGAGGCGACTAAAACACCCAATTATTTCGATAAGTTGTATAGCGGGACCTTTTCAAGGGGATGCTAGCGCAGTTTATAGCTTCTCCAATCCGATTGTAAAGGTTTAGCGCAGGGGTCTAGAGGTGGCAATAAACGCGTATTGACTTCGACACCAATACTCCGAAGGCGAAAAATTGTATCCCTGTCCGGAGATTTTTGCAGTTAAAATTGGCAATTTTCATGTGGTTGTTGTGCACTGAGAAAAGTTTTGTGTACAAAGGGACTTTGCACGGATTTGATTTTGACCCCCCCCTATTCGTGGAGCGGCAAGGGTATTTTTTTATAAGTGCAGTCGAGGGCCGCCAAAGCAGAGTGTTTTTATTTTCCGCCTATATAATAGTTTCAAATTTGCGTCGTGCTTCTTTTTATTAGATTTATATAGATTTAGAAAAATGTATGCTTCTAATTCTCCAATTGCTATGAGGGCAATGAGGCAGTTTAATTTGCTGTATTCAATAGATATTGATTTTTCATTAATTAAATTTAGGCTTAAACTGCTATTGAATGAAGTAATATGATTACTTAATATTTCTTAGTTAAGATGAATTTTTAAATAGTATGTAAGGAGGTTCTGATTATCCTAGACTATAATATGAATAAATAAATAATTAATTAATTTCTTTCAAAACTCAATATATCGCTTAAAATAGGTTCAAATATCAAAAGGCGTTTGGAATATTTGCTGCTTTTAAACTTTTAAAAATGTCTATGAAGGAGTTACACCAAAACAAGTAAGGAAGGCTAAGTTCGGGTGTAACCGAACATTACATACTCAGTTGAGAGCTGTGGAGACAAAGTAAGGGAAAATCACCATGTTGTAAAAAGAACCTAGGGTAATCCTGGAATGTGTTTGTTAATGATAATTTTAAAAGGGAGTGGGCCTAAGTTCTATAAGTGGACGCCTTTTCGAGATATCGCCATAAAGGTGGACCAGGGGTGACTCTAGAATTTATTTTGTACGATATGGGTATCACATGAAAGGTGTTAATAAGTGTTTTAAAAGGGCGTGGGCCTTAGTTCTATATGTGGACGCCTTTTCGAGATATCGCCATAAAGGTGGACCAGGGGTGACTCTAGAATTTGTTTGTACTATATGGGTATGAAATGAAAGGTGTTAATGAGTATTTTAAAACGGAGTGGGCCTTAGTTCTATATGTGGACGCCTTTTCGAGATATCGCCATAAACGTGGACCAGGGTTGACTCTAAAATGCGTTTGTACAATATGGGTATCAAACGAAAGGTGTTAATAAGTGTTTTAAAAGGGCGTGGGCCTTAGTGCTGTAGGTGGACGCCTTTTTGAGATATCGCCATAAAGGTGGACCAGGGGTGACTCTAGAATTGGTTTGTACGATATGGGTATCAAATGAAAGGTGTTAATGAGTATTTTAAAAAGGAGTGGGCCTTAGTTCTATATGTGGACGCCTTTTCGAGATATCGCCATAAACGTGGACCAGGGGTGACTCTAGAATGTGTATATACGATATGGGTATCAAATTAAAGGTATTAATGAGGGTTTTAAAAGGGAGTGGCCCTTAGTTGTATATGTGAAGGCGTTTTCGAGATATCGACCAAAATGTGGACCAGGGTGATCCAGAACATCATCTGTCGGGTACCGCTAATTTATTTATATATGTAATACCACGAACAGTGGCTTTTGATTTCGCCCTGCAAAACTTTTTTATTTTCTTCTACTTAATATGGTAGGTGTCACACCCATTTTACCAAGTTTTTTTCTAAAGTTATATTTTGCGTAAATAGACCAATACAATTACCATGTTTCATCCCTTTTTTTGTATTTGGTATATAATTATGGAATTTTTTTCATTTTTCGTAATATTCGATATCGAAAAAGTGGGCGTGGTCATAGTCGGATTTCGGCCATTTTTTACACCAATACAAAGTGAGTTCAGATAAGTACGTGAACTGAGTTTAGTAAAGATATATCGATTTTTGCTCAAGTTATCGTGTTAGCGGCCGAGTGGAAGGACAGACGGTCGACTGTGTATAAAAATTGGGCGTGGCTTCCACCGATTTCGCCCTTTTTCACAGAAAACAGTTATTGTCCTAGAATCTAAGCCTCTACCAAATTTCACAAGGATTGGTAAATTTTTGTTCGACTTATGGCATTAAAAGTATCCTAGACAAATTAAATGAAAAAGGGCGGAGCCACGCCCATTTTGAAATTATCTTTTATTTTTGTATTTTGTTGCAGCATATCATTACTGGAGTTGAATGTTGACATAATTTACTTATATACTGTAAATATATTAACTTTTCTTTTAAAATTTGAATTAAAAAAAAATTTTTTTAAAAAGGGGGCGTGGTCGTTCTCCGATTTTGCTAATTTTTATTAAGCAGACATATAGTAATAAGAGTAACGTTCCTGCCAAATTTCATCATGATATCTTCAACGACTACCAAATTACAGCTTGCAAAACTTCTAAATTACCTTCTTTTAAAAGTGGGCTGTGCCACGCCCATTGTCCAAAATGTTACTAGTTTTCTATTATGCGTCATAAGTTCAACTCACTTACCAAGTTTCATCGCTTAATCCGTATTTGGTAATGAATTATCGCACTTTTTCGATTTTTCGAAATTTTCGATATCGAAAAAGTGGGCGTGGTTATAGTCGGATATTGTTCGTTTTAAATAGCGATCTGAGATGAGTGCCCAGGAACCTACATACCAAATTTCATCAAGATACCTCAAAATTTACTCAAGTTATCGTGTTAACGGACAGACGGACGGACGGACGGACATGGCTCAATCGAATTTTTTTTTGATACTGATGATTTTGATATATGGAAGTCTATATCTATCTCGATTCCTTTATACCTGTACAACCAACCGTTATCCAATCAAAGTTAATATACTCTGTGAGCTCTGCTCAACTGAGTATAAAAATTTCCTACTCTACGAAACAACCCTGGTGTTGATTTTCCGCTACACATTACTAAGCATACGTATTTTATCGTACATGGCATGACCACACTCGTGAAAGATTAAGATTAAACAGTTCTACATTTGCAATTATACTGCAAATTTAAAAGACCATACAATCTACATATGTTTTATCCTAAAAAGCAATATCAATTCCAAATAAATTATTTATCCTATAGGACTGACTTGTCACATAACTTTCTTTCGTATGATTGGCAATTAATGATCGTACGATACGAGCAAAAGCTCAGTACTTGTTATCACTTATAAACATATCCTCATGGATCTAGGTGGTGGGAGGGTGTTATGGTCTAGAAGGTTTCATGTGGTCATACCAAATCGTTCCCGATATGGTCAGGCTAGTACCTTAATGTTGCTTGTTACCGGAACATTCCGGATCTGCAACCGGCGAAAGACCATCAACATCGATTACAACAACAACATATTTAATATATTTTTCGCATTCTACAACCCATACATTTTAGCTTTGAGTTTGAAAACAAATTGTTAAAGCCATAAGATAATTACATTATATTCATTTTAAATCATGATAAAAAAACTATATATTTTTTATATGAAAAATACAAAAACCAAAACATAATGTGCAATTGGGCTTTGCGAAAGCTCCTGTCTGAAGTAAAATTTTTAATATCAGCCTTGGGACGATAGTTATTTAGTTCAAAACGTTTATTTTCTTAACTCTAGCGACATGTCTGGACGTCTTTTAATTGCCGACTCACCCCTTTGTTAACTATTAGCACTCTAGCTTTTTTAAGTGCAAAATTTTACACAATTTGGAAAATATATCCTATTTTCGGCATGTTTTAAAGAACTAATAATACTAGATATGAGTTTGATAATTTGTTTTTACTTTTTTAGTAAACTTTTATGGAGCGATTTGGGAAAAATGTTGAAAAGAACAAGAAAACCTATTATGTGTAGACATCGGCTGAGTGCTACCAATGTTCGCTCAGTATGCTGCTCGTGTTTGCTTCTACGAAGGTTTAAATGCGCGCGAACACAATACCAGTTGGGAAACAAACAATACTAATTAAATTTACGCTTTATTCTTTTCATAAAAATATAAAGCTAATAAAATAAGCAATTTCTATAGAAATGTTATTTTAAAAAGCTGTTTAAATATTTTGTATTTTTCATCATTAAAGGCATTGAAATTTTAATTAGGCACTTCAAACCAAAAATTTACCTAAGGTAGAGTAAAAAAAGTTTATTTTGTATAATAATAAAAAAAAAATAATAGTTTCCAATTCGCGTCGTGCTTCTTCTTAATTATTCCTACAATTAGCGGGACGGGACCTACTTGTTTTTAATGCCGACTCCGAACGGCATCTGCAAGGCAGATGAGTTTTCACTGAGAAGCTTTTCATGGCATAAATTCACTCGGAGTGCTCGCCAAATACTGCCGAGGTGCGACCCCGCTTAGAAAATGTTTCTTCTAATTTATAACGTTATAAACGTTACTGTTTTAGATATCACTTTGGGACAAATTTTGGATTATTTCCAGAATATTTCGAAGCCATTGTATATCTGTAACAGAATCACGAATTATTTTAAGTATAGTTTCGGGACAAGGTTTGGGAATATTAAATGATTCCGAAAATTTCATCAAAGAAGTGTCGTAATTACCCTTAAAATAATATCGAAGTGTTTTTGAAGTCATCCCGAAATGTTCGGTACAATTCCATCTCCTTCAAAGTTTTATCAAAACCTGCTGAAGCACCCCTCTACTGATTAGCATGATTTGTCTACTTTTAATTTAATGATTTGGTATGCC
Organism: Eurosta solidaginis; assembly: GCF_040869045.1. NCBI lineage: Eukaryota > Metazoa > Arthropoda > Insecta > Diptera > Tephritidae > Eurosta > Eurosta solidaginis. The sequence goes on from NC_090323.1 coordinate 25,251,358, forward strand.
TTCTTATAGGTGAAAAAATTTGTTCTCGCTTTTACTCATTCTCAATGTGAGTGCGGTCGATTACCGTGAATTGGCTAAGTGGACCTTATCAGTGCGGCTTCACACCTGATAAATCTATCATCGATCAGATTTTCACAACGCGCCAAATCTAGGAAAAAATCCGCGAAATAAGAATCTACAGCACGAAAAGGAGCTGCCTACATGCCACTATGTCTGAATTTGGTTTCCCCGCAAAACTTATATGGCTGTGAAAAATGACGTCCAGCAACACCAATACTGTCGTATGCTGATGATATTATTATCTATGGAGAGCATCTTATGGTTAGTATACTCAAACAGAATCATATATGCTTTATTAAGCTTACTGATTCCGGTTTTATGGTGCTGAATCTGGGGGTTGAATTCGCGCTCAGTTTCTTCTTTTCTTCACTGAAGCAAAACACACTTGTTCATCATATACAATGAAGTAAAGCTCCAGAACTATAAAACTAATCCTTTGCTTATTATATTTATGACCATCCTCAAACATATCGTATGTACATATTAACAACCGTAATGATGCCACTATAAAAGTTGTCACGAGGGATAAGAAGCTCATCATGACTGATGGTCAAGCAAGATATATGAAGTGTACTAAATTACAATCACACACAGACTTGCTTACTTAGAAGGAAATTACAAAGTAGTTAAGAGTGAAAATTTATAAGCATACGGCGGCCGACGTGATGATGAAGGAAGTGTTCTTACCTACTAAGCACAGTGTCTGAGGTTGAAGTTACAGGAGAAATTACTTGAAAGGATTTTCTGAACGAGGCCATCGCTAAGCATTAATTTGGCAGGCATTCGGTTTATTACTCTGTCGGAAATCATCTCAGAAGAATATGTCTTACCTACAGATATGGTTGTGAACCGAGGTAAAACACGTAACCCCCTCCTTATAACAAAATATTAGCACGCCATAAATTGGAGAGAGGCTTGGCCTTAGTCCCTTGACGGCATATCATACCAAGATGGTATTAAACTAAAAAAAAATTAGCCCCGAATATACAAAATGTCTGAGTGCAATCATATGTCCTACGTGTATATGGTGAAGGCAGATAAAAGTAAATTGAAAGGAAATCCCACCATGCCACACTTGGTACAATTTCAACATTACTAAAAGTTTTATAACCAATTTATTGCACCCATATCCATACCAACTGGAAATATCGAAACCTGGCGCTGGTGTTCAACCTGTCTTTGTCCATTTTCGTCATCCCTGAAAAATAAAAAATGTCGAGGGTTGCCTCGCTACTAAAGCCTGGGTAGCAAGCTAGAGTAACATACCCTTATCGCTCAATATCTCACATATCGCCAGTAGTCAAGGCACCTGAAGCCTTCCTGCTTCCTTATTTCACTGAAGACCTGAGAATTGCCTATTATTAACATGGCTTCCGAGATAGCACCGACCAAGCTCTCGATGACCTCATATGCAAGGCGCGAGAAACTCCGAGGAGATTTTATGCCGAGATTCTCTTACAATTTGTGTCGTGCTTCTTTTTAATTTTTCTTATGATATGGCGGAACGGGACCTGCATCTTTTTATACCGACTCCGAACATCATCTGCAAGGTAGATGAGTTTTCACTGAAAATCTTTTCAGGGCAGAAGTACACTCGGAGTGCTTGCCGAATACTGCCTAGGGGTGAACCCGATTTGTTTAAACTTTTTTCTAATTTAGACAACTTTTCGTTTAAGTTTTGATATTGCTCTGCCAGGGTTTGAACCCTACACTCAAAAATAATGGTTGTGATGTCCTTTGAGGACCACATTTTTACGAGCATGCAGTCGTAATTGTGCCTTAGGTGCAAAGTCGTAACGAAATCATCGAGCCGGCTACACTTGGGGCAAATACAAAGAAACGGTCATAACCACTTCTAAAGCAAATGGCCGGCCATTTGTATGCGACACGTCTTCACACTGGAGCAAACTACAGGTCTGTCAAAACCTCGCGCTTCAGAACATCATCTACTCAGTTAGGCCTGAATACTGTCCATAAAGGAGATAAATGGAATGGTGAACAAGCAGTTTCTGCTGAATACCGAGAAACCTGGGCATCCTACCTTAAATTTAAATTTAAAAGTGAAGAGGCCCCGCTTCCCACTAACTTAAGAAGTCATCTTCGTTAGCACTATGAAGGAATCCGGCATTTAAAGAAGCAGCCATCTAAAAAAATTTGCATAAAAAGGCCCTCAGTGACATTCACAAAAAGTCGTCAGACTATTATGCCAGAAATTACCCAGTAAACCCCGTTCTCAAACACAAGTATCCAAAACTCGAATATTAGGAAAGACCCTTCCCACGAAGAAACGCGCCGTTCTAGTTCAACTACGACATAGATCAGGGGGCTGCTCAACCCCTATACACTTGTAGCACTTTTGTTTTTGTTTTGCCCTGAGTCATAGGCACTGATACAAATTCACACTTCAAATACAAAAAAAAATGTTCATAGCACTCCCATATGCCCTCACATATAATTTCGAATCATATGAAAATGCTCGAATTTCTTATGAAAGTGCCAAGAAAAAGCACTCCCGTATTAAGCTCAGGCACTTGTGTATGATGAAAAAAATGTACACCAACAATTTGACAACTAAAAATTGTTCAAAAATATGATAGCACTGAAAAAAATTTGTAATCAAAACTAATCTAATATACATATAAAATTCTTCTGTAACGGTTTTAGAGGCTGAACTCCTCCGAAACGGCTGAACCGATTCTCATGAAATTTTGTGAGCATATTGGGTAGCTCTGAGAATCGGCCAACGTCTACCTTTTTTTTCGCTACGTGCCTAGGGTTTTGAGATCAAAGCGTGGACCCGGGTAGCCCTAGAATGTGTTTATACAATATGGATATCAAATGAAAGCTGTTGATGAGTGCTATAGTACCGGATAATTTTTATACAACAGGGAGGCTAAGGTCTCGAGATATAGGCCAAAACGTGGACCCGGGTACCCATAGTGTGTTTATACAATATGGATATCAAATGAAAGCTGTTGATGAGTGCTATAGTACAGGATAATTTTTATACAACTGGGAGGCTAGGGTCTCGAGATATAGCCCAAAACGTGGACCCGGGTACTCCTGGAATGTGTTTATACAGTATGGATATCAAATGAAAACTGTTAATGAGTGCTATAGTACAGGATAATTTTTATACAACTGGGAGGCTAGGGTCTCGAGATATAGCCCAAAACGTGGACCCGGGTACCCCTAGAATGTGTTTATACAATATGGATATCAAATGAAAGCTGTAAGCTGTTGATGAGTGCTATAGTAAAGGATAATTTCCATACAACTGGGAGCTAGGGTCTCGTGATATAGCCCAAAACGTGGAAAAGGGTACCCATAGAATGTCTTTATACAATATGGATATCAAATGAAAGCTGTTGATGAGTGCTATAGTACAGGATAATTTTCATACAACTGAGAGGCTAGGGTCTCGAGATATAGCCCAAAACGTGGACCCGGGTACCCCTAGGATGTGTTTATACAATATGGATATCAAATGAAACTGTTAATGAGTTCTATAGCACAGGATAATTTTCATATAACTGGGAGGCTAGGGTCTCGAGATATAGCCTAAAACGTGGACCCGGGTACCCCTAGAATGTGTTTATACAATATGGATATCAAATGAAAGCTGTTGATGAGTGCTATAGTATAGGATAATTTTCATACAACTGGGAGGCTAGGGTTGCGAGATATAGCCCAAAACGTGGACCCGGGTACCCCTGGAATGTGTTTATACAATATGGATATCAAATGAAAGATGTTGATGAGTGCTATAGTACAGGCTAGTTTTCATACCTATTGGTAACCAGGGTCTCGAGATATAGTCCAAAACATGGATCAGGGTAACACTAGGATGTGTTTTTACATTATGGATATCAAATTGAAACTGTTGATGTGTGCTTTAGTACAGAGTAAGTTTTATGCCGCTGAGTGACTAGGGTCTCGAGATATATGCCAAAACGTGGACCCGGATACACCTAGAATGTGTTTTAACATTACGGGTATCAAATTAAAGCTGTTGCTGTGTGCTTTAGTACATAGTAATTTTTACACCGCTGGGTGACTAGAGTCGCGAGATATAGGCCAAAACAAGGACCTGGATACACCTAGAATGTGTGTGTATTATGGATATCAAATGAAATCTGTTGCTGAGAGCTTTAAAGTAATTTTCATTGTGATAATCGATTTAGTCGCATTAATCTGACGAAGCCGAAATAAAGACATGAATTAATAATACCCACATACCTTTTTGCATACATTCTATTCGATTTGCCCAAAATTTGGTATATAAATTTGCTTATATTAGTATTTACGATGCTTTTTTCTGGGAAGTAGACCAGATACGGACTGGACTGGTATAAGGACTAGGACTGGGATTGAGACTGAGACTGAGACTTAGAGTGGGAGTGGACCTGAGACTCGGAATGGGACTGGAACAAAATACATACCACCCCCTGGGACTGGCAATAAGAGATGAAGAAGAATGAGAAAAACTTGAGACAATAGAAAAGAGAGAAGAAAAAGGAGACTGAGAAAGAGTTAGAATGAGACGAAGATGGAGATAGATGAAGCGAAAAATACGGAGGGAGGAGTGAATACAAGGATTAGGAAAAAGTCTAGAGGGACGAGGGCAGAGTTAGACGGAAGAACCTTATTAAAATGTATGCTGATAGACCAAATTTAGGGCAGAACAACGTTTGCCGGGTCTGCTAGTTCATAAATAAAATTAGAATAGATAACCGACCGCAAAGCTGAAATACATATATGGGACATATGACCAAAGAATATAAGCAAAACTGTACCAAAAGAAGAGAAACCTATTCTAAATTCACATGATAATAGTTAAGAAATCACGCATGATGTCATAAAAAATGCACATCTTCGATATTGTCCTATTATTTTAGACAAGTCTGCACACTAATACTTACCCGAACCAACATTGGCTACGCAATCCACAGTATTTATGCGCAGAACACTTTTCTGAGTAGGCTTACTGTGTAATAACGAATTTTTAGTAAATTTGTCTGGATTTTGTGTTGTCGGGATTTTGCCTAGTCCAGCTATTTTATTGTTTGGGTTGTGTCTTGTCGGGATTTCTGAAAATTGTATAAAAAATATGCATTGCCGGGATTCTGAAAGTTCATATTTTGTTCAAAGTTGTATTGTCATGCAAAAACTTTTCAGGCAGTATGCCAAGCTCAAAAGGTAATGAACCGAAAGCAAGAGAAAATACAAATACACAAATGCTAAGGTACTGTACAAAACAAACATAGTTGCTTACATCAAACATATAACCACTGCCATCAAACAAGACAAAGTTTACCAACAATTTGCGGCAGGGAATACTCACAGCCAGCAATATTAATGCACGAGCCAGTTTTCTAAAACAAAATTCTGATAGTCGAAGCATTTGAAGCATTGCCAGCGCTAAACATATTTTTTTTTTGTAAAATCTTGAGGAAGATACTAAAAAACTAAACATTTTTTTTTGAAATGACAGTTAGTAGTATTGTTGCCAAAGGTGCATTAAAGAAATTTTCAAAAGCAAGTTATATTTATTTGTTTGGGAACCAGCATTAACACAACTAATAAAGTCAGCTATGAAATCCAACGAGGAATCCCCCGTGCCAATAAATTCTCTTTTGGACTAGGTGGGAAAATGGAAAGTAAAGTCCTCTCTTAGCGAACGAAAATTATGCTCTCTCTGAATGGGTTCATCGTATCCGACCTACTGCAGAAGCATGAACCATGACAACATCAGACGGGGCACCTCTGGAAGCCTTCAAGAAAAAAATTCTTCGAAAGAAATACGGACCTCTAAGAGTTGGCTGTGACGTACTCCGAAGAAGATTTAATGACCAGCTGGCTGGTTTACTTCAGATCTTGCAAAAACTATTAAAAAGTATCTTTTGGAAGTAGGTTTAGATTGCTCTTATTTTTATGCCCAAGGTTATGATGGAGCTCCAGCGATGAGTGGAGAATTTCATAGTGCGCAAGCATACATTCAATTGGATTTTCCTCGTGCCATTTATGTGCACTGTGCATCTCATAGTTTTATTTAATTTAGCGGTAAATGCAGCTTGTGATGTAGCTGGCATCAACAATGCATTGGAGACAATGGGATCAATACATGATTTTTACCGAAAGGCACAACATTCTCCAGAAAAAAAAAATGCATGTATACAAAAAGAAAGTCGAAGAAAAAAATTTCAAAGCGTCTTTCCAACAAGATGGACTTAATGTCATGAAGCGGTATCCACTTACATTGAACTTCAGCCAGCAATCTTCGAAGCCTTTAGAGAGCAGAAGGGAAAAACGACAAAACTTCAGCACAAGCTTCTCAGTTTCAGGCTGCTATTTCTACCGTGCAATTTCAAACGTCTTGCTATATAATGCAGTCTGTGCTTTCCATTGTTTTGGCTTTGAGTAAGCAATTCTAATCAGAACTTCAAGATTTGTCCGAGGCCCTGAATTGCGCAAAAGATGCTATGCGGGAATTTCAAGAAATGCGACAAAACTCAGAAATGCGCTATCACGAAATTTTCGAAAATGTAAAAAAAATATGCACAAAATACAACTTAGATATTAAGAAACCACTCATCAGTAAACATCAATTAAATAGATGCAACGTTGATACTGAGAGCGTCGAAGATTATTATAGAATCGCATTCTATATTCCATTCCTTGATGTATTCATAACTCATATCCAGAACCGTTTCATGAAACACCAATCAATTTTCGAAAATTTCGGTGTTTTTTCCCAAAAATGAGTACACCGCTGAAAAATGCAATAAACTTCATGAATTTTATGAAAGTGTTTTGAATTGTTCCAAAACTGAGTTTGCAATAGAAACCAAAATGTGGAGAAGGCGAGTCGAGGGTTAGAATTTTAAAAGCGTGTTTGATGCACTTGAGGTGGGTACAATTTTGATGATTACCTACAAAATTTGTATGCTATATTTCTTATTTATCTTATTTTTTCAAATGGTGAGACCAAATGCTTTCGAACATGTAAATAAAATATTGCGCATATTAGCCGTTCTAGCAGTTTCGACAGCAACACCAGAACGCACAGTTTCTGCCCTCAATAGGTTAAAATCATACTTGTGGAGTACAATCAGCCAAGAACGTTTGAATCAGGGCTGGGACTATCCGCATATTCGAATATCCGGATATCCATACGGATTTCCGTTGACACGGATAAAATCCGGATGGCATGGATATCCGGTTAATATTCGTTTGTGAAACTATCCGGATATCCGGTTTTTGAAGATCCGGTTAATAACCATACTTTTGGATATCCAGTGAAAGCAACAAATTTATATACCATATATATTTATTTAACATTTATAATAATAAATTCGTGGGGCATTTAAATCAATTAACAGTGAATATAAAAAGGGCTTTTATTGAGAACTATGTAATATCATGTTAAGCTATTTTCCTAATAATAGCTTAACAACCTACAAACATACTTTTCGAATAATTTTTCGATGTTTGCTTCGTTCAAATCTGGTATGCAGATATTCAACTTTTATATTCCAGTATCCGGACATACGGATATCCGGATTTTCTGTTTACGTAAATCCAACTTTTCCATTAACGAATCCGGATAGCCGGATTTTTCGCTAGCTATCCAGTTGTTCGAATATCCGGTTTATCCAAAAAATCCGGATGCAGTTCACAGCCCTAGTTTGAATGGACTCGTTTCATTGAATAGCCACATTAATACACTACTTCCAGTAAACGAAGTACTAGAAGAGTTTTTCAAAAAACCTGGGCGATTGCTGAGAAATATTTATGAGAAAAGTTAGTTTCTTAATGCTGTATGTCTATAAAGCATGAATATACAGCCAGCCATATTGCACTGACGGTTATTGGCTACGAACCAATTTTCTTGTCGTCAAAAAGGTACGAAAAATACCTCACATCGACACCATCTTCTTCAATTTTGTAAATGTCAACCTTGAGATGCCCATTTTATAATCTGAAGCAAATTTAATGTATTTTTCATACCTTTTTACGAAATCAAAATTGTAATCATATGTATTTAATTAGCGAGACTTACTCAAATTGCTTTATACAATGGTTTTTGTTATTGATATTAGAGAAAAATTTGCAAATTTTACACACGGCGATGGTTAATAGGATAAACGGTTAAAGGAATCTACCTTTATATTAGTATGGATGTTGGAGATTCGAGTTCAATATTCAACTCCTGAGAAGCTAACTGATGAAGAAGTGAAATTCAGAAACATGTCCTAGTAACCATCGCCGTTTGTAAACTTTACAATTTTCCTCTAATATCAATGACATGAAAACTGGTTAGTAGCCAAAATCGGTCAGTACTTGTATTCTTAATAAGAGTGCATATGTTCATTTATTTAAGTTTTACTGGTAATACCGTCCTTTTATCTATGATACTTTCTATCATCTCCAGGAGGGAAGGGGGGGGGGGGGGGCACCCCGGTGGAAGTACCAGATGGTAAGCGATCCGAATTTCATTGCTATGACCATTTGGCGCTAGTTAACCCAGCGAAGAAGCGATTGGCATACCTTGTTGGACGGCTATATCTATCAAAAAGAAAATTTCTTCTAGTGTATTATTACCCAAAAAAGTCCTTCATCATACAAGTCCTTCGCATCATAGAGAGGTGGGGCGATACCAAAGGACTGTCTATCAATCATAAAAAAACTGTCCTAGTGCTTTTCACCAGGAGAAGGAGAGCATCCATCCCAGAACCATCCCTGGGTGGAACTAAAATACAATTCTCAATGGAGGCAAAATACGTAGGGGCCACACTGGATAGAACCCTCACGTGGAATGCTCATTTGCAACAAGAGCTTTCTTTGCCTATACTTGACTCTCCAAAAATGGTATACAGTTAATACTGTTGTAAAGTTAATAGTCACCTATGTTTCCCTAGTTTGGTGGCAGAAGGCCACGCAAAGAACGGCAACAGAAAAACTAAGCAAACTGCATCGACTAGTTTGCATTGGCATAACAGGTGCGATGAGAACGTCCCCTCCTGATGCACTTAGTGCTTTAGTGGGAATACCTCCCTTCCCTATTCTGATAGAGAAAGAGGCCACACTAGGCGCACTAAAACTTCAAAATATTTCGAAGTTGAAGCTGGGAAACATGATATGGCATATGAAAATAATAAAAAGTTAATAGGAACAACTGCGTGACGTAATGTCCCCTAAGCTCAGAATCTCACGGAACTTTGAAGTGTCCATTGTGGATAGAACCCACTAGTAAACAGGGAATCCTTATAATGACCCTGACTCAGAAGTCTAGTTCACGGATGGATCGAAATTCGATGACGGAAGCTGAGAAATCGATACCAATGGGATACTACCCCACCACATTTCAGGCAGAAATCCATGCCGAAAAGTCTTGTTTTGAAATAAAACTGGATAAACAAGAAATGGAAAAAGGCGAAAAGTTTTATATTATTTTTCGTAATCAGCTTGTTCAAACAATTCCCTTCTGGCTTTAAATCCCTACCTCCTCATTGCATAATTTATTATTATTGTTTACGAAGCCTTACCTATTTCCATTGCATATGCCCGAGCTTTCATGCGAACATATGCATAACTGTGTGACGATAACATAAGTTTGTTCTGTATAACTTTTAAAACTATCAAAGTAACCAAACTTGCTCCTTTAAAGAAGAAGACATTTGTAGAAAGTACTCTATTAATGACATTTGCTTTCATGTATCTCTGTGCACACATTAGGATAGGCCAAAGAAATTTCTCTTATATTATAGTAAAATTATAGTTCTATAAAAACAAGAAATAAATTTAAGGCGCGACTACCTCCAAAGAGATTTTAGGCCGAGCTTCTCTTCCAATTTGCATCGTGCTCCTTTTAGTTTTTCCTACAAATTGGCGCGACGGGACCTACCTGTTTTATGCTGACTCCGAACGGCATCTGCAAAGCAAGTGAGTTTTCACTGAGAAGCTTTTCCCTTCATTAATAAATTAAGTGAATAACATTCCTTTAAAAAGTTTCAAGCGTAAGCTTGCTGAAAATGACCAATAAAAAAGCAACATACATACATAAGTTTTTCAGATAGGACCTTTAGAAAATTTCACGCTCAACAACAATAAGAAATTGTATATAAAAATTTTAATTACATAACAAATTTCTGTTTTAGTATGAATATTATAAAGAAAAAATTAATTTTTTTTGGCACTGCTGACAATTGAACGAATTCCGGGCAATCCACAATCAAATGTTTTCCTCTAACGAACCCACCATTCACCTCGAAATGCTGCATTATTTTAGCAACAACACGCGATGGCAGTATATCCGGATTACCGGTAAGACTACGATAACCCATAAGATTATGATCGGCAAGATTGCTCGCTAATTGTAAATGGCTTACGAAAGCCTCTGTATCAATGCCACGTACCTGTGACGGTTTATGAAAACGTTTTGGTATGCGTGATAGAATATACTACGAACCCACTGGATCAAAACCCAAATTAATCAATATAGCCTCAGGATCAGGTTTACGAGCTTCCAACAAACTATCAACACTCGAATAATGACTCGATGAATCTGGGTGTATAGAATGTTGACGTTTGAGCAAAGACAAGTTGTGTCGTCGGGACTAGCAGCGCTGTTGGCCGTATCGGTTGTATTCGTATTTGTAGTGGTAGACGGATCAAAAGACTCTTCATGCTTAAGACGACGCTCACGATGTGGTGGCGTCGGCAGATGATAATGATGATGATGTTGTTGCAATTGATTATTAAAGAAATGTTGCTGATGTATGCTCATCATTGACGATATCGTTATATAGCTAGTATTATCTGGCAAGGACGACGGCTGTCCGTCATCAAATGGTGTGCTGCTATTGTGATTTATTTGTTGTTGGAAATGCTGTGGTTGTTTATTCGCAAGGTGGTGTGTGTGCTGCTGGAAATCTGTTCCCTACGCGATGAGCCCAATAATGAACCGGAGGCTAAAATTGTTGTGGGCTGTTATTGTTGTTCGTGTGATAGTTTATATTGTTTCTTCGTCCTCCTCTTCCAAATCGGCGGCATAAACATAATCAACATCGTCCAGTTTGGTAGTGAGTTTTTGACGTTGTAAGCCTTTGCGACGCGTTAGACGATGTGGTAGAGGAATGCTGCTAGAATGTGTCGATGATTATGATGATGATAATGCTGATTTTTCGCTATTCAATCGTAGTGTACTTTGTTTTGTTGGTGTAGCGTAGGTGCTTGGTATGCGCTTAGCTGGTGACTAGCTGCTGTTGTTTGCTGTAATTCGCGTTGACGCTGTAAATGCGTCTGGCGCATTTCATTTACATTGCTCGGATTAAATGTGACTTGGGTATCGTCGGATGTCTTGTTGTTGCTATTGTAGTTGTTGTTATTGCTGCTGTTACTATTACTAATGTCATGGTGCCTATTGTTTATATACTTATGTTGTTGCTTTTACTGTTCCCATTGCAATCGTAATGCCATTGTGCTTCCTTCATTACATCTACACCAAGTTGTGCTTGCGTGTGCCTTATTGCATCTACTTGATAGAGTTGAGTTAATTTTTTTTATATTTTTTTGTATACAAATGTTTTAGTATAACTAAAATTTTTTGTTGAGCCCAACACCAAGGTTTCCTTAAATAAAACACTTGGATGTGTATTTTATTTTGGTTTTATTTTTCAATATTTCGACTTCAGTCTGAAGTCATCATCAGGACTGGAAATAACATATAAACATAATTATTAAAAATCCAAAAAAGGTATCAACAAACATTCATTACTTACATCTTAAGGTGCGCTTTGAAGACTAAAAAACAAACGATTATATAACAAACGATTTGTATTAGAAATGCTACAAATTTTGGAAAATGAATTTCAAATCAGACACGGCCGATTGTGCATATGCATACCGCAACCTGTTTCTAATAGCGTTTTCTTTTCTGATATAAATTGTTGCCTAAGTAAATGGCAAAGCCTTAATAGAGTTACTCCTGCCGTAGCATTATGCGTCATGCCCACCTATGCAATACATTTGCGGCATTATGCATCATGAACTTCTATGCCAATGCATTTTTACGAACCGACCACACCCAATCATAGCATAATCATATTACAATATTATGCGACATAAATTACATTGACCCAACACAGCGGTAAGCCAACATCAATTGAATGCCGAATACGAAACCCTTGTCAGTTCACACCTTAAAATTTTTGCTCAGTCACTCACCCCGGTCAATACACTTGCCGATCGTCAATGCTAGTTTGTCACCAAAATATTCACACACAACTAATTTACACTGTTTACTTTGTTAATGTGAATCACCCCAATTATTCATACACAAACATTTTACATGGTTTACATAAATAGCAATCTGCTGACTTTGCATACCATTATTACAAATGTACATATTTTTAGTTTGCTAGTATTAGAATAATTATGTATGTGCAGGTTAAGAAATTATGTATAAAAGAGAAAGAATTTCTTCAATAAAATTAATTATTTTCAGACATTGAAGATGAAACCTTTCGCTTTATTAATTTTAACTTTTCAGCTCATGCGAAAACATAAATGGCTACCCTGTGTATTAGCTGATTTTAATAATAAAAATTCGTTAGCAATTATTTCCTTCATTTCAATTTTCTTCGCTAAAAATATGCGAATTTACGAAATAAATTGTCAAGATCAGCTGGTTTCGAAAAGTTGCACTGCCACACCGCCATTTTATGCAGGGTAAAAGTGTAACGCTTTTGCGCTGCGAGCAAGCAAACAATTTCACAAAAGAACGAAATACCCCGTAAAGGCGTTACCTGCTTCTTATAATAGAACTAAATATATAAACAACCTTTGTGCGGCGTACAAAAAGAGTAACACTTAACAATAAAACTTTATAAGTGAAATATCATTGATCCAAAACAATTTTTTGCTAGGTTATTATTCTAGTCTACGACCCTTTTAAACCTTTTAAACTTGTTTTAAATCTAAGTTGCCGTGGTCTTTAACAGATCAAGTCCATTTGCACTAGAAATATTTCCAACTATAAGGGAAATAGGTGTACCCAATTATATTACGAAATGTAAATTTTTCTTCGAGTTATGGCACCCGAAGCACTGAAAATTGCTTAGAATAAAAGGGCGGTGCCACAACAATTTTTTCAAATTTAAGTGTTTTCCAATTTAGTGTTTTAATTCAATTTAGAAATTAAAACTCTATTGATACAAAGCTCTTTTTCGCTACGATATAGCTTATTATTTTCGTCCACGACCCTTTTAAAAATCTTTTGTATAAAAGTGGGCGTGGTTCTTAACCGATTTCGTTAATTTTTCTTCAAAGCATTCCTTATAGTAAGGGCAACCTCTCCGCCGAACTTTGTTACGATAGGTTTAACGATTTTTTATTTATGATTAATAATATTTGTAAAATTGATTTTATCACAAGTGGGCGGTGCCACGCCCATTTAAAAATTTTTTTTTTTAATTTTTATCAATAGTCTCAATGTCAGTCCTCACGCCAAATTTCAACATCCTAGGTGTATTATTTACTAAATAATCAGTTTTTTTTGTGTGTTTCCAAAATGTTATATATATATAAAAAGTGGGCGCGGTTATTATCCGATTTCGCTCATTTTCAATACCAATCTATTCTGGGTCAAGATAAGCTAGTGTACCAAATTTGGTGAAGATATCTCAATATTGACTCAAGTTATCGTGTTAACGGAGAGACGGCCAGACGGACATGGCTCAATGAAATTTTTTTTTCGATATTAATGATTTTGATATATGGAAGTCTATATCTATCTCGATTCCTTTATACCTGTACAACCAACCGTTATCCAATCGAAGTTAATATACTCTGTGTGCAAAGCACGCTGAGTATAAAAACAGCGCTGATCAAATTATTTACATATATGTATGTATGTACGTTCTTCTTCGGGACAACAACTATGACATGCTGGAATGGTCATCTGTTTGCTGTCTTATGTATTGTTGCTTTATATGAATTTTGTTTATGATTACTGTTCTTTTGCTTGTTTACTTTTTCTGTCTATACCAATTGTATGCTTGTTACATGTAACTATTGTAGAGAATTTTTAGTCTTCAAAGCGTAGCTTAATATGTAAGTAATGAATGTTTGTTGATACTTTTTTTTTTGGTTTTTATACTCAGCGTGCAGAGTATATTAACTTTGATTGGATAACGGTTGGTTGTACAGGTATAAAGGAATCGAGATAGATATAAACTTCCATATATCAAAATCATCAGTATCGAAAAAAACCCCTTTCATTTGATACCCATATCTCGATATCTCGAAAAGGCATCCACCTATAGAACAAAGGCACACTTCCTTTTAAATAATCATTAACACCTTTCATTTGATAGCCATATCGTACAAACGCATTCTAGAGTCACCCCTGGTCCACCTTTATGGCGATATCTCGAAAAGGCATCCCGAAATGGAGTCCACCTATAGAACTTTGGCTCACTCCCTTTTAAAATACTCTTTAATACCTTCCATTTGATACCCATGTCACACAAACACATTCCAGGTTTACCCTAGGTTCACTTTCCTACATTGTGATTTTCCCTTATTTTGTCTCCAAAGTTCTCAGCTGAGTATGTAATGTTCGGTTGCACCCGAACATATCCTTCCTTACTTGTTATTTTTTTAATTAATAATATTTTTTGAACTTTCATATCTCCATTGCTCGTTTGGTTTTGCCTTGTTTTTCTATTTAATTAACGTCTTTTCGTATGTATTATGGCGTTTACTATTGTTGTGTTCTGGTAGTTGTTGTTGCTTTCGCTCGAACCTTTTAGCACTTTGCAGCCAATTTTTTGTTATTGCTTTCATATTGGTTTGCAATTGTTTTTGTAACCTTATCTCAGCTAAGGCGTTATTTATGTATTTCAAAGTCTTTTCAATATTTAATTTTGCTAATTATTTCTATTTAAGCTCATTAGATTTTGTTTGTTATTTCTTAGTCGAATCGCAATTAGTGTTTTCTTTATTTATTTGTTTGCTTGAACTCATTAATCTTCACTTCTTATTTTGTTGCTTTTGTTATTTTGCGCTTTGTACTCACCTATCTCTAGATGAGCGTTTTTTCATAATAATGGCAGAAATACACTCGCCTCGTGTTCCAATGACACATATGGTTCACACTGTTGTTGCATTTGCATGTTAAATCTCTATCCGTATCTGGTTCATGTGTCATTGGAACACGAGATCGGAGTGCTTGGCGACCACTGCCTAGGGGTGACCAAGCTTAGAAAAATTTTCCTGTAATTTAAAAGACTTGTTTCTAAAATTTTGATGTTACTTTGCTCGGGGCGTGAACCCAGGATCTTCGGTGTGGTAGGCGGAGCACGCTACTATCACACCACGGCGGCCGCTAAAATTATTGTTCTGGATAACCAAAAAGATAGCCTGTACCAATTTTTGTATAATGTTTGGTGATGTCTCATCACCAATTTTACATATTCTTATAAGGAATTGAAAGGTCTAAAAAAGACTCAAGAAAAAGTTTAGTAGGTTTAGTAGTTATTGGAGATTAAATTTCAACCTTAAATTGTAAGATATGGTTTGTATGGAAAACTAAAGTCGCAATGACGTTCCTAAGAACAACAAAAAGAAATACTGACGTTTTTCGGGCTATCTCTTTGCATGTCTTGGTAAATTTTTTCAGTAGCAAAAAAGGTTTATTTCCCTGGCTCACCCTAGTACATATGAACTCGTTTGCATTTAAGTATGCTAGTGCTCATATCAGCGCACTTCCAGACAATTTCTCAACTAACCTTAGTGTTCCACTTGGGGTAGTTTGGGAAATCGCAGTCAAACTAGTCGAGGTTGTTGCAATAAGTTTTTCAAAAAATACAGACATGCCTACGTAGTATGCTTATATGAATAAGATATGCTTGTATGTATTGGGACATATGCGATTTGAAACTGTTGTGTAAGCAAGAATTTAAAATTGAATTGCCGTAAAATATGCACAGAATGCATATCAATTCATTTGAATTTGTTTGTGGATTATGCAAACAATACGCAACAAGCTTCGCTACATTTTTAAAATCTTGTTATGGGGCTGTTGCGAAGGCATCAATCGTAAAGTGCTGAAATGCAGTTTGAAAATTAACATTTGTATGTTTATGACTGAATAGAGAGCTAGTCCCATCAGTTTTTTTTAGAGGATTGAACTCTATTTCATTACTGGGAAATAAATATTTTTATTTTTATCATTGTCATGATAAAGACACTCCCCGAAGGTTGTGGGGAGTATTGTCGATATTGATGGTCCTTTGGCCGATATAGTTTTGGTATGTTCCTGTAACAAGCACCATTAAGGTACTAGCCCGACCACCTCGGTAACGATTTAGTATGACCACATTGAGTCTTTTAGACCATTCCGGTCTCATAAGGTCGCCGGAGCCTCGCCTACAAAAGAAACAAGATTCACAACGGGTGGGTGAGGTTGACCATTGGTTAAAGAAGCTATAAATTGTCATCCCCTTTAAAGGGTTGCGCTACAGACTCCTTGAATCAGTTGGGTATTTTAGTCCTTCCGAGCGGTATACTCAAAGCCCCCTAGTTCGATGGGGTAGACAAAGGCCTTTCTCATGAAACTGTCAACATCATGTAAACAGCATTTGATTACGCACGCGTCTCTCCATATCATGTGATGCACTTAATGTGATTTAAGGAAATGCAGCATAAGGTGGTACATCTTGCTAAATATGAAACAACTTTTTCGGCATAAAATGTCAACATTCAATCGTAATTGCGTTGGTTTGCTATTTTGTAAAGTAGGATGTGATATATTTTTGTCTGATATGATATTACATGATATCATGTGGAATGACATGCCATGTTCAGGTATACTATATTTTGGAGTTTTAGGTACAATGCATTTTATTTCAACATGCTTTTCTTCAATCACTCTAATTTTATTCAATCTTTTGTGGATTTAGTGCATTTGATATCGTATGATGACCTCATTTGATTTCATATGATGAAATCATTTGATGCGATGGTATTTGATGATCTTTTTGTGACGAAATATGTTAGAAATGAGATTATTTGTATTGAAAGATATAATGTATCGCTCTAATATCATCACATTTAATTATATTTTGCCTATCTTTGTTTGGCCTCTTTGCTTTTTATCTGATTTGATATTGTAGGCAGATATCATTGTATTTGCTCGAAGGTGGGGTGTCTATTTTTGTTTAAGTTACTTTTGATTAATAACTTATTTTAATGTCGTTGTTAATTTATTATGTTATAATCTTTTTACAATTTGTACACATGAAAACGACCAAATAACTTGGTTTATTTAATTGTTTAGTAAGATCTTGTGTGATGTGCTGTGTGCAATATCATATGATTTGCTATAAATTTATACACATAAGTTTATTAATTGTGATAAAATGTTCTGACCCCTGTTGCTATAAAATTAAGTATCCAGTTTTTAAGCCACTGAGTATCTGGGAGTTTTGAGAAAAACTGCAAAAAAAAACTTATTATAATATAAACAAACTTTCTTATATAATTCTGTGTTTTTTGTTTTATTTAATAGGAAAATTTGAGTACTTGGTTTTAAGCCATTCGGGAACTCTATATCGAATCGGATTAAATGTGGTTTGAACAAAAGCTGTGTCTAGATTAGCTGTAGCTAAGTCCGTCGTGATGTGGTGGTAGCGTGTTCCGCCTATCACACGGAAGGTCCTGCGTTCAAGTCCCGGGCAAAGCAGCATCAATAGTTTAGCAAACAACTTTTTCAAATAAAAAAAGCGGTTAAGGGGCTACTTCTCGGTAGCTTGACAAACACTCCGAGCACATTTCTGACATCACGAGCTTCTCGGCGAAAACTCATCTGCCTTACAGCCTCCGTTCGAAATCAGTATAAAATGTATTGCAACCGTCTTGAAAAATTTTAGGAAAAGTTCAAAAGGCGCATAATGCAAATTGGCAGAAAAGCTCGATCTAAGTATCCTAGGAGTAAATCGCACCAAGTATTAATTTTTTCCAATTCCCACTACAATATTAGCTCCCATTTGAAGTTTCAGCAGAATAATGTAGTGTCTGGTCGTCCTTGTCCTTTCGTCAGCATGTGACATTTCAACAGGAGATTTGTTATTGGAACTGGAAAATTCGCTTCGTAAATATTTTTATTGTTATTTTGACACTGATAAATATACTCAGTTGAGCAGAGCTCACAGAGTATATTAAGTTTGATTGCATAACGGTTGGTTGTACAGGTATAAAGGAATCGAGATAGATATAGACTTCCATATATCAAAATCATCAGGATCGAAAAAAAATTTGATTGAGCCATGTCCGTCCGTCCGTCCGTTAACACGATAACTTGAGTAAATTTTGAGGTATCTTGATGAAATTTGGTATGTAGGTTCCTGAGCACTCATCTCAGATCGCCATTTAAAATGAACAATATCGGAAGTGCAATAATTCATTACCAAAGACAGATAAAGCGATGAAACTTGGTAGGTGAGTTGAACTTATGACGCAGAATAGAAAATTAGTAAAATTTTGGACAATGGGCGTGCACCGCCCACTTTTAAAATAAGGTAATTTAAAACTTTTGCAAGCTGTAATTTGGCAGTCGTTGAAGATATCATGATGAAATTTGGCAGGAACGTAACTCCTATTACTATATGTACGCTTAAAAAAAATAGCAAAATCGGAGAAGGACCACGCCCACTTTAAAAAAAATTTTTTTTTTTAAGTAAAATTTTAACAAAAAATTTAATACCTTTACAGTATATAAGTAAATTATGTCAAAATTCAACTCAAAAATTTACCAATCCTTTTGAAATTTGGTAGGGGCATAGATTTTATGACGCTAACTGTTTTCTGTGAAAATGGGCGAAATCGGTTGAAGCCGCGCCCAGTTTTTATACACAGTCGTCCGTCTGTCCTTCCGCATGGCCGTTAACACGATAACTTGAACAAAAATAGACATATCTTTACTGAACTTAGTTCACGTACATATCTGAACTCACTTTATCTTGGTATAAAAAATGAACGAAATCCGACTATGACCACGCCCACTTTTTCGATATCGAAAATTACGAAAAGTGAAAAAAATGCCATAATTCTATACCAAATACAAAAAAGGGATGAAACATGGTAATTGGATTAGTTTATTGACGCGAAATATAACTCTAGAAAAAACTTTGTAAAATGGTTGTGACACCTACCATATTAAGTAGAAGAAACTGAAAAGTTCTGCAGGGCGAAATAGAAAACCCTTGAAATCTTGGCAGGTATTACATATATAAATAAATTAGCGGTATCCAACAGATGATGTTCTGGGTCACACTGGTCCACATTTTGGTCGATATCTGGAAAACGCCTTCACACCACTCCCTTTTAAAACTCTCATTTATACCTTTAATTTGATAGCCATATCGTACAAAAACATTCTAGAGTCACCCCTGGTCCACCTTTATGGCGATATCTCGAAAAGGCATCCACCTATAGAACTAAGCCCCATGCCCTTCTAAAATACTCATTAACACCTTTTATTTGATACCCATATCGTGCAAACAAAGTCTAGAGTCACCCCTGGTCCACCTTTATTGCGATACCTCGAAAAGGCGTCCACCTATAGAACTAAGGCCCACTCCCTTTTAAAACCCTCATTAATACCGTTAAGTTGATACTCGTATCGTACAAACAAATTCTAGGGTCACCCCTGGTCCACCTTTATGGCGATATCTCGAAACGGCGTCCACCTATGAAACTAAGGATCACTCCCTTTTAAAATACTCATTAACACCTTTCTTTTGATACCCATATTGTATAAACAAATTCTAGGGTCGCCCCTGGTCCACCTTTATGTAGATATCTCGAAAGGGCGTCCACCTATGGAACTAATGATTACTCCCTTTTAAAATACTCATTAACACCTTTCATTTGATACCCATATCGTACAAACAAATTCTAGAGTCAACCCTGATCCACCTTTATGGCGGTATCCCTAAATGGCGTCCACCTATAGAACTATGGCCCACTCCCTCATAAAATACTCTTTAATGCCTTTCATTTGATACACATGTCATACAAACACATTCCAGGGGTTCCCTCGGTTCATTTTCCTACACGGTTATTTTCCCTTATGTTGTCACCATAGCTCTCAAATTAGTATGTAATATTCGGTTACACCCGAACTTAACCTTCCTTACTTGTTTGGTTATAAGGAAGTGTGTATCGACTCAAATTCTTTCTAGCATTACAATATATAACATAACAAGGTTTCATACAGGGTGACCCCTCATCTTGCGATTTCTTTAATTTGATTCTGGAGAAAATTTTAGCAGCTGCAGAACTTAACCACTCTGGAAAATATTCTATAAAAGCGTGCAATTACTGACATTTGCGGGACATTTATACCATCGGCCTGGACAGCAGCGCCGTAAGCTTTGCTTACTCCAAACTTAGCACAGACCCATAAAAGATGGGTTTGATCGTGATTTAGGAAAAACGAAGCACTTGCTGTCATCAAGCAAACAGTCAGCGCATTTGCGCTTTGGAAACCACGCTTCTGCTGGAAGCCATAATTTCGAAACAGTGAAAGACTTCGTTTATTTGGGAGCCAGCATCAACACTAGCAACAACATCAGCTTTGAAATCCAGCGAAGGATCGCTCCTGCCAATAAAAGATACTTTTGACTAGGTAGGCAATTAAAAAGTTAAGTCCTTTCTCGTCATGCGAAAATCATGCTCTACAAGTCATTTACCGTATTCGTCCTGCTATATGGTGCAGAAAATCAGATAAAACGGCTTTGGGAGTGTTCGAGAGAAAAGTTCTTGGAAAGATTTATGCATCTCTACGCGTTGGCGACGGCGAAGACATGAACATAGTCGAGCGGCTACGCTGGCTAGGTAATGGCATGTAAATGAAAAATGCTGCTCAGGCTAAGAAAATATTTTTATCGTTCGCCGACCCTTTGGAGCTTACTAATACCACTTCTGTCTTTTGCCTAACCAACTCCAGTCCCGTATTGGTCAGCCATTCTTTTATACTTCCTACCGGGTCATCACATAATGCATCCAGTTTCTTGGCCACTACTACCACTGCAATATCATCAGCATATCCCACAATTTGCGTGTTTTCCGGTAGATCAGTCTTTAGCACCCCGTCATACATTGCATTCCAAAGCATTGGACCGAGAACAGATCCCTGTGGGACACCTCCAGTGATGTTGAACTCTTATGCTCCTTGATCCGTGTCAAAAAGAAGTACTCTGTCTTTAAAATGTTGTGCCGAAGCCTCGCAGCGCTGCCATTATCTGCATCCAGTTCGCTGTGTTAAAAGCATTCTTGATGTCCACCGAAATCAGTGCACAGAACTTCCTTTTATTTTAGCCTCCAGAGATGACTTCTCTAGCTATATTGACGACTGTTTTTATTGCATCTACGGTGGATCTTGATTTGCGCCATATCGATTATTCGATAACCCATCTGGGCTTTCTAAAGTCAGCTGTAGGCGCTCGCTAATTATACGCTGGAAAATCTTTTCTAGGGAATCCTGCATACATAGTGACCTGTATGAGAATGCAAATCCATTACAAATTAAGGTCTCATTAACACTTTGAACATGATCTTGATTGTGTCATCCCGCTTAAGTTCGAGCGGTGTTGCTACTCAAAATTTATTGCACTGCTCTCAACTCTGGTTATGGGAAAGTATACGATAGAACATATAAGCAGTTTGGAAACAGATGAAACTAATTAAGTATACGCCTTTTTCTTTTCATAAAAATATAAAGCTAATATAATAAGAAATTTCTATAGAAAAGTCATTTTAAAAAGCTTTATAAATATTTTGTATTTTTCATCATTAGGGACACTGAACTTTTAATTAGGCACTTCAAACCTAGAATTTACTCAAGGTTAACAAGCAAAGTAAACGAAAAGTTATTTTAAAAAGCTGTACAAATATTTTGTATTTTTCATCATTAGGGGCATTGAAATTTTAATGAGGCACTTCTAACCAAAAATTTACCCAAGTTTAAAGTGGTTGAGTGAAAAAAAAATTCCTTTCTATAAGTACCCAACAAGCAAAGTAAACGTAATGTAAGTTTTTAATAAGTTTTCTTTAAAAAAGAAAAAAAAAATAGTAAGCTTACTAAACGTGGTTGGGACCACACATTCTCTTGTAAAACATCAAAAAGTCTACACTAACAAGGTAGTTTTATTTGAAGCGACGTAAACTCATTTCCAAATTCTTATAAAAGCCGCCTAAAACATATTAATTTTAGGAACATAATCAGAAGAAGATGCTTAAATTCATTAAAATTTAAGGTCTCATTAACACTTTTAACAAGAATTTGATTATGTCATCCATCTTAAGTTCGAGCAGTGTTGTTACTCAAAATTTATTGCACTGCTCTCAACTCCGGTTATGTGACAATATACGCCTATGGAAGCAGAGGAAGAGGGCGGCCCCCACTCCGCTGGATGGACCAGGTGGAAAACGGTTTTTAATTGCCTTGGTGTGACCAGTTAGCAGAGCGGATCAGCAACTGCTGCGACTAAGTGAGTAAGTTCAGAACTTGGATAATAAACATTTACAAAAAACACAAATTTCTTTCGTATTATGGCTCTATCACTACCAGGGCTGCAAACCGCCTCGAAAATCGGAGCGGTTCGGTTCAGTGGTTCGAACCACTCAGGCAAAACTTGAACCGGTTCGTGAACCGGTTCGGGGCTACCTCTGTACCACCGAACCGGTTAGGTTGAAGTGGTTTAAACGTTTAATACTAAGTTTTGATAGTATAAAAAATTTGAAATTCGTCACTTGGGATCTGTGTGCAACCAACCATTGATATCTACCTACTAAGCATACAGATAAAATACAGTTATTGAGATCAAATCCATGTATGTATTTATTTATAAAACTTTTCAAAACGGTTTGTTGATTATTATAAAATGTAAAAAACAGAAATGGCAGCATGCATGGCTATACCTATAGGGAGTATTTACAATGCATATATTCTGCGCAAAAGAAAGTAGTCGTATTTTAAGAGAAGAAAAACTATTCAATTAGCTGCTTTCGATATACATATAAAAATTACCTACTAAATTTTAAATGCGAGACTACTACACAAACTAAAAGATACTCATGAAAATGTAAATGTCTTCTTTGCTTTTCTTAGGCATTAAGCTTATAATGCTGATATACGTGGGCAACACCCTCGGGGAAAAAAATTTTAAAAAATTAACGGTAATTCTCATCTACTTGAAACTTGCACACTATTCTATAATTGAATGAGCTTCAACACTGAATATTCAGAAATTTTCTAAAAATTGTTAACAAAAAGTTCCGAAAATTGATAAAAATTTTATTAATTTAACTTTAAAATGTTTATAATTATACATATGTATGTGGTTTGTGTTATAGTTCGGACTATGTTATAAATGAAAAAATTTTATAAATTAACAAGTAAGGAAGGCTAAGTTCGGGTGTAACCGAATATTACATACTCAGCTGAGAGCTTTGGAGACAAAATAGGGGAAAATGACCATTTACCAAAATGAACCTGGAATGTGTTTGTATGGCATGGGTTTCAAATGGAAGGTATTAAAGAGTATTTTAAAAGGGAGTGGGCCTTAGTTCTATAGGTGGAAGCCTTGTCGAGATATCGCCTTATAGGTGGACCAGGGGTGACTCTAGAATGTGTTTATACGATATGTGTATCAAATTAAAGGTATTAATGAGGGTTTTAAAAGGGGTGGCCCTTAGTTGTATATTTGAAGCCGTTTTCGAGATATCGACCAAAATCTGGATCACGGTGAACCAGAACATCATCTGTCGGGTACCGCTAATTTATTTATATATGTAATACCACGAACAGTATTCCTGCCATGATTCCAAGGGCTTTCGATTTCGCCCTGCAGAACTTTTTCATTTTCTTCTACTTGATATGGTAGGTGTCACACCCATTTAACAAAGTTTTTTCTAAAGTTATATTTTGCGTCAATAAACCAATCCAATTACAATGTTTCATCTCTTTTTCATATTTGGTATAGAATTATGGCATTTGTTCATTTTTCATAATTTTCGATATCGGAAAAGTGGGCGTGGTCATAGTCGGATTTCGCTCATTTTGTATACCAAAATAAAATGACTTCAGATAAGTACGTGAACTAAGTTTAGTTAAAATATATCGTTTTTTGCGCAAGTTATCGTGTTAACGGCCAAGCGGAAGGACAGGCGGTCGACTGTGTATAAAAATTGGGCTTGGCTTCAACCGATTTCACCTATTTTCACAGAAAACAGTTATCGTCATAGAATCTATACCCCTACCAAATTTCACAAGGATTGGTTAATTTTTGTTCGACTTATGGCACTAAAAGTATTCTAGACAAATTAAATGAAAAAGGGCGCAGCCAGGCCCATTTTGAAATTTTCTTTTATATTTGTATTTTGTTGCACCATATCATTACAGGAGTTGAATGTTGACATAAATTACTTATATACTGTAAAGATATTAAATTGTTTGCTCAAATTTGAATTAAAAAAAATTGTTTTAAAGTGGGCGTGTTCGTCTTTCGATTTTGCTAATTTTTATTTAGCATACATATAGTAATAGGGGTAACGTGCCTGCCAAATTTCATCATGATATCTTCAACGACTGCGAAATTACAGCTTGCAAAACTTTTAAATTACCATCTTTTAAAAGTTAGCGGTGCCACCCCCATTGTCCAAAATTTTACTAATTTTCTATTTTGCGTCATAAGGTAAACGCACCTACCAAGTTTCATCACTTTAGCCGTCTTTGGTAATCATTTATCGCACTTTTTCGGTTTTTCGAAATTTTCGATATCGAAAAAGTCCGCGTGGTTCTAGTCCGATTTCGTTCATTTTAAATAGCAATCTGAGATGAGCGCCCAGAAAACTACATCCAAATTTCATCAAGATACCTTAAAATTTACTCAAGTTATCGTTTTTACGGATGGACGGAAGTATATATCTATTTCGATTAGTTTATGCCATTACGGATTACCGTTATGCGAACAAAGTAAATATACTCTGTGAGCTCTGCTCAGCTGAGTATAAAAATGAAAAAGCTCTTTCATATACAAAGTTATGCACGGGGTTTGAACTCATTTTGTAAATTTGTTAATTTTTTCACAAGCTTTTGACCACAGGCGCAAATAGTATACGCTATTACTATCAAAAGTGACAACTCACGGCGTTGCCATTGAGAAAAAACGTATGCAATTTTATTTTAGAGTTGTATTTTCAAGCAAAGTGGTGAATTAAATAAGTTAAGTAATATTTGTTGAAATTTTATTTTGAACCGAACTGAACCATTTTTTTAGTGGTTTTCGGTTCGGTTTTTGGAGTTAAGAAAAAAAAGGTTCTGTTCGTGGTTCGTTTCAAAGCCTCAAAATAGCGGGTAGTTCGGTTCATGAACCGGTTCGGTTCGAACCAGTTTGGAGCTCTGATAACTACAGTAAAATGATTGTCTTCTAGTGCAACATACTATGTTCGCACGACATCTAACGGGAGAGATATAATTTGAGTGACCTATCACAAAATATTCCATGCTATACTCATGCTTCCTACTTTATCTACCTTTTAATATTCATTCTTACTAATACATTTTTGTTAAAATGTTTTCAAATTTAAATTAACTAATTTCAATAGCTCACACACACACATTTGAGAGGCGGTTGCAAACCACTGGCATTTTTGGTTAGCCACTACTCTGTGCACGTGTATTTTATTAACGTTGGCACTTTCCGTGTTAATATATTTAGTAAGCTGAGCAAATAATAATGATCAATTAAATTGTGGTGTGACCGTTGGACGCAGAGCCCAAATGTAGCAAAGCAGTAGTTGAAATTTAATTTATTTTGTTTATTATATTTTGTATTTAAATTGAGTTTTGTATATATATATGCCTGTCATTTGCATGCTGATAGCTGTGTAAATAAGCTATAAATATTATACATTAATTGAGTGCTTCATTTTAATTTCACTATATGTACAATGTACATCATTTGCGATACTTCATGCTATGCACACACAACCTAGCCGATTGCATTTGCCTATGTTTGTATGTATACATTTTGCTTACTTATGCTGTAAACACAAATTTGATTGAATGCATTTATTTTTATATTATATGTTTATTAATTTTAATTGGCTTCGTATGACATGAAATTGTCGTGTTTGCGTATGTGTGCGCGCATGTCCTTTGCCGTAGCTACATCATTTATGCACACGTAATGTACTTAATTAAATTTTACGTTGCATACGCCCAGGCGCTTAAACACTTGATAGCATATACCTCAACTATTTTATTTACTAACTTAATTGAAATTGAATTTAGTTGTGTAAAGTATGTTTAATTATACAATTCCAATTAAAATCAAAACCCAAAAGTTGTCAAAATTAAATTTATATTTTCTAAAAAATAATTCGCAACCACAAATTGTTGTTGTAAAAAAAAAACCAACAAAAAGCGCGATACAATTCGTCAAATGTGCCATTGTGGCAACTCATAAAATATTTTATCATTCACGTAATGGATGTATTTGAAAATGTTGTTGTTGTTGTAGCGATAAGCACACTCCCCGAAGGCCTTGTGGAGTGTTATCGATGTTGTTGGTCCTTTGCGGATGCAGGTCCGGTAAATTCCGGTAACAAGCACCATTAAGACACCAGCCCTGTCATCTCGGGAACGATTTGGTATGAGCACATGAAACCTTCAAGGTCGTACCGCCCTCCCACCCCTTGATCCACGAGGAACTTGGGGCCAGAGCCTCGGCTGTTAAAGTAACAGGATTCGCCACGGGTAGGTGAGATTGACAATTGCTAGCTATATTGAGAAGCTATATTTTGCGCTGGCAACCCTCTGAAAGGGTTGCGCTACACAACCGCTTGAATCAATTTGGTATTTAATCGGCTCTTTCGACAGGGATACCTGCCGCGGGTATATTCTAAACTCCAAACCCCCTGGGGATGTATTTGAGAATCAATAACTCTAACGACTCCTGTATTCAGTAGTCAATTTTAGTCTGTATTCGTCTACGTTTCATCACGTATTGTAGTTTATAACAAAAGAAACTTTGGTGTGTAAACATCTTTGCTCACGGTTTAGGATAATCCTTAGTGTAAGCGTAATCATGGCATGCTATATGGAGCATAAATTTAGAATGCAAATGCAGGCATAGTGTGTGATATTGGTATACTGTATGGAGTATTAGAGAGGAACAGCGAGCAGTCACTACACTTTGCCAATGTGCTGGGTTATACATTGAACTCGGAACATATATCAAGGTATGATTATACGGTTCTTGGTAGATGATCCTTCTCCGAACATGGAAATTTCCAGAAAGATGTAGAAACTAAACTGGAATAATCCACAAAGGTTGCCAATGCGGAGGATTTGGAGGAATTCAATCATCTCCTTACAAAGACGTTTATGACTGCGTATAACATAGCTTGCCCTCTAAGAAGACCCAGAGAAAAAGTAAAGCCACCATTGTCGAGCAATGAGTTCAGTCTTCTTTAAAGAAACGTTAAAGAAATGTTAAAGCTGGCAAAAGGCGCAGAAAGCGAAGCGTGCTGGGACGAGTATAGTGATCTGTGTGAAGAATGCCTCGACGAAACTTTATGTATGTAAAAGAATTCTAGAAAGGGGGTGGTTTATAGCCCTCTTTCTCTCGTTGGGTATAAAAAACTATTGTTTTGTGGGCAGCCACACAAAAAATAGCCTACCTCAAAAAATTAGAGGGTGTATGGAGGCTATCAATGCTAAGCCTTACGGGAGCCCTAAAAACAACTCCGACGGCTGCACTGTATATACTATACTACACATTCCACCTATACACCTGGTGGTGTTAACAACTGCAACGAGGCTCAGTGCCTCGGGAAAGCTCGAGCGCTGACCATAGGACCATAGTTGTATAGCGTCATTAATTACAAGACAAAAAGTACATGATTCCATATCTGGGCCGCGGAGAGGCCTTAAGAGTCCCAATAGAGGTGTATGGTTGGCGGAAGGGTACCCAAATGGCAGACAAGGCGATATACGTGTACACCGATGGTTTAAAAGTAGGGGAAGGAGTATGGTCTGGGGTGCTGATCCGGAAATAAACAGATCCTAAAAAGCCGCCAGATCACTGTAGTATTTTTCCGGCGAAAACAGTAGCTGTGAACAAGATAATGGCTTGATCTGAAGCCGCGCCAACTTTTATATTCACAGATAAGCAACAATTATGGCGATAATCTCACATAGCACAGCATCCTAAAGTGTGCTAAAGTATAAGCATTCCCTGGAAGGAATCGGGAATGGGAGAAGCAGCTATCTATATTCGGTCCCAGAGTATATGGGAATAGATGGCGATGAAAAAACGTATGAACTTGCTAGAAAGGGGCGCATGCCTCGAAGCTTGCTCCGTAGATGCCCCAATAAGATTGGGCGAGATAATAAGGAAGTGATAGTTGCATATGATCGACCAAGCGGGAAAGGCATGGACCTAAGTGCGGGCCTGAAAAGTGTCGAAGATTATGCGAAGGTCTTACCATCTAAGATATTACGCTTACATTAAGGATTCCCCCCTACCGTGAAAAAGATATTTACACATCAAAAAATATTTGTTTACTAAAAACTTTTACAAGAAAATATTTACTCAAATATCCTTGAACAGCTTTGTAAACTTTTACGTCTAAGAACTTTTGCTTATTGGCTTTATTAAAAGCTTACTCTTAGGCGTTTGCAATTAAATTATATTTTGCTGCTTAATTTATATGCAAATTGGGGGAGTGATGACATAATTAAGAGATATTCGGGTATCTGAATTTGCGGGTCACCGTGGTGTGATGGTAGCGTGCTCCGCCTACCACACCGAATGCCCTTGGTTCACACCGCGGGCAAAGCAACATCAAAATTTTAGAAATACGGTTTTTCCATTAGAAGAAAATTTTTCTAGGCGGGGTCGCCCTTCGGCAGTGTTTGGCAAGCACTCCGATCGTATTTCTGCCATGAAAAGCTCTCAGTGAAAACTCATCTGCCTCGCAGATGCCGTTCGGAGTCGGCATAAAACAAGTAGGTCCCGTCCCGCCAATTTGTAGGAAAAATTAAAAAGGAGCACGACGCAAATTGGAAGAGAAGCTCGGACTAAAATCTCTTCGGAGGTTATCGTGCCTTACATTTATTTTATTTTTATTACAAAATCATGCAGGGACATTCATGGATAAGTAGCTTTAATAAACCTAAACAATTATATAATTTATTTACTTTTTATTTGTTAATTTTTATACCTTACACGAAAGTAAAATGGTATATTAAATTCATCACGCATCTCAAAATTGTAAGCCCTTGAAGGAAAATATACCATTAAGTATACTAAAATTATCAGAATGAAGAGCTGCAAACTAGTCCCTCAATTTTTAAGATATCTTGATACAATTTTGTGAGCGGGTGTATTTAGGTGTCCGATTAGACATTGGGCGGAACCGGCCGGATCGAATAAATATATCACATATCCCCCATACAAACGATTTTTCAGAAAAAAGGGGTTTTGTCATATCTTCCTCAGTTTATCAGATTGAGGCTTCAAACTTCATCATATGCTTTCGTATATTGCACATATTATTGTCAGAAAAAACGGATGAGATCGGTAGTATACATACCACAACCGATTGTTCAGATAAGAAACTTTTCGTAATTACTACCACATTTTAACAGCTAGAGGCTTCAAATTTCACCAAATGCTTACGTATACAGCATATATTGTTGTCTGAAAAAAATCATAGAGATCGGTGGTATACTATACATACCCCATTTATACTGTAATTTTCTGCCCCTTTTTAACGGCTAGAAGCTTCAAATTTCATCAAATACCTACGCTTATGTGATATATTGTTGAAATAGGTGATTCGTTGTCATAGTCAAACTATGCATCCTCACAAAATGTACCTACCCACTTTTTTATACCCAGCTGTACTTGTACACAAGGTATTATAATTTTGATTGGTTGTACAGATATAAAGGAATCGAGATAGATATAGACTTCCATATATCAAAATCATCAGCATCGAAAAAGAAAAATTTATTG
Source organism: Eurosta solidaginis (assembly GCF_040869045.1). NCBI lineage: Eukaryota > Metazoa > Arthropoda > Insecta > Diptera > Tephritidae > Eurosta > Eurosta solidaginis. The sequence continues at coordinate 25,281,516 of NC_090323.1, forward strand.
AGCCAAGTCCTTCCGTCTGTCCGTCCGTCGGTTAAAATGATAACTTGAGTAAATATTGAGATATCTTCACCAAATTTGGTACACGAGCTTATGTGGACCCAGAATAGATTGGTATTGAAAATTAGCGAAATCGGATGATAATCACGCCCACTTTTTATATATATAACATTTTGGAAAACACAAAAAACCTGATTATTTAGTAAACAATACACCTAGATGTTGAAATTTGACGTGTGGAATGATATTGAGACTCTTGATAAAAATTTGAAAAAAGTTTTAAAATCGGGGTGGCCCCGCCCACTTGTGATATAATCAATTTTACAAATATTATTAATCATAAATCAAAAATCGTTAAACCTATCGTAACAAAATTCGGCAGAGAGGTTGCCTTTACTATAAGGAATGCTTTGAAGAAAACTTTACGAAATCGGTTAAGGCCCGCGCCCACTTTTATATAAAAGATTTTTAAAAGGGTCGTGGACGAATAAAATAAGCTATATTTTTGCCAAAAGAGCTTTATATCAATGGTATTTCTTTTCGCAAGTGGATTTATAACAATAAACAGGAAAAACTTCAAATTAAAAAATGGGCGTGGCACCTCCCCTTTTATCACTAAGCAATTTTTAATTTTTCGGGAGCAATAACTCGAAAAAAATTAATGGTTCTTAATAAAATTGGGTCTTTCCCTATAGCAAGAAATATTTCTAGAAAAAATGGACGAGATCGGTTAGAGACGACCGACGCCCACTTTTATATAAAAGATTTTTAAAAGGGTCGTAGACGAAAATAATAAGCTATATCTTAGCGAAAAAGAGCTTTGTATCAATAGAATTTTACTTCCTAAATTGAATTATAACATCAAATTGAAAAACACTTAAACTTTTGAAAATGGGTTTGGCACGCCCCTTTTATGACTAAGCAATTTTCTATGTTTCGGGAGCCATGACACGAAGAAAAATTTACATATCGTAACAAAATTGGGTACACAGATTTTCCCTATAGCAGAAAATATTTCTAGACTTAGACATAAAACAAATTTAGGGTTGTAGACTAGAATAATAAGCTATAACTTAGCAAAAAATAGTTAATTAAAAAAATAATAATTTTTCCTTATTTAAGATTAAACTTATGCTATGTACAAACACACAGCAAATTGGCAATTTATACCATTTGGGCAATTTATTACGCAATTTATCATATAATAAATTGTAGTAATAAATTGCCAATTTTAAAAAATTGCGTAATAAATTGTTTCAAACTGCAAAGCAACTTTGTAAACTGTGTTTATTGAGCAGATTTAAATGTCAGTTACGTATGACCCAACTATATGTTTGGCTCATCTCATCAGCTGATTTTATTTTTTTCGTTTCACTGGAGTAGGGATTGTCAAAAGAAGAAGGCAAACTCTAAATGAAACCGAAACATAGAACACATTTTCTTACAAGACACAAAAATTTCAAAGTTTTATGTTTTCATTCCATTCCATTTGCCTAATACCAACACGCACATTTTGACAGTCTGAACAAATGTATGTTGTCGCTGTAGAGATGAGCTAACCAGCTATCAAATTACTATTGTGTAAGCTAAATTGAGTTGTATGAAGACCACTCAATCCAAATCGAAATCGCCTGAATATATTTTTCCGTTTGAACATAGTATTAGTTGAAGTTTGTTACATAAATTATGCAAACATAAACGTTTTCAAAAACTGGTTCGAGAGACTCCAGATTTTCGAGACATTTTACGAAAATTGCCAGCTTTTTATTTAGAATAGCAGATTTTTTAAAACGGTTTTAAATAACTTCCCGATAAACTAAAAGTTTGAAACTTGGAATATAGTTCAGAACCCGATGACAATGCAATAATAAGAAAAAAACTCCGATAGGTGGCGCATGGATGGAAAAATTTCAAAAAATCGTATTTCTGGTCCGATTTGGCTCATATTTGGAACACATAATACATACATGAATAAAACCCTGGCAAAGAAGAAATACATTTTTTCAATTAGATGAAAATTTTTCTAAGCGGGCTCGCCCCTCGGCAGTGTTTGGCAAGTACTCCGGGTGTATTTCTGCCATAAAAGCTCTCATGGAAAAATCATCTGCTTTGCAGATGCCTATCGGAGTCGGCATAAGACATGTAGGTCCCGGCCAATTTGTAGGGAAAATCAAGAGGGGCACGACGGAAATTGGAAGAGAAGCTCGGCCTTATATCTCTTCGGAGGTTATCGCGCCTTACATTTATTTATTTTTTTAATACATACATGAATATAAAGCGACCTATGATGTCCGATTTGGCTCATATTTGGAACAATTATTAAATCCAGTCCGGTAGAAGTGACATCAAAATATTTAGTTGGAGGAGTAGGGACAAGCATACGTGGCGCAGAGTCGAGTAAAGTCTTTGGAAGGATTATGTATTGAGGACTTAGGTTAAAAAAATTTTTTAAATGGGTGTGGCACCGCCCACTTGTGATAAAATCAATTTTACAAATATTGTAAGTCATGAATCAAAAATCATTAAACCTATCGTAACAAAATTCGGCAGAGAGGTTGCCTTTACTCTAAGGAATGCTTTCAAGAAAAATTAACGGAATCGGTTAAGGCCCCGCCCAGTTTTTTATAAAAGATTTTTAAAAGGATCGTGGACGAATAAAATAAGCTATATCTTTGCAAAAAAGAGCTTTATATCGATGGTATTTCATTTGACAAGTGGATTTATAACAATAAATAGGAAAAACTTCAAATACATAAAATGGGCGTTGCACCACCCCTTTCATGAATTAGCAATTTTCTATGTTTCGGGAGCCATAATTCGAAGAAAAATTAGTTCAGAATAGAACCATATTTATATGTATTATTTCGCAGCCTTGTAACACACAAAACAAACAACAACAACATTTCAAGTGTACAACTGTGTATGTAATGATCGGTTTAACCCGAAATTAGACCTCCTTTCCTGTTAATCATATATTTATCTTAAAAACCGCTTAGGTATTTACACCCGTTCACTATACATTTCTTATCTTATACAGCCGATTATTTGGATAATACTTATGGGATAAGATTATTGTTGAGCACCATTCATGAAAGGTATTAAGTATTCGGCACAGCTGACGACAGTCCCGTCCTTACTTGTTTCTATTACATTTGGTAAGGTACATATGTATTAATAACAAGAAGTAGATTATACTTTGATCAAGAGCTGCAGTTTCATATTATCGATCACGAAAACTACCAGCTATTCCTCAGCGCTATAAACTAATAACAAAAAGCAAATTTTAAATCAATATAAGCCAGCTGTTCACATTAATTCAACTTAAATCTCTTAAAGGTATGTAGAAAATTCAAATGACTTAAGCTCGGCAAGCTGTGTAAATAATAAAATATTAATCTCACTAACAACGCCAGCGTTACGCACTGTAGCCCTTTGGTCGTCTCAAACTATTGAAATTCCAATGCACAACCAAGGCATTCTAAAATTTTTCTTAATTATGTATATAGGTGAAAATTTATTACTTCAGGTCTCTTTTGTTTCAAAACAATTCTTTAGCAATTTTCTGCCAACTCTTAGCATAAAATTACATACAAACACATAAAAGCCTAATAGGAAATTGTAGATAACAACAGATAACAACATAAATGTTATGCAGTCGACCACTGCCGTGGAATTTCTAAGTAGTTATATAGGTCGAGCGTTGCGAGAGCTTACATAATCTTAGAGAGGTATCACAAAAGGAAAGACGATAGGGTGTAAGGGAAATACTAAGAAATTTTATGAGTTAGCCACACTCGGCTTAAACTGTTGAAGTGATACATGCGTACCTATATACCAACGAATAAAGATACCAGGGATTTAAGGCGTTGTCTAGCGCAACCCTCTCAAGGGGTTGTCAGCGCAATATATAGCTTATCCAACCCAATTGTCAACCTCACTTACCCGGCTCTGGCGACCCCAAGTTCCTCATGTAACTAGGGGGTGGGGAGGAAGGGATGGCCTTGAAAGTTTAATGTGGTCATATAAATCGTTCCCGAGATGGTCGGGCTAGTACATTAATGGTGCTTTGTTACAGGAACGTTCCGGATCTTTATCCGGCAAAGGACCATCAACATCGATAACACTCCCCAAAGCCAAAGAAAGAAAAAATATTAGTAACTCTTTCTTTTCTAATAACACAGAATTTCACAAAGAAGAAATCATACCTAGAGAGAACCGTAATGTATTTAATTAGGGAGACAGATGAGTATTGCTTTATCGCCTCCCAAGGCAGCAGGTTCTATGTACCGGAGCGACTCGGGATTTTTCCCGACCAAGGGCTATCATTTCAGTGTAGCCCCATTTAATTTGTTGCGTCCCTTCCGGAAACCCAGCAGATCCTGGGGGTTGCTTACATCGGACGAGATGTTTTGGGCTAGACCCCAAAACCCGCCATCATAATAACTTTTAAAAACTTTTGCGGCACCTTCCTCTTCATGCCCAAGGGCGTCTCGCAGTCTGCGTCATAGCGCCCCACTACCCTCTAGCAGCTCCGTTGCTCAGCAAGCCACAACAAGTACACGCTTCTGCTGGCGCCCCATGACGCTATCAGCTCACACGGCCGCTCCTACTCCTAACATTAATCTCCGTAGGATAGTAGGTAGCAATGCCGAACATCAGCCCCTGCTCCGTCTTCTTTTCTCTCTCTTTCGGCCACTAGCACACGAGTAGGTCAGGGAAGCAGGCTCTTAGTCCCTGCCACCTGGTGCAACATTTATCAGCACATAATATATATGTTTGCGACATCTGCCTAATACAGTTCCTGCCTTGGACGGTGCCACCATCCTAGATGTTCTGGCCTCAGCGACGGCAACACTACGACGGGTTTCATCGCACTATGCTATGTTTGAATGTAAGCTCACATGATTTTTCAAACCCTTCTCATACGTACATATATCCTCAACTTATGTATGAGGTAAGAACATTTCAAAAGAATGTTTATGCCCCTAGAACCTACTAAGGATTTTGCATCACTGATTTCGCTTATCCTTTCAGCAAATCGCAATATAAAATTCTTTAAAAAATCTACACCTTTTTTTGGGTAATTTGTTGTTTTGAACAACTTGAGGAATATTTGAAAACATGTTCAACTTGGGTCATTTTATTTGGGTGATGCAAAGTCCATGTTAAGCTGACATCGAAAGCGCCTGTTTTTTTTTTAAACTTTTGAACAGTTAGAAAGAGTTAAATTTCGCAATTAGTTTCTTATAACTGGCAGTGGTGCGCATCCGTTGATACTAGTTTCGACCATATCCGACCAATTTTCGACATGAACAATAAATGGCCTGAACAGTCTAAACGAGTAGAAAATATAGTAACGCGCCGGACAAAAATTAGCGGCGTATATCTCTAATCAGCGCACTACGCACTGGAGATAATCACATTATCTTAGGCGATTTCAATGCCCACCACGATCTGTGGCATTCTAACCTACAGGCGGACAGCAGGGGTGAGATGTTGGCGGACCAAATAGAAAGAACTACGTTCTGCACGATAAACAGAGACTCCCACACTCGTATGGTATGAAGCACTCACAGTTCGCCAGATATCTCAATCGTGAGCGCAGGACTCGTTAACTGCGTCAACGGGCAGCCGATGGTAATAATAGCATCCCACCACCTACCCATGCTCGAGTGATCCGCTGACTTCATCACTACTGAAAAAAGCACTTTCATCAATTTTAAAAAAGGAAGGTGGGAATATTACAAAACTTATACTGACAATCGTTTTGCTACTCTCCATATTCCGACGGATGCCTATCAAAGCGAGCGAGTTTTCCGCTTCGGCTCGCTTTATGCCCACCGGGAGAGCCGGATTGGCCACATTTTCCAGCGGAGGCCGCAACTCTAGCGAGATAGCGTGAACTTATAAGACAGCATGACACCGGCGACAGCCAAATAAGGGATTTCACGCCCAAGGCCGTTCCGTAGTCTGCGCCTTAGAGGTCGGGGAAAGAGACAGCAGCTGGCTTTTAACCAAACAAAACTAAACGTTCGCTTCAATAATTTAATTGGCAAGAACCAAGGAGAGAAGCTGAATAGTTATAGATAGCAGCGGCGCCTGAAGGTTGCCAATGAAGCAATTTAGCAGTTCGCCAAATGGAACTATACAACGAGCTTTGGCAGTTGTCTAAATTTTTATCTTTTTTTTCTAATTTAAAAATTTTTTTCATTTAAGAAAAAATTTATCATAACAACAATAATGATAAAATACTATTTTTAGGCCTTGAGCTCGATTCGAACCCGCGATCTCAATAATTTAATAAAAAAAAAGCATCAAGAACTTGAAGATAGTCAGGAAGTACTAAACGACTATTGAACAATTTTTGGGACTAGTCTTCTCAAAGTCCTCTTGAAAGGCCCAACTGCACCGAGATATAAAAGGAGGACAATATTATGTTTGTGCCTAAAATCTAACAACAATGCAGAACATCCCATAGCAGTGAATTGGTTTTGAAAAAAAAAAAAAAAAAAAAAAAAAAACAGCTCAAAACTATGTTCAATGTCACGCAAGATTGAGTTGATTTTACAATAAAAGCATGGCCAGTTGCTATAGTACAGACTGAGCTAAAGACAGCAAGGGTAGCAACAGGAACGTTTCTAGATGTAATACTTTATACAAACATATATATACTAACAAGCTATTTATTACCTTAGCACATTTGCATTTTCTTGGCAAAGCCTTAACATTCTTTTGGACAGCTGACATTAGAATTGTTGAAATTAAATTAAAACAAAAAACAAGTACAATGAGATGTTCATGAAAAGGAGAAAAACAGCAACCTTCTGATTTGCTGTTAAGCATTTGTTAAGTTAGCAGCTAAAAACTCTTTGTTGCTTAGGTAGTCCGTTGATGCAATGAAGTAATCAGATGAAAGTAATGGATTTATTACAAACTCTCGTTAAATTTGATATTCAAATGAAGGAAACTAAATAATAAAAAATTTTAAAACAAAAAGTTTGTTTTTACTGTTTAACTGCGTGAAAGTCACACTATCACTCTTTTGAGAACCGGGTAATTTTTCAGAAACAGGTAGTTTTCGGATCCGGGTAATTTTTCAGAACCGGTTGCTTATTCGACGTCGGGTACTCGTTCTTTTTTTAAACCGATTACTATTTCAAAAAGCTTCAGGGCTTTTTTAAAACCGGGTTTTTTTTAAACCGGGTATGTATTTTGATTATAGCCAGATCCGGGTATGTTTTTGGAGCAAAATGATTCAAGGGGTTAGTAAAATCGACTTAAGCTGATTTGTAATGATTCTTTGCCTAATTTTGTTTGAAGACAGAGCTTTGTCATCTCCAGCGTTATTTTATTGTTATTGAAATGGCACTAAATATGGCACAGTGCCTCAATTGAAACATATCTAAACCCAATTTGACAGGGGGTGACGGAAATTATATCCAACCCTCCATCACAAGTTTCGTTTGCAGATATATCAGTTTAGTCAAATGTCATCTTCAGTTCATGTATTTTGTTGAACAAATATCGCTGACTATGGCAAAGCGCCTGAACCGGTTCACCATCAAACCCAGGTTGAGCAGGGATTACTGCCAATCGTTCCTAAAAACAGCAATCAAACTCTCATAACTTCTTCATTCCTATTGCCAACCTCTGCTGGGCGAACTACCTTAAAGGAAGTACCTTAATGCGACCGTCCCGGGAAGTACATGTTCTTTATCGGGCAAACAAATATGTCCATTAGAGTGGGTCGATTTGTATGGACGAAAGTTAACCGGTATCGCGCCATCGATTTTTCGATAGGATTTGGGCTCAGGAAAAAAAGTTCTACTACGCATACCCAAAAATATAATTTTCGAGCCTGCGAAATTTAATTTTTTTGACCTTTTTTAGACTTTGATTTTTAAGGTTTTTTTCATGACCTGCTAAATAAATTTTCATATGTATACCCTGTCCGACCCAAAAATGTCCGCTAAAAACGTTGGCATTAAAAAATAGTCTTTTTTTTCAAAAAACTGTTACCGCCAACGTTTTTAGCGGACATTTTTGGGTCGGCCCGGGTATACATGAAAATTTCACAATCAAATGAAACTTCTTTTAGTAGGTCATGAAAAAAACCATAAAAATCAAAGTCGAAAAAAAATTCAAAGAAATGAACTTGCGCAGGCTGGGTATGCGTAGTGCAACTTTTTTTGCTGAGCCCAAATCCTATTGAAAAATCGATGGCGCGATATCGGTTAATAAATCGACCCAGTCTATGGTGCATGAATAACAACTTCAAAAATTCTGGAGAATGGCTATCGCTACTACATCAACAAAACCAACAACTTAAGGCAAACATATAACGTGTAAAATTGAAAAGAATAACCACGTTATCTCCCACTCAATACTTACAAACCTGTGCCTTACCGGTTCTCTTCTCAAAAACAGTCCGTAGTTAGATTGACTGACCGAAATATAACCAGGGGCTAGTACCCTGTGCTAGTACCTTAATTATATTTTCAATAACCGAGGTATTATCACTGGCGGATGCCGTGGTGTGATAGTAGCGGCTCCGCCTACCACAGCTAAGCCTTAAGTTCAACTCCCAAGCAAAGTAACATCAAAAACTAAGAAAAAAGTTGTTTCAATTAGAATAAAGTTCCTCTAAGCGGGGTTGCCCATCGGCAGTAATTTGGCAAACACTCCCAGCGTATCTGCCATGAAAAGATTCTCATTGAAAATTCATCTACCTAATGCCGTTCGGAGTCGGCATTAAATGTGTAGGTCCCGGTCCACCAATTTGTAGAGAAAATAAAAGAGGAGCACGATGTGAGTTGGAAGAGAAGCTCGACCTAAATCACTTCGGAGGTAAATCGCGTGAAGTATATATTTATTTTATCACTGAAACTCCTTTTTCTTAACGAAAGTTATTAAATAAATAACTTCGTTCAAGACATAAGAGATATATCTCTCTTTGCTTTTGAAAACTCTTAAATTTTAGTTCATAGAGTGCCTTTCTTTCCAAAAACATCGCACTTTTAATGTTTACCCCAGCAACCAAAAAAGCTCTAAAATAGAGTCTGTTTTCAATTTTGTAGCCAAATACTAAAATAACTGCAGAACTTGCACTAAGTAATAACATTTCAGATTATTGTTTTATGTATAAGTTCCCTCCAGCTAAGTAAGTAGAGCTTGGCAAATTGTAGCTCATTTAATTATTTTCTAGAAATACAAAACTCAATTAAAATAATAACGATTACTCAAATGTAAATAAGCATATGTGCGTGTGAGTATAAGCAAGATATTAGTGAGTGTATGTGTGTACAAGGCTGAAAAACTTCATGTGGCAGTAAAGCTTTATTTGATTTTAACATAAATAAGTCGTAAGTACGTATGCGTGCCTTCTAGTTCGAATGTATGTCTACGCGCACCGCTATGTGTGTGTGTTTGATAAAGTAAGCATGTGAAAATATTTGCTTATTATATTTATACACTTGCATGCCAAATGATTTTCAAGTACTGCAAAACGTACGAAAGTAGATATGAAGTTGTAAGTTTATGTGTATGTATGTGAGTAGTAACTGAAAATAATAAATATGTGAATTTTCAAGCGAAAAACACAAAGTAGCTACGACAAGTAACTGAGTGTTGCGTAAGAAAAATTGCAATACAAATATGTCACAAAACTGTTTTAATATTTGAGAATTTTTATAAACGCGTGCCAAAGGGAGGATATAAGTATAGAACTCAATCAGTGGTGCAATCAAAAGCCTGTGCTGCGTGATGGTAATACGTCCTGTCACCTTCTAGGTGTTCGTATACTTCCTGCAATAATAGTACGAAATACATCAACTTGATGATTTTATATTTGTTTGAGCTAAAAACGGTTGTCATGGAGAAATGACTTGTCGACTCATTCTGCAGTAAGTGGATATAATTAAGGATTTTCTTTTCTGATTTTGTTGCGAAAATTATAAGCAATACCCGAGCAGTCTAGTTTAGAGCAGCGCGATTTAACTTTTCTTTAGAGACTTAGCTGCTAGACCTGCATGGATAAAACAGCTTTGAATGCAGTAGCCTAGAATGAAAAGGCGCTGGCTTTAAGCGAGCCACTTATTTTATTTTTGATTTGAAAATATCTTTGCTCACGGTATGAAAGAATCCAGAATGTAAGCGTAAATTTAGTCACCACTCTGAACCGTAATTTTAGAGTCCAAGTGGGCGCAATGAAACTGTAAATCAAACTGACAAAAAGAATTAAAGGAGCTGAAAGGAGGCAAAAGAGAAAATTGTCAGGAAAGTCAAAACCGAAGCCGAAACCGAAGCCGAAACCGAAACCGAAACAGGACGTTATGTTATCAATTTGCCATCAAAGTGTTAACCACTAATTATATGAGTTATTAGTTTATCATACGCGTTATGGGCGCTTATTCTTTTTGATTTTTAGGTTTGCTAAAGGATTGTTATCGACGCCGAGTGGACGAGTTATTACCTTTTTATTGCAGTATTATAAATTTAATTATGACCACAAAGGCTATCGATGAGTTATAAAATTTTTTGTTAAAAGGTTATCGTCTAATTATCGAAAAGTTATGGTTTCATTATTTAAAAGTTATCAATATGTTATCAAAAGGTTATCGATTTTTTATCGGAGTGTTGCAAATTTGTAATTGACTATCAACCTAGTTATCAACTTATTACCGGAAAGCTATCAAAAAGCTATTGATCTTTTATCGAAATTGTATCGATTTAATATCGAAAAGTTATCGATTTGTATCAAAAGGTTGTCGATATGCTGTCGAAAAAATATCGATTTTTAATCGAAAAGTTATAGATTATTTGTCGAAAACTTAGTTTATGATATCAAAATGTATGGATTTATCATCGGAGTATCGTGATTTATTTAAGGTCGTGTTATATGCCATCGAAAATTTATCGATTTTTTATTGAGCGGTTCTGTCATTTTTAAAATCTAACAACGCAGTGCGTTACTGCATTTTTATGCTACTCTTTATATAAATAACTGAATGTCTTGATTGAAGAGCTTGCATATTAAAATACTTCTAATTTCAAATGTGTAAATATTTAAAGGAAAATTAACGTATGGCCACTTGGAAAAATTTTGATATGAGCGGTTGGCATTAACATAGCAACTAAGTTAAGTGGGTACAATTTTTTGCTAATGAGTGACGTTGAGTCTCAGCGGACTGGCAACCTTCAACATTATTTCAAGATCAAATTATATATATGTATAAGTATGTACTTTGCTAGAGTGACAAGCCAGAAGAGTTAAATCAAGAAATGGTGGTATTGCGATATTTTATCGACAAAAAATCGATATTTTTTTATAACAAATCGGGTTTTTCGATAATAACTGGATATTTTTCGATAAAAATCCCTTGCTTTTCGATATTTACACCATAACAAATCGATAACATTTTGAACATAAATCCATAATCTCTCATAAAAAAATCAATAAATTTTCGATGTCTCTAGTTCAAGGATATCTTACCAAAATTCGTCGAGAACAGCTATTTTTGAAAGCAAGTCGATTACTCGTCGACAACAAACCGAATATATGCCGGCAACAACCCGATTAAAATAAAAATACAATAGTCTTTCGTATTCATAAATTTTCTCCGAACCTTGATCAATTATTCCAAAATAGTACCAAAATGATCCCAAAATAGTCTTAAACATTATCTTTCTTTTATTTCGCTATGGCGCCGGAGTGATCCCAAGATGATTGCAAAACGATCTCAAAATACTACGGCATATGGTACTTCCGAAATGATTCCGAAATAATAATGCGAAATTTTCTCTAACACTCCCTTATCTCGAAATAGTATCAAAACCAATCCCAAATAGTTCCGGAATGATCCCAATATTACTACAAAAGAGTTTCGTTATAATCCAAAAATTATCCTCGAAGATTAATTGGTCCTGGAAATAGTTTCTGCACGATCCGGTCGCCAAATAACAGTTAAAGAAAACTTAAGCAATGATTCACAGTAAACGATCTCAGTGATAGTGATAAAGCGTATTTGGCCTTTTAGTGATTTTTTCGTTGGACTCAACATCACCTGCAATATGATTTGTTATTGTTCGGCTGTGCGATGTTTTCCGCATAAAATTGTTGTTGGCTGCCCGTTGTCTGGATAGCACAGATGAAGTAAGGTGAAAGGAGCCTACCAGACCACTTAGGGTTATGTGTGACCTTTTCCACATCAGTTGATATGTATATGAAAGTGGAAAATTCGACAAAAACGTTTAGGGGATTACCCGAACGCTTGATCTTATGAATTCCCGCTCTTCCATAATTTTCCTACATGCATAATTTTTCAAACCACTTGCACTAAGTTTTATACGCAGATCCAAATATTTATCAAACACATGTGACAGCCATCAGGTAAACGTATAAAGAATATACTGACAGACTTAAAGACTGACAAACAGGCTGGCATACCAATATTTTATCAACAACTTGCTTCTTTGGAAGTTTGCGAAATTAATGCACAAACTATTTGTAGTACTTAAAACAACAAAAACAACATGCACATGCTCAGTAGGATGATTACAAATGTTTCTTTAGCAAACAAATTGGCGCAAACAAAATGTGGTTGATGTAAGCGAAGTTCCAACGCACGTTGAGTAAATTGAAATTCCAAAAAGAAAACAAATGAAGAAAAATAAAAAAGAGACAAAAATGAGATAAATTATATTTTACCGCTTGAAAGTATTTAAGCGTTTGATGTTGTTACAAGTAGTTTTGAAATAGCTTGACGTGGCGTAAAATATTTACCCGGAGCGCGATGACGAAAAACTTAAATTATTATGAAGCGTTAGATCTATTCCAGGTATAAGGGTCGTCTAATATAGAAAAAGAGTACTAGGGTAGGTTAGGTAAAACGAGCTATAGTTGGAATTGGAGTTGGATAGGGTTTGGGAATGAAAAAAGAAGATAATTGGAGTAAGTTATACACAGAATACAAACAAAAATGGAACCTAAAGTAGAGGAGAATGGGATATAGATTGAAGAGGTGAACCGGGGCAAATATAGGCAAAACCATTTTCAGGCAGAACAAAGTCTGACAGGTACTTTAGTATTATACAAAGTTTTTGATTAAATCTCCAATAACCTATTCTCAACAAAATAATCCATCCATATGACGGATACTCGAGTCTGAAAAAATTGGGATGACGAAAATGTACAGAAACAATTTCAAGTTGAGCGCCAGATGTAAGCATCCCTTATGGCAAATGTTTTTAAGCTTCGACATGGCTATCGCATCTGGGTATACGGCTTTAGATCGTTAAGCTTGTTCGATGGCTTCATTAAGCTCTCTGTCGGTGATTGTAAAGGGTAATGATGGTAATAGGTAAAACTGGTCGACAACGTTTGTTATGAATAAAAATTATGTAACAACTCGATATCTAATCGAAAACTCATCTAAACCTCGTCGATAACACGCTGATAACAATCCGATAATATATGGGATAACAAACCGACAACTTTCCGATAACGATGAAAATCATTAATCGAATAATAAAAAGCCAAATCGATAACATGCCGTCCCGTTCCAAATCCTCTTATTTGCAATCCTCTGCTAAGTTCGAATCACTAAACTGTTGAATAAATAACTCCAATATTGAATAATGGAAAAATGGCCTTTATTAAAGTACTTCACAATAACACTTATACTTTGCTACTCGCTGGCTTAATAACAAAACTGATTGATAACTCAAATTAAACTCTACTATTGGCCGCCAGATCGCGTGCTTAATCAATAACTGATTGAGTGCTCAACTCAAACTGAATTACTTTTTACTCGCTTGCGCCGCTTTTATAGTTTACGCTGCATACATCTAGGCTCTTCTATTTCCAGAACTTACCAACTATTTCGAGTGTTTATAGTTCTCATATAGTTTCTACTTGTTTACAATTTTCTACTTTTCAGCGTCTCTCAGATGTATGTGAGTTTGTAGTTTACAGTCTCTCGCACACACATAGGCGTATAAGTAAATGCATCTGTGTGTGACATCTCTCTGGGCTGCCTTATATATGTGTATACTTGATTTGATTATTGACGTAAATACTGCTTAGCATGGCCTTAGTGATGGTATAGCTTAGTGATGCTAATATCCGTGACAATATATTACCCTATACATCATTACGCTAACTCTCCGAATTACACTAACCTTACGCTTACGCATAATTAAATACTCTCTTAATTAATTTTTAAAACTTTACATTGAAAAGCACTCAACTTATTTTATACGAAATTTCTGAAAATTAAATGCCTTACCGCCAATTTTTAATTAAATTTACGTCTATTATACTCTCTGTAAGGACGTCCTCTTACAACATCTAATTTTCACATTCATGCATAATATTTTTTACTTGACACTTTGAGTACGACATGTCGTATGAGTAACGTGGTTGCTAGTTATTTATGGGTTATTTCAGTTCAGGGCAGGAGGTGACCAAAAACGTCTAAATGAATGAGTGAGCATGGCTGCAACTGTTTGTTACCAAAACTACAGTTTCCTTGTTGATAAGTAAGAATATGTAGATATAAATAAGAAGGATTATGCGAATGTGTGCACACATGTACACATACATACTTTCAATTATTGTCATCTACATTTATAGTTAAGCTTGGCTGACGAGTTTGTTGTAGTTGCGATGCTTAAACCTTTATGAAGGTTAGTCTATTTAGACTACTATTTAGACGTATATTATCAATAGTCATGATATGGAAATGTGTATGCATACCTGGGAGTTTGTAATCAAGAGAAATATGGAGCTTGGAAAACTATCATGCTTTTAAAATTAAATATGTAGATAGTTTAGTCTATGTTTGTGTATCTTTTTAGTGTATGAGCATTAAGCTGGGTCGATTTATTAACCTGCATGGCGCCATCGATTTTTTGATAGGTTTTGGGCTCAGGAAAAAAAGTTCCACTAATCATACCTAAAAAAATAATTTTCGAGCCTGCAAAATTTGAGTTTTTTGACTTTTTTTCTTTGATTTTTAAGGTTTTTTTCATGACCTACTTAAACAATTTTCATTTGATTTTAAAATTTTCATATATACCCTGTCCGACTCAAAATTGTCCGCTAAAAACTTTGGCGATAACAGTTTTTTGAAAAAAAAAAAAATATTTTTTGGATTTTGAGGAGTGTTTTGGTGAAAAAATTTATTTTTTCGCCATTTTTTAAGGGTTTCTTCAGAAACGTGCAAAAGTGTTGCCGATGAAAACGAATTTGTGTCATAGTTCCTATCCCACTTAAAATTATGCGATAAAAACGTTGGCATTAACAGTTTTAAAGAAATTTTTTTTTTGGTTTTTGGGAATTGTTTTGGTAGAAATCGATTTTTTTCATTTTCAAGGCTCTAAATCATTTTTTATGTATATGTTTCCGTTAGACCCACCAATAAGTATACCAAAATGATCAGGGGATGAGCTAAGTTGATTTAGACATGTCTGTCTGTCCGTCTGTCCGTTTGTTTGAACGCAAACCAGTCCCTCAATTTTTGAGATATCTTGATAAAATTTGGTAAGCAGGCACTTTTGATAGGGGATTTGACATTTGTCGGAATCGACCGGATCGGAACACTATAGCATATACCTCCCACACAATCGATTGTTCAATAAGAGGGTTTTCGCCATTTCTGCCCCATTTCTGCCTCATTTTAACAGTTAGCAGAATCAAATTTTACCACAAGCTTACGTATTGGGCATAGATGGTTGTCTGAAAAAATCGTCAAGATCGGAAATATTTATAATAAAAATCGATTTCGAAAAAAATGATGAAAATCCTTTTACCTGAACAGTCGGCTGTATGGAATTTTTAAAAAACTGTTAATGCCAATGCTTTTATCGCATAATTTTAAGTGCGATAGCAGCTATGAGACAAATTCGTTTTCATCGGCAACACTTTTGCACGTTTCTGAAGAAACCCTCGCCAAACTTTTTAGCGGACAATTTTGAGTCGGACATGGTATACATGAAAATTTTAAAATCAAATGAAAATTTTTTAAGTAGGTCATGAAGAAAACCTTTAAAATCAAAGAAAAAAGTCAAAAAACTCAAATTTTGCAGGCTCGAAAATCATTTTTTTGGGTATGCTTAGTGGAACTTTTTTCCTGAGTCCAAAACCTATCGAAGAATCGATGGCGCGATATGAGTTAGCTTTCGTCCATGCAAATCAACCCAGCTTAATGAGCATGCATAGAATTTATTTCCTATAAGGGACCGACGCTATTATCCGTATGTACATATTCGTGTGCTGGAGTATTCACATTTATATGTGTAACCGTAAATTCATTAACATGTTACACATGCATATTGGGGTGAGTAAATTTCCACTGCGTGACATTGTTCATAGCAAATTTTGCACCTTCACAAAATAATATAGGAAAAGGCAATCAGGGCATAGGTCATAGATCAAGTTTAGATATCTCAAAGCGTTCTTATACAGTTAGCTTTTTTCAAAATGGCGAGGACTAGAAAATTACTTTAGATTTACACTCAAGCAGACTTTTATCTAAGAACCCAATCCGAATCATTTACAATCGGTGTTGCCACATACAATCTGATCCAACCTAATGCACATTGAATATATGCGGAATTTGTGTTCTGTAGAGCAAACCAAAATAGACGAGTATTAATACTTTCATAAAAAAACCTACACATACAGTGGACAGTATAATTTTCACTTTATGGAACCCAAAAATTTTGCGCATTTGTAAGTGTTGGGAAAATATAGTACTATTTACTATGAAATATAAGGTCCTTTATTGCACTAAACTTGAGAAGCCCGCAGCAGAATGTAGGACTTTCATTATAAATATGCTTTTATCCATTTTGTTAAAGACAAGTCTCGGAACATCGCAAGAAAAAAGGGGATTTTTTTCTTATACAATAAAATCCAATTTAAGCAATATTTATTTGTTTCACATACTCACGGCACAGGATACAATAAAAAACAAGGAAGCCTAAAAGTATGCAAAGCTCTGCATATTTACAAATAACCAAATTTTAACTGAGCTAGAGTTAATGGAAATGCCAAGTCAGATACATGTGAAAATCCGACATATGTGCGCTGACAGTGCACAAAAATAGTAACAGAGCTTTTATGAGAGGTCATAGGAAATGATATTTGTGTAATTGCAACGAGTTGCGCCTAAAAGTGTAATTACAACAAAATAAAAAAAAAAAATACTCTCTGGAGACGCGAGGCTGACATCTTTCGGCAACGTAAACATTTTGTAACTTTAATAAATTTTTACCACAGTGGCGGCTGAGCTGACGTCAGCTTTTAGTTATGACTTGGATGATGAAAAATATGTATGCGGACATGGCGAAAAGTCACTGACAACAGATAAAGAGCAACAAAAATCAAATTGGTATGTAAATATAATGAGAAAGTAAAACTACTGTTTGAGCTGTTCACAAGGACTTTGTTATTGCATTGCTGTGATTGTTTCTTGACTTGCGCAAAAATTTACCAGTCGCCTTGAAAACGAAATGCAATATTGACTTCTTTTTTTTATGATGAGAGCTGTGAAGAGATGGCGTTTAGACGCTAGGTTAGGTTAGGTTGAACTGGCCGGTCCACAAGGACCTCACATAGACTGATTGAGTCCGTAGTGTTACCAGAAGTTTGTGTTAACGACCAAACGGAAACACCTTATCAAAAACCAGGACCTATGTTATCAAGTAACTCCGTCCTCTTGGCAAATACTAGAAGCTTCCTAGGACTTAAGCCACTTGCTGCTTCTAGATCTGACAGCTGTATCACTCCTAATAGCTGGAGTCTTAGCCTGGCAAGTGCAGTGCATGAGCGCAGAACGTGCTCGATCGTTTCCTCCTCCAACCCGCACTTCCTACATCTGCCTAATTTAAAGGTACGTAACGCCAGAAGGCAGTGTCCAGTCAGAATACCCGTCATGAGTCTACAGTCCTCTCTTTTTAACGATAGAAGCAACTTTGTTAGTCTAAGGCTGTAAGACCTACACATAATTTTCGACACTTTACAGCCCCGCGCTTGAACCCACGCCTTTCCCGCTTGGTCGATCATGTGCACCTCTCGCCTTCGCTTAATCTCGCCCAGTCTAATTGGGATATCTATGGAGCAAGCTTCAAGGGGTGCGCCCTTTTTAGCTAGTTTTCATTCCCATCTATTCCCATATGCCCTGGGACCCAATATAGATGTATGCTTCTCCCTGTCCCGATTCTCACCAGTGACTGCTTATACTCTAACACGCATTTAGATGCTGTGCTATGCGAGATTATTGCCTTAATTGCTGCTTGACTATCAATATAAAAGTTAACACGGTTGCAGCTTAAGCCATTCTCTTCCAGGGTTTGTACTGCTTTGGTTACGGCTAATATTTCCGCTTGGAAAACGCTACAGTAATCCGGCAGCCTGTAGGATCTGCGTATTTCCGGATCAGCACAGTATACCGCAGACCCTACTCCTTCCACTACTTTGGAACCATCTGTGTACACATGTATCGCCTCGTCAGCCATTTGCGAACCCTTGCGCCAACCGTCCACCTCTATTGTGGCCTTAAGATCTTCCTCGAAGAGCAGATAGGGAATCAGGTAGTATGTTCGTCTTGTGGTTGATGACGCTATACTAATATGGCCATATGGTCGGCGCTCAAGCTGCCCCGAGGCACCGAGCCTGGTTGCGGTTGTTAGTGCTATGTTCTTTGGTACCAGGTCTACAGGTGGAATGTGCAGAATGGCATACAGTGCAGCCGTCGGGGTTGTTTTCAGGGCACCCGTAATGCTAAGCATCGATGGTCTGCATACCCCCTATAATTTTTTGAGGTATGTTGTTTTTTGTGTGGCTTTCCACCAAAAAAGAACTCCATAGTATAGAATAGGGCTTACAATCGCTGTAAAAACCCAATGAGAAAGAGAGGGCGATATGCCTCACGTACACCCCTGTATTCTTTTACATGCATAGAGTGGCGTTGAGGCCTTCTTGACCCTCTCCTCCACGTTGAGCTTCCATGACAGCTTACTGTCTAGGATGATTCCTAGATATTTTGTGCAAGGTTTCTACTGTAGGGTCACCCCTCCTAACTTAGGCCTGGTTCAATTTGGGACCTTGTACCTTTTTGTAAACAGGACCATATCCGTCTTCTCCGCATTGACTTTCAACCCGGCATTAGATGCCCAGGTATGAATATACCGAAGCGCCGGATCCATCAAAGAACTAATCGTTGGAAGGCACTTCCCACTTATGACAATTGCAACGTCATCTGCGTAAGTCGTAAGTTTTATGGGTCCCTCATCGAATTGCCTTAACAGTTGGCTGATGACCAGCGTCCACAGCAGAGGTGATAGCACCCCTCCCTGCGGCGTGCCCCTGTCCACTGATTTCGTGGCCTCGTACAATCCCCATTAGACGCTAAAGACAATAAACCCATAAGCTGTACTTCTTTCATGGTGAAGCCTCTCAAAAGACTTTTAGATTTCTACATAAGGTAGGACCTAATTGGATCCAAGAAGTACATAGCACCATATGTATACATAAGTGGCGGAAGCATTTTTTCAGTACAAAAAATACATCTTGTCAGCCCTTCTAGAAGAATATATAACATAAGAGTTACCCACGATCTCGGCACAATTGATATAAACAGTCAATCAGTGTTGGAAAACAGGGTAATACAAGCTACTATGAGCACGGAAAGAAGTATCGCAAAGGTGTTGCCAACGCATTTACATTGCAACAGCCACATACATATTTGAACCTACAAATTGTTTGGTAGTAAGGATAGTAAGAGTCTGACTGTTGGTTTCGTCAAAAGGCTTCCTGTTGTAGCTTTTTCATGGGAGTTAAAAGCTAAAAAACAACTAAGGCATTAAGTTGCTGAATGCGTTTGTAACAACCATCGTAGGAGTGCGGGTTCAAATCCCACTGCCGGGAGAAAAGGCTTTGAAGAGATTTACACGGTATAATCAAAACAGCTGTCGCCTTGTCCGTCCTGATGTCACGTTGTTTAAATTTTTCCCAAATTATTAAATAAATTATAAATTTTAAATTGCTTCAAATAAATGTTTTCATATATCTAAAGCAATAAGGGCAACCCCCGTTTAACTCATACAGTTAAAAGCTAGTGTTATTTTCAAACGGGGCGGCCACCGTGGTGTGATGGTAGCGTGCTCCGCCTATCACACCGTATGCCCTGGGTTCAACTCCCGGACAAAGCAACATCAAAAATTTTAGAAATAAGGTTTTTCAATTAGAAGAAAATTTTTCTAAGCGGGGTCGCCCCTCGGCAGTGTCTGGCAAGCGCTCCCGAGTGCATTTCTGCCATGAAAAGCTCTCAGAGAAAACTCATCTGCCTTGCAGATGCCGTTCGGAGTCGGCATAAAACATGTAGGTCCCGTCCGGCCAATTTGTAGGGAAAAATCAAGAGGAGCACGACGCAAATTGGAAGAGAAGCTCGGCCTTAGATCTCTTCGGAGGTTATCGCGCCTTACATTTATTTTATTTTTATTTATTTATTTTCAAACGGAAACAGGGGAAACACATCAAAGAGGCACTCGCACACTACACAGCCGGAACAAAAATGTACCGCAACTTGTATGATGATGTCTTCTCTGAGGAATTTACGCTACCGCTATCAGTGCTTCTTCCTGACTTTGGGAAGAATGAAGGCTTTTGCACTCCTGTTAGAAGACTCGGTGAGAGAAAGCAAGGTTGGCATCATTTCTGGTAGTCGAGCAGTGCTTATAGCAGTTAAAATAGGGCCGAGCTATGGTGGTAAAAGAACATAGGACCTGCTAAATGGATCAAGAAAATACATCTTTTCAATTACGGCGACAATTATAAGGCACTGGCCGCTTGGCCTGTATTCTGAGAAGAGTTGGAGAAGGATGAGAATTGCAAAGAGACATTCTCGCGTTACTTGTGCAAATGTCCAGTTCTAGCATTCGTCAGGTTTCAAACTATGAGCGCTTATATGCTTAAGTTGCAAAAAGATCTGTAAAACCTCTCAGAGTATCGAGTATCACTACAAATATTAGAAATTCCAGGCGAAAGTGAATCATAACGGCGCTTTATATGTCAATTGAGTCCGGGTCTCTAGCATCCTGGGAGAACTTCAAACAACCAATGAAACAACAACTTAATGTTTCGTACAATTAATCAGTTTTAACGCTTTCTATTTAGAGTTCGTCGTGGAGTGGTTACACCGTGTTCCACCTACCACACCAAAGAACTTGGATTCAAGTCCCGGGCAAAGCAACATTTAAAATTTGGCAAATAGTTTTTCTAAACAGGGTTCTCCTCAGCAGTAGTTTGGGTTCCAGGTTATTTATATAATTAAGAGGTTCTTAGTTTAAATTCAGCTGCCTTTGTAAGAAAAACAAACAAAACCGTGAGGAAAATTGGAAAAGAAGCTCGGGATAAATCATCTTGGAGGTACACTCTATCTATTATTAGAATGATGTCATCATATCACCTGCTCTCTGGTCATAACAGTGAATGCGATATCATATCACAAACATTCAACAAGCTTAGATTGTAGTCATATATTACAGCAATTCAAATAAATGTTTAAGTATAATCTCATTGAAAGATCTGCTGCATATTTGCACAATAATTTTGTTATGTACTTATGCTAACATTGTTATAAACATAAAACCAACAATAATGCGTTACGGTTATGATAATACAAATGGCATACCAGCAGAAAATCATTAAAGCTCCTTACAATGGTCATTCAGTGGACAATGGGAGTAGGCTAACAATGTTATAATGTTGCTGAATACATGGCAACATACACACTCGAGTATTTATGTGAGTGTGCTGATTAGTACTAGGGTCTATATTATTAAATATGTAGATGTATGCATATTCGTAATATCTTTAAATATGCATAATAATAATAGCTCACATCTGTACGCATTTGAGATATTCTTATGTTTATAGCATACAATTAGGCGTTTGATAGTATTTTGTGATTCTAGTGAGCCTCTACCATTAGGAACTGATATGTATGCGCAAGGAATTATGGTTGCCCAATAGATATAATCATCACAAATTTTGGATTTAGCGACTGGGAATTTTTTATCTCAGCAAGTTACGCCACTCATCCCATGTTTGACTTTTTTATGTTGTAACGACAAAGACACACCCGAAAACTTTCTAATGTGTAAACTACTTACAATTAGGCGTAATCGTTCTCTTTGGAAGTGGTAAGCTATATGGGTATGAGAAGTGTTAAAGGTTGGTTATCGATGAGTTATCGGTTTGTTATCCAAGGGTATTGGGCGTGATGTCCAATTCTTCTAGAGGAGTTATCGGTTTGTTATAAGTTTGTTATCGACGAGATGTGGAAGGGTTATCGATTCGTTATAGAACTTTATACATTTTCTGTCGACAATAGAAGTTACCAACGAGTTATACATTTTTTATCGGCAACCTTTAGGTTTGTTATCCGGTTTATGGCCGATATATTACCGAAAATGTATCGATTTTTTATCAATAATTTGACGATTTGTTATCAAAAGGTTATCGGTTTGTTACCGAAAGGTTATTGACGACTTGTTATCAGTTTATTTTTGGTTTTTCGATTTATTATTGAAAAGTTATCGATTTTTGTCGAAAAGTTGACGAATTGTTATCAATAGTAATAAATTTGTTATCAAAAATGTATCGAATTGTTACCGAAAATTTATGGATTAGTTATCGGAGTGGGACCAGTTTGCTATCCGCGTGTTGTCGATTTGCTATCAGGAAGTTATCTATTGGTGAACGGAAAGTTTCCGATATCTTATCGGAGTATTACAAATTTGCTACTGGCGTGTTATCGACTTCCTAACGCTGACACGTCGGCTTGTTCTTAAAGCGATACCGATAAAACGTCAATATAAAATAGATGTTACATCTGTAGCCCGTCGACAATAAGCCGATAAGAAAACGATGATTGCCTTTTTCGCTACAAAAACAAACACAGATAGCTGGCGTGACTTCTTATGAAACTGCCAAGATCGCCTATGCGGTTAAGCAACTGTTAATGTTGATGTTGAAGTTCTTGGTTTTAATGTTATTCACTCCCACACTAAATTTTGCTTTTGTAATGCATCAGACTAAAAGAACTTTACGATACGGTGCCATGTGCTTTTGCTGTAGGTTACCTGGGTTGTACTGTGAACGCATAGAAAATGCCTACTTATATCTTCCCCTAACTTTTGGTTTGGTAACCATACACCATAGCAGGTACTAATTATTATTGTTATTGGCCAACATTTTAGGCCTCTTTATATCAGTTATACTATAAGATTTTCTTCATTAACAGCTGTTATACTTGCTGCTAACGCCCCCTTCATTTGTTAAGTAGTATGTTTCATATTACGTGTTGTTATTGCCTCAATCATTAAGTAACCATGTAATCATATGTTGGCAATAGCATTCTCATGTTTTTGCTGTTGTTCTTCTAAAATTTTCTACACAGTAAACTTTGTTTTATGCACTTGAAATTGTACAACAAATACTTTTGTAACTGAGTGACATCGCACGCATGTTGTTGTCATGACGGTATGATGAGGCACCCAGACATATGAGTAATTTTGTGCGCAGTCTTAGACATCGGCGAAAAAAGTGATGAATCGCTCCCTCCTCCTCCTCATTCAGACAGCTACTACAGAGGGTGCCTTTGGTGTGTGCTACCGTCGAAGCGTTAGTGCAGATATGTTTATTCGAGAAGCTAGCTGCCTTCCTATATAAACATGGCCATAGGATCTTCAGACCTCGAAAGCAAGCCGTTTTGTCCACAGAAAGTTCGTTGCCCTGAACTCATATTCCTCTATTTTCCTCAAGAGATAATCCAGTGGTGGTCGTACCATGTCCTTTTCAAAGCATTTCTTCGCCATCTCATCTGCAAGTTTAGTCTCTTCAATATCGCTGTACGCAGAGACCAAGCGAAGGAAGACATTAAGATACCTTAGCATCGTGAGGTTCGACAGCTCCGCACGGCCACCGTCATTATTATGTTCGTTTCTGATGCCATTAAGGCGGTCTGGCTGTCGACAACGTTACATTGGTGTCTGAGCCGTACTATCCAAAAGCAGTCTGGCTGCTCGCATAGACTTTCGCCTGGAATACTATGCTTGAGTCTGGATGTAGGTGCGATTTATATACCTGCAGATTTTTTAGTACAAAAAATAATAATAATAATAATAATCGATAACTCTTCGATAATAGGCAAAAAACTTTCCGATAACAAAGTGAATATTTTTTGATAACATAACTATTACTTTTCTATATTAATCAATAACTTGTCGATAGTAAATCGATAATCTTTCGATAGCATATCAATAAGGTTTTGTAAAAAATCGATTACTTTTCGATAAAAGAAAAACAAACTTTTCGATAACAACGTGCTAATTTTTTTCATAACATAACTTTAGCTTTTAAATAAATAATCGATAAGTTAACGATAGTAGGTCGATAAACTTTCGATACCAAATCGATAAATTTTTGATGAAACATCGGTAACTTTTTCATAGGAAAACAATTATTTTTTCGATAACGACGCGAAAATTTTTTGATAATTTAGCTATAACTTTTCTATTAATAATCGACAAATTTTTGATAGTAAATCGTTAAACTTTCGACAGCAAGTCGTTAAATTCTTGATAAAAAATTTATACCTTTTTAATAACAAATCGATTACTTATCGTTGGAAGATTGATAACACGCCGATCACAAGCTAGTAATACTCCGATAACATTTCGATAACAAATCGATAACTTTTTAATATAGTGTCGATAAATTTTGATTAGTAATGGCATTTTTTGATAAAAAATAATTAACTCGTCCAAACCATCTCGATAACACATCTTTCACAAGTCCTTCCTTTTCTTTACTAACATTCATTTACTTTACTTGATACCGAAAGCATAGATGTTGGGACGCCAAAAATTACACTCGGAATGGTGTTGATTTAAATTCTCCAATTATTATTTTTCTATCTATGAGGGAAGAACGAAATATTCCAATTTGCGCGGAAAATGTAAGGAAAACTTAAATGTGCAATTTCATCAAGTTTGTTAGACAGCCGCACAAGCCACAATTGTCTACATGAGGGGCTTCTATTTACAATTTGTTTATATATTTTTTTTGTTTTTATCTGAATATGTCCGCTTGTTGTATGCGTAATATGTTAGCTTACGTGAATTGCTCTTTGTTTGCCTGCGGTACCTACATGCCTTTGTAAGTATTTATCTACCAAGTAAAAGCAAATAAAAATTGTCTTCAGCACAATCAAAAATGTGTCCCCGTTTGGTATTGTTGTTGTGTTGCATTGCTATAAACATTTTTTGGTTTCCTTCAAGTGTGTTTGCTTCCTCTACATTTTCCTTCATTTCAACTGTTTTGTTTGCATATTTTATTACGTATTCCTATTTACTCTTTCACCTTCTACATAAACTTTTTTTGTTATTGGTTTACCTGCTGAAAGTCTATGTATGCCGTCGTCGTGGTTATAAGCTTTTTTACCTTTTTCAAATTTCAACTTACTTTTTGTCTATCAGTAAAGTTCTTGCTTTGCATTTCGCTTGTTATGTTTTTGTTGCTTTCTTTCTTGAATGCGTTGATGTTGTCTCTTGTTGCGATAAGTTTTAAGCCTTTTTTGTCGTACGCAACATCGCTTGGATTTCCTTTACTCCTTGTCCTATTTCTATGCAACTGTTGGACAGAGAGTTTTCTTCATTTTGTGCTTGTGAATGCCTTCTTTGGTATATACATTAAGTTTGCGTGAAAGTTTTCAAAGTTGTCAAAAAAGAGCTATGAGATAACAATAGATGAAGTAACGTAAACAATTTTTATTTTTTATTTTTTTTTCCATAAAGATGATAGGTTAAATAATTCTATAATAATGTACGTGGGCTCATAAGCTTTAGTCAGATATGTCGCAAAAGGCTTTATAAGACCTCTCTGTAACTATGCTTCTAAAGGAAGTTGGGGAGGTATAATGGATGCGACGTAGGTCCCTAGTTAGGTTAGCTTGAATTAGTCGGTCAATAAAGGCCCCATATAGACTCTGTCCACAAAGCTAACAGATTTTGTATGAAGACCAAACCAAAAACTCCAAGTAGGTACTATTTATGGACTTATGTTATGAAATAAGAACAACCTCTTGGCGAATACTCAAAGTTTTCTTGGACCTAACTAAATAGCTGACTCTGCACCTTTTTTTAGATGGATCATTGACCTGGCGTGCGCAGGACGAGAACACAGAATGTGCTCAACGAGTTTTTCCTACAGCTCACACTTGCTACAACCAGCTGCTGTTACTGATGAGACCTAGCCTAAAGGCATGCGACGCCAGAAGGCAGTGCCCATCGGAAGCCTTATGCCTTCTCCCTTTACAGATATAAGCAACTTTGTCAGTCTTACGTCGTAGGATTTTCATATTATCTTAACAGTTTTGCAGCCACGCGCTTCTGACTAAACCTTCCCTACTTGATGGATCAAAAGCAACTTCTGTCTCCTTTTGATTTCTCCCAAACGGATTGTGACGTCTACTCAGCGAGTGTTACACTCTCCTTTGCCAATTCATCGGCTTTTTCGTTACTTTCTATCCTTTTATGACCGGGAACTCAGTAGAGATGTATGGTTCGGCCTGAGAAAATTTTTTCCAATGCTTTTATGGATTTCAGAGTACTTCTTGATGAAGTACTGTGTTAAATTATCGCTTTAATCTCAACCTGACTATCATTATATTGTAACGAATTTATTGGAATTCCCCTTATTTGCAACCTTCTGCCCACGTTCGTATTGCTAAACTGTTGAATAAATAACTCCAATATTGTATAATGGAAAAATGGCCTTTATTAAAGTACTTTACAATAACACTCATACTTTGCAACGAATAGCTTGCTTAATAAACAAACTGATTGATAGCTCAAATGAAGCTGACTTCTCGCCTCCACTGTTGTCGCCCTTTTATACTGTCCGAGTTCCTTGTTGCATATTTCTAGGCTTTTCTAATTCCAGAACTTACTAGTTAGTTATAAATTTCTCAGCTACAACTACAGATGTATAATTTTTATAGCTTCTCTCATACCCCATGCGCTTGTATGTGTGAGCGACACTTCCACAATCACACTTGCATACCTTTAGGAGCATTTCAGATAAGATATCTGCATGTGCTTGTGCGTTGCTTCCCCGCCGCGTGCACGCGTATGTGTATATATAATGATTGAATTATTGATGTGAATTCACGTCACTGCTTAGCATCGGCCTAGAGATGGCAGTACCCCTTAGTACAGCCAATATTCGTAACAATATATATATTGACGCGACTGCAGCTTAAGCACGCTTCTTCCAGAATTTCCGCTGCTTTCTTCACTGCTATAATTTCCGCCTGAAAAACGCTGCAGTAGTGTGGCAGCATACCAAACATCTTCTATTAATTTGGAACCATTCGTATACATGTGTTTAGTATGTTCTTCAATTTATGCACCCTGATACCAACCCTCCGGCTCAATTGGAGCCCCAAGATCTCTTTCGAAACTCAAGCACGGGACCATATATTCCGTTTGCCTGATATTAGATGGCACTATACTGCTGTGGCCATAAGGCCTGCACTCAAGCTGCCTCGAAGCCTTAAGCCACTTAAATGCATGAGTTTATCTTAAGGTTTTTCTCTTTCTCTTTTCTTGCCCTTAATTAAATAATCTATCTTCTCCTTCACTTAGTTTTTTCCTTCTTATATCTTTCTCTCTCTCTCGTCTAATATTTTTCTCTCTCGGAAACCATGATATGTTCTCTAAAAAGTTTTGAAATAGCACCGAAAGCATTCTTAAAATAGTCGCTATATAGTTCTTGAATATCTCGAAGGTAATCTATATAATATTTCTGAAAGAATTCCTAAGTTTAATCCCGAAATGGCCTCCAAATATTTACGAAAATAATATCGAAACAAACGTAAATAACTCCGAAGGAAACAGTACCGAAAAGATCTCGAACACATTATGTAAACGGTTCCGAAATGGTCATAGAAAATCTTGAATTAGCCCCGAAAAGGTTCCAAAAGCAATCTTGAAACGGTTCCTAAATAGTCTTTACGTAATCTATAGATAGTAGTGAAATAATTTCGAACACAATCCCGAAATAATCCTGAATTAACCTACAAATAATCCCGAAAGGAAATTGTTACAAAAACCATGTAGGTAGGCAAGGTTTTTGTTGTTGAAAAGTTTAACAATTCCTGAGTTATTATTATTTTTTTTTTATAAAAAATATAAAAACTTTACTTAAATCTGTAACTGATAAATAGCAAAAGTTTGCACACCGCACATTTAAGTAACATCGAAAATATTTATACTTTGTTATGCATGTAAGTATATAAAATTTTGTAAGTATTTAGTGTAAGAACGCTTTGTTGAGCCATAAACGAGTGCCTTATGAATGAGAAATGAAAAATATTTAAAAAGTAAAACTACACAAAAGCGGATGAAGGAGGATTTAAAAGCATAAGTGAATGTCAAAGAAGTTGTTGCAACATCAGCAAAAAACTTTTTTATCATCGCAATGTTGTTCGTAAACACAAAGCACATATTTATTTATTTATATATGAATATTTTGAATATCAAAGTTTTGTAGCGCTATTATGTAAGGTGGGTGGTTACAAATGCGCGACGATGACATGAAAAGTTAGCAAAGTGCTTGCGTATTTTCAAATTATGAAGCAGGGCACTATGGGGCGTTTTGAAGAAATTTGTCATATTTCCACTATTTGAAAAATGTTGGCCCAAATTTGTATACGAGCAAAAAATGTCATTAACTAAGCACATTTCGCAAATTTCTCTCAAAAGTTTTTTCTTGTCATGTTAGTCCGGGACAACGCCAATGACTTACTGCGAAGTTTTTTCCTGGAAATAGACCATTGACAGGCTACTGATGATATCTTAACCATTTCAGTTAATTTAGATTGCAATTTCGTGGACAGATCCCGCTGAATGCGTCATTGAACGTTTTGTTCACAGCGAACAAACACCATCGAACAAACACACAAATTGGATTTTTTAAAATAACATCTGTTTAAAAATGTTTACTAATACGAAATAGAAAACTATTTTTAATGCAGAACGAACGTTCATACTTCATAGTTTAATTGCAAATATAAGACGCCTTCAAGTCATATTAAATATAACCATCTTTCAGATCTAATAGAGAGGAATTTTACTTTAAAAAACATTTTGCAATACTTAGCTTTTTATTTTTCAGTAAATAAAGCTTTTCAATATTTGAGCTTTACAAATTTGTTATTCGGTGGCCGCCGTGATAGCGCGTTGCTCCTTCGGCCATGAAAAGTTTCTCAGTCAAAATTCATCTGCCATGCAGCTGTCTTTCGAAGTCGGCATAAAACTTGTAGGTGCCATCTCGCAAATTTGTAGGAAAAATAAAAAAGGAGCACGACAAAAATTGAAAAAAAAGTTCGGCTTAAATCGTCTCGGAGGTAAATCGCGTCAAGAGTTTTTGTACATATTTTATAAATTTTTTTTTTTGTACAGTTTCTAACAAGTATTGCCCACAGTGCAGCACTGAACGTTAGTGAAAAGTAGGCTAAGAGGTTTAACTTTTTGTTGTCAATAAATCGACTCAAAGTGATGAGTTAAAAACTGAGATACATGAGTGATATATAAACTAAATTTTTTAAGACCCAGTTTCTTTTTGGAAGCAGGATACTTTTTGGTTCAAGTACTCTTTTAGAACAGGATGCTTTTTAGAGAACTTTTTTGAGTCAGGTACTTTTTTCAAGCCGTGTAATATTTTTTCTATAATAAGAAATAGATAATTTTCTAGAGCCATGGCCCTTTTATAACTGGGTAATTTTAAAAGCCGGATCTTTTTTTGAACCGGGTACTTTTAAAGCTACTTTTTGGAACTATGTACTTTTTAGAACCGGAGCTTTACTTCCTTATTTAATTGACGCTTAACTATTTCAACGTCCAACAACGTGCACCCGCCTTTTCTTCGTCAGATTACCTGGCGCGGTTCGGTACCACAAAAAGAATTTGAGCCGTTTTCCACCTTTTCCTTCCAGTGAAACGGGACACCCTCTTTCTCTGCTTCCATAGGGCCGCGTTCCGCTAAGAATAATTTTCCAGGCAGAGCATCATCATTCATTCCATAATAGGACCTTCGCAATACTATGTTGGTGTCTCCGTTAAGCTCGTACAGCTAATCTTTTAATATTCTGCGTTGTTCACTGCAGCCGCCAATAAATCTCTCAAACAACTTTTATCTCGAACACTCTCACAGCAGCCTCTGATGTTGCCATGGTTCATGCTTCTGCACCATATAGCAGGACGGGTATGATAATTGACTTGGGACTTTGCTTTTCAATTGCCTACCTAGTGCAAAGTAACATTTATTGGCAAGAGTTTTTCTTTGCAATATTGGCGTGCTTACCAAGGCGAAAATGCGCTGACATTTTTCTTGATCAAGCAGGTACTTCGCTCTATCCTTATTCCACCAAACTTATCTTGTGTACACTTTGGAATTGTTTCGGAAATGTTTTCCAAACTATTAGCAACTTTCTCGATTTCATTTCGGGAATTTTTTACCGCCAATTCGGTACAATTCCTGAACTTTTTCATGAGCTTGTTATCGGCAACAACTAATATCAGCGAGGTACGGTTTAACTGTCTCTTTGTTATCGCGGGCGAAACTTTCTGCGAACTATCAGTTTTTTACCAGTTTGTGATCGCCGGGAATCGGCTTGTCATGGGTTTCTTGTCGGCTTATAAGCTTCAGGCAATCGATGTGTTATCGATTTGATTTTGAAGTCGACATCAGATCAGTAATATTTTGATAACAAATCCCTAAACTTTCGATAGAAAATCGATAAATTTTCCATAAAATTCGATAACTTGCCGATAACTTGTCTAAAAGGAACCAGTAATACTCCGATAACAAATCAATATATTTTCCATAGAAAATCGATAAATTGTCGATGGCATACAGTTTCGATAAAAAACCGATGGAAATCCGATAATTTGCGAGTATCTTCTCGATACCATACCGATAACTCATCAATAACGTTTATTATCGGCGTGAAATTTGTAAAATTTTGATAACAAATCGATATTTTTTCTATCTCATCGACAATACAACGATAACGAACTGATAATTTGTCGAATAGAAATGGATATCACATTCCTAGTCCATCGATAACGAACCGATGACGCGTCGATAACGGTTGTTATCGATAAGAAGCCATCGATCCTGTACCTACCCTTTACTGACATTCTGTATTCCCCCACCACGCCCACATATTACATCAACATTGCCTTTCACTGACATTCTATACTCCCCAATATAGCATACCACTTCTACACATTACGCCTAGACTTTCCCCACACCTATATTCTATATTGACCAAAATAACATACCATTTCCAAACATAACGCTTACCACTACATCTCTTTTACGTTTACATGCTCGATCCCCCATAACGTCATCAAGGGTCAAAACGAACTTAGTATAAAAGTGTTTATGTTTATCATTTTCCTCAAACTGGTAATCTTACGGATTCCCACTGGCACTTCGTCCTTAATTACGAGAAGACGATTTGGTTTGATATTCCTGTCCAACAATAAACTCATGACCACTTTAGAAAATCGAGCGTTTTCTGTTCTACTTTCAAACCGACAGCCAATCAATCGATTCGCTGTTTAACCACTAATCGAAGTTCATTTATGCTTTTTTTTTAAATGGCATTCGCACAAAAAACGCCCGCAGTTCCCCACTACCTTAAAGCGTAAATGCTACTTGTAATCGTATTGGTGGTGGCGTGTGTTATGCTTGTACGTGAGTGTGTTTGTTGTAACAGCTAAGATAGTTGGCAATAAAACCGGAATATCAAACGGAAACGCGTTTGCTTGCTTCTGAAGTGTAAGCTGTCGGCATGAAACCTACGAAAGCTTTGCTAAATGGCAGAGACTCAGTGCAGGAATTTATTGAGCAAGGAGGGCTTGGAGATCTACGTTAACGGAGGCAGTGTAATAGTTTTTACCTCCGGCTCTGTAACGGCTTCCCAACTGATTCAATGTCATTGCAATAAACGTTTTAAATTTTTCTTCAGCAACAATTTTCAGGCAAGTGTTTAAAAACAAAATGGGCGAGCGCGAGGATGACTTGAGATCTGCTCTGAATTACTTTTGCAGCCACTATAATTAAGTACCCTTTTTCATACCAACAATTTTAACTTAAGGCAGCAGTACAGAGCATTCCTGACTTTGTATAGTGTACTACCCTAACCCTTTTCAACCCCATATGCCACCCCTCACCCTACATTCTAAACTCTTTCTCTCTGTTTAGTATGGGGAATTTGTTTGGTGTCACATATTTCAATGCTTCTTTACATACCAACAGTTTTGGAAATCAATGAATTGGAATGACAAACGTAAAAATGCTGAAATGTTAAAAATTTCTTTATAAATGGAGCTGTCGGCATTTTTTTCTTATTCGTATATTTCCCCAAAGAATTGTAAAATTTTTATTTTTATTTGCAAGTGTTTGCCGTAACAGTTTGATTGAAATTTCATTTGATTATTGTGAATGAAATTGTTATGGGCAACAAACCGTTATAATTTGATTGATAGTTAAATCGGCAAATGCATTGATTGACAGTGGAAATGAAAATGTAAGATAAAAGCTAAGCACGTTAGAAGGTATTGTTCATGTAAATAGAAAAACTTTTCAACCCTCAGCACGCTACTTCAATGCCAATCCGTAGGCTATAACCGGTAGGATAGAGAAATGAATTACCTTTAGGGACTTCAATCTTGACATCTTTCTCGACATAGATGTAGCATTTAACAATGTGTATCCGCAAGCTGTGGTGGGGCTTAGTGACGCACATGGGGTCCGACCTGCCACTGGTGAAATTCGTGGAGCGATTTTTAGCGAGAAGAACTATTCTCTAATGTCTAAGAGACTCCTTCATTATGCGGAAAAATAAGACACTCCGCCAGGACATTTCCAAAGGAGGTGTATAGTCCCCTCTTCAGGGGAACGTAGCGGTAAAAACACTATTATTGAACTTAGAAAGAACAGGTTGACAAGCTATCGCTTACGACAATGACATCACACTCAGAACGGGTTGTCTTGCGCAAACAGATTTTCAGAGCAATCCACCACACCGCATCTGACTTCTATGAGAGGAATTGCCCGACAAACCCCGTTCTTTAAGTCAAATATCCTAATCACGCAGTAGAGGTGAGCAACTTCTAACTCAACCTCGATCTGGATAATGTAACAGATTAAAATCTTACCTATCCAGAGTCAACCCCGACATTCATAATGTATGTTCTACTTGTAACGTGTCCCAACAGGACACCAACCTTTTTTTCAATTGCAATGTGAAACCACCGTGCCACCGTGGTGTGATGGTAGCGTGCTCCGCCTATCACACCGTATGCCCTGGGTTCAACTCCCGGGCAGAGCAACATCAAAATTTTAGAAATAAGATTTTTCAATTAGAAGAAAATTTTTCTAAGCGGGGTCGCCCCTCGGCAGTGTTTGGCAAGCACTCCGGGTGTATTTCTGCCATGAAAAGCTCTCAGTGAAAACTCATCTGCTTTGCAGATGCCGTTCGGAGTCGGCATAAAACATGTAGGTCCCGTCCGGCCAATTTGTAGGGAAAATCAAGAGGAGCACGACGCAAATTGGAAGAGAAGCTCGGCCTTAGATCTCTTCGGAGGTTATCGCGCCTTACATTTATTTATTTTTAATGTGAAACCAAGGCCTCTAACACCTCTTTCTCCCTGCCTTGGAACGAATTCGGGAAACCATCCAGGTAAACTTTCGTCATCTTGATTTTACCATTCCGACTATTCATCTTGAGGATAAGTTCTCTATCAGAAGCTCACAGCGACATGAATTCACAATAATTTTCACGAGTGACTTCAAAGTAAATGGCAATGTGGGCAGCGGTATCTACTTGCAGCGTCTTTCAGGCAGAGCTAACAGCCATAAGGGAAATTGCCCAATGGTAACGTACGTTACATTAACATACGCCTAGCCCACGATAACAGAACTGTAAATTCTTTATTTCTCTTTTTTGTGAAGCGAAAAAAGTCAAGCTTCAATACTTCTCCATTTGCTTACTGAACTTCCACTTGTTCTTGTCGTCAAAATTCAGTTACTTTTAGTAATAGCAAATAAGCTTTTCAACCGAAAAAAGAAAAATTATAAAAGGATAAGCTATATTGAAAAATAAATTGCAAACGCGCCTCATAAATTGATAATTTAAAGCTCGGGTTATTTGCATTAGATGAGGGAAAAACACAGGAAATGAATGAAAAATGCTTATCTCATAAATGAGGTGGGCGTGAAAATTGATGCCTAAAAAGCCACATTGATCGAAAATTTCTATTATTTGTAATACAATGAAAGGCCAGCAAAATAAAAATATCATACAAAACCAAAAAGCGGAAAGCTGAAGTGTGTTCAATTTTCCAATCTGCTAGTTCTTCATCGCGCATATTTTATCGTTAGAGGAATTATTTTCTTTTTGGTTTTTTTTTATTCCGGAAAATCATTTGATTAAAGGCGGAAATCTTGTTTCTGTGTAGCTGTGTGTTTTCGTATTGAACTGTCTTTTGTGGCATAATATTATCTATGAGCACATAAGGACTTTCGTATTTATTATGGTTTCTAATAATACTAACAAAATTGTTCATGCAATACCAAATTTGGCAAAGAATATTAAACCTTTTGGGGTTTCTACTATTCTAATTCAACCAGTTCATATTTTACCATTCACCCCTTTTCATTTATTTGTTCTCTATAAATATTTATGACACTATCTTTTAATGTTTGCCTTTACTTTTTATTATTATTACCTTTATTACCTTTATATTAAGTCCCTCTCATATTTGTTCCCTCATTTTTGACCCACGGAAAAGTCTTTTTCGGCAACTTTCCGTTGAGCTAGACACTTGATACTTAGAACATAGTTCAGATCTGGGAGACACTACAATGCAAGTGAAATCCGCTAGGCGGCGCACTGATCGAGATATACAGAAAATTGATTTTAAAATGGAAATTTTGCGATCGACTTTTAACTAACTTCTCGGTGATCCAGAGACTTGAACCTTAGCACACACTTTGCGAGTCGATGGCACTACAATTCGTAGAAAAAAAATCCCGCAAGGTGGCAGACGAATCGAGATAAACGAAAATCACTGAAAATCCCTGATAGAACGCAGGGAATATTGCGATCGATTTTTAAGTAACTTCACGGTGAGCTAGAGACTTGAAATTTGCGCCGTGAGTCAGAACCCGGTGACAATGCAATATTTGATCAAAAAATTTCGCTAGGTGGAGCATGTTTCGAGATATTAAGAAAATTAGTTTTGATTTGGGAATCCTTCAATCCATTTTTAACTAACTTCCCGTTGAACTAGACTTGAAACTTGGCACACGGTTCGAGGCTTGGCGACAACACAGTCTACAGAAAACAAAATTCAGCTAGGTGGCGCGCTAAGTGAGATAAATACAAATCCTTGAAAAACGTAGGGAATCTTGCAATCGATTTTTGAGTAACTTCCCGGTGAGCTGGAGATATGAAACTTGAGCCGTAAGTCAGAACCCGGTGACAATGCAATATTTTATTTAAAAACATTCCGCTAGGTGGCGCGTGGATCGAGATATTAGGAAAACTAATTTTAATTTGAGAATCTTCCAATCCATTTTTAACTAACTTCCCGGTTACCTAGATACTTGTAACTTAGCACATAGTTCAAGAAAACAAAGTTCCGCTAGGTGGCGTGCTAATTGAGATAACTACAAATCCCTGAAAAACGAGGGGAGTCTTGCGATCGATTTTTGAGTAGTAACTTGGCGGTTAGCTAGAGACTCGAAACTTGGGCCCTAGGTCAGAACCCGGTGACAATGCAATATTTTATCAAAAAAAAAAAAATTCCACTAGGTGGCGCATGGATCGAGATATTAGGAAAATTAATTTTAATTTGGGAATCTTTCAATCCATTTTTAACTAACTTCCCGGTTACCAAGAGACTTGTGACTTAGCACATAGTTCGAGACCCGGAGACAATACAATTTACAGAAAGCAAAATTCTGCCAGGTGGCGCGCTAAGTGAGATAACTACAAATCCTTGGAAAACGAGGGGAATCTTGCAATCGATTTTTGAGTAACTTTCCGGTGAGCTGGAGATATGAAACTTGAGCCGTAAGACAGAACCCGGTAACATTGCAATATTAAAAAAAATAAAATCCGCTAGGGGGCGCATGGATCGAAATATTAGCAAAATTAATTTTAAGTTGGGAATCTTTCAATCTATTTTTAACTAACTTTCTGGTTACCTAGAGACTTGTGACTTAGCACATAGTTCGAGATCCGGTGACATTACAATTTGTAGAAAACAAAGTTCCGCTAGGTGGCGTGCGAATTGAGATAACTACAAATCCCTGAAAAACGAGAGGAATGTTGCGATCGATTTTTGAGTAACTTGGCGGTAAGCTGGAGACTCGATACTTGGGCCCTAGGTCAGAACCCGGTGATAATGCAATATTTTATCAAAAAAAATTCCGCCAGGTGGCGCATGGATCGAGATATTAGGAAAATTAATTTTAATTTGGGAATCTTTCAATCCATTTTTAACTAATTTCCCGGTTACCTAGATACTTGTAACTTAGCACATAGTTCAAGAAAACAAAGTTCCGCTAGGTGGCGTGCTAATTGAGATAACTACAAATCCCTGAAAAACGAGGGGAATCTTGCGATCGATTTTTGAGTAACTTGGCGCTGAGCTAGAGATTTGAAACTTGGGCCCTAGGTCAGAACCCGGTGACAATGCAACATTTTATCAAAAAAAAAAAAAATTCCGCTAGGTGGCGCATGGATCGAGATATTAGGAAAATTAATTTTAATTTAGGAATTTTTCAATCCATTTTTAACTAACTTCCCGGTTACCTAGATACTTGTGACTTAGCACATAGTTCGAGACCCGGTGACAATACAATTTACAGAAAACAAAATTCTGCCAGGTGGCGTGCGAATTGATATAACTACAAATCCCTGAAAAACGAGAGGAATGTTGCGATCGATTTTTGAGTAACTTGCCGGTGAGCTAGAGACTTGAAACTTGGGCCCTGGGTCCGAACCCTGTAGCAATGCAACATTTGATAAAAAAAAATTTGCTAGGTGGAACGCGGATCGAGATTGTAAGAAAACAAATTTTATTTTGGGAATCTTTCAATCCATTTTAACTACCTTCTCGGTTACCTAGAGACTTGAAACTTGGCACTTAGTTAGAGGCCTGGTGACAATACAACCTGTAGAAAACAAAGTTCCGCTAGGTTTCGCGCTAGTCAAAATAACTGCAAATCCTTTAAAAACGGGGGAAATTTGGCGATCGATTTTCGAGTAACTTCCCGATGACAATGCAATATATTATCAAAAAATCTCGCTGGGTGGTGCATGGATCGAGATATTGGGAATCTTGCAATTGATTTTTAATCTTCCTGTATATCTAGAGACTTGAAATCTGAAATAACATTCAAAACTCGGTGACAGTGCAATGATTGATAAAAAAATTTGAGCTACGTAACGCACAAGTCGAACTATTTAGAAAATTAGGCCATGCCTTCATAGCTAGCCTCCTGAGTGTTGCAGGCGTTGTAGAATTCCACCGCGTTGAATGCCCAACCCAATATAAGTCTTTGCATACTCTTAGGCGTACGCGACTTTCACCACGATTGTTTTAAACTTTCAGGCGTATGCGAATTTCACCACGATTTTCAGCTGTGCAAACGAAGTAGCTGACAAACGAGGTGGAATTCTCTTGTTATGACGCGAGGTGGAATTCTGTTGTTTTCGTCAGTGTTGTCAGCGAAAATGCCACTAATTCTCTTAAATCTTGCCATTTTGAACAAATAAATAAAGATAAGAATTTTCACTTAAGAATTACTTAAATTACTGATCAAAGTGGCAATTGCCTTTTTGTAGGCAGTACTAAAAAATTTAAAATAAAAAGATAATAAAAAAATTTTAAGAACTACCTTTATATAAATAGACAAAAAATAGAATGCAATTTTTCCTTTAATACAGACAAATTTTTGTTGGATTTTGACTAAAAAACTTTAACAATGCTCTTGTAAAAGAATTTTGGGAATTAAAATTATAAAGGTAGAGCGCGTGTTTAAATTTTAAATAATCAATTAGTTAATCAAAAGTCTTAAATTCAAAGATTGCGATCCACCTTTATAGTTTTAAATCCCAAAATTCTATTACAAGAGCTATTGTTAAAGTTTTTTAGTCAAAATCAAACAAAAATTTGTCTGTATTAAAGGAAAAATTGCATTCTATTTTTTGGTCCATTTATATAACTTTTTTTTTATCTTTTTATTATTTTTTATAATAATTTTTTTAATATTTTTTTTTCAACATTAAACTGCCTTATTCTTCGTACAGTGGGAAGTCCCTCAAAAATGTTCATCCAATAGGCACAATTTTCCTAAATCCATTTGACATCTAGCGAACATATGTATTTGCCGTTTGGGTTAACCTTTCCTTGACCTTCGAATCGCATTGTGAATTTTTAATCCCTAGATAGTAGCTTTTGTATTTTTTGATTGTCTCGATCTCTGCGCCATATACAGGAAACTTGTTCTCCTTTTGTCGTATTGTGACAGTGCCATAAGCTAAGTGTACAGTTTTAAGTTTGTGGCTCAGAGAGAGGTGGTTGCCGGCGACCACGGGAAAACATCAGGAACGATAAACAATGTTGCGTTGCAACAGAAAAGAAAACACTTCCTAAATGCTCACTTTAAAAGAGAGCACAACGAGAAGGGTATGTCAACGCTACCGCGAGTTGAAAGGGGAAGCGATTCGCCTTTACAGGGGGCTTAGAATATACCCGCGGTAGGTATGCCTGTCGTAAGAGGCGACTAAAATAACAAATTGATTTAAAGGGTTGTGTAGCGCAACCCCTCTCAAGGGGTTGCCAACCCAACTGTCAACCTCACCTACCCGTGGCGAATCCTGTTTCATTAACAGCCGAGGCTTTGTTGACCCCGAAGTCATGATGGATCTAGGGGTTAGAGGGCGATATGGCCTAGAAGGTTTCATGTGGTCATACCAAATCGTTCCCGAGATGGTCGGGCTAGTAGATTTATGGTACTTGAAGCCTCCCGTGAATCGGCTGATTGCACCTAATCAGTTTATCGGCTTCCGACCTGGTAAATCGCCGACTAGATTTTCCCAATAAGCTAGATTGGAAAAAACAAAAACAAAACCACGAAAAAAATTTTCGATTTAAAAGCCATCTTCGATAGCACGATAGCCGCTTTCTCTGAATTCGATTTCCCCCTAAAACTTATACGGCTGTGCAAAATGACGTTGAGTAACAAAGTGAGCTCAACAAGAATTGGGAAAGACTTTTCGGAGCCTTTCAAAACTAGGAAAGGTTTCAGACAGAACGGCGCACTATCGCGCGATTTCTTTAATTTGATGATAGAGAAACTAATGTAAGCTGCAGAACTTAGCCGCTCCACTGTCATCATACAAAGATTCGACGAATTTGCACCAATATTGGCAGCCATAATTTGGAAATAGTGAAGGATTTCGTTTATTTAGGAACCAGCACTTAAACCAAAAAAATCAGCTTTGAAATCCAGCAAGGAATCACTCTTGCCAATAAATGTTACTTTGGACTTGGTAGTCGTGGAAAATGTCCGCGAAGCACTACTCACATTGTTTATCCTTTTGACTTTGTTCAAGCTGTATCATCTGAGTTTACATAAGTCCTGGATGGAGTAGTGAACCAGAGATGAATGAAGGTTAATATAGACTATGGATTGCAATACGAACAGTAAGTTTCAATCAAGGTGCGCCCCTTACTAATTGTCAAGTCGGAGCTCTTAAAAGCATCCAAAACTTGTTTACTAAATCAAATACAAAAATTAAATATGAAGTATGTAAGAAATTTTCTCATGTTTACACATGGCATAATTTGGTTCTCTCATTACTATTTATGTATGTTAATGTATGTAATTAGCTTGAAAATGTTAAAATTTTAGATCAAAAGCGCATACATGCACAAACACATAAGCAAGGGAATGCAACTTTTGTAGAGAAATCAGTAAACTTAAGTTGTTCTGGCCCGTCCATGAAGAATTTATATTGACGGAATGAGTCCTTAGAGTAAGGGTAGAGAGTAGAGTTCACACTGTGTAGCATGTTAATAAGTGAGACTAGTAAATTTGTTGTAGGGATTATCATTTATATATTTACAACAATGAATGTAACAAGTGTTATGCATGCATAAGGGTTACATAATTCAGGGTAACAGTAAGGTGTTGCCAAATGCAAATTGGCACAAATTATGTTGCATCAACTAACAGGAAATGCGCTATGTTAAATAGAAAACTAAAGAAGTGTTACTGAAAGCATACGTAATTAAGGGAAATATTTAAATAAAGCATGTTAGCAGAGACTGTCAGTTTGGCTGGTTACGTTTAACAACCGGTTTTCAAGAAAGGGCTCACGGTAATGCAGGGACTAATTCCGTTACCATTTCTGGACTGGTTCATAATAATGTTGGGTACATTTCGTGAATTTTTGTAATAACTTTGGGTTCATTTTGAAGTTATTTTGAGATTATTTAAGGTCAGTGCTACTTCGATGCCCTTAAGATACTTGGTATTTCGAAATCATCTTGGGTATATTTTAGTTAAACTTTCGAGACTATTTGCCTAAATTTTTCGGGATCAATTTGGAACAACTCTTACATAATTTTAATAATCGGGGATTGCCCATATTGCTTTTTCAAATGTATGAAAACATTTATTTGAAGCAATTTTTTAATTTTATAATTTATTTAATAATTTGGGAAAAATTTAAACAACGTGACATCAGGACGGACAAGGCGACAGCTGTTTCGATTATACCTTGTAAATCTCTTCAAAGCCTTTTCTCCCGGGAGTGGGAGTCGAACTCGCACTCCTACGATAGTTGAAATGGTTGTAAACGCATTCAGCTACGTCATGCCTGTTGTAAAGTTCTTCCCAATTGCCTTCTTTTTGCATATTTTAATCTTTTACACATTGCATACTTCGTATGCAATTATGTGTTAAAGCTAAGCTAGCTACAAGGTATAATCGAAACAGCTGTCGCCTTGTCCGTCCTGATGTCACGTTGTTTAAATTTTTCCCAAATTATTAAAAAAACTCTTACATAAATTTGAAATTATTTAAAGACCGTCCTCTGGTCTTTTCTAGATAAATTGGAAATCATTCCGTCGGCATGCAAAAATTTAATTATCGGAGAATAAGCGATGTGTTATCGGTTTTTTATCGATTTTTTATCGG
Organism: Eurosta solidaginis; assembly: GCF_040869045.1. NCBI lineage: Eukaryota > Metazoa > Arthropoda > Insecta > Diptera > Tephritidae > Eurosta > Eurosta solidaginis. Next base: position 25,322,875 of record NC_090323.1, read on the forward strand.
CTTTCAATCGACAAAAGCTGTCATCGTTCTATTATCAGCTTAATGTTTGTTTCTTATCAGCTTTTTATCGAAACACGATTTTCGTTGGCCGAGAGATGACATTACTTTTAAAATCTCTTAAATTTTTTGACTTCCAAGTATAGAATAAAGAGTACCCGATAGGGTACCGGGATATAAGACTTACGTAGGCTTTGGAAGTCGTTGGCATGTTTGTCGATTTCCACGTATATAATATAGAATACTCTTCAAACGAAGAATGGGACGGAAGTTTAAAAAGAGAAAGCTGCATAACAATACACAAGAGAAGCTTACATGCATAAAGTGAAATCAAGCGGACATTTTCTCTAGGAACATGTAGAGAAGCTCGGCCTTAGATCTCTTCGGAGGTTATCGCGCCTTACATTTTTTTTTTACATGTAGATCAGGAAATTCTAGCGTACTTCCTAACCGAAGTAGAGGTAACAGCTTAACTATTTAAATATAGCAGGAGCCGAAACTGTTATTCCTTTATAATATAATTCCTTGCAAAACTATTAATTTTGGACTTTAAATATATTTGGATCAAGATAAAATTTATTTTCGGATTTTTATTTTTGAGTCCAATAGAACTAGTTAAACTCGGACTTTAAAAAAAAATTTTATTTCGGATAAGCCGTTTCTTTGTTAGGTTGCAAGGGTTGAGCTGAACACTATGGTAACAAGCTCACTACTTAGGCCACCAATGGGCCCATTGTAATACCCTGTACGATCTCAAAAAAGGACCCCTACCCTGCCTAACCACCTCGTGGGAATTATAAATTTTGCCAGAGCCTTTACTTCATAGCAAGAGACCTCAGCGAGGTCATGTAGAAAAGGTTTACCGAGGATAGCCATCCTACGCCTACTAAGCGCTGGACAGTGACAGAGAAGGTGCTGGGCGCTCTCTTCCTCTTCTGTACATCTGCAGCTGCGACAATAGTCGAAGGTCGCTACCCCCATTCTAGCACCGTGCGTGCCTATTAAGCAATGCCCTGTTAGAACCCTTATCAGGGACGATAGAGCTGATTTGTTTAAAGTCAGAAGCGCTTCTGTGCGCCCCTTGTCATATGAGGGCCAGGTTTGCCTGGATGTCTCACACGAAGATATGGCTGACCATAGTCCATTTGCGATTCTTGTGCTCACACGAAGCCTGAAAGTGGCCATGGGTATGCCTACCGAATTATTTCCCGGAAGGATATGGTCGGTGGTGCCTCTTCTGGCCAGCTCGTCTGCTCTGCAATTGCCTTCAATATCCCTGTGCCCAGGTACACATATAAGGCTGATACTGATCTTTGTTATCAAGCGGGACTTTTATTATGGCCTTAAAAAATAAAAGTCCGGATTTAACTTTTATTTCCGGACTTTTATTTTTAAAAGTCCGAGTTTAACTAGTTCTATCGGACAAAAAAAATAAAAATACAGATTTTACTTTTAAATGTGGATTCGACATGATATTGCTATACGGATACCTGGGAACTCAAACATTTTCACCTAGGACAATTTTTTGACCAGGACTTTTTCGACTCCGAAAACAAAAAATAATTATTATTTTTCGTTCCTGAAGTATAGTCCAAAGGTTAGCCTGACTGACTGAGGCTGAAGGTGAATTCTAATTTGATTAAATCGAAATTTGTCAGCCTCGCTGGAACACATAAGGCGTCCCCATGTCTCAAAATGCAGGTAAAAAGCATACTTTAAAGAATCAAAAGCAAATATGGGAGATAAGGTATTTAAGAGCCGACAATAGCGAGCGAGAACAATTTGAAGTACTGAATCTCCCCGAATCGTACCGGCCTTTCCACATCTTTTTTGATTATTTGGATATGACTTCGTACTAATTTTCTACTTTACAACAAGCGAACTGTTCATTTTGCACTCACAAAACTTATAACGACGTAAATGCTGAAAAATGCATGGGAATGTATTAGAGCAACCCCAATCTAACCCAATCTCAACCCCAAAAACTAAATGAATTTAATCAAAACATATTTTGAGCATAAAGAGTTGACCTAAATATTTTTACAAATGTATTTTTGTTTGTACGCATACATATAATTTATGTAGTTATGTTCAAAGTGCAGACCAAGTGAACCTTTGTAGTTTTTCAAATACTAAAAAAATTTGGCAAAACGTTTGAGAGTACCTTTACCATAAAAAGGTTCTCAGCAAAATTCGCCTATTCAGCAGATTCCGTTCGTAGAGGAACATACAGTTTTCTTTTTTCTTTCAGCGGATGAAGCATGAACAACCTCAAAGGTAGAGTGGGACTTTAGCTGCACAAACACTAAACCTCTTATCGTCTATATATCATACCCTCTGGTATTACGGTCTAGTATTCCGTCGGGAGGTGCATTGACTACCAGCCTCCTCGTCTGTTGGTTTCGGGCAAAAGGAACATAACTTTAGTCAGCTGATTGCTTCTTCTTGGTATTTTCCATACAACACCTTGGTAGAACAATACGTCAGTTGCTCGAAATAAATTATAATTTTCTGTTGACATGACATTCTTCTGCACGGCCAATTGGGTTGAATTCGCTTCCATGGTCTTGGTACTAATGATATTTTTTTTTTGCTTAAAATGAATTTTTTTTTGGTATAGAAAAATTTCTTATCGACGAGTTATCGGTTTGCTTTCGGTGTTTTATAGCTTTAATATCGATGATGTGATGCCGATCGATAATCGATTTGTTATAGATTTGTTATCGGAGTGTTATAAAATGCTATCGAATACAAATTATAACGATGATATATCGAATTTCGATCGACAAGTTAGTGGTTTGTTATCGAAAAATTATCGACTTATTATCAATTTCGATAATTCATCTCAAATTTAGCGATATGTTATCACAAACGAGTCGGTTTAAAGGGTTATCGACTTATTATCAGCGTGTTTTCGATTTGCTATCTGAAAGTAATTGCTTTGTTATCGTCAAGGAGTTATCGCTTTTATGTTATTTATCGATATATTTTTAAAAAGTTAATGCAGTAGTAAAGAGGAGGTGTAAACAAGTCGAAAACAAGTTCTGAAAGAAAGGAACTCAAGCCACCATTGCGTGTTATCAATTTCGTGTCGAACAGTTAGCGGGAAATGGTTATTTTTTTCATTACTTGTCGACGAGTAAGAGGTTATCAATTTATAGGCAAAAATATGTCGATTAGTTATCAGCAAAATATGGGTGTGTTATCAAAAATTAATCGAATCGTCACTGTCGGTTTTTTATCGAAAAGTAATGGCTTTGTAGTCGATATCTTTTCAAAAAGTTATCGATTTGTTAACAAAAACTTATGAGCTCACTAATATTGAGAGAAACAAATTTTGGCACTTTGGCATATTTTAAATTTTTTTCGAAGTGTTCGCAAGATATGGGTGCGTTATGCATTTGTTATTGACATGTTACCGGTTCGCTATCAAAAAAATATAATCAGAAAGATGTCGATTACACTCCTATCCCCACTTTGCTTTAATTTTTACATATCCAAACTACCTTCGCCACCGGAAGGAGTTACTATCGTTTCTTACGCCAATGACTGCACAATAATGGTCACAGACCCGGGCCCACAGATCGATGAGCTTTGCAACAGAATAAACGGCTACCTCCCTGATCTCTCCAGTTGTTTCGCCTCGCGAAACCTGCCATTATCGCCGACTAAATCATCCGCGACCTTATTTACAACGTGGACGTCCTAAATGTCGACGATTTTGAACGTCCACGTCGATGGCACTACGCTACCGACTGTCCTGCACCCCAAAATCTTGGGTGTGACGTTTGATCAGGATCCACTTTTTGGTGAGCACGCAGCCGCAATTGTTCCGAAAATTCAGAGCCGTAATAAAATCCTCAAATCCTTCCTGGCAGTAGCGATAACAGAAAAGTTATCGGTGTGTTCTCAAAAAGCTATTGAGTTTTAGCGGCGTGTCAACGACTTGTTGTCTAAAAGTTATCTATTTTTTAACGTCGAGTTATCTCTTCGGAGTGTTACTGATTTGTTATCAGTTTTTTTTTTATCGAAAAATGATCGCTTTGTTATCGGTATCTTTTTGAAAATTTAGTCGATGTAGTATTATCGAAGATGAAGACAAGCTAAGAACAATTTTTGATAAGTTATCGGTTTATTATCGAAAAATTATTGATTTATAATAACAAATATGTCGAGTAGTTAAATGAAAGTTATCGGCGTGTTATCAGATAGTTATCGATTTATTATCGGTGTGTTATCTAAGAGCTATCGATTTTTTACTGTCGGGGTTTCGAGTTTTAATTAAAAAATGTATCGATGTCTCTTTGGAAAGTTGTAACTTTGTTAATAAAAAATTATCGATTTACTATCGGTGTATTGTCGACAAATTGTCAGTCTGTTATCGAACAGATGCCGGTATAACTTATATATAAAATCTGTGACGAATCTGTTACCCATAGATGACAAACGCATAAGAAACCATTTAGAAGACAATTATTTCGTGATAACAAGCTGATAACTGCCCTGTTCATCAACGATTTTTCCCTTTCGATAAAAAGCCGATAGTAAAACAATTACTTGTCGATATTCGCTGTTACCCATAAGAAGTCGACGAAGTCGATCTTCCTAAAAAGACAGGAATTATTTGTTTCTCGTTAAGTTATTTCTGTTGTGGCTTAGCCGCAACCGCTTGCCGGGCTCTAGTTAACTTAAAAACATTAGTTTTCCCGAGGTACAGCTGTTTGTTTACACATCGAACTTCACGAGTACTTTGTACCCATTACTTTTTTCATTACACTCCCAGTTTTATCTTAAAACTTTTAAATTAATTTTTGATGTACCGCAATCCGGGCTTGCAGGCTCAGGATGTCTACAATTTAGTAAGTTGTTAAGACTTTCATTGTTTTTTTGGTTTCCTTAGACATCTAAATACAATATAATTGGGATTTAACTTTTTTGAGCTGGTTCGCTAGCCCTTCCATACTTGGTGCATCATTTGATTGAAAAATGTTGCTCATACGACACGTAGGACACAAATGCTGCAAGAACGTAAAGTATACTCGAACGATATGTAACTAGCAACAGAAAATAAACTACATACATATGCAGGTAGCTAATGTGACAGCAGCTGCTTGTGGTGAAATTGATGCTAAATTTCTTCTTGGCAAGTTAAGTAGATAATATATGAGCGTTTACTGAAAATGGACAATTTGAAATAAAATCAACATAAATCACTTTAATACTACTGCAAAAAGCTAAATTTATGGTACGTTTACGCTTGACACTTTCATAATCCCTACGTATTACCGACCCGATGCAAATACCAGTAACTAGCAAAGTGCGTGAAGCCAAGTCAAAAGCAAGCACGAAAGTAAAGAGACACCTCAATTCATTGTAAAAATTGTTGCACCATTTATTATTTAGTTCTTGACCTAATTCGTTGCTTTTTATCGACACATTAGTGGAAAAAAAGAATACATTACTCGCATTTTGCGTTTCAGTTGCCTTATATTTCGTTTGGTTTTGTCAATAGCAAATCATAATGAGGTAGACGTTAGTGGCAAAAACATTGACGCAAATACTTAATGAGGGCGCACCTTTGGTACATGTGTACAAAATGCGCTTGCACGCGCTTACATAACTTCCAATATTTCTAGCAATAAAAATTTCAAAACCTAGAATGTTTGCGAAAGTTCACAGCTGGTCTCTTTAGTTGAAATGTTGTACCCTTCTGTGCCAAACCAAATGTTGCTATGCTGTCAATAAAATACCAATGAATGTCAAGTAAGCGGCAAAATTGCTGCAATGCAGGCAGCTCTTGTGAGTGGCGCTGTGATTACATTGATGCTATTTTTGCTTGCATGCATAGAGTTGCCAGATTTGCTCTTTTGAAATTACACATCAGCTGAAATTTTGGAACTATGTGTACGCTTTAATAAAACTAGCTCAGCTAACCCAACTATGGTTAGTGTTAAAAGTCTGAGAAAAAAGACGTGAATACTTATAAAGTTCGATGTATAAACATTCAGGTGTACGTCTGGAAAACTAATGTTTCATAAATTACAAGAATTGGCCCCGGGGATGAAGTTATCATAGATAACTTGACCAGAAGTAAATAAATTTGCGCTCTTTCGGAATAGCTTCGATGACTTCTTATCGTTTACAACCGATACGGCAGCGGGTTAGGCGGCCTGGAATATACCCGCGGTAGGTATGCCTATTATAAGAGGCGACTAAAGTACCGAACTGACTCAAGGAGCTGTGTAGCTGAATTAAGGGGTTGCCAGCGCAATTTATAGCTCCTTAATCTCAATTGTTAACCTGGTGCTTGTTACCGGAACGCACCCGATCTTTATCCGACTTCGATAATACTCCCCAAAACCTTCGCTACAACAACAATCTACAAGCTTTTGTTCTATTAACGGTATATTATCGAAAGCGAAATCATTGTCGAATTAACGGTATAAAATTAATTCATCGCGTTGTAATTGATTTATTACCAGCTTGCTATAGATGGCTGACAGATGTCTATCGATATTGTATTGAAGTTCTATCGTATATGTCCCACAAATATTTGACTTATCCGTAAAAAATTGATAACACGCCGATAACAAATTTATAACTTTTCGAAAACAAATCGATAGCTGTTTGATATCAAATCGATAACGCGCCAACAAAAACTAGTAACACTCTTACAAATAATCGATAGCTCACCCCATAACCAATTTAGCTCATTGATAGCCTTTGTTATATAGCCACGAACCTAAACCATAGGTTAATCGTAACCGTGACTTGAGGTGCAATTGTGGTAGTAACCGGAATCATAAAGTCGGCTTTCTAATATTTAATCGTCACCATTGCCATAACTGTTGCAGTGGTCGTAGTCGTGACATTAATCGGAACCGTGGCTTTAGCCTTAACCAAGGTGGCCTTAACTCACAACGATGGCTGTAGCAAAACTTTTAACACAGCAGCAGTCGTAACTAATGCTATGACGGCAGCTGTCGAAATAACTATTACAATATCGATAGAACATAGCGCTGAACTAACGGAAACCTTAGCAGATAACCATGAAATCTACCATAAAACGTGGCTGAAATCGTAATCGGAACAGCAATCGTAATCAGTAAACATGCGGAAACAGTAACAGTAGGGAAGTTATCCATAGCAGAAAACGCAGCAACAGCAGTAACCGTAATAGTAGAAGTAACCGTGACCTTGAAACTAAACCGTAGCAGTACAAGTAGCCCTATTAGTAACCGTATCTGGAACCATTACACGTCAAAATTACCATTCATTGCATCTTAACGGCTAGTTTATTATCATTATCATACATTCGAGGAAGGAGCGACGACACTTCCTTTGCGCGATAAATTACAGTTAGAATACTTATTCAAGGGATACAAATTCTCCTCTAGCTCTTTGAAATGAAGTATGCACGTTATCTACTTTCATTGGCAAATAAGATGAACAAGGGGAAGCATTAGAATTTTGTTATCTGAAAAAGAAGCGGTCCCTATAGATTAGGCTCATACAGCAAAAATCTCCTTAAGAACTTTTTTTGAGCAATGTTTAAGGTACCATTTGTTGAAGAAAGTCATATAAACTAGCGGATTGTGTCTAGCGTTCAAAGTATTGGAAATTAGTATTTTTTATTTAAATAAAATAGCGCACAGTACTGGCGCTCGCCTTCGCTCTGGAGTGGCTGCCATAAAAATACGGCGAAGTGGATTTCTACCAAGCCCAGTTCCGAACCGGGCAAGTATGCTGGAAACAAAAAGAAACTAGCATACGAGACTACTGACTTGACCTCCTCGATGGTAGGAGTGTTAAACCATGTATTTTTCGGATAGCTAAACTTGGAGAATGTTTAGCATGTTTAGTGAAGATTAAACTCTCGGAACATTTATGAGGCTACGAAAAATGGACAGCGGACGCGGCCCCAGCCAAAATAAAGTGCTCCAAAATGCGAACTGTAGCACGCCCTGTCCAACCGCGAAAGGGGCATGAAATAGTAAATGCTCACATAGGCACTGCGTAAAATGCCTCTTTAGAAATAGAAATAACAATGTAGGATTTAAAAAGCAATAACATCAGATGATGTGATTGTTTGGGTAGGGATTGGAGACAAAGCCCCTTCAACGAACAACTTCGGCGCGGTAACAAACTCCCAAAGTGTTGCATGAACAAAGAAATTTAAACACCAACAAAAATCCTACTTTTCAATATGGTCCCACTTGAAGGCACAGATTTGAGAAAAAGCCTCTTCAATCGCTCGATCGCTCTTTCTTGCGATACAGGGAAAAGCAAAGTAAGCATACCAACATGCATACGTGTGGAAAGGTTAGTTGCCTTCAATATACATATAACATCTGTGGATTTATAAAAATAAAGTCAGCACATTTAGCTTAGCCGACAAGATTTAAATTAACAAAACTTTTGGCAACTCTGCTTATTTAGCTATTCAATACAGTCGTGAAAAAAATTCTCTATCAATGAACGCTTGTAACTTTAATAACGTTAGTATTTTCGTCTATGCTTGAAACACACAACAGATTCCTAATTCCATGCACCGCAAGTTAAAAAGCTCATATAAGATATGACACGCATACATCCTTAAATGCCTATTGCACCATCAAAAGCTGCTGCTGGTGTTGCTGCACTCATGGCAACGCCCATAAAACATGCACTAATATAGTGATCTCAATAGTTTTCACTTGTTGACTGCATGAGCAATGTTTTTTTGTTTCATTCTATTCTTCACATTTCACTTGCTTTGTTTTTACCCTTTTTTGCACTTTTGTACTACCCCACATTTTCGGTGCCTTTTTTTGTTTTTGTTTATCTCAGTTGCTGTTTGAGTTTCGGTTTACAACTTATACGTGCTTAGTGTTTCTTATTTGAAATGTTTTTCCTTCTGTTCAACATTGACAATAATAACAACAAAAAAACGGACATATCAACACAATTATTGCTGCTGTTTGCTCCTTCTTTTTTGTTTTTCCCGTTTTCCCGATTTTGCGGCATGCTGTATTATATTCAACGACGCTCGTCATAGTTGCATAGAATACTATTGCCACTGTTGCATGCAACATGCATGAGCGTTAAAAATGAAAGAAAAAAAAATTAGAAACATTGAAAGTGAAAATGTTAGGAACATGCTGCTATCAGCAAAGTGTTTTTGTTTCGCGTGTTTGGCTATTTTTTGTTCTTCTTCGCTTTTTGTAGCTGTTTGGAATTATTGACGTAGAATAAGTCATACGCGGAGTAAGGGAGTTTTTATTCAACTTCTTTCAAAAGCTCTTCAAAGCCTTTAAAGCAAAGGTTATCGATGGGTTATCTATTTTTTATTGCCGCGATATGGGTTTGTTAGCAAAAATTTATAGATTTACTATCGAACGGTTATGGTTTTTATATCGAAAACAAATTTATTTGCTACGAAAACGTTACGCATTGTTATTGAAGAGTAATCAATTTTTTATTGCCGATGATATTTGTTTTTTTTTTAGAAATTTTATAGGCTTACCATGGAGAAAATAGCGAATATTTTACAAAAAATTACTGACATGTTACCAAAAAGTAGAAGACGGTATTGATACGTTATCGAATTGTCACTAATTTGTTATGGGAATGTTATCGATGCGTTAGTGAAAAGGTATCGATTTGTTATTAAAAAAAAACTATCTATTTTCTATAAAAAAAGTTATCGGAAAATTGAAGAGTTGCTTATTACAATGCATAGATTTGTTATCGGAAGTTTATCGACTAATTACCAATATATTATCAATTATTTTTCAAAAAATTATCGACATGTTAATAAAAAGAAGTTATCGATTTGTTATCGAAAAATTTTCGATATGTTATGCGAGTGCTATCATTTGTTACTTGCGTGTTAGATTTGTTAACGTCGTATTGTCGATTTGTTATCGAAAGTTTAAATCAATTAAAATGTAATGTTAAGCATTTTTTATCGATGTGTTATCGATAAGCCATCGTCAACTTAACGATTTGTTATGAAACAGATACCAATAAAACTTTAACATAAAATTAACTACATATCTGTAACCTGTCGATAACAAGCCGATAAGTCAGTAAGAAGCTGATAAAAAAACTATTAAAAATCGATGACTTACCGATGACATACAAATAGCATACCGATAAATTTACGATACTTCGCTATTGATGATAAGCTAATAGTTAGGGAAAAGCGTGGCGGTATCGGTTGTTACCGATAAGAAGCCAACGAAGCTCTACTCAAATAGCCTAAAACTATTTGCTCCTGGTAAATTTACCTTTGTTATGGTTTAACTTCAAACCCTGGGCGAGCTCTAGTTGATTTAAGAATATTACATATCTAAAGAACGAAGTATTTGTTAAACACGGCTAAGAACTGATTGAGTGGTAGCAGGAATAGCGGGAGCGGGAGTGGAAGTGGAGTGGAAATGGGATGGAGATAAATTGAATAGCGGATGGACAAAAATAACAAGATAATGGAATATTAAGTAGAACAGAATGGTTGAGAGAATAAATGTTAGCAACGTTTTAAGTACATACAAATAGACTAGTTTTAATTTGAATAATTTATTTCGTTATTGAAATAAACCAACTACAGTTACCACTAAATTATATTAATTTTCTTTTAGGTCAACCAAACTTAATGGTACTCTATATGACATTACAGACATCCCCCCAGGTTAAAGTTAAGAAAAAAAAGCAAACAAAAGTAAATAATATGTCAAAAATACTTACGGAAATTCAGAAAATACTGGTATTTTTTTGCAGTTTTCAGCAGCATTTGTCTAAAATGAAATAGAAAAGTATTTTTAAATAATAATACCAATGTAGGTTGAAGTTTAAAACTTGACTTTAGATTTGAGAAAAATTCGTGAAAATTTTAAAACTTGCCTAAAGAATTTTTATAATGTTTTACCACAACTCCAACTATTCGCTATATCCATTTAGACAGGAAAAGGGCTACGCCCGATTTTATGAGAGAGATGCAGTACTATTATACTGTCCAAAAGTAAAAGGTGGCGTTTAAGAAAGTAAAGCTATCAGTTCGGCTAAGGACCGATTTCACCATTTGAAGTTAGTCACCTAACTACACTCAAAAAAAAGTATCACTATCATTTTAATACACGATGTGCAAAAATGAAACTATAAACGGTATCATTTTCGTGGTATCAATGCATCGATAAATATTATAAAAAGTGTAATTAAAAGTATCAATTTTGTATCTTGACTATTGATTTGCCCATGGAAAATATTTGTTTCGCCCTTAAAATGTATCAAAATGATACCTGTATAAATTTCCTAGTTTCATTATGATAACATTTAATACTAGATTGATTATAAAACGCATTACATTTGTATGTAGTCTATTAACTTGACAAATACAAGTATCAAACTAATATTTCGAAAATGTCAATAACATAAGATCATTGATGACGAAAAAAAGATAAGCAAAAATTGCACATTGATGCCTAGATGGCATCGCCTTGATGATAACTTTTTTTTGAGTGTTCAAGTTTTCCATGCTTTCTATAGCTAGTGTTCCAGTTTATTCCAAAGAAAAAAAAAATTTAAACAAAATTCAGCTGTTTGGCTGGTTTTGGTGTATTCACAGTAGATTTTTGCGATTTGTTCTACAAAACTAAACGAAGGCGCCTGATGGACTGCTATTCTTCAGATAAAATCCAACTTTATTAGAATTGGTGAAAACGGCCCTAAAAGTGCTTTAGAGTGAATTATGATGATATTATATTCATGTGTGAATTTTTAATGATATTGCAGGCGACGATCAAACGGATTTTTTGTAAACACTACTTTTTCGATTGTATTTGAAACATCATTGAAACTAATTGTCAGCATGCCACAGGGGAGTGGAAGGCGACGAGCGGGTGGACAGCCTGGCTAGAAAGGCAACAACTGCATGACACATCGGTCCTGAGTCGCTTCTACCAGTCGGCCTACAGGAAATTAGGGGGCATTTATTATTAGAAGATACTGACTATTTTTTCCCTGCACTGGCGCAATGCGCCAGGCTTTACCCAATCTAAGTTATTGTTAGGAGGTTATAGTGCAGTTCGCTATAAGGCAATAACAGGCCTATCGAAAAATAACCTAAGAATTCTAACAGCTTTTCTTACAGGACAGTGTAGCCTTAACAATAATATGCAGAAACTGGGCATACAATCGAATAACACATGCCGGCTTTGTGATCGGTCAGCGGTGACAGCGGAATATATCCTCTTCGAATGCAACGCAATCTCTAGTTGTAGTGCTAAGTTGTTGGGCTCTGCATGGCCAGCGAATTCTCACATTCAATCCCTCAAGCCAAGAGAGCTACTTGGATGCATAAAGGAAGTTGGCTTGGATGAGGTGCTGTGAAGGACATGAGGGCACAATAGTCCTATGGTCCTCAATAACTTATCTAGCTGACAGGAAGTAATCGAGGAAGCATCAAACGTATCAAAATACGAATTTTTTGGTGTAATTTGGATTAAACATGGTACATAATCTACGTCTCAATACAAAATTCATATCTCCCTCATCGTCCACAGATGCAATTGAATACGCTTAACTGTCACTGTTTTACAGTTGCTTTGTATATTTTTTGTACTAATTCTACTATTGGGGTTCTGCTGTAATTGCCATTCGTACTTCCGTTAAGCGTGTTAAGGAGAAATTGTACAGTTAAGCACGGGAAATGCTAGTAAAGTGGGCACATATGCAGTTATTTTGGGAAAGCAAAAGAGCAACATGATGACGCTGGATATGAAATATATTTAGATCAGTTACTTGGTACATAATGAAAAGCAAATAGAAGTAGTTGTGCAGTTCTAATTTCTGATGAGCATTTTAAAACATTAATATTGTTGTTGGTGTTATTTTGTATTTGTATACATTATTCTGGGTCGATTTATTAACCCATCGATTTTTCGATAGGATTTGGGCTCAGGAAAAATAAGTTCCACTACGCATACCGAAAAAAGTTATTTTATTATTTCCTTTTTAAGCTATTGCATAGATTTTAACGCGGGCTTGGTGACTAAATCAAAAAAAAAACCGTAACAGATATTTGTCAAAAAAGGTTCGAAAAGGTTCGAAAAAGTTTCGGTGTTAGCAACAGGCTGATTACATAAAATTAGATCTATTTATGCGAATATTGGTTGTTGTCTTTGGTGTACATTTATCTTCACTACTGCGCTGTAGATGGCACTGGTAACCGCCAGATGCCAGATGACCTGCACGCTAGATTTATTCAATAAAAGTGAAAAATTTGTTTTCTTATCGGTCACCACGCTTAAAAAGTGTAACTTGAATTAATATCAAAGATAAAACTTGAATTAATATCAAAGAAAACAAAATGTTGCATAAATTTTATAATTGCATAAGTTGATAATATGCAATAGCTTTACCGTGGCAGTCCCCGAGTGCCACACGTCCTTTTTTTTTACTTTATTCGACTTTGATTTTTAAGGTTTTTTTATGACCTACAAACAAATTTTCATTTCATTGTAAAAATTTCATAACAAATATATCTTTTTTTTCAAAAAACTGTTACCGCCAACGTTTGTGGCGGATATTTTTGGGTCGGACAGGGTATATAAAAATATATGAAAATTTTTTTAGAAGGTCATGAAAAAACCTTAAAAATGAAAGTCGAAAAAAAGTCAAAAAAATGAAATTTCGCAGGCTCGAAAATTATTTTTTTTGGGTATGCGTAGTGGAACTTTTTTCCTGAGCCCAAATCCTATCGAAAAATCGATGGCGCGATATCGGTTAACTTTCGTCCATACAAATCGAGCCACCCTAATATACTTGTCTTACGCCGACTACGAACGGCATCTGCAAGGCATATGAGTTTTCAATAAGAACCTTTTCATGAAAGAAATACACTCGTAGAGCTTGCCAAGTCACTGCCGAGGGACGACACCGCTTACAAAAACGTCTTTTTATTTCAAAAAACTTGTTTCTAAGTTTTTGATACTGCTTTGTCCGAATACTAAACCCATGATCTTCGATGTGGTAGACGGGTAACGCCACCATCACACCATGTCGGCCGCAATTTCCTCTATAAGGCTCTTCTTTTTCTGTTTTTAAATTAAGGTTAAATCTTAAATGAATTTTGAAACTGAGCAATCTGAAAAATGTTTTTGAAAATTCGAGAGTTGTACGTTACCTTTGAGTTCGCAGTTTTATAACCCAGTCACTTTTTGCTTGACAAAGTACATATTCTATGTCTCTCACAATTTGTTTCGATTTTGGAAAGTTTTTTATGAAAGATGTTTTATATTTAATTCTATATGGAAGAAGGTGGTAGTGGGCAGCCGTGCGTACGACAGGAATGCCCATTGCGCTTCATAGAGTTCGACCTGATACTGGAGGTTTTCATCTCTTCGTTGGCCGAGGAAAAGCTCGGATACCAACTAGGCAGCGTCGTCTTTAATAACTTCACATATGCCGATGATGTGGCACTCAACGCGGAACTCCGGCCAACATGCGAAAAGTGCTGGTAGCCGCTGAAGAAGGTGAGAGAGCTATTGAGCTCAGCTACAATGCAGCCAAATTAGCAGACGTGGATAAAGAATGCTTTAGCGAAGCCGATAATAAAATAAAGAAAGACAGGCAAGCTGTGGATGAACATACCGCAGCGTGCTTGACTCGACCTTGTCTTTGTGCCGTTCCTCAAATGTGGAGGTGGCCTGCTACCTCTTGCCGACCTAACAGACCTACTTACCGTGGATCATGCATTTAAACTGCTGAGCCAGAATGACCACGACGTGAGCAACATAGCGGTTACATTGGTAAGGCAGGCTATGGCGGAAAGAGAAAGGAAGCCAGTATATAGATAAGACATGGTAGCTGTCCAGTTAAAGCAGCCTCACCAATTACTGTACAAAAATGCTGATGGCATCAGCGAGAATAAGCAGCAAAGTGAAGCCACATTGGACATGGTTCTCACCGAATTACGAGTTCTAGATGCAGTGCTGTGAACTAGCTGATTCTATTTTCTCCCTTGTCGAACCCCTTGGATGCACAGCGCATCATTTCGATGGTTTGTGACGCACTACAACGAGGAAAATTTACTAAGTAAACCGAATAAGACAAAGTTTTCGAAGTGATAAAAAAAAACAGTATCTAATCAGTTTTTTTCCGATCTGAAAAATTCACACGCTTCTGCGACTTATGCGTTATGCACTTTTAGAGGCTTGAAGAATCTGTGCCATGTACTTAACCATTGCGCTCCCCACTCCTCGGCTCGACAGCGGCGCCACGAAAACGTCCAAGGCAGGCTGGTCAGACCTTTGAGTTCTCCAGGGAAGTTGAATGTAAATAGAACGTTAGAGGGCTTTTATAGTACCGTCAGCAGTCTAAAACCTGCCATCGTCATACGTGACAAAGTTAGCTAGCGCATCACTTTGATGGATGTGGCGATTCCGTGCAAGAAAAGGGTGAAGGCCTTCAAAGGGGCTCGGCAGCAGAATGCAAAAAAATTTTATTATCTAGCTGATCAGCTTACGATGTTTTTTAGAAATCAGGGTGGAGGGGTTTTTAGTTGGAGCTCTGGGAGATTACCACCCCGTAAATGAACGGGTCATAAACCTCCTCAACATCATGCAATACTATGCAAGTCTTATGAAGAGATTTATGATTGTTTAGAGCTAATAAGTGAAAACTCGTCTTATCAACATCAACTCATGCTAATCGCCTTATGCTCAAGCCTGCGACCGCATTTGCGCCTTTCAATGCCTTAGTTGACTGACTTAGTTAATCCTTTCACAATTTATGTGCGCCATCAATTTAAACAAAAGGCAATACAAAAACAAAGCAATTACCGAAGGCAAGGGAGCATAGCGATCATAAATTGTGAGCAAAATTAAAACAAAACAAAAAACATTCAGTGTGAAAAAAAATCAGCACAAACGAGAAGAGCTAAGCATAAAAAGTGTGATGAAAAGTTTTGAACACCCCGTGTCAACTGCTTAGCCTCAATATGTGAATGCCCCGTAATAAATTTCTAGACAAGCAATGAAAAATGAATGAATATGAAAAACAGAGACAAAGTAAAATTTGTTGGAAAAACTTTTTGATAAGTACAAGTTGACATCATCAAAGTCGCTGTTGACGACTATCTGGCTATCTGTAATGGCCAAAAGAAAAAAAAATGATAATGAACCTTTTGTATTTAATTTTGTCTAAAAAGACCCTGAAACAAGTAAGCTGACATCCGCTTTGATATAAAGTTCTTACATAGACTAGTGGCAAGGAAGTAACTAAGTGCCTGTAGTATCGTAGTATATTCCACAACTGGCGAATTAATAAAGTGCCATTTAATAATGTAGAGAATTTGTTCTTGTTTTGAATATATAAAAAGAGAAAAATTTTAGAGCAGAAAAGTGAAATTTTTTTGTGGCAGTATGTTTGACAAGGAGAGAGGAAGAGCCTCTACGAGGTTCCGATTAAAAGCAATAAATCGAGAAGTGGTTAAAATTGATTGACTTTTGGGACTGTGGGGCAAACTTGGAGATGGCTTCAGAAAGAAACTGAGATGGAGACTTGAACTGACGTGGAAACTTGGAGTAAAGTGCAAACTGAGGTTGAGTCTGGGACGGAAACTACGACTGACGACCAAAAAGAAGCTCATCTTAAAACTGATATAGCAACTGCGAAAGGGGGATCCGGGGTCAGAAAGGACTATGGTGGGATTTAAGACTATGCTGAAGACTTGAACTCTGGCGGGACTTGAACTATGGTTTAAACTGGATATGAGGTGGAAACTGGGACAGTGGGATGCTGAAAACTGGGTATGAGGTGGAAACTCGGACTAAGGTGTAAACTGGCACTATGGTGCAAGTTGGGACTATGATGAAAACTTGGTGTGAGGTGGAAACAGGTTGTTTTATCGACAACAACAACAACAACAATGTGTTAACTGAGACTAAGGGCGGAACTAGGACTATGGTGGAAACTGGGTTAATGGTGGGAACTGCCAATATGGTGGAAACTGGGTCTATGGTGGGAACTGGGAATATGGTGGAAACTGGGTACGAGACGAAAACTGGGACCAAAGTGCAAACTAAGATTATAGTGAAAACTTGTGTGAAAACTTCTGGTGGGAACTGCAACTATATTGAAAACTGGGTATGAGGTGGCAGCTGTGACTTAGGTAGAAATTTGTTATATGGTTTGAGCTGTGACTACAGTGGAACATGGGTATGAATTGGCAACTGGGACCCAGGAAGAAATTGGGTATGAGGTGGCAACTGGGACTTAGGTAGAAATTTGGTATATGTTGGGAACTGCGACTATAGGGGAAACTGGGTATGAGGTCGCAGCTGGGACTTAGGTAGAAATTTGTTATATGGTTTCAGCTGTGACTATAGTGGAACATGGATATGAATTGGCAATTGGGACTCAGGAAGAAATTGTGTATGAGGTGGCAACTGGGACTTAGATAGAAATTTGGTATATGGTGGGGCCTGTGACTATAGTGGAAACTGGGAATGAAGTGGCAACTGGGACTCAGGAAGAAATGGGTATGAGGTGGCAACTGGTACTTAGGTACAAAGTGGGTATATGGTGAAAACTGGGATTATGGTGAAAACATACACCATATTGGGAATTGGGACTTTTGTTGAAACTGGATCTGTGCTGGGAACTGGGACCATGGTGGGAACTGAGACTATGACGTAGACTCGGAATGAGGTATATATTGGGAATAAGTTGGAAACTGGGTACAAGGTGAAAACTGCTACTATGTTGGACATAAGAAATAAGGTGAAAACTGGGACTGAGGAATGAAGTGGAGTGTCTGACTGAGGTGCAAACTGGACTAACGTGAAGAACTAAGATCTGGGGTGTAAAAAAAAATTCCTATGCAAAGTGGAAATTGGTCTAAAATTGAGACGAAAATGATAACCGAACTTGAGACTAGTTTGAGACGAAACGCGAAATTAAAAAAAATTATGAGTTATGGACTTTGACGATAATTGAGACTAGGATGAAGATGGAAAGTAAGTCCGAGATTATGACATGAACTAAACTTGATACATAGATTGCAATCGGAAGAGATGGACAGTAAAACTTAGAATAAATACGATCTATAGCAAAGACTGAGGGAGTAAAGTTTAAGGCGTGGACGACGATAAGAACAAAATCGAAATCACAACAGAGACTTTTCTTAGCCTAAGAAAGTGAAAACACGAAAGTTGAGACTAAGATACAAACTGATACCAATTCCGTGAAGGGAGGAATAAACTTAAACTAAGAAGGAAAATATACTATGGTCTGGAGTTGAGACATTTATTGGAACTAAGCTGAACGCACCAACTCGGACCAATAGACAAGCGAAACGTGAGTATTTAATAAAAGCTTAGACTTTGCTTGAGACCAAACTTCGATTGATATATAACGGGCCCTATCAGTAGCCAAAAGCTGAGGATATGCTGTGAAAATATTCTGAAACTGTAGCAGAGACATCGTTTTAGGCAGAACATTAAACAAGTACGAAAACTGTGACAGTCACTGGCACTTAAACTGAGGATGGGACTCAGAAGAAGATTTACAATATGAGTTCAAGGTCCTGCAAGCGAAGCGTAGTTGGGTTGTGTAACCATAACATGTTATTGTTGCCGAGATGATCGGCCTAAAATCTTAATGATGCTATTTTCCGAAACATATCGCATCACTAACGAGTAAACGAAGATCATAACTCTTCAAATTTAGCATAGATTCTCCTTTCACTGACCTCAAATTTAAGGCGGACTTTGGCAGCTTATTCGTACATATTAATTAATTATAATACTACATATATAACTATATACATCAAAACATTTTTATCTCCCTGTAAATATATCAAATGATTTGCTGGTCGCATTCAAACCAAAGTTCTTATTACAAATTAGTATAACGAAATTACTGACACCACTGACATTTAAATTAAGCACATTTTAGATACAAATATTTAATACAAAAGCCAACCAATCAATTGCAGAACCAAATAGTGAACTGTCGATAACGAAATTTATGTGCATACAAAAATGAATATTTTAACTTAGTAATGTTATGTAATGCCATGAAATAGAACACATTGACAAAAGCGGTTAATTTAGTGCATTAGTATGAGTGCGTGTTTGTAAGTACTAACACTCATAAAATTTGATGTTATAGTGCCACTTAAAATATATAACACCATAAAATTACACATTGACACAAATATATTTCATGTAATTACATTTTGCACAAATTTCCATATTAATAAATTATAAATAAATTTTATGCATGCCACAAATTGATAGCGAATTTAGAGTGAAAGGTCATTGCGATTTGCTCATATGCTTAAAATTATGCCAAACACTTGAGCGCAATACGCATGGCAGTATTTTGTGATTTATTCACATTTTGCGACCCAAGCTCGGAGGTAACTATGATGCAACAGTTAGAGAGTTCTTCCATGGTACTGGTACAAGTCCAATTATCGGTCGGTGGGTTCTACGCTCCGACCGCACTTCCCTGGAGGAAACCCGTACAATGGGCGAATTTTGATATGTTAATATAACAATAGCTCGCCTAGGGGCTGAAGTTGCACCTCAATAGAAGAAATTTTACCAGAAACAAATAACTTGGGGCCTCTTTTGAGGAGCTTCACCGGCTTCTTATACTTAGCAACCGATACCGACAAGTTATTATTTTATTAGCTGATTATCAATAATCCTTAGTTAATTTTTATCCAAAATTATAGTTCATAAAAAACCAATGAGTTTTCGATAACAAATCAATAACACGCCGATAAAAAGTTATGACTTTTCGGTACAAAAATGATAAATTTTCAATCACTTTTGATAAAATCTCGATAATTTATCGAAAAATTCGATAAATGTTCGATAACTAAACGATAACTCGTCGATACGAAACTGATAACTAATCAATAAACTTTATTACCAATAGGCAAGTTATAACACTTAGATAACAAATACGTAACCCAATTCTACCCTACCGATAACACATCTATAACGAACCGATAATTAATCGATAACAAACCATTGCCATTTCGATAACACATTGATAACACGTCGTCAGGTTCCGGCTGCGGCTTTTAATTCTAAACTTTCCTCCCCTCTCAACTTTTCTCTCTCACTCCCTTTTTTATTTCCTTTCCCTTCAAAGACTACGTCTATGCTTACACGCTTACGTTCCGGACTTCTCCATACCGTGAACGAAGATGTCAAAAACTCCAAGTGGTCATTGGGCGTCGAGGCGGACACCCAAGGATAGCTAGCGTTATCAGGGAAGGTTTGGTACTGTCTGACTTGCGTTTTCAGTAACAGAAATATGAAATATGAAAATGGGTATGAAGAATTCTTCTTTGCTTAGAGGTAGAAAATGTTCTTATGTGTAAATGAAAACTCGTCGAAGGTCTGTGGGTGGAATTGACGTATTGATTAAGATAGGGATTGCCTATAATATGATTCACGAAGGCATAAAATATGCTGACTCCATTACCTCACCTTTGTTTGATTGAGGCAGTAGCAAGCGGGAAATATATCACATTTAAAAAAAAACCCTAGGTCAAAAGCAGTGTTTTTTCCCTTTTTATGAGAAGGCTCGTGGGTAGTGCGGATTCGCTTTCGACCCAACTGAAAAAGAAGGTATTGTTTTCAAGACTGGGTACAAGATTTCTTAGAAAATTCATAATTTGTCCTAAAAATTATAAATCAAATTACCGTGGACTTCTTCTTCTACATCTTGTAGCGATAATGAGACTATCCGACATTTTTGGAGTGTGAATGATGGTGGTGGTACTTTGCTCGACATTAGTCCGGTATGTTAAGTAAAATAGCACCACTAAGGTACTAGTGCGACTGTCTTGTAATGTACAGCGAATGGCTGTCGCCCAGTTGTGTTTTCGCCATTAGAAATAATTTTTCTAAGCGTGGTTGCCACTCGGCACTGCTTTGGCAAATACTCCGGGTATATTTCTGTCATGAAAAGCTTCTAAGATAAAAGTCATCTGCTGGCACATACCGTTCGGAGTCGACATAAAATATTTGGTTCCCTTATCGCCCGAAGGACGCAAATTGGCAGGAAGAGTAGGCCTAAATCTTCTCATGCCTTGTATTTTTAAAACATTGTTTATTGCTAATGATAAAAGGGCAAAATAATGTGTCTAGAATGCTACAAAAATAAAATAACTAATTTTTTTTCTTCTCGTCTTTGCCTGCATCTCAGGTTGCTTACAAAAATCAAAGTCACTCATACACAATATACCCACAAGTGCACCAATTTGAAACTGGACACTCTTTTGTAAACGAGCACACAATAGGTACTTATTTCAAATTACTTAACCCGATTTAACCTATTTTGATTGCAAAAGCTAAATTTTCATAGACGTAATCAAATATACATGTTTTCGTACGTTTGCACATATATAAGTAGATGTAGGTATTTGTGTGCTGAATTTAAATGTTCAATTTTGTATTGCTTATGAGTAAATTGCACTTTATGGTGCTCGTTTACCTTGCTTCCTTTGTTCACTGTCTGACAAATTTATTGCCTCCCTGTAGGGAAAATCTCAAATTTAAAACTAGTGCGCTTTTAGAGCATTTAGAACCACTACTAGTTCGCCCTATATCTTTTTTACATGCTTGCAACAGGCGATGTCTTTGGCGGTGGAAATTGTAGCCGCTGCCTTACTTTTTATATAGCTTCGAACTAGAGTAAAAACTATTTCATTTTGGTACAATTTCGTTGGCTCCGAACCGAACTGAAACTCAATATATTGACTTATTTTGTTTTGCTGATTTTCCGACAGGGCGGATAAATGATGTATATTGGGACGATTTTCCGTTATTCCTTGTCAAATTTGGTTTCAAGACAACCCGGTTTCGGCGTTGTTCCATCATCAGTGTCGATTATCGCTCTCTCCTGAAATGATAACACAACGCCGAAACCGGTTGGTCTCGAAACCAAATTTGACAGGGATGACGGAAAATTGTTCCAATATACTCAATATGTTGCTTCTAATACGATTTTATTCCCTTTTTTTGATAGTTCCGAACTGCTCCATAAATCTGCATTGGTAATAAAAATACACGTTTTAAGAAAGCTCGCATCCAGGCGAAAGTTCGTTATATTTCAGGTACCACAGATCAGATTACAGAAGTTATTTCTATGTATTTATGTTTGTTGGTTTAATGACGTGTTCAATTTATACTTATTATTAAGAATTCGCGAGCTTAATACCGGCTTATAATAATTGAATATTCAACTATTATGTTTTTTTAAAGAGAAATTGAAAAGAAGGAAAGAAACATTTACTGGCATATTGCGATGGATCCATTTCGAAAACCGCCAATGCCTGATTGCCTGATGATGATTACGTTGGCGGTTTTCTAAATGGATCCATCGCAATATGCCAGTAAATGTTTCTTTCCTTCTTTTCAGTTTCTCTTAGAAAAACATAGTAATTGAATATTCAATTATTATAAGCCGGTGGTAAGCTCATGAGTTCTTAAAAATAAGAAGTTATTTCTAATTTCTATGCAATGTTTCGTGTTCCCCGAAATTGTTCTCTAAAGGACTAAGGCATGTTTAATATGAATTGAGTCAAATATAAGTTGTTTGTCATTGTCGTAATGTACTATGTTGACCCTAGGCCAAATAGCTCCCTTGATGGACCCTTTTTCCTGCCAATTTTTGTACCTACGTGCTATAGAGTTTACGTTAGGGAAAGACTTTAAGGTGTAGTGAGAGGAAGCATATTTAATCGAGGCTGCTTGAAGTTAGTGGCAGTTTTTTTTTAGAAAACATATTTATCAATTATATATAAAAAATTAAATATGGAGACCTACGCTGACGATTTTTGAGCCAGAGAAAATGTAGTTACTATCGGACTAGTACTTATTTGGTACTTTATGCCTAGTTCGGAACCAGAAATTTGTATCAATAGTTGCTGACTGCCCAGGGTTACTGCTGGCTTGAATGTTTATGCAATAGACATACATGTATATATACGTATATGCATGTATGTAAATATATATATATGTATATGAATGACAAACTCGTTGCCTTGTTAAAGCATACCTGATGTATTGTTCACCATAAAATGGGCCCTTTTTTGGTTGAAAATACACAATCGAAAGCTGTGAGGAGAAATCAATTGAGTTGAGCTGAAAATAGAATTTACTGTAAAAAGCTGCAAATACAAAAAAATTTCAAGCAAATTTTTTTACTATTCAAATCATAAAATTTGAACTGAGGTTTCTATTATTTTTAAAATGAGTATAAAATAAGATTCTTACTCGGTGTTAAAAATACAAAGAAAAATGGCAGTGTGCATAAAACTTGTATGAGAGTCAATGTAAAAACAACGACGCAAATTGGAAGAGAAGCTCGGCTTAAAGTCTCTTTAGAGGTTATCGCGCCTTTATTTTTTTATTTAGGATAAGCAAGTTTTCTAAATTCCTATAAGATGTCACAATTTTCTGGCGAAGAAAGCATTTCAGGCGACACTGAATTTTGGAAGCAGAGGCAGGGGGAGAACTGCACTTAGTTGGGACGGGCAGGTGAAATAAGACTTTAACTCGCTCCATGGATAACTGGCGTGACTTGTTATGAGCCACCCAAATTTGCTTCGGTGGTGAGGCGTCATTTATTGATGATAATGATGATGATATCGTGTAAATGGACGGGCGGACAGGTCTCAATAAATTTTTTTTCGCTCCTGCTTATTTTGGTATAAGAAAGTCTATTTTTTCCTCGATTTCTAATTTCATAAAGTAATAGCGTTATCCAATTAAAGTTATAACATCATTGTGTACAAGTTGGGTCCAAAAAAATTAATACTCATTTTGACAACTTATTAACATAGTTCAATACGCGCCACAAATTATCTTCAAGTACTTCAAGCATCTAGTACGCAAATGTTCGTTTTCTTTTTAAGCTTAGCTAAACATAACTTTCTGTAATGGTTGCATAATTAATTAGGACGACAAATGTTTTCTGCAAATACTTGAATGATTATGTACTGTAAGTAACAAAAAAAAAAAAAATAAATGTATAAAGATATGCAAGTTTGAAATGATTTACCAGCAACTTTTATTTAATAGTAGCTTGTGCCCGTGGGCTTCACTCCACGTTTCTATAAAAATACGTAAAATAAATAACACAAATTTTAAACTTATTTTAAGGTTGTGTATTTGCGAATTTAGGTATTGCTGAAAACCATAGGATATACAAAATTTTTTGTAATATTATTTGGAGTATAAATAAAAAGATTTTCCGATGAGCTAACTCTTGAGCAGGCTACGTATAATTGACCACGGGTGAAACTTGAGTTGGTAAGATTAACTCCTTCTACAGCTAATGACTGTTCTTGAGCTTTATTGATAGACATTGCGAAAGCCAACCTAATAGGAAATTGAAGGCGATTAAAATGGAAAGGTAT
Source organism: Eurosta solidaginis (assembly GCF_040869045.1). Classification (NCBI taxonomy): domain Eukaryota; kingdom Metazoa; phylum Arthropoda; class Insecta; order Diptera; family Tephritidae; genus Eurosta; species Eurosta solidaginis. The sequence goes on from NC_090323.1 coordinate 25,347,302, forward strand.
ATCTGTCGGTATTAATCCTTGGTATGAAAACTTTGTTGTTTTCGAAATTTTGAATTTTATATAGATATAGAAGATGTAGATAGACCGAAGTTGACAAAAAAATTTAACGGCGGCAGATTACTAAACGTCCAAAAGGAATAACAGCCAAACTCATTTCTGTAGTCAAACTTTAGCTGTTAAAATAACCTAAGTTTGTACGGCAGCCATAGTTCTGAAAAATGCCATTTGTAGGGAATGTGCCACGCCACCTTTTCCCCAATTCCACATTTTACTGGAGGTGTTATGACTTAACGTCATATAGCTCCTACCAATTTTCATTATCCTACCATTACTACATCCAGAGGTATGCAGTATGGTATATTCTATTTGTACGGAAGGCGCCACGCCCCCTTCTCCTTCAACCCACATTATCTAGGTGGTGTTAAGGATTGACCACATATAACTCCTTACTGAATTTCAATGTTCTAGCATGAATACCTTCAGAGTTATGCATTATCAAAGATTCCATTTGTATGACAGGTGCTACGCCCCTTTTATATATCGTAATTATTTTTAGCATATGACCATCCCTGGAAGGTTTCAAGTGGGTTGTGCAAATTTGGTTGTGATTGGTCAATCCATCCGATCTATACCTACATACATACACACGTAATTTGAATTTTATATATATAGATTAGAATTTCCAAACGAAGCAATTCATAGGGTTACGAAAGAGTGGAAGAGAGGAAAAACTTCAAAAGTATAGGAAAATTGTTTCAAAAACTTAGCATGCCTTAGCAATTGTATTTTGCTTTGCAGTCCTTGCAGTTGTGCGCTTGAATTAAAAACTATTCTTTTTATATAACTTGTCAACCCTTAAACAATAACAAGACCCTCTTATATTTGCTTATTTCAAATTGGCAACTGCAACACAACGTTAATCGGCCAAGTCAAGTATGTTCTTTGTAATACAATTTACTTTCTATGTGCTCGTTTTATGTTTAATTTTTATGAGCACTTCAGTGCTTTGTCATAATTTCCGTCGTTCACGACTTGACTTATGCAAATGCTTTGTTGAGAATGTTGCAAATGTATGCGCATTATTATTACATACGTACATACATACATACATTCATATAAAAGTAAAGTACTCATAAATAGGTAGACGCATACGTATGCTAATTTATTATCCGGAATGAATTCTTATAAACCACTTAAATTTACAAAGGCAATGCTATGTACAGCATTTAACTATACACAGGCACACACAAATATACAGCACTTGAAAAGCCTTAAAATGTTACGCATACGCCATGTCAACCTGCACATTGCTTTCATAGAACAAGCTTTATACGTTCACTTTAAGCAGTAAAAATAACGCTTTTAAGTTGAATTAATGGAAATTATATGAAATGAAAGTAGTTTTTGGAATAACAAGTCTGCGAATTTAAGTCGTCTTCCGGTTAAGCGTCATTAAGTTATTCCATTCAACTTGAACTCATGCTATTTTCCACATTCCAGGCTGTTACTTTTACTTTATTAAAATGTTGTAAATTTGCATGTGCCTCGGCTTTGTTTGTCTTTCCGTTTATTACTCAGTGCTGTCACTTAATAGCGCACTGATTAGTGACTTATGACATTTGATATGGGCCTTAACATACATTAACACATGTACAAGCATAAACATCCTTTTTTTGTCTTTCTGTGAACTCATAGCTTAAGCTTTAGATTATACAAATGTTAGCACTGTATGCATATTGTATCATAAACAACAAATTATTAATTTTATGGCTGAAAGCATACTATTTACAGCAGTGCTTAAAACGGAATAGAGCTACATCGGGTAAATCCGAAATAAAGGATATGTTTAAAGTTAACTGAAGTAAGCACCGTTTTTCTAATAAGAAAAGTGGTCTTAAGAGCTTGAAAGCAAGTTACTTGTTGTCCTCTTTATTATTTGAAGGCAGACCTAAAACGAGAGGATAGATACACGTATTCGACGACTATTGTAGCATTATGCGTCATGCCCACCTATGCAATACATTTGCGGCATTATGCATTATGAACTTCTATGCCAATGCATTTTTTATGAACCTGCCACACGCAGACATAGCGCAGTCATATTACAATATTGTACTACATAAATTACATTGACCCAACACAGCGGGAAGTCAACATCAATTGAATGCCGAATAAGAGACCCTTGTCATTTCACACCTTCATATTTTTGCTCAGCTAGTTACGCCGGTCAATACACGTGCCGATCGGAATGTCTAATTGTCAGTGTTAGTTTGTTAATGTGAATCACCAAAATATTCACACACACAACCATTTTACATGGTTTACATAAATAGACCAATGAAGCAATCTGCTGACTTTGCATACTATTATTAGAAATGTACATATTTTTAGTTTGTTAGTGTTAGAATAATTAAGAAATTATGTATAAAAGAGAAAGAATTTCTTTAATAAAAGGAATCATTATTCGATTCCCAAAGTCATAAGTTCTTTTCAATTTAGATTTAACATTTCACTATTATCTGAGTATGTTCAGATAATAGTTCTACTAGGAGTGCATAAATTTCAGAAAGAATGTTTAATTGCAGTATATAAGGGCGATACGATAACCAGATCTTAGTTGTAGCTGCTTGAAACATACTTTTAGCGGCAGTTCACGGTCCCTTGTATGGACTTACAAACCTGCGTCGTTGTTATTCTTGTATGCAGGTTGAGTAGGTACTTCTTTTTCCTTCTCATAGAATGGAACTTATTGAGATCTATCTGTATTTAAAAAATTTTCGTATCACTATTAGATGACTCAGCCTACAGTAGTTGCTACCAAGGATGACTGCTAAGGTAGCATCCAGTTTTAGAATTTCCCCTTTACTGAAAACAGCTAGTTACTTGTGAATCCAGAGAAGACTCAATCTATAGGTGACCACCACTTGAATGTCCGTCTGGTGAGAAAAGAGTAACAAACAATAGACCTTGCTATCGAAGGGTTATATATGTACCATCAGTGTTATATTGAAGATTTATAGATTGGATTTTATATTGAAGATGAGGTATGTGTTTCATAACAAACCGATGAGTCGACGTTAACATCGATCACATCGATATATAAGATAAGAAATTGATAACACTTCAATAAGAAATCGATAACAAGTCGATAAATTCTTCATAACAAAATCGATAACAAACCGATGAAAAATGTCCAACGCTGGGATAACAAATGTGTAAGTTTAAACACACATAAAAGCTATCATCCGGTGGCAAAATCCTGAGCCAGATAAATAATATTGCATGTAAATGCAACAACAACGATTTGAGCCAGATAAATCCAGATAGAAGTCTGGTTCAATTTGTGAGCCAGATAATTTGTTAATTACTTCTTTTTAGGTTGGCAACGCGGCCTTTAATATACCTACTTTTTCAAAAATATATGTCGCTGCTTAGCCTTTCGCCGTATGAGTTAATTGGAAAACAGCGGCGACATCTGCCTATAACATTTCACGTGTGCGAAAATGTCACGACATCTGCTTCTCAAGTCTCTCAATGATCCAGAGCATTCCCGTGAGAATTGAGCATGAGCCGGAGCTGTAAAACTCAATGAAAGACGGCAAATGATATCCTTTCGATAACACGCGGATAGCTCGTCGATTAGAAATCGATTTAATTAATCTATATATATAAAATTCAAATTATGTATGTATGGAGGTATAGATCGAGTTGCGTCCTAAACGGATCGACCGATCACAACCAAATTTGCACAACCCACTACAAACCTTCCAAGGATGGTCATAGACTAAAAATAATATCGATATAGAAAAGGGTCGTGGCACCTCCCATGGAAAATAAATATTTGGTACTACATAACTCTAAAGGTATTCATGCTAAAACATTGAAATTCAGTGAGGAGTTATATAGGTCAATCCCTAACACCCCTAAGAAAATTTGGGGTGGGGAAGAAGGGGGCGTGGCACCTCCCATATAAATGGAATTTATCATACTGCATATCGCTGGATGTAGTAAACGTAGGATAAATAAAATTGGTAAGGAGCTATTTGAGGTTAAGTCCTAACACCTCCAGTAAAATGTGGAATTGGGAAAAAGGGGGCGTGGCACCTCCCTGCGAATGGGATTTTTAAGAACTATGACTGCCGTACAAACTTAGATTATTATAACAGCTAAAGTTTGACTACAGAGTTGTTTGGATGTTATTTCTTTTGGTTGTTTAGTAATCTTCCCCCATTAAAATTTTTTTGTTAACTTCGGTCTATTCACATATTATATCTATATATATATAAGGTTAAAATTATGAATGTTTGTATTTAGGAATAAATCGGGTTGCGCCCTAAATGGATCGGCTGATCACACCTAAATTTGAATCATCCACTAGAAACCTTCCAAAGATGGTCATAGGCTAAACATAACTGTTATTCCTTTAGTATTCTTTTATGTTATCTTTAGGGTTGGTATTTTTGGAGACGCCTGGAAGAACCGGAAAAAACATTTCTGTTTAATTTGATATTAGTTGATGTAAGAGCAAAAAGAGAAATCACTATGGCAGTTGCTTTCTCAGATACCGCGGATACCCTTTGTGTAGTGGACGTACAACTCCGCATTTAAATGACCACTGTTTGTAAACATCTGATAACCCGATGCGCAACATAAGCAAACGGTCAGGGCAAAGTGAGTGTGTGCAATGTGTGCACCATGACTCATAAACAGTCGCTGCAAGTTTTAGGCCGAACCCTTAAGAACTTAAGGTGTAAAGATCATCCCAAAGGTGGTGCTGTTACTTTCTGGAACAGCCACAGTTGAAGTAAATGCGTGCTTTTTCGTCTATAGACGGCTTTACGTACAAAAATTTACTCTCTTTAGAAATATGAGAGGAAATTTGGCGGAAATAATTCAGCAGCAACTTTTGCTAACCAACTTTTGCTGCTAGTTTTTGAGAAATTATAACATCACCTGAAGCTCTAAGAGCTAATTTTTGTTCCATATATTGAATCTATCTTTATAAAATATAAATGGCTTTGAGAAAAGGCATTTTAGACACCTCATTCTATTAACACAGTCGTGAAAGAGTCCGAAGCTGTTCATATCCGATTGAGTTTATAAGCTCTTTTAAGCCATCAGAAACATCTCCTTATCGATTGATCCTTAAAAAAAGGGCCCATAATATCGTTATATTTAGGCTTCTTTATTTCGCTTCCCCACGCTTATGTAGTGGTAAGGACAATGCTTTTCATCACAAAACTTTTACGGTTGTCATTGAAGCAATTCATTTTATCGAAAAATTTCGAAAACAAAAAAGTTTAAAACCAAGGATTCCATTGATACCGATAGATTTGTCTTTTCAATTTTAAATGCCTCAAATTTCCTATTCAATGAAGCTCAAGGACGATCATTAGCTGCGAATCAAGGGATTGATGGGCGCAATACAAACCTTTATATCTTCAGAGCTTCTGCAACTCAATTGTCAACCACACCTATGCGAGGGGAATCCTGTTACAAATATGAATATATCATACAACAACAGTCACTAGCTGTAGCAGAAGTCAATCTTACCAACTCATGTTTTACCCATGACTAGTTACGCGTAGCCTGCATATTTTTATAGTAACGTGGAGTAAAACCCACGGGCATAAGCTAGTTTTATATAAAATTAAATAAAAACAGAATACCCCGAGGATGGCGCTGTCGCGTCTAAACGCGTAGGTATGAAAAAACAATAAATTTTTGTTTCATTACCAAAAAACGGCCGAAGCAGCTCTCTATGCAAAAAAATAATTTTATTTTATTTTATTTGAATTTTCTTAATAAAATTATTGTTTATTTTATTTAATATTTTTATTTTATTTTACCTTGTTTGAGTTTATATTATTTAATTTTATTATATTTTATTTTATTTTATTATTTACCTTTACTTCATATTATATTATTATATTTTATTTATATATTTTTTTTAATTTTATTCCAGTTTCAAATTTGAGCTCAAGAACTATGACAATGATTTAATGGAAAATTTCTATCCTCTGTTCCAAATGAAAAAACAAAAATATTTTTCAATTATATAAAATTAAAAAAAAAATACTATAATTCTCATAGAAATTATTGTCACAGGCCTTGAGCTCGAATTCGAACCTGGAGTCCTTTATCAATAGGTCGATAAAACAAAAGCAGTTGCTTGTCATTCTATTATATATTTTTTTATCTTCTTCAATTTAATAAAATGGTTTTTAAATTTTTTTCTTTTTGTTTGCTTTGTGCAACAAAGATACGACTGCTATTTGCTTCGGATGGCTAATAATTTCTGAAAATAGATTTGTGTGATATTGATAAGTCAGTGGCAATTCGCTTAAATCGCCCTTAATCACGCTATTATATCACCGTTAGTAATGGAATTAAGGCTTAACCAGCGAGATTCAAAAACCTTGTGTTTACAAGAGCCAGAAGAGGAGTGTTGACTTATAGTGCGACGACAGGCTCCTCCCTGTACACGTCGAAAACGCGTGACCCATTGCAAGAGAGCCTAAGTTACACTGGTCCTCTTATGCTACGCTCAACCTCACAATTCAGGGTGGGGTAACTTTGCCGTTAATTGAAGCGGTCAGTAACTTTGACTTGGACCACATAGCCGGAAAGGAATTAATCGTACTTAAATTAGGATGATATGACCATGCAATTTGAGTTGAAAAAAAGGGCAGACAATTGCAGCACTCAATCCTAGAAAGCCTTACTGGAACAGTAACAATATAAACATTGAGGAAAATACAAGTAACCTCCTCAAGACGTAATTTTGAAAAGGGCTCAAACAAAGTGCAATAAAGAGAATAGGTTAATGGCTGATGCTTTCGCCTTTATTTATTTATTTAATTTCGTCAATAAACAAAAGTTTCTTACTGACTACGCATATACTAGTAACAATAAATACTTATACAATTAAATTGCAGAACTCGCAGAAGAGGAACGCATACTCCCCAGGGAAACGCGTGTCACTCTTGCTCAACTTCGTTCTGGATACTGTAACAGGTTAAACTCTTACCTATCCAGAATCAACCCCGACATACAAAATGTATGCCCTGCTTGCAATGTGTCCCCACATGACACCAACCATCTCTTTAATTGTAATGTGGAACCAAAGCCTCTAACACCCCTTTCCTTATGGTCCACCCCTGTTGAAACGGCAAGTTTCCTTGGACTCCCGTTAGAGGATATTGATGACAATTTGTGATCGGTCGCGGCTATTAGGTGGGGCGAGCATTGCTACAACAACAACAACAACAACATTTCTTAATACTGAACCCGGAAGTGAAAATTCTAAATCAATAATTTGGTTAATATGATTAATTTCTCTAAGGGCTCGCCTAATTGGTGTACTCATACCATAATTCGATCTTGCAGCAGTCAAGTAAAATAAATCAGAACGCGTCAAATTTCTAAATGGAATATTGAACGGTATTTTCCGAAGAATATCAGGAAAATCTACCACGATGCACATATGTAGATTTTCAACTTTTAGGCGGCCAAAAATATTTTATTGCCTATATTTCCTTAAAACTGTTTAATAAATGAAAAATTATAATAATTTGTGTAATTAATCGGTTATATTAAAAAAATAGATATTACACTGTGTAACACTAAAAAATGTCTACTAATATTTTTCTTGTTGCAAAGCAAGAAGTGTGATAACTTAGTTCCGTCTTTATCTAGGGTAAATTTTTAATTGGTTTTATGAAAAATTTTAATAATTTGTGTAACTAATCGGTTATATTAGAATGGATATTACACTGTGTAACACTAAAAAATACTTTTATTTTTTATGTTGTACAGCAACAAGGGTGTATCAAACCCTCTATCCAACCCCCTATCTTCAAGTATCTGCAGCTAAATTTAATGCAGATGGCAAGCTAATTGCGCCAAGTAGCATGTTCAAAACTAATTTTCACTTGGAGGGACTTGGAATCATAACAAAACTGGGTTTGAACACCAAAAATCAAAAAAAAAATTTTTTTTTAACATCCTAAATAAAATAGGTTCTTTATCAATTTATAACTTTTAAAAATCACAAACACCATTAATAATGTTAGTATATACCTCAAATATCAGAATCCATCACAATTAATCAATTCAATTGTCTTAAAACTTAAAATATTCACGTTAAAACATGCGATTTCACATAGGTTAAAAAAAAAAAACATAACACGCGTTTAAGAAATAGCTAAATTCCGATTACTTGACAGCTAACGCCAGGTATGCGATGGATGGGAAGGGGTAGAATTATCGTTCCCCTGTCAATTCTTAAGCTGTGGGAGTGCGTTTTTTGAAATTGTGGCAACTTTCAATTATGGCCGCCTAAATGTCTAAAATCTACCTATGTGCGTTGGTAAGGACATTCAGAATGAAAGAGCAAGATAAAAGGAACCTCCTGTCCACTAGTGGATCTAAGTTTAAAAGCAAACAACGTGACATATAGGATAACATAGGTTAGCTGAAATTCAAAAATCTTAGTGTAGACTTAATAAATTTCTTTTGAAAATGCTCAATTCTATTTATGTGGGTACTATGAAAAGGTCGCCAAATAATCGGAGCATATTCACAACGGGACATAACAAAGGCATTGTAAAGAGACTTCAGAGTGTACGGATCAGAAAAATCTGCTGCTATATCTCCAAAGCAAAATGCAAAAGTGTCATCATTTGGTGGTAGTACAAGCACCTTGCGCTGGTAGGCTTCATGAGGTGTTAGAAAGAGATTAACCTACCATCAAATCTTTCACACGCTACTTATTAAGCTTAATTTACCAAATCCAGTTAAATAATTAATTCAATTATCTCGTTGATGGTTTGATTTCTCAAACAATACTCCTGCATTCATACACACCCAAATTCCCTAAATTTGTCTCAACAGAATTTTGTAATACTTTTGAACTATTTAAATTCATGGCTGCTCTATATAAAACGATGTCATTGCCAGATAACAAAATGCACTGCAGCAAGCATAACTTTCATGACCCTTGACTGTCTACATATCTTGATATTGTTTTCATACATGCATGGATATATAATATACGAGTATGTGCTCATAAATTCATAGAAGAGAGCACGTTCCCATTTCGGCAATGTCTGCGGCCACTTCAAATGTTACTTATGCCACCATTCATACTCAATCTCAGACGCTTATATCATCACGTGATAAGTGGCAACTTATTCACAATGCGGCATGCAATTGGCGCAAAAGACAAGTGGCGGTGCAAGCGAGTTGATATAGCACATACAAACGAGAGTTTTTGGATTAGAGCTTACGTAAACTTACAGCAGCAAACAGGAAAACAGGAGAGGTATTTTTTTTAACGAATTTCATTAATTTAGTTTTTTTTATTTATTTCAGATATATAATAAAAAGTGTCTATGAATTTTGACACTAAAGCTAAGCAATCCAATCCCAAAAATACAATTTTCGAAGAAGTTCAAAAATTTTACAAAATTTTAAAAAAAATTCGATATTTTAATTTAGAGCTCGCTAAAGTATTTTGAGTATGAAGTTTTGTAGCCCAATCAATTTAAGTGCAACAGAGTAGAAGTCAGAAATTTTTAGGGCAGGAGAAACGATGGTAGTCTATATGCCGACGAGTTAGTGACACTGATCACAGGTTAGTTCCTGCCAAAAATTAGCAGCCTCATAGCTACGGCTCTTCGAGATGAGCAGGGCAATAATAGCTGGGTGTAAACCAAACAAAAACAGAGCTTCTCCTGTTAACAAGAAAAACAAAAATCCCTTTTTAACTTACTGAGGCTAAACGGCACTATCTCTCTCCTGAAGCCAAGGATGACATGATACACGACTCAAACTAAAGCTAGAAAAGGAACTCTGAGGTAAGGGCAAACAAAAGCCTGGCAACATACTATGCCTGCAAAATGACCGTTACTAACATATGGAGCGCCTGTCTGGTGGAAGACGGTAAACAAGCAGAACAATCAACATGGGGTTAGAAAGGTGCCTGGATGTGCCAGGCGCAGTAAGCAGTGCACCTCAGAAAGATTAAACGTGACTTTTTACTTTATTCCTTTAAAACTCAAAGTGCAGAAATTGGCCGCGAAAGGGGATCTACGACTAATTGAATCTAAAATGTGGAAATCAACTGAATACAGGCACGCGATGATATTAGATGACGTAAAATGGGGGCGATTAAACGGAATCACAATTGACCCAACGTCTGGAACCGCACATATCATAGCGGTTTTTGACTACCGGATGCAGAATATAAGACAGCTTTAAAGAGAGGAATAGGAAGAAAGCCTAGGAAGTGGTATGGGCATTACAATCTACACAGAAGCCTCAAACCTGGAAAAGTGAACAGAAGCTGGAATGTACTCAAATCATTTGCAAGTAAATCAATCGTACCGACTCCCTCATCCATATTTTGTTTTCCTGGCTGAGGTCTATCCCATAGTAAGAGCAGCCAGGCTGCTCCAGGATATAACGATCTCAGACATCAATCCCATAGATAGAACAGCTAGAATGCTCCAGGATAGAACGGTCTCAGACATCATTGCGACGGTCTTTGTCGAGAGCCAGATCTCCATAAAGTCATTGGAATTCAACGTGATAAAGTCAGGTCCCGAAGCAATGCGATATTGAGAATAATAAATTTGCACAAGTGGTTTTCTGAGGAAAATGGAGAAATTCGATATTGATGCAACGGACTTTCTGTGGGCCAACTGTTTAGATTGAGAGGTCTCAAGTCCTTATAGACATCTTTGGATAGTGAATCACACTCATGGTTGTCATCACAGGGCATTGCGCTATTGCAACAGTGTTCCGAATGTGGCGTATATCAACAAGCTCCCTCTGCAGAAGCTATCAGGTGAGTGAAAGAGGAGTCGATTAATCACTTTCCCTACCAATGTCCAGTACTTTAAACAAGATGACTCATATACCTGTGTGCACTGTCTTTCGACAGTCTAGCAGATGTTGGGAAAGAGGATATTTCACTCGTATTTTGGCTCACTAAAGAAAGCATATGGTTTCTTGTGGACTACTGGAAAGTAATCCGGTTGGATGAATGTGCCGCCACAATGCACTCACTAAGGGCACTCACATGGGACAAAAATATCACTGAGTAGAAGCGTGGGAAACTCCGACGCACCCGCTCCTGACCTTATCTCAGCATAAGTTATAAGTCGTCCAAAATTCGCATTGATATTTGACATTTTTTTTTATGAGGGTGTTTCAGATTTCTTCAAAATAAAAAACAATTCACACAAATTGAAAACAAAAAGTCAAAAAATAACAAGTTTTCAATTTTTTTTTAAAAAGCTTTTTAAGATTATTCTGCATGATTTAAGTTACAAAATACATACAAGTTTTTTCTCAAAATATCGAAAATAAAAAACTGTGGAATATTATGTACGAAATTCGATAAAAATTGGAAATGCTATTTTTCTGCCCGTTGCTGTATATGCGTTTGTGCATATGTGGAACAGCTTATGTATAAAAATTAAGTGAATACATATACATATAAACACAAGCACTTCCATGTAGTGTCATTTGGTGCACAATAATGCGACTCTAATTTTGGGATATGCAGTCTTCACTTTTACTTAAGAACTCTTTGAAAGTACATAACACACTACTAAACCTATTGAGCATCTAACTGAATTCATGCAATTTGTGGTTTTTACTTATACTATGCATTCCACGTTTTTTTATTGTACTCCCTTCTATGCTTAATTTCCTTTTTTATGTTTTTATCGTACTTTATTCCTAACGCCAATACTTCGACATGCAATTTAGCTCTAACTTGTAGCAGTTGCCTACATTTAAGCGCTATCTGTTTCACCATTCTTCTTGGCGCTTCGGCGTAATCTCACAGTCGTTTTTTCCTTTCTAATCTAGTCAAGGTTTTTGCAGCGCACTGGCTTCTTGCTCTGTTTTCTCTACAATTTCTGTTTATGCACAATTTTCCATTTATTCATATGCATTCTTGTCGAAACGCCTAAAGTTATGCTGCAAAATGAAATTATTAACTGCAAACCATTCGTCTGCTGTGGACAACTGTACTTGCATAAGAATTTCCGTGTGTTTTTTTGTTTATTTAAAAAAAAGTACTGCATACTTCACGGCGCATTACAGCGGTTTTTCTTGCGTTATTCCAGTAGTGTCGTTTTTCTCAAGAAAACTGTAAGCATCAAGTTACGTTGCTGTTTGTCCTCTGTAGGGAAGTCAGTAATTGGTGTTAAAAATTTTTGGTTCAAAACTAGCCCTTAAGTACTGAATATGTACTTAGTTGGCATCATCTGTAGCAATACAATTCACATAAACCATATAAGTGGAAGGCCATGGAGGTAGCTTCTCTATATTCCAACTGCAAACAAGGAAACAACTACTTGCTAGTAGTTTTAAATTATTCAGCAAATAGACACAGTTTTATCCAAGTCTGAGGCATGAAACGGAAAGTACTACAGAGGTGTTTACAAATAATTGGGTTACATTGATGAGGACCGATGATGGCATTTGTTGTGCTACACTTACGGTACGTTGATATAGTTGAGCGACTCAATGCAACCTTGGAGGAGCACCAAAAGAAGTTAGTGGATAAATTCGAAAGGCAGTGTATAAAAAATCGCTTAGACATCTGTGTGAGTAACTTTCCGCTTTGACTTAAAGTTTAGAGTAAATGCCCATAATGACTTATAGTTGAAAATAAATGCCAATGGTGGAATAAATGTCAGGAGATCCAGTGGCATTTTAAAGGAAGAAATGAGAGAAATAAAAGAGTCTGTGAGAAAACTGCACCAGATTATAAGAGATGTTGTAAAAGTCAGTTATGATAACGTACTTAACTCGAAATTTGTGCAGTAGGGAGGTTTGATGCTGTTTTACAACACAAAGTGAACGAAAATTTAATCCAAAAATTTTGAGTTTGCCAAAGAAGTCTTGCATAAAGTTTTAAAACAGAAGAGCCATGCAGTTAACAGCATACAAAACATTCGAAAGCTAGATAGCATTCGATAACACCTGCACTAACAATATGAAAGCTGGGAGAAACAGGGATGGAAGGTGTGTGAGGGATGACCTAGAATGTTCGTCGGAATGTTGGCCCAACTGACGACGGCTACGCAAGGAATAATCAAAATTGACGCAATAAAAAAACCAACGTTGTCTTGTTGTCGGTCATCAGAACGGTCAAGGGTACCGCTATTTGTTATTGATCTCGTCATAGCCTTTTCTCACGGGAGGGGATTTGAGTATAGTGTTCGATCTGTTGACATACAGACTCGACCAAAGCCACGTCTTTTTAACACGCTTATATTAGCTTCACTTGTATGTATGCTTGTTTGTAACGCTCTAGGCTAGGCACGCAAAAGAGAGTTAGTCCCATCTAGCGGCAATTATTGAAGACTCGCGGCAGTGGTTAAATAACTCGCTACAAAACGAGTTGTGCTTAATAGCGGAGACATGAACCTCTGTGCTACGGTGCTATCAACATCAAATATCTAAGTAGATTGTAGGTACTAAAACGGCACCACATTTTCGTGGGTTTTTTTTTTTTTTACTATATTTATTTGCTGTTTTGAAGTTTTCTCGAGTGGGAGAGGGAATTGGAGTACGAGTAACAGAAGTATTAAAATTCGCAATGTCTCCGTAATCACTTTAAGAGAAATAAGGTGGCAGTAGGACTGGGAAGGGAAGTGGGAGTGATAGTGGGAGTGAAATTTGGAGATAAAGTGAGAATGGTATTAAGAGTGGTAGCGGGTGTGGAAGTGCAAGTGGGAGCGCGAGTGGGAGTGAGACAAGAAAACATCTACTGGATATTTGAAAAAAGATGTAGAGCTTAAATATCATTTCAGATTTTACCCAAAGCTCTCAACATTGGTTCCCACAAAACAAACAATTGTATCACATCAAAAAGAAATTTTCTTGAAAGCGTCTCATTTATTTTTATTTCCCTTTCACCTTGATAAGCCATGTTAAAGGGCAAGCAAAAAACCGCTTAGGCTAGTTAAGCTTTGAGTAAAATAAAATATTCTTTGAGCACTTTTCCTGCCGCTCACAACGGCGGGTAAAGTTTTACAATTTTTTCTTCCACTTCCAACTACCGCTCATTTTTTGCGGTCAACCAGTATTCTTAATACGCATTTCAACGCTTCCTAGCTGTAAACAGATAAAACAAGAAGAACAACGTTGTAACACTTGAAACTTCGAACGAGTTTGGTGCTTTTGAACGTTTGCCCTTTGGCGACCCTCGCACAGCTGTAACAGTTTGGAAAACAAATATTCAAAAATAATATTTAATATTAAAGGAAATAAACAACTCTGCGGAAGGATTTTATTATGCTGTTTTTGTTATTGTTGTTGTGGTCTGACACACTTTGGAAGCGGTCTGTTATATAGCTGCCATATGGTTTATATGGGTTAGGGTAGTTCTTAAAAGTCACGTTTTTTCGAACGGTTTTTTTTAGTCCAAAAATTAATGATAAAACATATAGATTTTGACAATTTTTGTTGTTATATCGGCCTACAGATTTGTAAGATAGCGAGTTTGAATCGAGCTCAAGGCCTAACAATAATTATTTTATCATTATTATTGTTATAATATATTTTTTCTTAATTGAAAAAATTTTTAAATTAGAATAGAAGAAAGAAAAAATTTAGACAACTGCCAAAGCTCGTTGTATAGATCCATTTCGGGAACTGCTAAATTCCTTCATCGGCAACGTTTAGGCGCCGCTGCTATAACCATTCAGCCACCACAGCGGTTTTTTGTTTGTCTTCATTATTCCTACTTCAATTCTGTTTCTTGTCAATTGATTTTGGTTCTGTTGGGAGAGAGCAGAAGTGTGTACTATAGGTATTAAAGTTCATATTATAAGTTTGAGCTATTATTTCCTTATCTAATACTCAATACCGATAGAACAATAGTAAAAAATTTTACTATTGAATGTTTCTTCCGGTTATACCCTTTAGCGCAAGTTGCTCAGATTTCAATGTTCCTTAGAATGATTTGATGAGGACCAAACCTTCCTTAAAATATGGTCGAGCATGGGGCTCAGGGCTTAAGGTGCCTTAGACGTATTTCTTTAGGACCAAAATTTGCTTGCGAAATGGACGCTCATGTGCCTCAGAGCTCCACATGCTTTTTTATGTATTTAATGCGGACCAAAACTTGCTTTCGATACTATCAAGCATGCTGCTCAAGGCTGAAAGTGCCTTAAAAGTATTTAACCCGGACAAAAATTCACTTGCGATACAGGCAAGCATGAGGCCGAGGGCTCACAGTGCCTTTCAATGACTTTATCAGGAATAAAACTTGCGTGCAATATAGCCGAGCATGTTAGTAGCTCTGGGCTCAAAGTTCTTTAAAAGTGTTTAATCAGAACCAAAATTTGCATGCAATTTGGTCGACCAAGAGGCCGGGGCTAAAAATGCTTTAAAGTTTCTTAATCAGGACCAAAAATTTGCTTGTCATATGGTAGAGCATGCGGCTCAGAGCTCAAGGTGCCTTAAAAGTCTTCAATCAGGACAAAAACTTGGTTGCGATTTGGTCGAGCATGTGGCTCAGGGCTCAAAGTGTCTTAAAAGTGTTTAAGTACGACAAAAGTTTGGACTAAAATTTAAGTGTTACATAAGAAAATATAATTTAATTTTTGGTACGGGGACCCTTGCGAAACAAGCCCTAAACCCTTTTTATTGAAACTATTTGCTTGAGCTGAGGGTAGACAAATTGGGTCACTTAATTTATTTAAGACAACCCTAATTTACATACATAACTATTGTAAATTTTGTATTCAATGAAAACTTTCTCTTCAGCGTGGCCTTCTTTCTTATACATGTTTTGTTTTTGTTGTTGTAAGTTTTTATTATACTTTTCTATTATAATTATTTTCTTGTTTCTGCGTGTAATTTGCATAAAGTTTTAATTTATTAAATAATAAAAAGAAATTATTATTCCGTCTATGTGTTTGTTGCTTTGCGTTTTTGCTTTTATGGTATTTTTGTTACTGGAGAGAGCAGATACTAAAAAAGAATCGAATAAATGTAAATTATGCAAGTCAAGAAGGAAGTGAAAAGGCTGAAGTTATGTTTTGATATCTTAAATAAAAAAGAAGTGGTACTGGTAAAGAAAAGGAAAGTGGACCAAGTCAAGCATAAGAACATTTGTAATAGAGATCTATCCATTTTGGGATGCTAGGAGGTTTATTTCAGCGGTTTAAAGAAATATTAGTTTTTTTTTTTGCCAAAATATTAGTTTTTTCTAAAAATGAGTTGCAGTGTAACAGCCGGCAATTATAAGGTAAAGTTGTAAGACAAATTTAACTTTCGCCTTCTACGCGTTTCGATGCTTTCGCATCTTCTTCAGGGAGTCTAGTTTTAAAGCTTTGACAGGTATGATTTAGGCACCAAATTAGGTAATATAAGAACAAATATGTGCGCTGTGAGTTGAGCTATAACGAACTATGATCGAACTTGTGATGCTTCCGCTACGGTCTCAAGGGATATTCTCTAGGGTGGGTCGATTTGTATGGACGAAAGTAACCGATATCGCACCATCGATTTTTCAATAGGATTTGGGCTCAAAAAAAAAAAGTTCCACTACGCATACCCAAAAAAATAATTTTCGAGCCTGCGAAATTTCATTTTTTTTTTTACTTTTTTTCGACTTTGATTTTTAAGGTTTTTTTCATGACCTACTAAAAAATCAAAGTCGAAGAAAGTCAAAAAGATGAAATTTCGCAGGTTTGAAAATATTTTTTTGGGTATGCGTAGTGGAACGTTTTTTCCTGAGGCCAAATCCTATCGAAAAATTGATGGCGCGATGTCGGTTAATAAATCGACCCAGTCTAATATACATGCAAGTAATATACTCTCTACATAAACAAAATAATAGGGGAACTGATCAGGTACAAACTTTGTCCATTTAAGCACACACATTATAAGAGGCCAGCTTAATCTATCCAGTGAAGTAAAATATCCAGTTATTATTCTATACGGCAAACTTAACCGGAGTAGGCATAGAGACCACAGGAGTAGGAAGGAAAATCCCTCTCGTTAAGAGAATTATTGCGCGCTATTGCTATAAGATAATGTATAAAGCCACAAAAGGAAATTTCTTTGTTAGAAAAATATCCTCTTATATAAGGTCTTGATCGGGTGAATAATCCATTTCAAGAGCTGGTTTCTATGAAACATCCGTAAAGATTGGCCTGTTTTCATGCTTATAATACGAGCTCTCCTTTATACTTTACAAATTATTTCAAAGCGCTGGAAGGTTCCTCTCTAACAAGGTACTTCACATTGTATTATGTCTACTCTGACGAGAGGGAAACGGCACAAAATATACATATGCAATTTAGTGAGTGCAGGAAAATTAAGAATAAATTAAAATGAGTGCCTTAACAGCAAAGGATCAACGGCAAGTATGCCGTTAACGCTTCTTTGGTGTTCCAGTGTTAAAGGTATGTGAGGAAGAGCACTGACTTCAGATAATCACCGATGTTACAATGTCTCGTTTAGCCTAAATGTGACTGTCTACCTTGAAAAAGACAAACAGCTTTATTTATGCTACAAATTTCTAAGGGCAAAAGACGGTTGTTCAATTTTGGGTACAGATAATTGAGCTAGGGTCTTCATCAACGATTCTATCACATCAAATCACTAACATAAGCACGAAAGTAGAGCGATCTCCAGCGAGTAAAGATGCTTAGGTTATTAGCGCATACCCATCGTAAGACTCGACTGAAATCTCAAGACTTGAAAGGTTCGACGTGGTCATATTAAATCATTATCGATACAGACGTGCCAGTATCTCGATCTTGCTAGTTTCGGTGATGTACTGGATCAATGTCCGACAAATGATCATCATCATCCACAATACTTTCAAAACTTTTGGGGACAAGAAGAATCAAAGGAGTTTTGGAAATGCTGAACCTCTATCTCGATTTCCTCAAACTAATAAAATATTAGTAAACTGCGGGCGCTGGGACATTTCCATATACCAGGAAAATTTCAATATAATATTTTTTCCTGGACGGACTTTTCCATTAACTTGTACATACTCTTTTCAAGTCAACCGAGCAAATTTTGTGCAGACACTTTCTCTGACAAGGTACAAAGATACATCGGGTTCAAAGAGTCTATTTTCCCTGTCTCATAAATTGACAAGCAAAGGACAACACTTCAATGGGAGCCCATATATAAAAATTCTTAGCGCGATTTACCTCATAGGAGATTAAGGACGACTTCGAACAGCGGCTGGAAAGCTGCTGAATTTACACTAGGAAGGTTTTCATGCCAAAAATACACTTGGAATATTTTCCAAAACCCTGCCGATTTTGCTTAGAAAACTTTTATTCCAATTGTCTAAGCTTTGGTGGTTCGACGGGCGAATAGGTTTTTTGCTATTATATTATTTAAGTGGACTGTGTGTTATTTTAGAGAGGGAGGTTGCTATGCACCTGTTACACTTTGTATTTATTCATTGGGGCGAGCACTGGGGGCTCCAAGGTATTGGCTGCGGGATGAGCCACCTTGTTTTGCTTTGAAAAACCCCTATTACACCTTGTATTTATTCATTGGGGGCGAGCACTGGGGGCTCCTAGGTATTGGCTGCGGGATGAGCCACCTTGTTTTGCTTTGAAAAACCCCGCTTTGGGATGAAAAACTTAAACTATGTCTTTAAAATGTTTCACTAACCAGTTGAGAATTACAAGCACACTCAATGGCTAATGAAACAAACGAACGAAAAATGTTCATAGTTTAAGTCACTTATACACCAATTGAAATGTTTGATGTTGTTTTCCCCGGAGCTTGAGCCCAGAATCTTCGGTTTGCTTGGCGGAGCACGCAACTACCACACCACAGCGGCTGGCATCCCTGCTACAAAGATACCGCTTGCTAATTGAAGGTGAGCCTTCGAAAGCAATGCTTCTTGGATGCAATAGACGATGGGAGGAGACTGTCTAAACTACAGCCCGGTTTCCTGAGAGAGCGCTGCACAATATATGACATAGAAGAAGTGATAGACGCAGTCAGGAAACCCAATGCGGCGTGCCATGAGTAAGACCGAAAGTCCTACTGTTCACGATAGATGTCAACAACGCTTTAAACACGGTACGCTTGCAGGTACTAAAATGCTTTTCCACAAAACCGCAATATTTGCTAAAAATCTAACGGGGCCAACTGGAAGACCGGAAATATTGCAATGAAACTGGGGATGCACTGAGCCGCGCTCATTTCAGTTCTAATCATAAGAACGCTGTGAATTGGTTCAGCTCAACGCACGGTATCCGCAATCTTCGATGAGGAAGCAATACCGATGTATCTTTTCGCTGAAAATAGAAAAGCGGTACACGATAACGGAGTTGCCACGCCGTTTCATGAAGAATGGATAATGTTCTCAGAGATTGGCATGAATAACATGAACTGCCGAAGTTACAGCTCGGATACAGTCAGCATATACATACATATGTATATGAGGTTTATACTTGTCAGCGACTTGAATGCCTAGGCCATCAGTGTGAGAGAAGTCATGAAGCTCGTAAATTGAAACTAATTCGTAGGCGATATCAAAAAGAAGTATACGTCAAATTAGAGTATAAGCAAGTCATAATCTGTTCGAAAGTATATGCCCCCAATTTTTTTTTTTATTAACTGGCTTAACTTAAGAAGATCATCAATTGCTTGTTCGAATCTAAGTACATATAAAATAACTCAAAAACAATTTAAACAAAGTTTCAAAACTTTTTTCAAGCAGTTGATTGCATAAATCAACTTCAAGCTGTGCCCTAAAATGTCAATTTTTTTTTGCAATTTTTCTTCTAGTTTTATTTTTTTTTTTGCTAAGTAGTCTTCTTCGCTTTTCATTACTACGCCGCTTAGCTGCCTACTTTGTGGCGCTAATTGGAAAAGTTGTAGATTTTTTTAAACAAACCTTTTCAACATAACAAAAGCAAGTAATCTATAAGAAAAAAAAAACGCAAAACTTTTCTGCTCAGCCGTTGCCTTCTTGTTGAATTATGATTACCAAGAGAAAAGAGCGTGCAACAACAGTTTGTAATAGCTTTTGTTGAGCAATCATTTTTCCATAATGATATTTGCAAATAATTATAAAGCAGGAAATATACTAAAAAGGCAAAGCCTATTCTTAGGCGGCTGAAAATATTACTTCTTTCAAGCGCCTAAAAGTATTTATCATATTTTGTAAACGGAAAATACAAAATTCTAAGCGAGCAAAAGCGATATGTTTGTGTCATGCAAGTTTTCGTCTTTTTGGCTTACCGCTTCTAGCATTTTTCTTAGGTATTTTTTAACTTTTTTGCGCATACATTTATTTCAAACATTTAGCGTTTTTTTCTCCCAAACTTTTTCCATTTTCTACACGCGCAGCAACAAGCGCGTCACGTTCGTCAGGTTTGCGTAGCGCTGATGCCGTGAGCTTTGGATTTGAGAATGCCACCATTTGTCCCTTTTTCCTCTATTTCGCTTCATTTTATAATTTTTTTACTTCCAGCTTGACTCGCTTAATTCTTTTGCATCTTTTGCGTTGGCTTGAATTATTGACAAATATTGCCTATCCTGCGGCGGAAAGAAATTTTTTTTCGGCAACAGCTGATGCCATTTTGTCTGTTAATTCCGGTTTTATGATTTCTAAACTTTTCAAATGCTTATTTTATTCGGAGTTTGTTCTTTGGTTACTACTTGTCTGAACAACTTTTCATCTTGCTGCGAATATATAAAAAAAAAATAAAAAAATTTTGGCCAAACCAAAATATGATAAGATATTAAGGTGAGCCGTCAGAAGTTATGCAAGGATTTACTAGTGGTCAGAATTCGATTAAGAAACTAAATGTAGGATTTATTGCATACTTTTAGGCATATACTTGTCGGTTTTGTTCGGTATAAAAGTACGTGAGGCAACTAACTTTGCTTAGCATACCTTCGGAAGTTGTTAAGATGTTACATAATATCAAACTTCTAAGTCGCCCTTAATAACGAAAGTTTTTTTCCAGAAACAGAGCGCACTGAGGCTCGTTGCAGCTGTTAACGTTTTGTTCTTCCCAACAGGGATTGTTTTCAGGGCTTCCGTAATGCTTAGCATTGATAGCTTGCATGCCATCTGTAGTTTTTGAGGTATATTCTTTTTTTTTTTTGTGGCTGTCCACTAAACAAGGACTCCTTAGTATAGCAGACACCTTATGATTTGTGTAAAAAGCTAATGACAGAGAGAGAGAGAGAGAGAGAGAGAGAGACAGGGTGATAGGGCCCCACATACACTCCAGCTTTGTTTTACATGCTTAAAGTTCCGTCGGCGCTTTCTTCACTCTTTTCTCAAGGTTACTGGCTAGAATGGTTCCTTAATATTTTGTGCATTTTTTCTCCTACAGGGCCACCCTCCTAGCTTAGGCGCAGTCCAATTTAAAATATGCCGCTCATGGTAAGCATGACCATATCAGTATTTTTCGCGTTGGCGGTCAAACCGACACTAGATGTATAGGTATGTATATTCCGCGTGATCCGCGTACGCCGTAAACTTGAAGGATTCTCGCCGAACAGCCTAAGCAGTTGGTTGATAACCAGTGTCCACGAAAGGGGTGATAATACCCCGTATGGCGTAGTCGTTCTGATGATTTTGTGGCCTTACAACCCAGTTGTGAACTAATATTCTTGCAACGATCCATCTGGTTATTGCTGGATATACTTCAATGTATGTAATTAAGACCATTCATGAATATGCAATGTCTAAGGAGACACTTTAGGTATTCTTCTTGTATTCTAGGTCTTCATTTATTTTGATGCAAAAAACACCAACAAAATAGTAATAATGGCAACATACCAGCCAGTTTTTTCAGCTGTTTCCCACTACTAAAAAAATAAAACTTTGGAAATTTAATTACTCGGTACTCATATCATTGGCCTGCATTTCTGTGAAGCTTTTGTATGTCGACAATAGATGTAAAGTTCATAAATATGCATAGAGGTATCTGTTCATATAAGAGAATTATTGATCTATATATGAATTGCATGCATATTTTATTTGTACTATATAAACACATACATACAAATGCCATTCCATCGAGTGCTTTGTCTAAGAGAAAATCCTATGCATATTTGCAATTTTTGTACGCTTTTAGTTACTTTGTTTACTGCCCCGACATAAGGCTGAAATTTTCGTTTCAATTAAATTCGATTTTTTTTTTATTCAAGTTCTATTGTTTTTTTTTTTTTTTTTTAACTTGTATTTTTTGCAAGCTACCAAACTTTCATTCATATATTTTTCTATTGTACGGCATTTTATATACTTTTTTTGCAACAATTTTTCATTTACTCATTCGACCATTCGGTAATCCCAATTTTTGTTTACCATTGAACTGGCGTGGACTTTTCAATGAACCAAATATCTACACAAGAAAAAAATACAAATCAATACAAAATAAATACTTGCGGAATTCACCTACATGTGGTGATACGTGTACATATGTGTACTGGTGATTGTTTATGTGTATGCTTGTTTGATTGCAAAACTGTGCTAACTTGTATTTTTTACTGGGATTTGGGCATCATTCTCCGTCTGTACTGTTCATTGAGGATTCATGGGTTTTTTGTATCAAGCATATTGATAAAACAAAAATGTATAGCTAGATATGTTAGAGATATGATAGAGTAAAATGCGTTTACAGAGCTATAAATGCTTGCTAAGGAATGCTTAGCAAAAAATCAAGGCGGTTATTCTACTAATGCGAACATAAGTCGTACCAATGTGGTTGAGGACGGCCGAGATGATCAACAACGATCTATCTGCCTATGAGACGATATGGCAGAGAAGGCCACCATTGGGACTTATCAATGACACATGATCCTGTATCCTCGGTGCGACTAACAATAGCTGAAAGTGTTTGTTGTCTTGTACAGTTTCTAAGAGCATGCGGTCATCATAGAGGAAAAAAGAAACTTCAGCAGAACGTACATATTATGCTAAGTTCGAGGTTTTCATCGGGTACTAGGCGATTGTGATGAATGCGATGCAGACGATTTCTCTTACAGCAGGTTTAATCCGCGGAAGGTGGAGGAAGCGGTGAAGCACCTCCTGTGCGAAGCAGAACAAATTTTATGGGAAAAAGATTCTTCTAGAACCTCCAAAGCTCATGGATATTCTCAAATATAAGCATGTAAGGGCGATAGCGAAATACTTATATAAACTCAGCGAGATGGTTATAGCGAAATCGCATTAGTCAGTTCTTTTATAATTTTTTCCATTGGTCAGTTCATGAGCTGTAGTTTCAAAATGGTACTTTAGCCCTCATTGATTTAAAAGACGGAGCGCCACGCCAATTAATCAATATTACGTGCGCCTAAAATTAGGCAATGAATTACAATTACTTTGCTTTCTGCTCCTCAGGGGAAACCAAACAAAAAAATTATGTAAAACTTTGCTAGCTTTGGGCTCGCTTTTCTGCAGTTCTAGCTCAGCGGCTATTAGCAGGGTAGTAAGCGTCTGCTTCATTTTTGATTGTTCTTACTGAATAAAAACATACCGATGATCCTGGGTTCAAACCAAGAGGAAGGCAGCATCAAACGTTTAGAAAGAAGTTTTTGATTTAAAAAAGAGTTTTTCTAAACGGGGTCACCTCATGAAAAACTTCTCAGTGAAAATTCACCTGCCTTGCAGCCGCTGTTGGGAGTCGACATTAAATATTTTTATGACCGAGGGAAAATATAAACCTAATGGTTCTGGTTCGCCGATTTACTTAATTTGTTCACATTGGGTGAGCATATCAATATTCTTAAAGCATTTCAGTAGGCATTGCTCGGGCTCCACTTATAAGGTGGATTTTTTCCAAAGGTGAGATCTCACTGAAAATCAAGTTAAAGCCATACATTGCAAAAACAAAAGCTCATGAGTTGAGAAAAAAATATACCTCTTCGTCGTGCTCCGACGACCTTCTGATTCGCAGATTAACTTCTTATTGCTCTGATTGAGGGAACCTTTCATTATTCTTAAAGCATTTCAGTAAGTAATGCTCGGGCGCCACTTATAAAGTGGATTTGTTGGAAAGGTGAGATACCACTGAGCTACAAGTTGAAATCATACATAGAAAAAATAAGTCATAGTTGAGAAAAAAATATACATACCTTATCGTCATGCTCCGATGAATAAAATAATTAAAACCATTTTGTGTGATACTATATTGCTCTATAGGCTGGGTACACCTACAAACATTTGAGCGCCGATATATTGCTGCTTAAAGTTTCTGTTATTGTATTCAATAATCGAATGTACATAAATTTTAATTTTTTCTAGTCACAGTTATGCTGCTACAACCAGGCAAATTTTGTAGGCTGTCTTAATTTGATTTCGAATTCAAAGCTCATTGAGATTATTGTCTATTAGCAATATAGGAGAATTACATATATGATTAAAACAAAGTACCTATTTACGGACTAGGGAAAGTAAAATCTTCATCGTCCTGCATCGACAAATAACGTCATCTTACACATATCGGAAGTAAAGTTAAAGTTTCTTGAGACACAACTTCAGAAATGGACTGCCAACCATTTTGGATATAAAGGAATTTCACCTATTCTATCGGCTCTGCTAGGGCGCCACTTGAACTTAGATCCAGCCAGGTGGTGAGTTATCGCCAGGATCATGTTGAAGTCACAAAAAACCAAAACGGACTACTTATGGGATATGCAAAAATATATGTTATCGTTCTGCTCCGACTAATCCAAACCTTACTAACTTCAGAGGAGAAGTTCAAGTTTCTTAATACACAACTTCAAAACTAGCCCCTTGAACCACTCAGACGTGGTAGATTTGGTAGATTTTCTCAGCTATTTCATTTACACAAATATTTCATTTCAAAATATGCCCATGAAGCTGAGATCCTTTAATTTTCTGGTCCATATTTGTTAATCTGCTAGTACCCTACAATCATATTTAGGCTGGTTGTATCTAATTATTCGCCTACATATATACTGGGTCGATTCTACAGCTCTACTGAAATCTATTAGAGAAGTAAGCTCGCTTCAGCGGAAGATATCAAATTAATCCAATAATTATTTTGTTTTAATTATACTGAAGATTCCCCTAGTTTGGAAGTAATCCTAAAATAAATAAAGAAACCTCTTTCACATCTCCAACGAAGAATCCACTCTTATTCGCTCCTCAACAAAGTGGCCCAGTTGTATGAGTATGAATAATTCATCTGTCATTCTTTACGTAATAAGTATGCTGCCATGCTGCTGCAGAAAATATGTTGCTGTAGGCAGCAGCAAACTGCAAAAAATAAAAGCAGGACAAACGAAGGTAAGCAAATGCAATACAACGATACGACAGTAATGCTTGCAGCGAATAATACAACAACAAAAATACAAATTTTTAAAAACCAAAAACATCCGCGATTTACCGCCTTTGATGCTTTCCAGCGAACATCAGCAACAAGACTGAAAAAATGCATTTGTCAAAAAAGTATGTTTTTTTTTCTTAAAAAAATATTTACAGGATATTAAGCCGGTATATGCAGCAAGGACTATTAACCAAAAAAGTCTACACACAATAATCCACTCTACAAGAAAAATTGACAAAACCGAAACGACGAACAGCAAAAGCTGATAATGCGCATGCGCGGCGAATAAAATAAAATAGGGATATTTCCACAGCGAATTCGCAAGGCTATTGAATGCGGTAAGCAGCGCAACCAACATATTTACGACACATAAAACTAACGGGTTGCAAAGGATGCACGAGTCAGTCCTTCATATAAAATTGACGCGTACGGTTTTGTGTGAGAAATAAATGCGCGCGTAAACGTAAAAATTCGTTGCATGTGAAGACGAAGCAGTAAACGGAAGTACGGCGGTGGTAAAGCAAGAAAAAATACGCTAATGTGAAAGCAAATTACGAGTGCTAGTGCGAAGACAAATGAGCAAGTGAAAAAAAAAAACGAAAAAAAAAACTGAACAGTGAAAAACGATATGGAAAACTTAATATGGTGCTTAGGCAAAAAAATATGTAACAAGTTTTTTGTTAAAAAATTGTTTGTTTAAACTAGTTTTGTATTAACGAAATAAATATGAGTTATTAACAAAAGCGATTCTTAATATTGTTAAGAAAAAAGGCAATTAAAAAAAGTTGTTGTAGCCTACTTTTAGGTGCTTAAGCGCAAGTTCATTAAATTATGTGTTAAACGAAATAAAAAAAGGAAAAATATAACTAAAATATTTGTTGCATTTAAATTTGATTTTATGGCTGGTATAAGCAATCAAAAACGAATGCAACGCCATAAAGTATGCAACTAGACTGTAGCAAAGTGCTTAAAAAGGCATAAAGAATATATGCAGCAGAAATTGACCACAAAAGAATTATTGAGTGCTTTGAAAAGTAAGTATGTATAGACATTTGAAGGACAGATATTAATAATACTTTTAGATTTGTACATAAGGGTGGAAAATTATCTTATATATTATTTCTAATTGCCGTTTTTATGTACAGGTCCCTTTTTCGCTCGTATTTGGAATCCAAATCTATAAATAAAATTTTGGTTGTAAATATGGGGACTCGTGCTATTAGCGAGCTTTGGGCATTATTATTCGTAGGGATTTTGTTTAGCTTTTTATTAAAATAATTTGTTAATAATAAGCGATTGTGAGCACACAAAGAAATCTATTTGTACTATGGCACTATTGTGAATTACTGGCAGTTGCTAATATTCGCCAGATCGCAGCGCCAGCGCATGTAAGTTTGTAGATGTTTTATTGATAGAACAGCTGGTTTCTGTTGATATTTGATGAGACTTTTATAATTGTTGCGCAATATGCGCACGGGTCCGGCTCGTTATTTAAATTAGTAAAATGTGTTTAGTCGCAACACTTCAAACGGTAACATCTTGAGCAAATTTATCACATAAAATGTACGGTTATGATTGGAAAGGCTTGGAGAGTAGCGCACAGGGACTTAAGTTAAGATTTATATATGATGACTCCAAATTTTAATATTTGTTTAGGATAAGAAATGGTTAAGGCGCATTGAACAGGGTCAAAAGTTCAGATTACTCTGCTAAGACACAATACATAAAAAATTGTGCTTTTGAAGAGGTGCGAATGAAAAAAAAAAAAAATTGTATTTCATATATAAGCACCTCCACCGAAAAGTACACATATGATAGCAGCTGGCTGCGCCGAAAAGTGTGTACTAATTTGTTGGTATAACATGATGCACAGCGAAAGTTTGTAGTTTTGTGCTTGCATATATGACAGCAAACATTCGGTGACCATTTAGCGAAATTACATTCGGAAAAGGAGTGAATGCATGATGTGGGGTATTTGAAAGTACGGTTATATGAACCAGCTGATTTTGTGTAGGTATCAACATTTTTGTGTGAGTTCAGCTAGTAACTTATTATTGCTACACATATATGTAAAAGGGTACATCAATTTTACGATGAAAGCATCAAATTAAAAAATTTATATATTGCATTAAAAAAAAATATAACGAAGGAAGTACCTTTGAAAACCTGTCTTCGAGGACGTCGCAGAAATCCCAGACAAAAAATATCCCTAAATATAAAAATGTAAAGCAAATTCTTAAATACATATATAAACCCAACGGGATGTACATATTGGGACGGGACGGGATCGTTGGTAGATTGCATCAAAATTCTTGGGCTAAGATACATTTTCGTGTACAAAAGTGTCCCAACTGTGATGATGGAATGCCCGATGTACTAATCCTTAAGGAATTCTATTGTACTAAGTTACTTTGGTTTAGCAAAGTTAGAATTTTTTCACAAATAATATGGGCTTTCAGTGTAAATTTTCCCACTCCTGAGGTTTATTTTTTCTTTGTTATATATACAAGTTGCGTTAAGGTACAAATTGGAACTTAGCTTCTCGTTGAAAATAAGTTTGGTGCAGTCAATTTTGAAAAGATTTTTATAGTTCGTCTGGAATTGTAAAGTAAGGTCATTCACTCACATGGCTTCACAGCAAATGAATAATAGCCTTCAAGTCATAAAATATTAAAACATCTACAATCACTAAATAGTTGAAAAGGAATTTCTTGGTTAAAGTTTCAGTCAAGGCGGGCACTAAGTGCCACACCCGTAGTATTCCCACATATCAGATATATTTGCATGTGTGCAGAGATCTGTTTTTATAGCTATCGAAGGCGAGCAAAAAATTTATAAGGAAAAGCTGCTTTCGCACAATATATCTTAGAAAAAATTACATGCGATACCAAGAAAACTGATTCAAGGATACTGGCAACAGTATTCCACGTTAACCTTTTGTGTGGATTGGGTAGTCGACATTATGATAATATATTTCAGACAGTACCGGAGTCAACCAGCCCATTGCACCTGCACAGGTTTTGTTTAACGACTGCACTTTCCGTCGTTGGGCCCAACACAACTTTTATGCCTCTCTGAAGCTTGACAACCCAAGTACATTTTTCTTGTCAGGGCTCAGTAGTTCTCATATATAATACACTTCATCTTTGCCCTTGATTGCGGGTGAATAATATAAAATCGTGTTTTTATACGAGTCGTTGTGAAAGAGCTTCCACCTATCCACTGATCCTACTCCAAAACTGCACATTTCCACTTGGCCACTACAGTTAGTATAATAGAAAGTGATAGTTATATATCTTAGCTTCACCCATTGGTTAAGGGACACGGCCATAGTAGATGTATTTCGAGAACTTGTACGCCATCAAACATTTGCAGTTAAGAATATAGTTAGAGATTATCACAATTTCAAATAATTTGTTTCTTTTTTAACACGCTTTAATTAGCATCACTTATTTGTGAAATACTATACAAAAAATAATTATAAACGTTACGCATTGCTATCGGTACCTCCCTCTTCTTGTGGTAAGGAGAGGTTTTTAATAAAACAAAGTGTTTGGTTTATTGCAAAACATAGTTATGACGGGTACTTAAAAGATTCCTATATGCTGGTGACACAAGCGGCTTGCTTGGACCGCATGCAAAATAGCAACCTTAATCATTCTCTGATGAACGGAGATTAGGAAATTTCTCTCGCATTTGATAAATACTGTGAAATAAACAAAAGCACAAGGCGAAAAGTAAAGTATTGTTGAAAATACTTTCAGGACCATACGTGAGTTCGGTTAGATTATTTGCGTTCAAGAATCGTTTCAAAGAAGAGCTAATAAGCTCAGCTTTTAATCAATCTTTCAGAGTTAAAATAAAAAAAAATCTATATATATCAAAATCAAATTTTGTGTGTGTGTGTTCCCTATGTAAACGTATTCCCCACAGTTCAATCATCACAAAATTTTGGCTCGTTCCTTCCATCAAGACGAAGGTTTTTGATATTTCAGAAGTAAGAATTTAAATTAATTTTTTTTTCAATTTCACGTGCGCCACTGATTGGTGCGACAAATTTTGTATGTCATCAAAAGTTACTCATACGCCATGTACGTACTTAAGTGCAGAACATTTGTTTGGTCATAGCAGCATTAAATTCACAAAAAGTTAAAGCGATTGCAATGAGTGATTTACAAGTATTTATTAAATTTAAGCATTCCATTGTAAAAATAGTTGTCTATATGAGATGATACGACAAAAATTGTGTAGGTAAAATATTTTGATTAAGTTATGAGATTTTGAGTAAAATTGTGTGTGAAAAATAAAATTTGCACAGCAAAGAATGATAATTTAGAGGGATCGAGGAATAAAGAAGGAGAGAGGTAGAGGGTGTAAAAAAAGAAGAGGGAGAGATAAGAAAATTATAAAGGGTAAGAATGAGAAAAATTGGCAGATACATTTTGAGGAAGTTCAATAAAATCAAGCACTCAGTATATGTGACCAGGTCTATGAAAAGGTGGCTTAAGACTAAAAAAAGAAATTGCGAGAAACAGCTGTTAAAGATAAACAATGCGTTTCTTCAGTTTCATAGTAGTTTTTCCTTTGGATTATGAACAGTCATGCCCCAAGGCAAAGCACAAAGCAGTTTCTGACCGATATTTTGGCTCCATTGCCATCGAAAGAAATGCTATCAAAAAAATCTGAGGATGCTTTACCAGCCACCAAAGTGGCATCGAAGGAACAAAAGGTTTCATCGTCTTTCATTTGTGCTTTTCTTTCTCAACATTTTTAGTACACCTCTAAGCAAGTTAGGATTTTCTAGTTTCCACCATGTGAAAGAGCGTCTCAAAAACTATCGAAACCAAAACAAAGTGGACCGGCTCACATATATGCTTGACTTTAAGTGACGGGAAGGAATGCGTTAAAATACGTTTTTTTATTTAGATTAGTATCTGCCCAACCCGAGCAATGCCGGGTACCCTGATAGTTTACAAATAAAGTGAAATAAGAAAAAAACGACACCACGATGTATAGCAAAACCTTTTCTGCCAGGAGTTGAATTTGTATATGCACGTCTTGTTATTGTACAACTTTTTTCCAAAGGTGTTGAGCTGTATATAATTGTAATTTTATACCGAGCATACTGATTTTGTAATACAAGGTTTCAGGGTTTGTGAAAGAGTTTTCCAAATCATCTTGTTTCGAAATATATAGACACAAAGCACTCAGGTTTACTGTAGCACACTGAATTGAGTGAATTGCTATTATATATTGCAAATTTAGCTTGAGTGTATGTGACACGTTTTTCCCGGAAGGGTCTTTGGGTGTTATTGGTTTTAGATCAACATATTCAAGCTCTAAGAGGCAACCAAATAAAGGTTTGTTAACGAATTCTTTTCAGCTCATTCACATTTCTTATTTCATCTTTATGCATAATTGAAAACCGACATGAGTTTCATCTTATTGCTTGATTAAAATTTGATTGGCTTACAGCGTATTTCTTTTGCAAATGGAGGCTTGACAGGCGACCATTTTAGATTGACATTGATTAGATTACACACTTTCAAGGTAATTGTTATGCCAGCGGCTTATTACAGATTGACGCGTAAAATATAGAGTATAGAGTGTATACTTGGTTGTATGGCTGTTTATGGCAGGTATTTTTTTTTTTTTTTTTTTTTGCATAACTGCTGCTATCCGAGGGGTCTGACTGTGCTCACGAAACTACAACCAATGGAACTTTCCTATCTGCATAAATAAAATGGCAAACGAGAAAAATCTAATTGAAGTGAAGAGCCTGATTTCCCACTTGTAAAAAAAGATTAGTTGAAAACACATCTTAATATACATATAATTATTCTGTACGTGTGTTTGTTGCTAAACTTCACCTAAACGAGTGGACTGATTTTAATGAAATTTTGTATGAGTGTTCGAGGGGATTTAAGGATGCTTTAGATTTTCAATTTAGTTCGGAAAGGGATCAGGACCGACCTGTACCGAAAAATATAATTTTTGGTACGATTCACTCAAAATTCGGCATAGGGGTACATCTTTGACCAAGATAATATATCAGAAACCTTTCACTCCGGGACCAGGCGCGGACTTATTCCAAATCAAAAAATATGTATAATGCGTTTTGCTTGAAATTTGGTATAGGGGTACTTCCTTCAGCAGCACATTATTTGAGAAACTCTTCTTTACGGGAAGTGGATCAGTGACCGAAACATTCCAAGAAATCTAATTTGTGGTCAGATTCTTTTGAAGATACTTATACGAATAATCGGTTGCACGGGATATATGCTACATATATATAGGATATACACAAAAATATACCCGCTGACAAAGTCTCATCAATATATATTAAAAGCTGACGGACAGACATACGAACATAGCAAGACCAAACCACTTTATCATCCTAATCAATTCGGTATACCTTAAGCATCTACAATTTAAAGATTTTTTCAAACTTAATATAGCATTACATTTTCATGAAAGGTATAAAAATGAAATAGAAAATCAGAAATTTGACTGTTTTTGATATTTGACATTTAAATTTAGGTTGAAAATTATGCTCCAAAAAAATTTATACATTTTTTTTCACTGCCCTACCGGCATTTTCCACTGACTAAGGTTTTATACATTTTTATTTAGTTAGCAATTAAGGCGTATTCGCACACAGCCTGAATATATTAAGCTAAATCGTGCCTACTTTTAGGCGCAGTAAAAATTAAAAAAAATAAATAGATGTAAGGCGATATATCCTCCGTAGAGATTTTAAGCCGAGCTTCTCTTCCAATTTCCGTCGACTACTTTTAGTTTTTCCTACAAATTGGCGAGACGGTACCTACTTGTTTTATGCCGACTCCATACGGCAACTGCAAGGCAGATGAGTTTTTACTGAGAAGCTTTTCACGGCAGAAATACACTTGGCGTGCTTACCAAATCACTGCCGAGCGGCTTAGAAAAACTTTCTTCTAATTGAAAAAACTTGTTTCTAAAGTTTTGATGTTTGTTTACCCGAGGCGTGGACCCTGGATCATCGGTGTGGTAGGTGGAGCACGCTTCCACCATATCACGGCGGCAGTAACTGTGGCAATTAAACTAATGTTGAAATTAGTATTGGATTCAAGCTGCAGCTGACGTGAATTAAAAAAAAAAAGTATATAACGCTGAATATCATTTTCTTCTAGTATAAATAAATAAATGTAAGGCGCGATAACCTCCGAAGAGATTTTAGGCCGAGCGTCTCTTCCAATTTACGTCGTGCTCCTTTGAATTATTCTTACAAATTGAGGGGACAGGACCTACTTCTTTTATGCCGTCTCCGAACGGCATCTGAAAGGCAGGTGAGTTTTTATTAAAAGCTTTTCATGGTAGAAATATACTCGGAGTGCTTGCCAAATACTGCCGAGGGGCGACCCCGCTTGAAAACATTTTCTTCTAACTGAAAAAACTTGTTTCTAAAGTTTTGATGTTGCTTTGACCGGGCGTGAACCCAGGACCTTCGGTATGGATCGCCGAGCACGCTACCGTTACACCACAGCGGCACGCTACCATCGCATCATCTGAGGCTTAAACTGCATCCTTTTTCCTAGCGCTTTTGGTATGCTAAGCACAACAATCGTATCAGATCTTTTATTAACTACTGTTTAAGCTTTAATTAGTAAGTTTTTCAGTTTTAAATCCACTAATCACATACAAAATCGCTTCAAGCGCATTTAACACCTAAAAAAATACCAAGAACTATGTCTGCATAAAACAACAAATGCTTCACTTAGCTACGTGCTAATTGCTTATTTGAAAATGTGCCAGACACTAAAGGAGGAGGCGGTTTACAGAAAGCCTTCAAAATAAATTTGCTACTCATTCTAGGATTTTTTTTCTTATTGTAAAGCCACTAAACTTTGGTAATTAGGACTACAGAGCGATGAGCGCTCTATAGACAGAAAATCGATAAACACGAACGATTTGTTGGAGCTAAATAATCCTTAAAATTATAATTTATTATTATTTTAAATACAGATTTTACTTAAATTAGAATATTTTTTTCAGAAGAATGTGATAAAATTTATACTATGTATAATATATATAGATATCAGAGCTTTTTGTTTTTTGAATGTCGATATAAATCTTTGGTCGATACAAAAGCTCTTGGACACAATTCATATAAGAATCTTTTAGGCTTACGAGGCAACCGCTGGCATAATTAGGGACCACATAACTCCTCGTAGGTGTTAAAACTGCCTTTGAAACTGTCGAGTTCGGTTGGGTATATTGGATACTTGCAGATTACTCGGCGCTGCTCGGGTTGGGTAGATACTAATCTAAATAAGGTGTCTTTCAACGCATTCCTTCCCGTTACTCAAAGTCAAGCAATTAGTATATAGGATTTTATTGATCTTCTTCAAAATGTATCTCCCAATTTTTCTCATTTTTACCCTTTATAATTTCCTTATCTCTCCCTATCCTTCTTTTACGCCCTCTACCTCTCTCCTTCTTTTATCTTAGATCCCTCAGTCCTCTAATTTATCATTCTTTGCTTTATTTTTAAAATTTTATTTTGCCACACACAGTTAATACTAAAAATTTCATAACTTAATCAAAAGATTTTAGCTGCATAGAAGCCAAAATTTAATTAGGTTAAAAAATTTAGTAGGGTGTACGAAATCATTATGTATTCTTGGCTTAGCACTTTTCTGAAATTAACAAATCACTGGCGGCCTTACAAATAATATGCCATTAATCAATTTCTTCTCAAGGAAAGTTGAATTTCTTCAAGCTCTTCAAAGTCAAAATGAAACGTGGACCATTTGCTTTGATCCAACGGTTACTGTTAGTACAACGATTCCCGCACTTAATCGGCTTTAGTCGCATGTTCGTAGCACAATATGGGTGCACTTTTATTATTACTACAATGCCGCGATACTTTGTCACCTTAATTTAGATCTCTTGTGCTTGTACTTTCAGCTAACTAGTGTATGTGGAGGCCCTTAATATATTCAAGCACCTCTTCATTATTTTTACTTCATAACACAAAGTGATTACGAGTGACGCCACTTAGATGGGACAGTCTCTGCCTTGCCAGAGCCCCGCATTCTCAAAAAATGTGAACCGACGTTTCGTCCCCCAGCTCATAAAAGCGACACATTCATCCTTTAGATGGATTTAACCTCTCGAAGTTCAAGCAAACGTTGTCTGAACTGCTTTGTTTCTCAGTTACTTATGCTTTCTCTAGTGTTTGCCTTTATGAGCCCGTAGAATGGCTATGGAGGGCTACGGATAGAATATTGCTATAGCACCCTAAACCTATTTAGGTAGTCTGCCTGTTGTTTTCTTTCATGCTCTTGACAACCGGAATTCATTTGAAAAACAAAACCTTGTTTTTGAACTATAATGCATTCATCCCTCAGCTTAAAAGTAGTTGAGCAAGTCTGCAAGGCAAGGAAGGCTACCTGGTGGTTACACATAATGAGAATATTATTCTGGGTTAAGCCTTTCGTAGACATTCTCTACCGCAAAAATTACATGGATTTCTGCCTTAAAAATAGTGTAGAAGGATTCCATTTGTAATGAGGTTTCGAAGTTCGTCTCATAGATACCAAGATCCTGTTTCTCAAGGAGTTCTGTTTACAATGGATACCTCAAAATTTCATGCATAAGATTCCGATCGTAGGTGCCATTGCATAACGTAGTTGCAATATGGAACAGTACACAGTTTAGTGTTAAGCGCTGTTGATTAGAGAAGATATGCCATACTTTATGTGCTTTTTGAGCTGGTCTCTGTAGATACTTTAAAGTTTGCCATAGCCTCTAGACAATAGCAATAAAGTTATAAGTAGTTGGGTGCTCCTTCGCTATGATCTAAAACTCTCTAAATTCTCGAAATCAATAATCTGAAACTGGAGCCTTAGTGCTCTTTTAGACTTAATTGTGTTATCTTGCTTAAACTGGCATATCTGTGCTGATATACGGACAAATTTTCGATACATGACCTTCTGTAATATGAAAAGCAGAAGCAGATGCGATGATGGCACCGACGTCTCATACATCCAAGCGGGCTTTTGCTGAAGTAGGTAGGGCGGAGAACGTAGTTCTTTAAGCACGATAAGGACTTCTCTGACAGATTCATGATTTAATAGAAAAATTGCTGACCACTCGATGAAAATATCATAAATGTAAGGACTAGCACCGAAACAGTGGGCGAAGAAAGTTACGATAGTGAGAATACATAATAATAACAAAAGCAGAACAAGAAGGAATTGACATAACATGCCAGGATTATTAGAGAATGACGAATGCTGTGGTTTATACGCTGTAGGAAGTTAAAAATGATGTAGAAGCTTAATGGAACTTATAGTGTAAACAAGTTAATTATGTGGAAATAATGAATAAAGAGACTCTGTCGCCAATTCGGAGGTGTATCACATCCTCCCCAATAAAGTAGCTCATTGTGCATATTTCGCACGAGAATTTGGAAGGTGTTCTTAGTTCTGGGTAGTACTTATTTATCTTGCAGGAGGAAAAGTCCACTGAGCAACAATCATAAATCGTTTCACGCGCAAAATTTCACCCAGAACTCCAGAACTCATAGAGTCACGTAGAAGACGCATGTGCAAATACAGATGTATTGGCAAAAACACAGCTCAATGGGACTATGAGCTCTATTAGTTAACTTCCTAAACTATTAAAAGTGTTTCAAGCTCCTAGATTTTCTTTTCGAGAAATTACGATATTCACGAAGGGTGTAAGTTATTTCAAAAGCCGCTTAGTTGGCTAAGTAAGCAACAGCACTCAATGTACACATTAGGTAGCAATTTTCTAAAGGAAAATACTTGAGGCTTATGATACTCTTAGTGACAGGTCACTGACAGTAGTCATCATACACATAAAGAAAAGTAGTTTTAGAAAAAAAATAATCAAGCATATACTGTTAAGGGGACACAAAAATTTCAGACCGCGAAGCAGATTCTTTACTCTATCCTAGTCTTTCAGCATAATTAAAGGGAATATGAATATTTTATAACATAATTTCAAAAAAAGAGAGAGGGTATGCAGGCTTTTAAAGCTAAGGATAACGTAAACTCTATTCTGCACATAACATCGGTAAAACTGGTGGAGAAGATCATAGGTTTAACAACTGTAATTACGCCCAATGTCTCGAGGCAGCTTAATACCATCATCAGTTATTGAACAAATAGACAAGGTTATTCTGTACTTGCTCTTGGGCCCGTGCAGCCAAAATAGAGAGGAAATGTTGGTGCAAGAGCGCTCATATAGAAGAGGTGATACTCGTTGTTGTCGTTGTTGTAGCAGTAACGACACTTCCCGAAGGCCTTGGGGAGTGTTATCGATGTTGGTGGTTCTTTGCCGGATGCAGATCCGGTACGTTTCTGTAACAAGCTCCATAAACGTACTAGCCCCACCATCTCGGGGACGATTTGGTATGACCACGTGCAACCTTCTAGGTCATCCCACTCTCCCATCACCTAGATCCATCAGGAACTTGGGGTCGCCAGAGCCTCGGCTGTCAAAGAAACAGGATTCGCCGCGGGTAGGTGAGGTTGAGAATTGTGTTGGAGAAGCTATATTTTTGCGCTGGTGACACATTGAAAAGATTGCGCTACACAACCCCTTAAATCAACTTGGTATTTTAGTCGCCTCTTACGACAAGCATACCCACCGCGGGATATTCAAAGCCCCCTAACCCGCTGGGGATACACGTGAACACCGATGGCACCAAACTAGCGGAATACTGTGTTAAACCAAAAACGAACAGAACACTGTTGTTTTATAGGAGAAATTAGTATCCGTAATCAAAGTGGTAGAACCATTGGAGGAAAACATCTAAAGCAGCAATAAGGACAATAATCTCGTATTGCACAATATCTAAAATTGTTTTGAGTGCAAGCAATTCCTGTAAAATAAAATTGTGATACGGCAAAGCATATATCTACATTGGGTTCCTGAATATGTAGGAATTGAAAGCGAATGAGCTAGCTGAAATTGGCACATTCCTCGCAGCTTTTACCGTATACGTCCCAATCAGAAGGGACGGGATTGAAAGAAAGCAAGAGTTACACATACAGGAGGAAGTAGAAAACGCATCGAGCCAAGCTAGAGGCTGCAAAATGTGAGCACCATTAGTAAGTAGGCTCGGATTCAGCAACGTTGAACTTTTCAAATCAAGTCGGAGTTCAAAAACGTGCGCAAAAAGATCTGTGCTTGCCAATTCGTAGGACATCACAATAATCAAAGTGTCAGCTTAAAGCACTGCGTCTGCACAAATTTAGATCAAGTAAGTCTTTTTATGCGATAGTACTGCTCTTTTTTTGAAACTAGTACGATTTGCTGTAGGGGTTCTAGCCATTAACGTATCAAACCTTATGCGAAAACCTTATAAAAGTTTGCACTAAATAAAACATATACTTCAAGCAGATGAAATTTATTGTACACCTTTCCCAATTAATATCAATTTTCTTACTTAACTTAAGCTATATACATTCTCTCACATTGCCATTTTGCATCATCATCATGCAACCAACCAAATTTGTATCTTTCAACACTTTTTATCTCTCGTGATTTGAGTTGATCCTTTTAATATAAAAAAAAAAATACTACCACTAATTCAATCAAAGTCTTATGCAAAATTTGTCAATTCCTCTTTAAATTGATGTGATTTTTCGAGCATATTACAAGGTTTTCATTTTTATCTAATCCTACTTACTATTCGCATCAACTTTTATCTACTGACTATCATCAATTTGCACTTTCACTTGCCCATTTATTTATACTCAAACACATCAATTTTTTTCTTTTCGTTTTTGGTTTTGTTAAAAGCTTTCATACAATTGTGTTTGTCCTTCTTCTAATACACAGCTTCAGCATACGACCGTCAATTCCTATGACCAAAGAAATTGTTATAAAAAATGTTCGAAGAATTTATATCGAAGGTGTTCAACAAAATAACTGCCATTGTTTTGAAAGTTCTGGCACATGTAGAAAAAGTTTATAAAAAGGAAAAACAGCAAACAATTCGATTTTTGCACATTGTAACCTGCACACCTGAACTGGACTGCTAAAGGAAAGAAAGAAGAATGTTAAAAAGCATAGTGGCTGCAATCTTGAATTTTACTTGAGCAAATGTCTAGTCTCAGCTACTCTCAAGTCCGATAATTCAATATAGTTAACAGTTATTTCTTTGCTTTCCTTTTTTTACCCATTTTTGCTCGTTTTTTCTTGAGTATTTTCTTTCTACTTGACTTCCATTTTCAACTCTTAGGTTTTTCTTTTTACCATCGCATTTGACAAATGACATCTCGACTTACATGTCGACAGTTGGGCACAATTCCATTAAAAGCAGATAAGCAGTAAAGTAGATTTTGAGTAAGTTTTTGCACACATTGTTTATCAATTTTTTATACTCAGTTGAGCAGAGCTCACTGAGTATATTAAGTTTGATTGGATAACGGTTGGTTGTACATATATAAAGGAATCGAGATAGATATAGACTTCCATATATCAAAATAATCAGGATCGAAAAAAAATTTGATTGAGCCATGTCCGTCCGTCCGTCCGTCCGTCCGTTAACACGATAACTTGAGTAAATTTTGAGGTATCTTGATGAAATTTGCTACGTAGGTTCCTGAGTACTCATCTCAGATCGCTATTTAAAATGAACGATATCGGACTATAACCACGCCCACTTTTTCGCTTTCGAAAATTTCGAAAAACCGAAAAAGTGCGATAATTCATTACAAAAGACAGATAAAGCAACGAAACTTGGTAGATGAGTTGAACTTATGACGCAGAATAGGAAATTAGTAAAATTTTGGACAATGAGCGTGGCACCACCCACTTTTAAAAGAAGGTAATTTAAAATTTTGCAAGCTGTAATTGGCAGTCGTTGAAGATATCATGATGAAATTTGGCAGGAACGTTACTCCTATTACTATATATACGCTTAATAAAAATTAGCTAAATCGGAGAAGGACCACGCCCACTTTCAAAATGGGTGTGGCTCCGCCCTTTTTCATTTAATTTGTCTAGGATACTTTTAACGCCATAAGTCGAACAAAAATTAACCAATCCTTTTGAAATTTGGTAGGGGCATAGATTTTATGACGCTAACTTTCTGTAAAAATGGGCGAAATCGGTTGATGCCACGCCCAGTTTTTATACACAGTCGTCCGTCTGTCATTCCGCATGGCCGTTAACACGATAACTTGAGCAAAAATCGACATATCTTTAATGAACTTAGTTCACGTGCTTACTTGAACTCACTTTATCTTGGTATGAAAAATGGCCGAAATCCGACTATGACCACGCCCACTTTTTCGATATCGAAAATTACGAAAAATGAAAAAATGCCATAATTCTATACCAAATACAAAAAAAGGGATGAAACATGGTAAGGTAATTGGATTGTTTTATTGACGCGAAATAGACCTTAGGAAAAAACTTTATAAAATGGTTGTGACACCTACCATATTAAGTAGAAGAAAATGAAAAAGTTCTGCAGGGCGAAAAAAAAACCCTTAAAATCTTGGCAGGTATTACATATATAAATAAATTAGCGGTATCCAATAGACGATGTTCTGGGTCACCCTGGTCCACATTTTGGTCGATATCTGGAAAACGCCTTCACATATACAACTACCACCACTCCCTTTAAAAACTATCATTAATACCTTTAATTTGATAGCCATATCGTACAAACTCATTCTAGAGTCACCCCTGGTCCACCTTTATGGCGACATCTCGAAAAGGTGTCCACCTATAGAACTAAGCCCCACTCCCTTTTAAAACACTCATTAACACCTTTCATTTGATACCCATATCGTACAAACAAAGGCGAACAACTATAGAACGAAGGCCCACTCCCTTTTAAAAATACTCATTAACACCTTTCATTTGATACCCATATCGTACAAACAATGTCTAGAGTCACCCCTGGTCCACCTTTATTGCGATACCTCGAAAAGGCGTCCACCTATAGAACTAAGGCCCACTCCCTTTTAAAATACTCATTAACTCCTCTCGTTTGATACCCATATTGCACAAACAAATTCTAGGGTCACCCATGCTCCACCTTTATGGCGATATCTCGAAACGGACTCCACCTATGGAACTAAGGATTACTCCCTTTTAAAATACTCATTAACAACTTTCTTTTGATACCCATATTGTACAAACAAATTCTAAGGTCACCCCTGGTCCACCTTTATGGCGATATCTCGAAAATGCGACCACCTATACAACAACCACCTCTCCCTTTTAAAACCCTCATTAATACCTTTAATTTGATATCCATATCGTATAAACACATTCTAGAGTCACCCCTGGTCCACCTTTATGTCGATATTTCGAAACAGCATCCACCTATAGAACTAAGGCCCACTCCCTTTTAAAATACTCATTAACACCATTCGTTTGATGCCCATATTGTACAAACAAATTCTAGGGTCACCCCTGGTCCACCTTAGTGGCGATATCTCGAAAAGGCTACCACCTATACAACAACCACCACTCAGTTTTAAAACCCTCATTAATACCTTTAATTTGATACCCATATCGTATAAACACATTACAGAGTCACCCCTGGTCCACCTTTATGGCGATATTTCGAAACAGCATCCACCTATAGAACTAAGGCCCACTCCCTTTTAAAATACTCATTAACACCATTCGTTTGATGCCCATATTGTACAAACAAATTCTAGGGTCACCCCTGGTCCACCTTAGTGGCGATATCTCGAAAAGGCTACCACCTATACAACAACCACCACTCAGTTTTAAAACCCTCATTAATACCTTTAATTTGATACCCATATCGTATAAACACATTACAGAGTCACCCCTGGTCCACCTTTATGGCGATATTTCGAAACAGCATCCACCTATAGAACTAAGGCCCACTCCCTTTTAAAATACTCATTAACACCATTCGTTTGATGCCCATATTGTACAAACAAATTCTAGGGTCACCCCTGGTCCACCTTAGTGGCGATATCTCGAAAAGGCTACCACCTATACAACAACCACCACTCAGTTTTAAAACCCTCATTAATACCTTTAATTTGATACCCATATCGTATAAACACATTACAGAGTCACCCCTGGTCCACCTTTATGGCGATATTTCGAAACAGCATCCACCTATAGAACTAAGGCCCACTCCCTTTTAAAATACTCATTAACACCATTTGTTTGAAGCCCATATTGTACAAACAAATTCTAGGGTCACCCCTGGTCCGCCTTTGTGGCGATATCTCGAAACGGCGTCCACCTATGGAACTATGGCCCACTCCCTCATAAAATACTCTTTAATGCGTTTCATTTGATACACATGTCATACAAACACATTCCAGGGTTTCTCTCGGTCGGTTCATTTTCCTACATGGTTATGTTCCCTTATGTTGTAGTCACCATAGCTCTCAACTGAGTATGTAATGTTCGGTTACACCCGAACTTAACCTTCCTTACATGTTTTCTCTTAATATAATTTTTTTTGCATTTATTGTTATTCCCTTGATTATGCCTTTACATACAAATTTTTTTTTTTTTTTTGTATTGTTGTTATTTGTACATAAACCTTTTTCGCAC
Organism: Eurosta solidaginis; assembly: GCF_040869045.1. Lineage (NCBI taxonomy): Eukaryota > Metazoa > Arthropoda > Insecta > Diptera > Tephritidae > Eurosta > Eurosta solidaginis. The sequence goes on from NC_090323.1 coordinate 25,389,220, forward strand.
TTAAGTTATAAAAATGACTAAATAATTACTCTTCCGTTACGCATTTGTAAGACAGTACATCGTCAACGCAAAAAAAAAAAAAACGTATACGTTAACACGGTCGACCATAGACATGTTCGTAAATTTAACATTGATTGCTGTTGTAGGAACTTATGTGGTTTTCTTGAAATTTTTTGTTTCAATTTTTTTTTTTTCATTTTAGGGCATTGGAAGTGATAGAACGATATGAGTACTGAGTAAGTAATATCGATACTTTTGACAAATGTATAAAAAAAGTTACGAGGTACAATATTAGTTTATTACAATTTGTGGCACCGCTTTCATTAAGCAGAAGCAAATTCAAAAATTTTGCAATCTGTAAATCAAAATCTATTGATAACTATCTTTTTGCAATTTGACGGAAATTTGGTCCTTGGTATTATATATAGAATCAAAAGCTACTTTGAAAAAAGGGGCTTACAATTTTTATCTTAAAGAAGTTTCAAATATATTGTGACAAATACTAGCAACACTAAGGGGTAGTATCATCTCTAAGCCGATACTGAGTAGTGACTTGTATGTACATAACCAAATTAATCATTATGTCTACACATATGTTCATACAAGCAGCGGAGAGCAACGCACAAACACATGCACATATCTGAGATACCCCAAAAGTATGCAATCATTTGTGCAAGTATCACACACATATACACGCGCATGGGCTATGAGAGAAGCTATAAAAACGTGCATCTGTATTTATAGCTGACAACTTTATACCTAATAGCTAACTAGTAAATTCTAGAAATAGATGAGCTTAGAATTATGTCAACGAGGAAACCAAACAGTATAAAAAGCAGCAACAGTTGAGGCACGACAATCAGTTTGATTTAAGCAAGCTATCAGTTGCGAAGTATAAGTGTTATTGTGAAGTACTTTAATAAAGACCATTTTGCATTATTGAATAGTGGAGTTATTTATTCAACAGTTTAGTGATTCGAACGTTAGAATAAGGTTGCAAATAAGAGGAATTGCACCAAAATTCGTTACACTATATATGTTTGTTACGTAAGAATACCTCCAGTAGAGGCATCGTAGTACAAAGTACAAAAGTAAAAAAAGGAAAATCCTTATGATCGCCTTCTATTTAGTTAATTTCTCAAAAAATCGTTTAGTGCCATGGAAAAAATACTTGCCGCAATTTTCCTCAGCGGAGATCTAGACCGAGCTTCTCTTCCAATTTGCGTCGTGATATTTTTTATTTTCCTTACAAATAGAGGGGACAAGGCCTGCATATTTCATGCCGATTCCTAACGGCATATGCAAGTCAAAGGAATTTTCACTGGTAAGCTTTGATGGGAGAAATACGCTCGTGCTAGCGAAACGACTGCCGAGTGGCGACTCCGTTTAGAAAAACTTTTTTCTGACTTATAAAAGCTTTTTTAAATGCCATAAGTCGATCAAAAATCGTTTAAGTCATTTAATGTTCGTGACGTTTCCCTAAAATATATGTAAGAACACACAATTAGGTATTTAGGGTTTCGTCCAAACTTTAACTTCCTTACTTGTTTTCTAATAAATTTAAAACAAACATCTCATTTTAAAAAAGTTTTTTCACTTTTGATAAAGCTTCCGAAGTACTAACTTCCTTCGAGTATGCTCGATCCTTTTTACTGAATATGAGTACTAGCATCAATACTTTGATCCGAGTATTTTTTATGAGTACAGGTATCGATACTTCTTTCAAAAGTTCTATCACAAGCCATTGGGCGGAAATGGTAGTACCATATTTTCCAATAAAAAGAAAGTTAGTTTAAATAAGAAAAAGGCGCAGGTTTTGTGTATGAATAAAATATAATATAGGGCTTTATGAAAAATTTAAACAAAGTTTTATTAAGCTACAACTTATTTTACATTACTCATACGCGATGGCGCACAAACAGCTGCCAGCCAAACAAAAATCAGCAGTCGGCTGGAACTTCAATTGCATGAAAAAGATATGTGTCCCTCATTTTGTTCAAATCGACTGAACACTTGCATCGTTATGATCAAACTTATTTACCAGTGCATACTTTTAGGCGCTTATAGTAGCTTTTGATAGTACAGACCCATTAATTGTAGATGCAGAAATGAGCTCATACTTTTCTTAAGATTTTAATTTCATGAACTCGAATTTAGCGGAAAATTGATTCTGGTTTTCGAAATATGTAGGCAAAAAAGTGGAAAATTCATTCTTTTATACTATACATACTACCACTTTTCATGACAAAAGCTACTTTTTAGTACAAAGTAGAGATAAAAAGAGAAATTGCAAGTGCAATTATTTTCCTCGCGATTGCTGTTACACTTGAAGCGGGACGCTTTTTCAAATTTGAGCTATTATTCATAGTAAAGTTAATCAGTTTTGTGATGGTTTCTCCAAACAGAACTAATTTTCAAATTTAAGGCATACTTTTAGGCATGTTAATCATACAAAAAGTGCATGCAGGGTGCCTCAACAGACGGTGCGTGTTCGAAAGAGAAAATATGGTATATGAATAAATGAAAACCGTTTGGTTAAAAAATATAAAATTTGCTTAATTCTTTTGCTAGGCAACTACAACACCTTAAACAGAAAGCCCGCCTGAAAGTAAACTACAAAGTTCGCTACGGACCTACGCTGTCGGACCTACGATGCGAATGCAACCGAAAATAAATAGTTCGTTCCCCCAAGCAGCAACATAACGAAAGCCACTACCGAAATTAAAAGTTCAATTTCATACTCAAATTCAAAGCTTTTGTGAAAGTATGGACTAGATCCAGTGTCTAAATTTTTTTCTTAATTTGTGCGCCTGTGTAATTTGAGAGTCTAAGCTTTTGTTCACTATTAATTTTAGATTTAGATCATAAAAAATGTAAGAATTCTGAAGCTGGTAGAGAGATCAGTCGACACATGAAGCCATCACTGTTCACTTTTAATAGCTTAATTGTTCTTAACAAGCTCCGGCCACCACACCTAAGGTCCTGGTTCAACTCTCAGGCAAAGTAACATCAACAATTTTATAATTTTTTGCTTGTTTAGGAAAAATGTTTTCTAAGTGGGGTCGGCCCACGGCCGTAATTTGTTGTCGATAACAAATATCGATGATCATTGCTTGTAACCGAAACAATGCGAAAAACTGTCGAGTTGTTATCGATTTTAAAAAAATATCCATTTATTATCGAAAATGTATCGCTCTGTTATCCATTTTTTATGTAAAAAATATTTGTTTCTTTTCGAAAATTAATTTTTTGGAATGAGCAAAGCTCTGAGCTGCGAAGAATTGAACGACCTTTTCCGTGTAGATAAATACGAAAAAGTTGCAAATTTTGTTGAGAGGCTTTTGACACATTAGCCCAAATTCTTGCTGTTGTTGCTGTTGTAGCGATAAAGACAATCCCCGAAGGTTTTGGGAAGTATTATAGATATTGATGGTACTTTGCTGCAACAACAATAAGGTACAATCTCGACTATCTTGGCAACATTTTAATATGACCACATTAAACCTTCTGGCCATGAGGAACTTGGAGTGGCCAGAGCTTAGCTTGCTAAAGAAACCAATTTCGCCACGAGTAAGTGAGGCTGAAAACTGAATTGGGAAAGTTATAAATTGCACTGTCATCACCACGAAAGGGTTGTGCTTACAATATTAGTGTATTTTAGTCGCCTCTTGCAACGGGCTATTCTAAATAGTCTCAGCGCTCTTCTGGTAATGAGGTTCGTACTTTCTAGTATGATTTTTCTAACATCACCATAGAATCATGGAATTTTTCCGCTATCGCAAGTTTAAATGAGCTTCTGGAATTTGCAAATCTCCTTTTAACCATAGTTAAGACAAAAAAAAAAAAAAGCAAAGTTGTAAACAACGAAGCTTTTTCACTCTGGTGCTATTGTTTTGTTGTTTTTGTTTTCCACATCCTTTTACCTAAGCGAATAAGCATTGTTTGGGTAAAAGAAAAAAATTCATCATAAATATGGGAAGAATTGTTGCTTTTCCTTCATTTTCGCCCCTTTTCAGTCATTTTTCACTTCTGTTATTAGATAATTAAACGAAAAGTTTTTATCAACCAACTAAACATAAATTCGGTCACTAAATACACGCAAGTCGGTATTTACGCTGCCTTAATTGAGTATTCATTAAAAACAGCTGCCTTCTTGACTTAAATGCAGCACCCAGAAAAAAAAAACGAATGCACCTCCACAACCCAATATCTGGGTATTGCTTAATTCTTGCTTTCCTTTTCCTTCCACTTTTGTCTAACTATATTAAGAACTCGTTTCTTCTTACTGTTCTTACCAATACATACTTATGCACTGCTTTTTTTGTTTTAAATTGTAAACTCATCGCTCATTCTCCCTCCTGCCCCCAATGCGTAATATAAAATTCCCACTGGTGTTTTACAGAAATTCTTGTTAAAGTTATATTAAATAAGAAAAAAAAATTTAAATCAACTAATTACTGTTGCCTCGCAACAATGGCGCGACTTCCCGCGTGGTTTCACAAAAATGCGAAAAAATCTTAAGAATATCTTATGAAAAACAAAAAACTAAAAAAAAGCGCTAAGCATAAAACTTCGTTTGAGAAAAATACGCGTTTCAGTTCTTCAATTACAGCTTGATTTTTTCTTTCGCCGACTTAATTTAGTGATTTTTCTGAATTTGATGCCTCCAGCAAAAGTTATATGGAAAGTATGTGAAAGTTTATTTTGACTTAAAAAATTGATTCATAACTCATTTTTAATTTCAAAAGAGGATAAATTTAAACAAGCAGTCCAAAAGACAAATTTGATAAGAAATAATTTTCATTTTATTTCATATTAAGCAAACTAAGCAAGCAGTTAAGAGGAATATAATTTTTATAATATTTTAATATGTAGATCGATGGTTCCGCACGGGTAGTAAGAGGACCTTATGCCAATAGCGACTTGGTAAAGAGTCCATATTACCTCTGCGGAATGCTCGCGTTTCATCTCTCTCAAACATCAATATATTGGGTCTGCAATTCGAACAGGGTAGTAGAGGAGGTTTCCCTGCCTTAGCAATTGGGAATCGTGGCAGTGGTTCGATAACTCGCTAAAAAACGAGTTGTACTTAATAGCGAAGACATGAGCCTCTGTACTGCGGCGTGCTGTTTAGTTTTTTTTAGCTATATTTCATTTTACTTGGAGTAAAAGATGCCTCCCATTGGTGCCTCTTACTCAGAAGAAATGTGGGCAAAAGTAGGCTTTCACAATGGACAGTGGGGAAGACCTGTTGGACATAGCGAACATGGTAAGCAACCCCCTCGACCGAAAGGGAGTCCGTTTCCAGACCTCACAGCAGCAGGAAGTCACCTCATTCACCTAAGAGGAAGGCACTGTGGTTTTTGTTTTTACACGAATTCGGTTATCCAGTATTTTTTGGCTAATGCCTTTGTGCTTTTTTAGATTTTCAGCGAACCTTTTTCGAAATTGCTCCCCGGTTTATTTCAAAATCATTTCGGAGCTGTTTCTGTGTTATTTTCGTACCATTACAGTGAATTTCCGGCGTTACCTAGAATAATCAACGTGATCACATTAAATCCTTCCCGAGATAGTTGAGCTTGTGCCTCAACGGCGCTTGTTACCGAAACGTTTCGGATCTATGTATATCCGGCAAAGGAACCATGAATATTGATAACACTCCCAAAAATCGTCGAAAATATTTTTTATCGCTACTGTAACAACAACATCAACTTTAATCAATCATCAACTTTAAATTTCACTTCAAAATTAAAAAAAAAAAAAAAAAATTTAAAAAACTCATTAGCAACATGACAGATGCTCAATTTCACATGCTCTATACATTTCCAAAAATCAATATTAGTTTCAACTTCAAACTAAAATTTTGTAATTAGCCCCCCTGAAACTGGTTTTAGCATGCAATGCTTTAACTTGACCTTTTTGTAAGCTTTGCTGCATTTTGAACTTTAGTAAATACTTTATTTGCTTTCAAATGAACTTTTGCTTTTGTGTCGCTCGATATTTCACTTAATCCATGTCACAACTGTGCTTTGATGCTCCTCTATCTCTTTCACTTTACACCTCTATGGCACATTCCTACTTTTAAATACAAATTTTTCTTCTTATTTTGTTTGCGCTTGTTTTCACATCTTGTTTTAATCGTTTTCGAAGAACTTCTTTTTATTTAACTTAGCCTTGCTAAGTTTTCTTGTTGGTTTATTAGAATTTTTGCATAATTAAAACATTTTACCTTTGTCGAACTATTTTTAAAGAAAGCATTTGAAAGCACAAACTATTTGAGCCAGATAAAGTTTGAGATCATTTGAAATTCATTATTAAATTGTTGATTAATGAAATTCAAGTTAAAACTTTTGTTTACAAGGTTTGCGTGTAAATTTATTGAAACAGAAAAATATGAAACTACGTCATTTTCAGTTGTAAATGAGAAAGCATGATATGGAAACGGAATGCCTTGCTTCGATATTAGAAAAGTGACTTTTGAATGGGAAAGCGTTAAATGAGAGTAGTTAGTAATAAATGAGAATGGCCGATTTGAAATATGAAAGCGTCAAGTGTAAATGAGTAAGCGTCAAGCAAATTCGAAAACGTCAATTAAAATTGAGAAAAAAGCTGTCAATGAGAAGTTAGTGGTTTTTGTGACAGCTTCACTTTAACATGAAAGTGGTCAATCATAAATGAGAATGCATGAAACAAACACTAGAAAGTGTCATTTGTTATTGAGAATAGTCAGTTGTATATGAGATCAGTAAATTTTAAATGGAAACCCGTCATAAGAAAATGAGAAAAGTTGTATCGAATGCGTCAATTTTAATTGAGAATCGTGAGTTGTAGATGCGAACAGTTAATGTGAAAACGTCAATTTGATATGATAAGAATCAATTGAAAATGAAATTTGTAATTGACAATAATTATAGACAAGGTTGAGTATAGTCAGTTGGAAATAGGAAAATGCGAGTTTAAAATATGAAAGCCTCATTTTAAATAGCGCATGCCGTAAGTGTTTTCACAGTACATTTTTATTAAAATGGCATATCCTGTACAGATTATGGTGCCTAATGCACCATAACTGTTGCCATCGCAGCAACCGTGTGTCCGTGGACTTAAGACCACCCCATTTGAAAACGTCGTATTGTCCTCTTTGTAGACCATTTGAAGGCGTTATTAACTGGTTCAATAGTAGTTAGTCCTTCAAAAGCCACTCTCTTTGAATAAATAATTTGAATTCATATAGGCCAGCCTTAAGTTCTTTTGGTACAAGTATGGCTACCAACTGTCCTGCTCTGTAGATCAATACCAGTTCCGGGGTAGCTATTTAACCTGTGGTGCGAAACTGATGCTTTGCGAGACTGTGTTCCATTTTTGCCCCGGCTGTGCATCTCTCTCTGTCAAACTATCTATTGGTCTATTCCTGTTAGTACATCCCACCGCTTTAAGTGAGTTAGTTGGGCGAGGGGCTTAAATGGCTCAAAAAGAGTATGCACTTCTTAAAAAGTACCCCGTTAAAAAGTACCCTGATACGAAAAGGTAAAGAGTTCTAATGATGTACCCGGTTTCGAGATAGTACCCGGTTTTGAAAATGTTCCCGTTTATGAAAAAGTATCCAGCTCTTAATAAGTTCTCGGTTCTGAAAAGTACCCAAATCCGTAATTGAAACTCGTTTTTGAACAATTTTATTTAGCTTGACCCAATGCAGCGAGCGAGCGGCCGGTCCGCCCTTCTACGAATTTTGTAATTAAAATTTAAGTAACTTCCCGATAAGCTACAAGCTTGAAGCTTGGAATATAGTTCAGATCCCGACGACAATGCAATTATAACTCCGATAGGTGGCGCACGGATCGAAATATTTTAAAAAATCGTATTTATGGCCATATTTGGAACAAATATTACATATAGTCCTGTAGATGTTCTGTACCCGGTTCTATAAAAGTGTCCGGATCGAAAAAAATACCCCGCTCTAAAAAAATATTCGGATTAGGAAAAAAATCGATTTCAAAAAAGAACCCGGTTTTGTCAAAGCCCGCGGATCCGAAGAAGTATTCGATTCGAAAAAAGATAAATTGTAAATCTTAACCGTTCTCAAACTCCTCTGGACATGTTGTTGTTTTTGTTGAAGCAGTGCTTCGCCCCATCCAATAGGCGCGACCGATTACAAATTTCCGTCAATATCCTCTAACGGGAGTCCAAGGAAACTTGCTGATTCAACAGTGGTGGACCATAGTGAAAGGCGTGTTAGAGGTGTTGGTTCCACATTACAAATGAAGAGATTGTTGATGTCATGTGGGGACACATTGCAAGTAGGACATATCCAATATGGTCGACATTTGCCGTGTCCATGTTGTAAATAAGATAGCCGATTATTTGCTCGGAGACAATGCCAGGCTTCGCGAGGCGAAAATATGGAGAGGTCAGTGTTACTCCTTTGAACGCCTTTACCATCATCGATTGGCACTTAACCCTGAGTTACAAGCTATGCATATTTCGCGATTACTGACGCCAGTTTGGAGCAACATGTTAGATCAAGTTCTTCTCATCTTGCCTCCCTTAGCTCTTTGGAGGTCTCACCTTTCCTCTGCTTTCCAGCTATCTAAAATATCAGCTCTACTTAGTTTTATTTTGTTTACTTTTATTCTATTTTCAGTATTGTCAATTACCTTCGAATTGTTATTTGTTTACTGTTTCACACCATTCTTAGCGTCTTCTCAAGAGGCGCTTATTATGTGACAGGAAAATTAGTAGGTGTTATGCTATTAATTGTTTCTAAGCAAATACTGTACCTATACATATGTAGGTCAATTACCCGCACAGCTAACTGCTTATAAATAAATAAACCATTAAATAATCATTTACGCATTTTGTGGGAGAATTTGTGTAGCCAAACTTCAGACTATTTCGATTTAAATGAATTCGGTACGCTGTCACTCAAATGTCAAACATAAGGGCCTAACTGACAGTTATATTCATGTTAATACAATATTAAATATATTTTGCATCAATATAATTAAATATTTAGTGTTTGGGGGAATAAGGCATAGACAATTAATTGGTTGCTAAGTCACTCGGGTGGTTTTATATCGAATAATGCAAAAATATTTTAAACGCACTTGATTTGATAAAATGAAAGCTTAAAATTTCTAAAAAAAAAAATAATCTACAAAAATGTTTTAAAACAAAACAAATTTGAAAGCTTAACTACGACCGCAGCATTGGAGGGGCACCACTGCGTATACGTAATTAAACACATATCGACCGCCGAGCAGAATATCATTCCATCTCAGCTGTCGTTTCAAACACGCGATCGAATAATGAATTCAGAATTTATTTCAAAAATGCCTTATCTGAGCATATATTCAATGCATTTTTACATTAGCTGGGTGTGTATGAAAAAATTCTGAATTTGGGCGTTCTTCAACCGAATTTTGGAAAAGGGCATTTTTGAAACCAATTTCTGAAATAGGGTATTATTCGAAAGTTTTCTGAGAGAGGACGTTTTCCAAACGGCAGCCAAGATAGGGTGATATTCAGCACAGCATTCGATATACTAGTCGTCGTTTTTGTGCTCTGCTCAATCAAACATAGAAGCTGAGTCTTAAGAAAACTTATCAAAACTTTAAAAAACCAAAAAAAAAAGGAAACTTTGAAGAAGAGTACGACCCTGGACAATTTTTGCCATAAGAACATGTTTGATTTATGACAAATAACATGCTGAACCTAAGACCCTTATCAAAAGCATTTAACCTTTAATGGCGAAGTTATATAGAACAAATCACTGTAATGTGGCCAATATTCAAGAAGCGACTGGAACATTTTTTTAAGCATTCCAAGGTGAAAGTACATTATTTCAATATTATTGTATTGATCTGCTTTCTCTGCCTTAGCTTTACCAGCACAAGGTGGGTTTTGAGGTATATTTGAAGCGGAATACAAATTATTGAAAGAAAAGTAGAGAAAAATCAAAATGTATGAATTAAGAGGGGACTTCCCTCATTACTTTTTTAAATCTATGAAAACATTTATTTGTAGAAATTTTTTTTTATTTATAATTTATTTAATAAATTGGGAAAAATTTAAACAACGTGACATCAGGACGAACAAGGCGACATCTGTTTTGATTATACCTTGTAAATCTCTTCAAAGCCCTTTCTCCCGGGAGTGGGATTTGAACCCGAACTCCTACGATGGCTGAAGTTGAATGCGTTTGTAACACTTCAAATCTGCGCTATTTGACCCAACTTCACAATCTTCCGAAAAATAAATTCCTAGTCGTAAACCTGTGTTGAGCATAGAGCTATTTACGAAATTAAAAGGGTGACCTCAGCTAACACTGAAGTACAAAGTAGACCCACCGATTTCGAGTAAGCTCACCTTCCTTTCTGATCAACCTTTCTTGTCTTCGGTCCTTTTTCCGAGGCACCTCAGCTTATAACTTCTGTCGAGACACAGAAATAGCGTCATAATAATGACTAACGAAGTCTTACAACTTAAAGGTTGAATTTTCATTACTGTAAAGGTGCAAGGATAACTGAATTGGGAAGTATGTTGTGAAGTCCCGGATGAGTATCTTGGAGGCTTTTAATACAAAAATTCGAGATTGAGGCTATACGATCCCATATATCAATATTTACCCGTGTAAACCATGCGTCTAGGGTTGGGCTCATGGCACTGTATATATTACATTCCTAGATAGAATTGAACATCTAGTTGACAATCGCAAAAGTTAAAAATAATACCATAGCCATTCAGAAGCACAACCTATCGCTCCTAGTCGGAGCATAGAGCGGAGACAAACGCTCTCCAACGATTTCTATCAGTCGCTAAACGTCTTATTTCATTCCAGGTGGCGGTGGAAGAGCTCTCATTGAAAATAGTATGCATCCAAGTTTGTCGTGGACGTTCCCTCCGCCGGCTTCCTTGTGGGTTCCATTGGAAGGCCATTTTGGCAACGTTGTCATCTTCTCTGCGGAGAGTGTGACCGATCTAACCCCACTTACGTTTTTTAATTTCAGTGTAGATTGGGGGTTGTTTGTGAGTGACAGTAGATCGGCGTTGCTGATTGTTCTTGGCCAGAAGATACGGTAGACTATTCTCAGACACTTGTTTATAAACATTTGCAGTCGTCGGTTAATGCGGTCAGAGACAAGCCAGGTTTCGGATCCATATAAAAGAACTGATTTCACGCTGGTGTTAAAAATCCTCAGTTTTGTATTCATCAGACAGTATTCGAGAGCGCCATAATTGACCTAACTTCTGTAATGCAGTTCGTGCCTTACAGATCCTTGCAGATACATCCGATTCTGCACCGCCATCTTTAGTAAGAATTCTTCTACATCCTCAATGACGGTAGTGCTGCCATTTGATACAAGCTGGAGAGGAGATGTGTTCGTTGTTTGCAGTCTCATTAGCTTAGTTTTTGCGTAGTTAATTTTCAAACCGACTGCGCGAGCGTTGATTTCGAGTCTCTGGAGTTTTGTGGCAACAGCAGCTAGTATGTGAGTAGTGAAGACGATATCATCAGCGTAGTCTAAATCGCTTAGTTTCAGATTCAGCCTCCACTGTAACCCATCTGGGGCTTCTGGGATTGTGCACTTCAGGACATCGTCCAGCACTACTATGAAAAGCAGCGCTGATAGGACGCACCCTTGTCGTACGCCTTTGTTTATGCTAAATTTGTTGCTGTTTTTTCTTTTGAAGCGTACGCTGATCATTGCATCTTTGTAAAAGGCCTTAATCATGTCGATGACTTTCTCTGGGACGCTGCCGTTTTGCAGCGCACTCCATATCGCGTCACGGACGATTGTGTCAAACGCACGTTCAAAGTCAACGAAGATAAGATATAGTGGCGATCTCCATTCATTAGACTGTTCTATGATTATTCGTAGGGTATTGATGTGGTCCACGCAAGATAGATTTGGTATAAAGCCGTTCTGTTCTTTATGCAATTGTGCGTTGAGCGTGGACGATATTCTTGCCAGTATGATGAATGTTAGAACCTTATGGATTGTGTTAAGCAATGTAATGCCGCGCCAGTTTCTGCATTGGCTGAGATCGCCTTTTTTTGGGGTAGTGATTATAATCCCTTCTTTCCATTCACCAGGAATTGGGGAGCCTGTCCACGCTGACTGTATAATAGGATACAGGGCACGGGCAGTGACGTCCGTGCCATACTTGAGAAGTTCTGCCGGAAGGTCGTCGGTACCGGGAGATTTATTGTTTTTCAATTTTGTTTGGTCATGGCACTGTGATGATGGCTAAAAGAAATCTTGTTTTATAAGATCTTTATTTTTAATAATCGAAACGTTTCGAATAACAATCTCAATCTATCCACCTTGCTCTCCCCTATCTCTCTTTTTTTTCTTTTCTTACTTTTTCTCCTTTCTGTATTTTCCAATTCAACTTTATCGGCCCGATTCTCTATATCCACAATCGGCCACAATGTTATTCTTACTTTTTATGCTGTCAGACTTTTGTTGTTGTATTATCACCATTACTACTCAACACATGTTGTTATCTATTGTTATATAATTTATTATTTGGACGTTGTAGAGAGCTTTTCTCCAATTACTGCCTGACTTGTTTTTCGCGTGCAAAGGCCTTATATCAAATATGCTATTTCGTTGCGCCTCTGTTGCCTAGGCTTCTTAATCACCTGCACTCATTCGAGCTTGCGATATTTTCAACTGTGTTAGTTTACATAAACAGCAAATTGTGCTAGTTTTTTAGCAGAATAATGAGGCGTGATTTTGTCTATGATAACTTGAAATGAGCTGGTTTCGATTCGGGGCGACGATACATTCAATTTGTAATTTTTTTTGGGGAATCCCATTTCCACTTGTTATTGATACTTACATTATCGTCATTCAGTTTCTGTTATTGCCTAGAAACTCCGACAAACTATTTTTACCTACGTATGTATGTATATATATGTATGTCTGCACCACAGCGCTTAGTGTTTTTATGTTTCCCGCGTTCCCCTGCTATCTATTAATCTGTAGTGCGTGAATTCATCTCACTTAATTATTGTACGTTTTATAACAGACCAAGCATAGAATTTGAATTTGACAACCATGTTTTGACTGTGTGTGTGTGTTTTAGTGTATGTATAAGTAAACATGACTGTGAGTTATTGTGCATTCCAAACAAAAAATTTTAACTTTATATAAGACTTACTTCATATGATTAAAAGGCAATAATTTATTTGCTAGATGTCAATTGGAGTCAGCGTCAATCACATAGCCGCCATCGATGTGTGGGTTTCTAATACAAATTGTGTGGAATACGCTTCAAAAGCTTTTGAGTTTAGGTAATATTTATTTTTTCATGAAAATAAAATGGTATGTTAACATCGTCACGAATCTCAAAATTGTAAGTCCTTAAAGGAAAAGAGATAGACCCACGATTAAGTATACCGAAATGATCAGGATGAAGAGCTGAGTTGATTTAGCCATGTCCGTCTGTCCGTCTGTCTGTTTTTATTCAAACTAGTCCCTCAATTTTTGAGATGTCTTATTAAAATTTAGTTAGTGCGAATATTTAGGTGTCTATTTAGACATTTGTCGGAACCGGCCGGGTCGTACCACTATAGCATATATCCCCCGTACAACCGATTTTTCATAAAATAGAATTTTTGTTATATCTTCCTCAATTTATCAGATTGAAGCTTCAAACTTCATATATCGCCCAGAAACGATTGTTCAGATAAGAAACTTTTCGTAATTTCTGCCCCATTTAACCAGCTAGAAGCTTCAAATTTCACCAAATGCTTGCGCATATAGTTGTCTGAAATAATCATAGAGGTCGGTCGTATATATGGTATGTATCCCATACAACCGATTGTTCAGATAAGAAACTTTTCCTAATTTCCGCCCCCCCCCCCCCCCCCCCCACTTTAACAGCTAGAACCTTCAAATTTTACCATACGCTTTCGTGTATAGTAGATATTATTGTCTGAGAAATTCGAAGAGATCGGGGGTTCAGATAAGAAACTTTTCGCAATTTCTACATCATTTGTAGAGCTAAAAGCTTCAAATTTCAGCAAATGCTTACGTATATAGTATTTGCTATTGTTGTTGTTGTTGTTGACAAAATCATAGAGATCGATGGTATATATATTATATACCCCATATAAACTGTAATTTTTGCTCCTTTTTTAACGGCTAGAAACTTCAAATTTCTTCAAATACTTACGTTTACGTCATATATTATTGAGATAAGTGACTTATGGTTATAGCTATTTCATTCAGACTATAAAAAACATGAAACTTTCCATCCTCACACAAAGTACTTACTTATTTTTTATTTTTTATTTATCTTAAAGAACCCATAGGTATGTACACCTGTTCACTGTATATTTCGTATCTTATACAGAGTCGATTATTTGGATATTACGAATGGGATAAAATTATTGTTCAGCCCCATTTATGAAAGGCACAGCCGAAGACAGTCCCGTCCTTACTTGTTGTTTTACCTTAGGGATAAAGCTTATTAGTAGCTTAAATCAGCTTAAACTAAGGCATTATTATAAGGTGTATGATGTACTTCATTGAACATATGGTTTTTCTGTCAGAAGAAAGACTAGTATTCGTTATTGCTTGCAACCGCTTATGACAGTTTTTGCTGGGTTTCTGGTATAAGATTGAAATATTCTGTGTAAATGTGTGTAGGTGTGTGTGCATGTGAAATTACGTGTCAAATTCAGCTTTCTTCCATGCATTTGATCTCCGTCGTGGTTTATGTACACAACTCATATTAGTTTGAACTATTCACACAGTGGCATTTAAATATCTATCACTCAATATGCACCACTATGCTGACGTGATAGTGTTACTTGAATGACACATCTAATGTTTGTACATAAATTTCACACTCACAATTTCATCGAAATAGTTTTGCGTTAATGTCTATGTGAAATTGAAAGTTTTATATTTTACTTCATCATCCCTGGATTGCGTTTGTTTTTGAAGTGCTGTCGTACATTATTTGTTCATATTTCAACCACCCCAGAGTAATATATTATCCAGATACGGACTGGGACTGGGATTAGGACTAAGACTGGGACTGAGACCCGGAATGGGACTGGGACTGGGACTGGAATAAAATACATACCACCTTCTGGGACGGGCTATAAGGGACGCAGAAAAATGAGAAGAAATTGAGAGAAGAGAAAAAAGAGAAGGAGATTGAGAAAGAGATAGAATGAGACGAAGATGGAGATAGATGATGCGAAAAAGGCGGAGGGAGGAGTGAATTAAAGGATTATGAAAAAGTGAAGAGGGGAGAGGGCAGAGTCAGACGGAAAAAGCTTATTAAAATGTATGCAGATTGGCCAAATTAGGGCAGGACAACGTCTGCCTGATCTTCTAGTACATTCATATAAACAAGTTTGCTTTCACAGTTGACATTTATGTTGATTTGCTTAAACTTTTTTGTTGCTGTAGAATTTTGTAAATATTAAATTTTGTTTGCGCATATCTATTCACCCTTCCCATTCATACATCTTTCTCGCTCTCTACGGTAAAAAATACTTGATTTTATTTCACTTGAAATTATTTGTTGTTTTTTCTGCTGACTGTTGACGAGCACGCCGCTTGCCACTAGTTTAGCACGTGCAACGTGATTTTGTAATGTATTCTTTCCCATTACCCTCCCCCTCGTTGTTCTCTTGTCTATACTGTCACTTTTCATATCTTCTAGTTCGTTGATTTTGTTAAGTTTTGTGCTGTTTTCATACAACCACATACATGCAGCGTTGGGGGGGCAAATATTGACAAAGGCCAAGTTTGAGTGGTCTAAGAGCAGTAAATATTTGTACGTCTTAACAAAGTTTGGCGCATCAATTTCATTGTTTATTCATGAAAATACTTACAGAACATATACAAATTATCGCACTTAGTTGTTATATATTTTTGTTAAAATTTTTCTACGAAATTCAGAGGAATTGTTTATAAATTGGTCCGGCAATAACTGGGAGTTCTAATTTCAATATCAATCAAGTTTCTTTTTTCGTTCTCCATTCCTTTTTCTGCTCTCACATTTAGCCGATTAAAAAAGCCACTTGCTTTTAAATCGCGTTTTATTGGTTTCTAGGGCTTTCGTATAAAAGTAGTGTTGGTGGCTATCTTACAACTAAGCATTCTTCCTTATTATCAAGCCCATATTTACATTTACCTTCACCTACCCTATCTATATGACGTAACATTTTTTCAAAACACTCCCCTTTTACCATCTACTGCCCGTTTAGTTTCAAAGTTCTATACGTGAAGCATTTCAGGTCAACTCTGACTCTACGCTTGTTCCTCTAGGTGGCGTTTGCGGTTTTCCGAATCCTATCTTCCTCCCTTTTTCTCTTTTGTTCTCTCATTAGCTACGCCTCTTTTGCATGCCTCCATTTTCTCTCACACTTTTTCTGGTATTTTTATTTCTTTATTATTTTTTTTATTATTTTTTTTATTTTTATCATCAGTGTGAATTTTATTTCCACGTAGTATGCCTTTTCAGACTAAAGACATATCTCTTAAATTTTTTTCCAACCCAGTATGCCCGATGACACAACCCCCTCTTGCCTAGCACTTTTTCGTAGTCTTTCTATACTCTTCTTTTTCGGTCGGTCAGTTTATCGTTCTCGTTTTCTTTCTCGTTCTCTTTTTCTCTCTATCTCTGCTCTCTCTCTTTCTCGTTCTCCTTTCATATCTCTCATTCTCTTTCCCCTTCCCCCTCGGTGCCTCTCTTTTTTATCTTTCTTTATCTTTTTCCCTTTGCCATTAATTTTTGTTTCCTTTTGTCTCTCCTTTTCTCTCTCCTTTTGCATCTCTCTCTAATTTTCGTCCTTTTCAATTCTTTTTCCCTTCCTCCTTCCATTTCTTTTTTAACTTTTTTCCTTTTTTACTTTTATTTCGTTTGCGTTTTTTCGCATTTCTGTTTAACTTTTTTCTCTTACTTGTAGAACTAAGGTTTAATAATATCACGTTAGTTTTAGGACCGCAGGCAAATGTCACGCGGTTCTCTAAGCGCGTTGAACTGAATATAGATGGCTGTAGAGGATACGGGGTACCCCTGGTCGGCATCCCAAAAGATGGACCTCGAATCATCTAAGAACAGGCTGTACGGAAACCACCTTTTGAATGTTTAACATTTTCGAGAACTAAGCAAAAATAATTCGGTGTGGGTTGAAAAGGTTCTCTGAAATACTTCTCCAGGGTCGAGATGGATCTTTTTCGAAATGGTTCTATGATTATCTAAATCTTACATCACTGTCATTCCTAAGTGTGATGCAAAGTTCTTTAGACCCATTCAAAGCCCTGGATACAGACTACTTCTTCACAACGATTTGGATAGCTTAGTTCAATGGTGCAAGGCCAATGAAATGGCCCTCAACCTAAACAAATGCAAATTCATGAGTTTTACTAGAAATCATATCAGGTACATAATCATTCGATAGGTGACTACCAGCTTGAGCAAGTTGCTAGCTTCATCGATCTCGGTGTCACAATGGACCCCAAACTAGACTTCAAACATCATATTGGAACTTGTGTGACTCGATCCAGAGGTGTGTTGGCTTTCATTAAACGATGGTCAAAAGAATTTCTGGACCCTTACGTAACAAAAGCACTCTTTACTGCCTTAGTTCGACGGATACTACAATACGCGTCAATTGTTTAGAACCCACGGTATCAGATTTATCGTGACAAGCTGGAATCGGTTCAAAAACAGTTCCTGCTTTTTGTGCTAAGTCAAACATCGTGGGATCCAGCAAGGAATCTTCCCTCCTATAATAGCCGGTTGAAGCTTATTAACCTTCCTTCCCTTGAGAGCCGTAGGGAAATGTTGGGTGTATTGTTCATGGTGAAATTATTGGGAGGGATTGTGAATAGCCCATTTTTACTTAAGGAGATAAAGATTGATGTCCCTATGAGGCCATCAAGACATTTTCAACCACTCTTCCTGAGTACATGCAGATTTAATTTTGAAATGCACGAAGCTTTTCGTTGTTTGTATCTGGATTTCAACAAGTACTACATCAAATTTCGATATTTCAGATTCGCCTTTCTTAATAAAGAAAAATATACTATTCAACCTAAATTAGAAAATGCCTGTCTAATGCAAGCACAGGCAAATCAAAACACATAAAAGTGTGATAAGATTATACGCCTAATAAATGCATTACAAAAACGTACTGTTCACTGCGTCATCTACAACATACATTACATCTAATGAGAGCCCCTACTGGGCAAACAGCCCTCATGAGCATTTCGCGTTGGCTCCTTTATGAGTGCTTCACGTCGGCTCCCTAATGGGCGCACAGCTCCTTTCAGAGCAATGCTCTTCCTTCAGAGATTCTCACGACGGCTGCCTGCTTGAGCATACGTATAAGAATTGATGCACAACATTCTATCCTTCTTATAAATTTGTAGAATAAATATGTTATTTATATCGCATATACTACATATTTTAAGTAAATTGAATATTTTAGTCTGTATAAATTTTTAAATTGTAGACTAATAAATAAATAAATAAATAAATAAGTGGTATCACAACTCTCTCTCTCTCTTTTCTTTTCCTTACTCTTACTCCTACTTTTGCTGTCTATATCGCACTATTTTCGTAATTACGTCAAAGAGGTAGACTTATGCCACATGCCTTTCGCCATTTTTGTTCTTTTACGTCTGACACAATTTATTAGCCATATGCGTGTAAAAGATTGCTTACTGCCTTCAGTTTGATAGGTGTTAAAAAACGAAGCATGTCTTTAGCTGCACCTAAAGTTATTCTAGATATGATTGCAAATCGCTTTGTGTGCAATAATGTGCGAAAACTGAGGGTACTCTATCCGTTAAACAACTTCTCAACACAACCCAATGTGTTTCTATAGGTTCGCAGTACTGTAAAAAAATGCAAGCTCTCTTTTGTATAAGAAAGTGAAAACAATACAAGAAATATTTTTCAAGTTAAACAAAGAACAAAGAGCAATTCGAAATTCAAGGTGAAATGCCGAATGATTACAGAAATTCTAAGAATTAGAAGAGAACGAATGAGTTACAGGAAATGCAAAACAGTTCACATATATACGTATCTACAAATAACAGACATTGATGTATGGGTTTGCTCCGAACAAAGAAACGCTACACTAGAAAGAGAACAAATAAAGAAAAACAAAAAAGAGGAAAATCAACATCAAGAAAAAAAGCGGGATATTAAATGGCAAACAACGCACCAAAACAAAGCTGACAAATTACATAAAAAAAGGAACAAAATTGCGATAAGACAAAAGCCGAATAACAGCAAATAGTAATGATAAAACGTAACAAAAAAACGCCAACAAATCTTAGCCTTGATTTACGCAAGAACAGAGAACAAACGAAAAGAAATATTATAATCAACAACATCTCAAGTTGAAACAAAAAAGCCCGAAGTAATGAAAACGAAAAAAAAATAGATAATGTTGTAAAAAAGGTAAACAATGCACAACTGAGAAAGCAGCACGCTGAAACAAGACAAATTATATAATAAGAAAACACTTTGTTGTTGTAAGAGACAAAGCAAGCGTTGGTAGCGAAAATCAGATTAAATGAAATATGAAGGAAAACTTAAAAAGAAAAACTAATTATATTTATCTTTGAATTTTTATATGTAAAGTGAGTTAAGCAGTTTTACATAGCTCAAGATTTTATTGCCAAGAATTTGGCAACTGAACATTACATACTCAGTTGTGAACTTTGACCGTTATTTACATACATATGTTTGTACAGTCTCAGAGGTTTTGATGATCAAGCATGCCGGAAATGCAAGACAACGGACTCATTCAGTCTATGTGAGGTCCTCATGGACCGGACAGTTCAACCTAATGCGGGAAATGCATGGAGCCAAGCGCGGGGCTCTCAAGTGTCGAAGATCATGTTTAGGTATTACAACCTTACATTGACAAAGAGGAGAGGACGTTAGATTCAAGACGGATATGCTGACTGAACACAGCTCTCTGGCGTCACATGTCTTCGACTTAGGCCTAGTCAGTGATAGCAGATGTAGAAAGTACGAGTTGGAGGAGGGCAGGACCGAGAAGGTTTTACGCTCGTGCCCTGCGCTTGCCAGACTAAGACTCCCGCTATTAGGAGTGATAAAGCTATCAGATCTAGAAACAGCAAGTGGCTTAAGTCCCAGAAAGCTTCTAGTAATTGCCAAGAGGACGGAGTTATTTTATAACATATGCAGGGGCCTGCTTTTTGATCGGATTTTTCAGTTTGGTCAGTTCAACCTACCCCAGCCTTCAGAGATATTTTATCTTTGAGTTTACCAAGGATTAAATGTCTGAGGGATTTTGTTGATCTCTGTCCGATATAAATCGATAACTTTTTTATAGTAAATCGATATTTTTCGAAACATACATATGTGATAACCAATCGAAAACTAGTCGAGTTATTAGCGATTAGGGCTGTGAACTGCATCCGGATTTTTCAACTATCTGGATAAACCGGATATTCGAATAGCCAGATAGCTAAGCAAAAAATCCGGCTATCCGGATATCAATATAGAGCAAAATCGGATTATATATTACATATATGTATTTATTTATTCTGCCAGCTAGCTGAGTGAAGCTGGTATTATGCCTGCATGCACCGATGCGTGAGTACCAGTGGTTACCGCTACGTCTATAGGGCGCACTTAGTCTAAAAATACTGATTGGTATTTGGCGTTCCGGATGACAGAATATTACCTCTATTGGCACCTTTCATAAAACTTGAGTACCAGCGGAGGTGTCCAGAGAGCCTGAACTTACTGAACCAGTTCTCTGCACTACTCCTAGAAGCACAACCTCTTCATACGGATAAAAACCAATAACCATACTGCATGTTCTATCACCGCAAGCTGGTTTTGTGACAGGTAAACATGCTATTGCTTCATTGTCGCTGTTGGTAGGTCCACTCCACAATTGTTGTAACATGCTTTCGTAACGTTAATCAGATACTGCTGTCGCGTTTCTCCACATGGAAAGGAAAGGAAATGAAAGGAAAGGAAAGGTAACGCAAGGAAAGGAAATGGAAAGAAAGGGAAGAAAAGAGAAATTTTGTTTATATGGTGTGAGGCAAAGACGAGATATCTATTCGTTACGGAAGTGTTATTAATCTGCTATCCATAACAAGGTTTATCGGTTTTTTCGTGAACGAGTTAGCGGTTTACTATATTATGGAACGGTTATCGAAAAGATCGATGTGTTAACGAAATTCATTGATTTGTTAACTAAGAATATATATACACCTCGAACTTTACGATTACTCTGTACTCACGCTTTTTTTTTAGTTTGAATTATCAATTAGTTATCGGTTTTTCATCGAGGAGTTATCGTTTTTTTTATCGAAAAGATATTGAAATATTTTGGAAGAAATATCGATTATCTATCGTGAGGTTATCGATATTTTATCAAAAATTCAGCATTGTGTTATCGAAAAGTTATCGACGTTTTATCGAAATTCATTGATTGGTTTTAAAGTATCTTTGCATATCGTTCCTGACTTTTTGATACTCAGCAGAGTTAAGCTCTCTCAGAAGGGCATAAACTAATCGAGCTTAATATAGACTTCTATACATCACAATTTCTATAACGAGAAAAGTAATACATTTAGCCATGTTCGTCTGTCGTCCATCTGCGAACATTGAAATTTACGTACATTTTGAAATATTTTGTTGAAATATGGAATATGTCTGGAAAAAATTAACGAAATCGAATAAGGACCACGCCCTCCTTTATATAAAAGAGACTCAAAAGAACCGTACATGAAAATATTGGCTATATCTTAGCAAAAAATAAAGGTATAGCAACTTTTTTTTTATTATCAAAAATTTTACAAGAAAAAATGGGCAATTAAAAAACGTTTGAAAGGGCGTGGCATTGCCTTTTTTAGCAGTCTTAATTCAACGTTTTGGTAGCTTAAACGTACGGACAAAAAACTGAAGTTAAATAAATTATACGACTAAAGCTCTCAGCTGAATATTTAATGTTTGGTTTCATCAGAAAATAGACTCCTAGTTTTGTTTAAGTAATTTCGGTTTTTTTTCTGTGAATTATATGTGACTTTGTTGTGTTTTTGACCGTCCGTATAAACTATTTTTGAATTTTTTTGAACTCACATAAACAACAGGTGACCAGTTGATTTGGTTCGAATGACATCAATTCAACATCAGCAGTCATTTCCATGTAAAATTGATTTTGAATGTACTGCTTGGTTCTCCTTATTTCTACGCTGTAACTTATTTATATTAATAGGTATATTGGTTCCTACTTTTATTACTAAAAAATTTACTAGGTCCAACAAATGAACAGTGACTTAGTACTTAATTACTGCTTTCCTCTGTACTTAATACCTGGTTCTGTATCTAATTATTCACATAAGATCAAAGATTTTTTATTGATTAATTGAAATGTGTAAGATAGAAAAACTTCACTGGCAGTAATCAAATAAATTCGAGATTATTTAAGCTCATTCTGTCAATTATTTGTTTGTTTTCTTTACCAACTCATTTAGCAATGTCAAACACATTTTCTTCTTAGTTCCTTCTGTTGTTGTTTCACATATACATAAACAAAATATACACGTTGATTTGCCCTACTTAATAAAATTTTGCTGTCCCTTATATATCTTAATATATGAAAAACACGTGTCACACAATTGAGGCCAATGGACTCCTAAACTACTAAACCGATTTTGAATTTGTTTTGCACCCGTGTGTAGTTTGATCTAACTTGAAATATAGGATAGGTGACTGGGTGACTCGGGTCTCGAGATATAGGCCAAAACGTGGACCCGGGTACCCCTAGAGTGTGTTTATAGAATATGGATATCAAATGAAAGCTGTTGATGAGTGCTTTAGTAGAGGGCAATTTTCATACCCCTGGGTGACTCAGGTCTCGAGATATAGGCCAAAACGTCGACCTGGGTACCCCTAGAATGTGTTTATAGAATATGGATATCAAATGAAAGCTGCTGATGAGTGCTTTAGTAGAGGGTAATTTTCATACCCCTGGGTGACTCAGGTCTCGAGATATAGGCCAAAACGTCGACCTGGGTACCCCTAGAATGTGTGTATAGAATATGGATATTAAATAAAAGCTGCTGATGAGTGCTTTAGTAGAGGGTAATTTTCATACCCCTGGGAGACTAGGGTCTCGAGCTATAGGCCAAAAAGTGGACCCGGGTACCCCTAGAATGTGTTTATAGAATATTGATATCAAATGAAAGCTGTTGATGAGTGCTTTAGTAGAGGGTAATTTTCATACCCCTGGGTGACTCAGGTCTCGAGATATAGGCCAAAACGTCGACCTGGGTACCCCTAGAATGTGTGTATAGAATATGGATATTAAATAAAAGCTGCTGATGAGTGCTTTAGTAGAGGGTAATTTTCATACCCCTGGGTGACTAGGGTCTCGAGATATAGGCCACAAGGTGGACCCGGGTACCCCTGGAATGTGTTTATAGAATGTGGATATCAAATGAAAGCTGTTGATGAGTGCTTTAGTAGAGGGTAATTTTCATACCCCTGGGTGACTAGGGTCTCGAGATATAGGCCAAAACGTGGACCCGGGTACCCCTAGAGTGTTTTTATAGAATATGGATATCAAATGAAAGCTGTTGATGAGTGCTTTAGTAGAGGGCAATTTTCATACCCCTGTGTGACTCAGGTCTCGAGATATAGGCCAAAGCGTCGACCTGGGTACCCCTCGAATGTGTGTATAGAATATGGATATTAAATGAAAGCTGCTGATGAGTGCTTTAGTAGAGGGTAATTTTCATACCCCAGGGTGACCAGGGTCTCGAGCTGTAGGCCAAAAAGTGAACCCGGGTACCCCTAGAATGTGTTTATAGAATATTGATATCAAATGAAAGCTGTTGATGAGTAGAGGGTAATTTTCATACCCCTGGGTGACTAGGGTCTCGAGATATAGGCCACAACGTGGACCCGGGTACCCCTAGAATGTGTTTATAGAATGTGGATATCAAATGAAAGCTGTTGATGAGTGCTTTATTAGAGGGTAATTTTCATACCCCTGGGTGGCTAGGGTCTGGATATATAGGCCAAAACGTGGACCCGGGTACCCCTAGAATGTGTTTATAGAATGTGAATATCAAATAAAAGCCGTTGATGAGTGCTTTAGTACAGAGTAATATATTATCCAGAGACGAACTGGGACTGGGATTAGGACTAGGACTGGGACTGAGACCCGGAGTGGGACTGGAACTGGGACTGGAATAAAATACATACCACCTTCTGGGACAGGCAGAAGAATGAGAAGAAATTGAGAGAGAAGAAAAGAGAAAAGAGAAAAGAGAGAAGGAGATTGAGAAAGAGATAGAATGAGACTAAGACGGAGATAGATGAAGCGAAAAAGACGGAGGGAGGAGTGAATAAAAGGATTAGGAAAAAGTGAAGAGGGAGAGAGGGCAGAGTCAAACGGAAAAAGCTTATTAAAATGTATGAAGATTGGCCAAATTTAGGGCAGGACAACGTCTGCCGGGTCTTCTAGTTAGCTATATAATTATGCAAACTTACCTATACATACATGTAGGGAAACGAGTTTGTTAAATAAATAGTTCGACACAGTTATTGCGTATTTTTAGTTTATTTATATTAAGTTGATATTTTGCGGTTCTTATGGCTAATTATATTTAAGTAATTAATGTTTTAATATTTTAGCGAGTGAAGCGTGACGTTTCGCAAACTGAACAGATTATAATTCCAAACTCAACTAACTTCAACGTTTAGAATTTAACTTCCAACCGCTCTTTTAACATCACGCGTTCGTTGGGTTCGTCAAGTCTGAGTGAATAGGTCAGGGTTGCTTAATTGGGTAAGGTTAGTTAAGGCTAAGCCAGTCGTCCGTTTATGGTTAGGTTAGTCGTCTACTTCGGAGTTCTCGTCCTACATACATACATAGTTGACTATTCTAAATTGATATTGATGATTATTCGTCTTCATTCCTTTACTTGTCTTAAGTCAAGCATTTCAAACGATTTTGCTCACAAATCCACTTAACTACCTACACTAACCATGCTAGAGCTGGCATTTCTCGCAAACCCATGCTTTTTGCAACATTGTCACTCCCCTTTTGTCGTGTTCGTAATACGTTTTAACTTCTTCTTCAAATTTTGCATTTTTTTCTACAGTTTGTTATTTGTTTTAGTTGCGCTGTTGTGTACACAGTGTTTGTTTGTTTCTTTTTTTTCATTTTTGTTTTTGTTTTTGTTCTATCATTTCAGCTGTCATCTTATTTGATTTAACGAAGAATAATCTGCAACACATTTCTCTTTTGCAGTTTATTTGGTATTCTTGGAACTTTTGCAACCTTTTTTCACATTGCCAATCATAGCTTTCAAGCAAGTTTGGTAATACGTTAGCTTCTCACTTTAGTTAGTTTACTGTATATTAACGCTGAACAGTGAAGAGATAAAATGGAAGAGTGAAAAGCTGTGAAAATTGAAAGCTACTTTGTTGCGCGATTTGTATACTTGAGATTTATAAGGGTAAAGGGATTAAGAAGAAGAATATTTTAGGAGTTCAAAATTACCTTAAATCCAAATTTGAAGCTGGACAAGCATCGTAACAACATCGGTTGTTCCATTGCGGACAGAGCCCACTGGGAAACAGGAAATCCTTATAATGACCCTGACTCAGAGGTTCAGGGATGGATCGAAAATCGGTTAAAGAAGAACAGAAGCTGGCATCTATGGGCCGAAATTGAAGAAATCTATGCCAATGGAATGCAATCCTACCATATTTTAGACAGAAATATATAGAAGTTTGCGGTAGAGAATGTCTACGGAGAGGCTCATCCTCGAAGAGCATCTACATTATGTCGAACAGCGAAGCGTCCCTGCGTACCTTGCAATCCTACAGAGTTACATCTAAGCTAGTGGATGACTGCATTGAAATCCTTAATGACCTGGGAGCCAAAAACAAGATTTTGTTAGGATGGGTTCCCGGACATCAGGGACACGAAGGTTTTAAAAGCGCTGATTATCTAACAAATCTACAGCAGCATTCTATGGTTCAGAGCCCTTTTGTGGACTCACAAAAGCACACACAAGGGAAAACATAAGTAAGTCTGAAGCAAAACAATTCAGGCGTCTGTCCAGGGCAAAGACAGGCCAAATTGTTTATACTTCCGGCAACAAAAGTGTCAGCCAAACTCTTTTATCTAAGTAGGGAAGACCTATGAACTCTCACTGGGTACTATATGGGACACTGAGATCTACGATATCACATAAGTAAGTTAAATCTATCCGATACTCAAATTTGTCGATTCTGTGAGCAGGAGAATGAAACATCGGTTCACATTCTCTGTGAGTGCGTCACTCTGGTAAGGCAGAGGCTCTCCCATCTAAGTGGTGTGACTCTTAATCCCTATGTGATATTGAGTAAAAAGCCTTAAGAGGTACTTAGATACATCAAAAGTCTCCACATACAAAATGAGGCTGAAAAATCATGCACGATAGATCTACACAAAGGTCGCATTGCTTCCAGGCCTAATAATAATAATAATAATAAGATCGTAAAAGGCTGTTGTTTATTTGTGTTAAGAGCCAACACACATGTGTACATATGTCTTGCCTTTTTGCTCGTTAATCAACGACTAAACCGGAGATACTACGATGGTAGTACTTTAACCAACATATTCATAGTATCAATTGAGGTGACCACTATTTTAACCATTCGGCGTATTTGAACTTGATGACAAAATAGCAGATAAAAATATTCCCAAAGCGTATTAGTTTAAAAAATCAATTATCAAACCTTATTAAACTATATCTATCTTTCTCTCTCTTTCAGTAAACGTCCAACATAACGCATCGCATACACGTCATGTCTCACCAACAGTTCGAACAATACAACAGCATGCAGCAGCGTCAGAGACTGCATTTTGTAAACAAAATCAATTTTTGTAGATAAAATTACAACATGTCAAAATTACGTTGGTAAATTGAAAAAATATTTAAACAAATGCAGTTTCGCCCATGAGGAAGCTAAGGTGCTTAGCGAAACGTTGGGACGTAATAGTGGAGTTTTACTTGTACTAAAAGCAACATTATGGTCAAGAAAAGCCTATCATAACACAAAAAAAATGCGATACCTAACCAAAAATATTTGAGCCCTGAAATTTGCTTAACAAAAACAAAACAAACAAGTGGCGTTCTACTCCCTTATTAGGCAGGCGCACCAAAATGTGCTCCACAACACAATTTTGTTTACTCAATTTACGAACATATTTAATTTATTTGTGTTGCTATTTGCTTATAATGGTAGCCGCTGGTAGTCGTGTGGTTAACGGACTAAAATGCTATTGCAATCCGAGGGAGTGTGATGTTATAAGATCGCTCGATTGTCCAGGGAAAGGCATAATGTTGTGGGATCCATGCAAGTGAGTAAACATTTTTTTTATAAAACTTCTAGATTGTGTAAAAATATAAAAGTATCAAAAATTGTGTAAAGCTAAGCTTAATTAAATCCTTGTCCTTACAAAGAGACAGATCCGCACTATCATAAACATGACGATTGAGGACCGGCAAATATAAACATGCAATTTAACGTTGTGTCTAGAAAATAAGTTCACCTTCTTGAGGTAACAACGAAGAGCCCGCGAAAAGGCTGTGCACACAATAGTCGAATTTGAGTAGACTAATGAGAAGCTCGGCCTTATCGCGCCTTACATTTATTAATTTTTTTTTTAATGACAAGCACAGTCGACCAAAGGAATCTATACTCTTATACGCTGCTAAAAATAAGGGCGCACACAATGAAAGACTAAAACCACCGAACCTCCCTCAGCTAGGATCAATGCAGAGAGGCGCTAATAATTGCTTTGGCTTACTGTACGGTCTCGGCGAAAAAATACCGATATATATGCTCCCTCAGGAAAGAAAACCAATATACGACAATAGATCGGAAATGAGTGGAGCTGCTGTTGGCATGCAGGTGCGAACAGCATCTCAGGAAAAGGACCAGGGAACAAATACCTACAACTGAGCTACGGTCGAAACGACCACAAGGACAAATGGACTTTTACTTGACCCGATTTCTAATTATAAACGCGTTCTTCCGTACATATGGTTAGGTTGAAATGGCCGGTCCATGAGGACCTCACATAGGCTGAATGAGTCCGTAGTATTACCACAACTTTATTTTAACGACCAAACTGAAAACCCCTATCAAAACCAGGACCTATGTTATAAAATAACTCCGTCATCTTGACAAATACTAGAAGCTTTCTCGGGCTTAATGCACATGCTGCTTCTAGACCTGACAGTTGCAGGGCACGAGCACAAAACGCGCTCGATCGCTTTCTCCTCCAACCTGCACTTCCTACATCTGCTATCACAGACCACGCCTAATTTAAAGGCGTGGGACGCCAGAAGGCAGTGTCCAGTCAGAATATCCGTCATGAGTCTACAGACCTGTCATTTTAAAGATAGAAGCAACTTTGTTAGTGTAAGGTTGTAAGATATACACACAATATTCGGCACTTTACAGCCCCGCCCTTGAACCCGTCTTTCTCGCTTGGTCAATCATGTACACCTCTCGCCTTCTCTTAATCTCGCCCAATCTAATTGGGACGTCTACGGAGCAAGTTGCAAGGGATCCACCCTACTCCTTCTACTACTTTGGAACCATCTGCGTACACACTTTCGCCTCGTCCGCCATTTGATCACCCTTGTGCCAACCATGGACCTTTATTGTGGACTGAAGATCTCCTTCGAAGCGCATGGAATCACATAGTCTGTTCATCCTGTAATTGACGACGCTCACTTCCGTATTTATTTTCGCAAAAAGGGTAAAGTAAAAACTCGAACTTAGAACTATACTGCGAAAAATTAGACGTTGTACTTAATATTCTTCAAATGCGAGCACTTCAACCACCAACCAAGGAGGATAGAAGGAATACTTGACGGACAGTGTTATCAATGACCTCCCAAAGCAACATATGGGGTAATTAATGTCAGCACATATTTGAGGCACGTCCTTCTCAGCGAAAGAAAAGATGTATGGTTAGACCGTTAGCGTCAGGATAGCCATAGAGTTAGAGTGCAACCGAAGTAATGCTAAATGCGCTCCCAAGTAATAGATTTCACGGGGCGTAGGAGGTAAGTTTTAGTGGATAGCGCATCAAAGCAGAAGAGATACCTACACTAGGTGGGTCACGTAGTGACGCTTAAATACAGAAAAGGTAACACGAGTGTATTTAGTTTAAGTTAAGTTGATCAAATAACGGAAGTTAGGTTAAGTTATTGTGAGAACATTAGAGTTGAAAAAATTTGAAACTAAGTTATACTGAATTACGATAAGATGATTTAGACAATAGAAAGTGTATATATATATACTAAATTCTAATCGCTTTATCTTATCCAGATGCTGTCGCATTTGTGCCAAAATACTCGGTGAGACTTGTGGCGGGCCTGGTGGTTTCTCTGGACAATGTGAACCACCACTTCAGTGTGTAACACAACTACCCATCTCCAATGGATTAGGTGTCTGCATGGGTAAGTTATAGAAACAAATAAGTCATATTTCTTAAGTTACTATAATGCAGTTTCACTTTCACCGGAGTACGCTCTTAGTACTGTCTGTCATTCAACTTCGGTTCAACTCTGGTTACGGCTCGCATCATACTAGCTGAAAAATATCAGAAACAATCATAATTTCCCAGCAGTAGCTGTAATCATAGCGAAAGAGCGTAATACGAGACACAAGCAAAGCAGATGAATGATTGATCAACGTAAGACGACTAGGGGTTGGGCAACCGTGAAGTCCCTGTCTTACTTATACTGAAAATAAAATGACAAAACGCGTACAATCACTTTCTACCGACAACTTGTGATGTGTGTTTCGGTAGCCAAGGTCAGACGATGACTCTACAAGCAAGCGCGCACAAATGAAAACAATGTTGCACCCAATACCGTCACAGCTACAGCTTTTGCCGAAAGCTCTAAAACCGTGTGCACATTACCAATGTACAATGACTTTGCTGATGAGAGATTGCGAAATATTTTGAACCTTTGTCTCTTGGCATTCCTGAAAAACGTATACAGGTTGGGCTGGTCCCGGTACTAAGCCTGGGAAAGAATTCAACCTTTCTTCCTTATCTAATTGAGATAACACTTATAGGATATTAGTCGCAGCTCTATTCGCATACCACCGCATTTCCCCCAAGTCTATAGCCGCATCAATCGCTTATTGGAAGCACTTGGCAAAGAACCAGTGCTGCGAATCGGCCAGCCTATCAAGTGTTATGCGTCAGCACAGAAAAGTTGCACAACAACAAAGGCATGCCTTTGGCTGAGTCTGTTTTTAACAGTTCAGACATCGCAAAAGTGTGTGTCCGAATCCCACTCCTCGGGAAAAAGGCTTTGCAGAGATTTACAAGTTACAGTCGACACAGCTATCGCCTCGTCAATCCTGATGTCCCTTTGTTAACATTTTCCCAAATTATTAATAATACAAAAAATTGTCTTAAAAATTTATAAAATTAAGAATGGTTTCATACATGAAAAAGCAATGAATGGTACTCCCACTTAGTACTTAATGCAAATTAAAAAGCAATGAAGGGTAATCCCCGCTTAGTAATACAATTGAACTATGTTATGATTTGCATGTGCAGCAGAGGGCAATTGGGAAAAAGTTCCACAGCAACAAGAGTCTGTTTCTCAAAAGATCGATCATCGCAATTGTACCAAAAGCGGTAGAAAAAGCTTTGCGTAGATTCACAAAATATATACATACATGTAATATAGGTTGATGCATGTATATTGAAGATATTTCAGAAAAATTGATAAGGGGCGTCTTTATTAGAACCCCTAAACCCACATCCGCAGTTTTGAATTTTATTTTCTCTCTGTTTGTATGCTTGACCTCGCATCACTGAGAAACCGCTGCATAGAAAAGAGTGCAACGTTCACTGTTGCATCAGCCAAGGTCTAACTTAAATTTGAGGATACATTTCTAATCCCTAGATCTCTAAAGTCTTGAAACCCAAAAACATGGACCCGGGAATTTTTCAAATATATTTATACAATATGTATATCACATGAAAGCTGCTGATGGGGACTTTAATACTTTTGTGAATTTTTGAGATATCATAACTAGTTTCCAAGATATAGGACAAAATGTGGTTCTGTGGGATTATCTATACATATAATACAACTCTAACAGGTGAATGTCTTTGCATTGAATATATTTCAGAAAAATTGATAGCAGAGATCCTTATTGGACCCCTCAACCAAAATCAACAATTTAAAATTTTTTTCTGTCTGTATGTTTGTACTCTTAGAAGCCACTTGCATCAGCGGAGGTCTAACTTAAACTTTAGGATACATTTTAAACCTCTACCTCTCGCTAAAAATAAAACGGTTTCAAGCGCGGGGCTGTAAAGTGTCGAAGATTATGCGTAGGTCTTACAACCGTAGACTAACAAAGTTGCTTCTATCATTAAAAAGAGGGGACTGTACACTCATGACGGGTATTCTGACTGGACACTGCCTTCTGGCGTCACATGCCTTTAAATTAGGTTTGGTCAGTGATAGCAGATGTAGGAAGTGCGGGCTGGAGGAGGAAAAGATCGAACACGTTCTGCGCTCGTGCCCTGCACTTGCCAGGCTAAGACTCCAGCTATTAGGTGTGATAGAGCTGTCAGATCTAGAAGCAGCAAGTGGCTTAAGTCCTAGAAAGCTTCTAGTATTTGCCAAGAGGACGGAGTTATTTTATAACATAGTTAATGGTTTTTGATAGGGTTTTACAGTTTGGTCGCTAAAACAAACTTCTGGTAACACTACGGACTCAAACAGTCTATGTGAGGTCCTCATGGACCGGCCAGTTCAACCTAACCTAACCACACTGATGTCACATTATTTAAAGATCTCTTTGGGGCTACTTGATTTCATGCGGAAAACTCGGTGCATTTCTGTTTTACTTTATCGTGACTGATTAAAAAAAATAAACGTTACAAGTTGATAAAAAATAGGTTTGCGAGGGTAGGAGAGAAAAATTGAGAACAATCAAGTAATTTAGTCGGCCAGACTTTGGAAATATCAATTTCTCATATAGGTAATTCGGACTTTTCACTGCCGTCAGACGATAAAGAAAGATAAAATTTCTTGCCTTTAAATACTCTAAAATTCCACAGCCCAAAAGACTACATTTCCATGCAGATTTATGCTCGTATCTTGTTCGTCCGCATAGATATCTCGTAACATTATTGAACACCACTTCAATTTTATGAGCAGACTGCGAGTCCATATAGGCTATAGATGAGTTCAGGATAACAAATGGTCGGTAGTATAAGTTGTATAGCGAGCTTTCACCTAATGACAACCGGAGTTTATGAGGCAGAAAATCATAGGTTACGTAAAACTTAACTCCCTTATTAAGGGAGTTCAGAATTTTGTGTATTTGATGTTGGAAACGTTGCTATAGCAAATGTAAGCTACGTATCGTGATCAACTTTTTTCATTAAAATTTTTTTGTCCATATTTCGCTTTGTATTGACAGCTGTAGATTTACCATTCAATATTGAAAAAAAAAAAAAAAAATAAACTATGGTTTGTGATGATGCATATTTGCAATGACATAGTAAATGCATTGCGGTGTATTTTCCTAGTGTATTGTAAAAAATATACTGCACATGTTAGCAATGCAATAATGCTAGACCATTTTCAAAAAATCCTGAAATCCCTTAATAAACTTTACTTATAATAGAGTTGACATGATCGGTACGCGTTAGGCTGGAATTAATGACAAAACCTAGATTAGTAACCTTTGACAAAAATTGTACAATCTAATCTCCTAAAAATAGCGGTGGAATGGGAGGTCGTTCTGCAAAGCCCAAAATGAGATAAAGGATAGGCCTTTGTTGTAATCAGAACATAATTCATTAGTCTCCTCAAGAGGGCGTGACATGTATAGGTGTATGCCATCAGCATAAGCATGCATTTGAGCAGAGTGGCACGTACTATACACGTCACTGACAAATATGGTAAACAAGAGTGGGCCCAATATAGAGGCTTTTGGAAGACCAACTAAAAGAGGTCACAGCTCAGATACTTCAGAAGCAACTTTTACACGCTGGGATCGATCTTCCAAATAATTAATTAATTAACAACACCCACAAAGTATCTTACTAGCTTTGAACACAGTAGTTCATGGTTGACGGAATCAAATGGCTTAGAAAAGTCTAGCAAGCGTAGCAGTCATATGGTTCTTGTCATCAGGAAAGCAAAATGTGAAGCAGTGGTTTATGATATAGATAAGCGTAGGTAGAATAATCAGAAGGGTAATTTTAATAAATTTTAGGGGAATTCCGTCTACACCAACTGCATTAGATCGTATTTTAAACACACAATAACTAAGTAACTAGGGTGACGAGAGGGCGAACATGAAATGGTAGTACGGTTGACAAAAGCATCGTTAAGACGATCAGCCTCTAGCGACATTTTCATCCTTTTTAGATTTTTTCTAAGCAGAACAGAACTCACATATTCACTTCACTTCAAACGCTCACACTATTTTTTATGAACATAAAAGGATAATTATCGCCTATAAGCGAGCAACTGTAACTTATTCAATGAATAAAAACTAGGCAAATAATTGCCAGTCATACTTTACTACCCACTTTTTCTAGTTACCCTTTTTTCTGCACTCATATGAGATTCTTGCAATGACTTTCATTTTTTTACAGAAACTTGTGCTCTTATTCTCGACCTAATTTCTGATAATTGACCTGTAGTCACTTGAGAAATATAATTGATTAATATGTGTAATTCTCTTTGTATATAATGTACTCGTATTTTAATGCCAGATGCAAAGCATAAAGTCATCTACAATGGATTAGCAATAAAAAATAACTACTAAATCAGAATCAATTTATACAAACTTATAGATTTATTGAGTTATGCAACTCATTGCTAATTTTATTTACGTATATAAAATTAGTAAGAAAAATTGACTGCCACATTTGATTTATACTGAACAATTATATGATTACCTGGAAAAAACATGTTGTCACGGTACATTATTAACAAGGAAAGTTAATTAAGAAACTAGTACCAGATAATTAATTAACTTTCTGTGTGGAACTTCAAATGTATGAAGCAGAAGACAATGAGGAGAATGACACTAAAAACTTCAGCATATTTAACGACCATGCATGAATAGGTTGGGTTAGGTAAGGTTGAACTGGCCTGTCCGTGATGACTTCTCAAAAACTGAATGAATCTATATTGTTAACAGATATTTATTTAACGACCAGATTGAAAACCCCAAACTAAAACCAATATATATGTAATAAAATATCTACGTCCACTTGCCAAATACTGGAAGCTTTCTAGTACATATGCCACTTGCTGCTTCTAGATTTTATAGCTGTACCACTCTCAATAGCTGGAGTCTTAGCCTTGCGAGCGCAGGACACGTGCACTACTATCACTGACAAAGCCTAATTTAAAAGCATGTGACGCCAAAAGGCAATCTCCAGAAACGAATATCTGTCATGAGCCCACAGTTCTTTATTTTTGCGCGGAAGTCTACAGGTGGAATGTTCAGAATGGCATACAATGCAGTTTTTCGAAAACACATTAATAACACCCTATCCTAAGATCGCATTGGTAATGCTCCAATAACAAATCGATAACGTTAATATATTAATATGTTGGCGGCTGCCGTGGTGTGATGATAGCATGCTCCGCCTACCACACCGAAGATCCCGGGTTCAAGCCACGGGCAAAGCAATATAAAAGTTTTTAAATTATTTCAATTAGAAGAACATTTTTCCAAGCGGGGTCGCCCCTCGGCGGTGTTTGCAAGCAATCCGAATGTGCCATGAAAAGCATAGGTATTGATAGGACCAGTCCAAAAATATACGATCAGCTAAAAACTATAACAATTGGCCTTTCAAATGACATGCCGAAAAAAAGGAATAGCTTCAATCCACATAAAGAGATAAAACAGCACTATAGCCGCATGTTCCTGTATGATTCATCCCGGACTCATAAATTAAATAAATTGGCGGGAAGGCGCCTATATGTTTATTTGGACTCCGAACGGTGACTGTAAGGCAGATCTCGTCTTCAATGAGAAGTTTACATGGCAGAAACACACCCGGAATGCTAGCCAAATCACTGTCGAGGGGCGATTCCGTTTAGAAAAACTTTGTTCTAAATGAAAAAACGTGTTTTTTTAAATTCTGATGGTGCTTTTCCCGGGACGTGAACCCAGAATCTTCGGTGTGGTAGGCGGATCACGCTACCACCACACCACGGTGACCGCCGTCTCGGTCCCGAACTGATTCTGGACTGAAAAAAACCATGTTTGCCTTTTTTTTATCTTTTTAATATTTCATGAAATTATTACTGATGGGTACTATCTTCAACACTACCCAAGATTTTAAACATTTATTTTATAATATTTTAAATCTTAATACATAACATGTACACATGCACGCACATCAAAGCGAACTTAACTACAATCACAAGTGAGTATACATAGAATTATCTCTGCATATCTGTATGTTATTCATACATTTACCTTTACTTGTATTAATCATATGCAATGCCCTTCGTGCTAAGATGTATGTATACAAGTTGCAACTAATTTTGATATATTCTAATAAAAACACAACTAAAACAAAGCGCCATATACACACATAAATGCGTACACACATTTTGCTATGACTTTCGCCTATCTCAGTTTACAGTTAGCAAGTTTGTTCAGTGGTTTTCTACTCTAGTTACTTAGTGCTGCTCCTGCGGCTTCAGCTTTTGCCTTTCATACAACCTTCATGGATCAACGAACGGCCACTCACCACTTACCACTCAAGTTTATCTCATATAAAGCATGAAACATGTATTGAGTGGCTTTCATGTACACACATACAAATGTCTTTGTATTCATATCTGCTTGTATATGTCTCGTATATGTATTTATAATGCTTTATCAGATGTGTGGTGTATACGCTTTGATTATTCAGGTTTTGCTAGCCATCATCAGCGCTACCGTTTTTCTCTTCAACGAGCGTCATTCACGTTGACAGCAAATTACACAAAGTTACGAGCGAACTTTAAGTACTAAGACAACTTTTCTATGTTACCATATAGTGTGAGTGCAAATGACTTGATGAGTTGTTGTTGCGTTGCTGAATTGATTGGCAACTTTGATGAAATGCTGCACAATTGCCTTGGGAATACAATTTTTAGCTGACCTGCAGGAAACTTTGTAGAAAGGAGACACTTGAGCAAAGTTACAAAAACTTTGGGAACTATACGATACATAGTAGTTTACGATATCATCTAAGTAAGTTAAATCTATCAGACGTACAAATCTGGTCTTGCAAAAGCTCTCCACTCGCAGGTGGCGTGACTCTCTTTCACCATAACTGCTACAACGATTCTTCACACGAAATGTGTTTGCCCAAAGTTCATCAGCAGTTTCCTTTTGCTTGTTGTACCTACAAAACGCTGCATAGATGCCTCCTCAATCGCATGTTGAATTTGCGCCCAATATGTTACTCGGGAGTCTAACTTTTCCTCATAAAATGCTTACTACCTTCTTTGATATTATATTTTCGGCGCAGGTTATATGCTTTTTTTCTGATTTTTCTGCTTCCAACTGGATTCTGCGCGAATCTAGCCACTTCTTTGTGTGTTCTATGACTAGATTAAGCTTTGAGCGTACATTTTCTGTGTTTCGTGTTGTAACGACTGCAGCAATGTTGTCTGCGTGTCCGAATAAGAATAAGGCATAAGGCATTTCAAGACTGAAACTTGTATCGTAACTACGGTTCCAGATTTTGGAAATATTAATTGGTCTTTTTGCTGCTCCGCATGTGATTTTTGTCGTACGCGGACCTTTTGAGGTCTGGTGTAGAAGGATGCATACAGTGATTGAGGCTTCTGATGACGCGCCTAAGCGATTTTGTCCATTTCTTAACAAGTCGCGCCAGCTTTCCTTGTTTCGCGATAATTTACGACAATTGGTTGCACCGCAGAACGTCAAGTCTTCCTCCACCAGCCTGGCCCAACTCAGTGGAAGTCTCCCCCTTAGTCTGTTTTCAAACTACGGTGTCGACTGAAATACTTTCCTTTCCGGAACGTCTTCGTTTATTCGCATAATATGAGCTAGCGGAGCCTTTGGGTTTTTATTTGCTACACTATCTTTATATCTGCGTGAACGTCATCAGTATACCTCCTTCCAAACCCGCCGTCGGCAACACCGACAGGATCATAATTCTTCCGAAGCACTTGTCTTTTGAACTCTAAGAGTCATTTCATCTTCTCTAGGCACCGTCCATGAAGCCGAGCTACATATCAGGGTAGGTATGATGAGCGACCAGTAGAGCGTAATTTTTGTTCGTCGAGAGAGAACTTTACTTTTTAATTGCCTACTACAGTCCAAAGTTGCACTTGTTGGCAAGAGTTGTTCTGCGTTTGATTTCTAAGCTGACGTTATTTTTGCTGCTTATGCTGTTTCCCACATTGACAATATCCTTCACAGTCTCGAATTAAAATCAGTCAACAGTTACGTGGCTGTCAATGCACGAACGCGCCAATTATGTCTTGGTTAACAGCAAGTACTTCATCTTGTTCTCATTTACTGCAGAAGCCACTTTTGTCTTCTTTATATAATCCTGTAAAGACAAAATTCAACGCGCGTTTGTTTGTTCAGGCCAATAATATGAATATCATCAGCTTGCGCCGGTAATTGTAAGTTCTGCTTCTATAATTATCTTTTCCAACATTATGGTAAAAAAAATTGCACAAAAATATTCGCCTTACCTGAAACCTCGTTTGGTTTCGAATGACTCGGAGAGATGCTTACCATTCCTCAGATAGCTGGTGATGTTACTAAAGGCATTTAAATTCAAACATACAAGCATAGCGCTGTCAGATGCTGCTTTGAATTCGACAAAATTATTCTCTTATCGTGATCTATCGGAAAGAACTGGTCGACAGAAAATTTACCAGGTAGGAAGCCGCTTTGATAAAGTACAATCATTTTGTTGACTACGGGGTTCAGTTTTTTGCAACGTACGCTATATATAACCTTATACGCGATAATATTTTGTCCACCAGTAAACAGATTTTCCGCTGTTTATTTGGTAGCATTGGCGCAGATTTGCTACATGCCTAGTTTTAACTTGCTCGTCAACATTTGGTGAGATGAGATTGACTATGCATTAGACTTTACGCATAGGACGGAGTCAAAATTGTTGCATTTTGTTATTCGGTTTCCTACAGGTTATGTATTTTACATATATATTTATTTTACCTTAAATAAATATTTACTTTCAAGTGCAAACTTTTTGCTAGTACCCGCGCTTTCAACACACATGCATTCTATATTTTGAATATATATATAAATAAAAAACACATTTCAATTATTGATTGAAAGATCTGTTAAAGATAAATATTTGCCTTTGGCGCTTCTTGACTAGCTCAAAATGAGTAGAATGACCACTTCTCCTACTATTCGTATGCCAATACACAGACACAACTTTGCCGCACTTTCAAACTTACCGCTCTTCGTAGATACTCAATCAATCAATCAAAATACCTTTTACTTGCAAACTTCGGTATGTGAAAAGAGGTTGAGTGTATAAATAAAAAAAAACTCAATTCGGCATTGGTAGCGTTAACGTAAATCTGTATGTATAAGCAACTCATGCATACAATTACATTTACATACATATTGATTACTTCAAGAGTGTTTTCATTTAAATAAAATTACTTATCTTATCTTATCGTAATTCAATTTGTTTTTATACGACACACAAAAAAACAAACAAATCAATTTCCAATTTGCGTTTGAGTAAAATGACATTTCGTGTTACTCATACGTCATATGCTATGCAAAAATTCTGTAAAAAAGTTAAAAAATCGATCATATAAATAAGCAAGTGCCTCTTTTACGGCCACACTTCTGAGGTATAAACAATTATATATGTATCGACCGGTCTTCTCAAGGCGCAGTGCAGG
The DNA here is from genome assembly GCF_040869045.1 of Eurosta solidaginis. Lineage (NCBI taxonomy): Eukaryota > Metazoa > Arthropoda > Insecta > Diptera > Tephritidae > Eurosta > Eurosta solidaginis. The sequence goes on from NC_090323.1 coordinate 25,428,213, forward strand.
CCAAATAAAAAAATTTAAAAAGAGCGCTAAAATATTCATTTAAAAATTTTGCCAATACATAAGCCAACACCGACGCTCTTCTCGTAAATATATGGTGCCGATGTGTGTACGCGTTGTGTACATATAAAAAAGTATTTACTCCGTAAGGGGTGAGTATTTTGGTTTTGTAGCAAACACAAAAAAAAAAAAATTAAATAAAATTAAATAAAATGAAATAAAAAAAATAAAATAATATAAAATGAAATGAAATAAAATAAAATAAAATAAAATAAAATAACGTAAAATAAAATAAAATAAAGAAAAAAATAAAATAAAATCAAAATAAAACGAAGTAAAATAAAATAAAATAAAATAAAACAAAATAAAATAATATAATATAAAAGAAAATAAAATACAATAAATCATAATAAAAATTAAAATAAAATAAAAATTTTAATTAAATTAAATACAAAAAGTAAAATAAAGTAAAATGAAATAAAATAAAATAAAATAAAATAAAATAAAATAAATAAAAAACAAAATAAAATAAAATAAAGTAAATAAAATAAAATAAAATAAAATACAATAAATCATAATAAAAATTAAAATAAAATAAAAATTTTAATTAAATTAAATAAAAAAAGTAAAATAAAGTAAAGTGAAATAAAATAAAATAAAATAAAATAAAATAAAATAAAGTAAAATAAAATAAAATAAAATAAAGTAAAGTAAAATAAAATAAAATAAGATAAAATAAAATAAAACAAAATAAGAAAAACTAAAAAAAAAAATAAAAAAAAATAAAATAGCATAAAATAAAACAAAATAAAATAAAATAATATAAAATAAAAGAAAATAAAATAAAATAAATCATAATAAAAATTAAAATAAAATAAAAATTTTAATTTAATTAAATAAAAAAGTAAAATAAAGTAAAGTGAAATAAAATAAAATAAAATGAAATAAAACAAATTAAGATAAAATAAAATAAAATAAAACAAAATACGAGAAACTAAAATAAAATTAAAAAAAATAAAATATAAAATAACATAAAATAAAAAAAGTTAACTTGCTAAGTGACCACTGCAGTGATTGAGTTTCATACACTTCGCCAGCTCTAGTAATATGAAAAGCGTATTTGTTAAAACCAAAATAACTAGAGATGGGAAAGGGGTAAATACCCAAATGGCAAATACCCGGTAAATTGGGTATATATTGTAAAAATGGGTAAATACCCAAATATTTACCCAAAAGAAGGGTAAAAATAATCTTTTGGAAAATATGGGAAACAAACACACAAATTCAATCCAAAATATACCCAATTTGTCCTATATTGGTGGGTAGTTATCCGTTAGGCTATCGGTTGAATTAGTTTTAATCTGTAACCCAACGTTTTTCAAAAATATTTAGCCAATAACGCATGCCGTTGCAAAAATTTAAGTTTACCCAGTAAATATTTTAAGTCAAAAAAGAGTCGGAAAAATATCTAAATTGGCGCGTACAGTCGGTATGTGCTCAGTTGGTAGGCCGAAACCAATGTATTTCCCTTCTTGCAATGGTCGTTTTATATGAGCCTAAATAAGAGTCTGGCATAAGTCTTCAAAGGCGTTTAAACAGCTCATATTATACTCTACTGGAACTCTCCGGCGTCATTTTTAACTCCAATAAACTCTGATTATCTGACGCCTTTATGGCCTATTTATTAGGCATAGTTAGCGCTTATTGGGGTTATATAGAGTTCAACATACCTGGACAGAGCGTGGCAGTTTTGCGGTCACCTTAAAAATGTCGAGAAACGTCCATGAGCGGAAAAACGTCGATGCTTATAGAAAAACAAGTAAGGAAGGCTAAGTTCGGGTGTAACCGAACATTACATACTCAGTTGAGAGCTATGGAGACAAAATAAGTAAAATCACCATGTAGAAAATGAACCTAGGGTAACCCTGGAATGTGGTTGTATGACATGTGTATCAAATGGAAGGTATTAAAGAGTATTTTAAGAGAGAGTAGGTCATAGTTCTATGGATGGACCCCATTTAGGGATATCACCATAAAGGTGGACCAGGGCTGACTCTAGAATTTGTTTGTACGATATGGGTATCAAATGAAAGGTGTTACTGAGCATTTTAAGAGTGAGTGGGCCTTAGGTCTATCGGTGGACCCCTTTTCGAGATATCGCCATTAAGGTGGACCAGGGGTGACTTTAGAATGTGTTTGTACGATATGGGTATCAAATGAAAGGTGGTAATGAGTATTTTAAAAGGGAATGGGCTTTAGTTCTATAGGTGAACGCCTTTTCGGGGAGTCGCCATAAAGGTGGACCAGGGGTGACTCTAGAATATGTTTGTACGATATGGGTATCAAATGAAAGCTGTTAATGAGTATTTTGAAAAGGGGTGATCCTTAGTTCCATAGGTGGACGCCGTTTCGAGATATCGTCATAAAGGTGGACCAGGGGTGTCTCTAGAATGTGTTTGTACGATATGGGAATCAAATGAAAGGTGTTACTGAGCATTTTAAGAGGGAGTGGGCATTAGGTCTATAGGTGGACGCCTTTTCGAGATATCGCCATTAGGGTGGGCCAGGGGTGACTCTAGAATGTTTGTACGATATGGGTATCAAACGAAAAGTGTTACTGAGCATTTTAAGAGGGAGTGGGCATTAGGTCTATAGGTGGACGCCTTTTCGAAATGTCGCCATTAGGGTGGGCCAGGGGTGACTCTAGAATATGTTTGTATGATATGGGTATCAAATGAAAGATGGGAATGGGTATTTTAAAAGGGAGTAATCCTTAGTTCTATAGGTGGACGCCTTTTCGAGATATCGCCATAAAGGTGGACCAAGGGTGACTCTAGAATGTTTGTACGATATGGGTATCAAACGAAAGGTGTTACTGAGCATTTTAAGAGGGAGTGGGCATGAGGTCTATAGGTGGACGATATATCGTCATTAGGGTGTGCCAGGGGTGACTCTATAATGTGTTTGTACGATATGGGTATCAAACGAAAGGTGTTACATAGCATTTTAAGAGGGAGTGGGCATTAGGTCTATAGGTGGACGCCTTTTCGAGATATCGCCATTAGGGTGGGCCAGGGGTGACTCTAGAATGTTTGTACGATATGGGTATCAAACGAAAGGTGTTACTGAGCATTTTAAGAGGAAGTAGGCATTAGGTCTATAGGTGGACGACTTTTCGAGACATTGCCATTAGGGTGGGCCAGGGGTGACTCTAGAATGTGTTTGTACGATATGGGTATCAAATGAAAGGTGGTAATGAGTATTGTAAAAGGGAGTAATCCTTAGTTCTTTAGGTGGACTCCTCTTCGAGATATCGCCATAAAGGTGGACCAGAGGTGACTCTAGAATTTGTTTGTACGATATCGGTATCAAATGAAAGGTGTTAATGAGTTTTTTAAAAGGGCGTGGGCCTTAGTTCTATAGGTGGACGCCTTTTCGAGATATCGCCATAAACTTGGAACAGGGGTGACTCTAGAATTTTTTTTTACGATATGGGTATCAAATGAAAGGTGTTAATGAGTATTTTAAAAGGGTGTGCCTTAGTTCCATAGGTGGACGCCTTTTCGAGATATCGCCATAAACTTGGAACAGGGGTGACTCTAGAATTTGTTTTTACGATATGGGTATCAAATGAAAGGTGTTAATGAGTATTTTAAAAGGGTGTGCCTTAGTTCCATAGGTGGATGCCTTTTCGAGATATCGCCATAAAGGTGGACCAGGGGTGACTCTAGAATTTGTTTTTACGATATGGGTATCAAATGAAAGGTGTTAATGAGTATTTTAAAAGGGTGTGCCTTAGTTCCATAGGTGGACGCCTTTTCGAGATATCGCCATAAACTTGGAACAGGGGTGACTCTAGAATTTGTTTTTACGATATGGGTATCAAATGAAAGGTGTTAATGAGTATTTTAAAAGGGTGTGCCTTAGTTCCATAGGTGGATGCCTTTTCGATATATCGCCATAAAGGTGGACCAGGGGTGACTCTAGAATTTGTTTGTACGATATGGGTATCAAATGAAAGGCGTTAATGAGTATTTTAAAAGGGAGTGGGCCTTAGTTCTATAGGTGGACGCTTTTCCGAGATACCGTTATAAAGGTGGACTAGGGTTGACTCTAGAATCCGTTTGTACAATATGGGTATCAATCGAAAGGTGTTACTGAGCATTTTAAGAGGGAGTGGGCATGAGTTCTATAGGTGGACGCCTTTTCGAGATATCGTCATTGGGGTGGACCAGGGGTGACTCTAGAATTTGTTTGTACGATATGGGTATCAAATGAAAGGCGTTAATGAGTATTTTAAAAGGGAGTGGGCCTTAGTTCTATAGGTGGACGCTTTTCCGAGATAACGTTATAAAGGTGGACCAGGGTTGACTCTAGAATCCGTTTGTACAATATGGGTATAAAACGAAAGGTGATAATGGATATTTTAAAAGGGCGTGGGCCTTAGTTCTTTAGGTGGACGCCTTTTCGAGATATCGCCATAAAAGTGGACCAGGGGTGATTCTAGAATTTGTTTGTACGATATGGGTATCAAATGAAAGCTGCTAATGAGTATTTTAAAAGGGCGTGGGCCTTAGCTCTTTAGGTGGACGACTTTTCGAGATATCGCCATAAAGGTGGACCAGGAGTGACTCTAGAATTTGGTTGTACTATATGGGTATCAAATGAAAGGTGTTAATGAGTTTTTTAAAAGGGTGTGCCTTAGTTCTATAGGTGGATGCCTTTTCAATATATCGCCATAAAGTTGGACCACGGGTAACTCTAGAATTTGTTTGTACGATATGGGTATCAAATGAAAGGCGTTAATGAGTATTTAAAAAGGGAGTAGGCCTTAGTTCTATAGGTGGACGCTTTTCCGAGATAACGTTATAACGGTGGACCAGGGTTGACTCTAGAATCCGTTTGTACAATATGGGTATAAAACGAAAGATGATAATGAGTATTTTAAAAGGGCGTGGGCCTTAGTTCTTTAGGTGGACGCCTTTTCGAGATATCGCCATAAAGGTGGACCAGAGGTGACTCTAGAATTTGTTTGTACGATATGGGTATCAAATGAAAGGTGTTAAGGAGTTTTTTTAAAAGGGCGTATGCCTTAGTTCTATAGGTGGACGCTTTTCCGAGATAACGTTATAAAGGTGGACCAGGGTTGACTCTAGAATCCGTTTGTACAATATGGGTATAAAACGAAAGGTGATAATGAGTATTTTAAAAGGGCGTGGGCCTTAGTTCTTTAGGTGGACGCCTTTTCGAGATATCGCCATAAGGGTGGACCAGGGGTGACTCTAGAATTTGTTTGTACGATATGGGTATCAAATGAAAGGCGTTAATGAGTATTTTAAAAGGGAGTGGGCCTTAGTTCTATAGGTGGATGCTTTTCCGAGATACCGTTATAAAGGTGGACCAGGGTTGACTCTAGAATCCGTTTGTACAATATGGGTATAAAACGAAAGGTGATAATGAGTGTTTTAAAAGGGAGGGGGCCTTAGTTCTATAGGTGGACGCCTTTTCGAGATATCGCCATAAAGGTGGACCAGGGGTGACTCTATAATGTATTTGTACGATACGGGTATCAAATTAAAGGGTTTTAAAAGGGAGTGGTGGTAGTTGTATATGTGAAGGCGTTTTCGAGATATCGACCAAAATGTGGACCAGGGTGACCCAGACCATCATCTGTCGGGTACCGCTAATTTATTTATATATGTAATATCACGAGCAGTATTCCTGCCAAGATTCCAAGGGCTTTTGATTTCGCTCTGCAGAACTTTTTCATTTTCTTCTACGTAATATGGTAGGTGTCACACCCATTTTAAAAAGTTTTTTTCTAAAGTTATATTTTGCGTCAATAAACCAATCAAATTACCATGTTTCATCCCTTTTTACGTATCTGGTACAGAATTATGGCATTTTTGGCATTTTTCGTAATTTTCGATATCGAAATAGTGGGCGTGGTCATAGTCGGATTTCGACCATTTTTACACCAATACAAAGTGAGTTCAGATAATTACCTGAACTGAGTTTAGTAAATATATATCGATTTTTGCTCAAGTTATCGTGTTAACGGCCGAACGGAAGGACATGCGTTCGACTGTGTATAAAAACTAGGCGTGGCTTCAACCGATTTCGCCCTTTTTCACAGAGAAGTGTTATCGTCCTAGAATCTCAGCCCATACCAAAGTTCACAAGGATTGGTTAATTTTTGTTCGACTTATGGCATTAAAAGTATCCTAGACAAATTAAAGGAAAAAGGGCGGAGCCACGCCTGTTTTGAAATTTTCTTTTATTTTTGAATTTTGTTGCACCATATCATTACTGGAGTTGAATGTTGACATAATTTACTTATATATTGTAAAGATATTAACTTTTTTTTTTAAATTTGACTTAACAAAAATTTTTTTTTTAAGTGGGCGTGGTCGTCCTCCGATTTTGTTAATTTTTATTAATCATGCATATAGTATTAGGAGTAACGTTCCTGCCAAATTTCATCATGATATCTTCAACGACTGCCAAATTACAGCTTGCAAAACTTCTAAATTACCTTCTTTTAAAAGTGGGCAGTGCCATGCCCATTGGCAAAAATTTTACTAATTTTCTATTCTGCGTCACAAGCTCAACTCACCTACCAAGTTTCATCGCTTGATCCGTCTTTGGTAATGAATTATCGCACTTTTTCGATTTTTCGAAATTTTCGATATCGAAAAAGTTTCGTGGTTATAGTCCGATATCGTTCATTTTAAATAGCAATCTGAGATGAGTGCCCTGGAACCTACATACCCAATTTCATTAAGATACCTCAAAATTTACTCAAGTTATCGTGTTAACGGACGAACAGACGGACATGACTCAATCAAATTTTTTTTCGATACTGATGATTTTAATATATGGAAGTCTATATCTATCCCGATTCCTTTATAAATGTACAACCAACCGTTGTCCAATCAAAGTTAATATACTCTGTGATCTCTTCTCAACTGAGTATACAATTTTTGTTTTTAATCGAATAGCGGCGAAAAAAGGTTTTTCTCCCTTCACGATTCCGAAACGTGAAACGAGCATTCAAGCTGCATTCTCTCAAATCATACTGCTTTCAACGTTTGTTTTGGTCGCCTTCAGCAAAAGGTTGTCTTTTTATCCTGGCCTTTTTTTGGTTTTCATTCCAGTGCGGTTTTACATGGCGGGTCTTAAGCCCAGTGCACAACCCGCTCAGTTGAGATGAAACTATTACTTCAACGTTTATATAGAGAGACGTTTGATCCAAGACAGACGCCCGCATTCAGTCGCACCTTCTGGAGGTCAGAAACTTTTCCCTCGTGCGTAGACTTCTACACACAGCTCCACGCACTCCTGATTTACTTCAAATAAAACATTGCATACTTTTGTGCGATAAAATTTTATTAAAGAAAAAAGAAATTGAATAATGAAAAACAGCTGCAGGAAAACAAATGAAACGCACCAAATGAAAAAGCATAAAAGAAAAATTGCCTTAAAAAGAATATAAATGACACTGGCAATAAAGAAACCCACAAAAGTATGTAATAAAAATAAATGATAAATACGCAAAAGCGAGTTTTTGGTACAACGATTTAAATGTCGAATGAATTCTTTTTGCTTGCGTTGTAAATAATTCAAAAAAGGCATTGATGTGAACAAATTCAGCCACACAAAAGTTAATAAGAACTGTTGGGTGAATAAAACACATTAGACTGAATGGAAAAAAGAGTTGCGAAAATTCGCTACTAAATATGGAGCTCTTGAGAGTCTTTCTCATTTCGTTTATTGTAATTTTTAGCTGTGATGTCGTTTTCATATTATTTTTGTCGTTAGTTCAGTTGTAGCCCCTTAAAGTATGCTTCTCGTTTCACCAAATTATGAAAAAATAAAAAATTTAAAATCGACTGTACGGCTTAAAAGTATCTTAGAAGGAAATATACGGCTTGTGAGATCGGAAATAATACCAAACATGCTGCGAAAATCGAGTGCTAACAACCAGGTTAGGATAGGAAGAATTGGCCTGTCAATAAAGACCTCAAATAAACTGAATGTGTCCAGAGTTCTTACAGAATTTGTTTGACTACAAAACGGAAAAACGCCAATTAAGTGCCAGATCTTATATTATAGAAGTATCTGGCCAAATACTAGAAGTTTTCTAGGACTTCGTTTAACTGCTGCCTCGAGATCTGGCATGTAGCTGGAGCCTTGGCTTTGCGAGCAAAATCACGAACACGTTACGTACTCAACCGTTACTTCCTTCAGCTCACACTTCCCACATCTGCTGTTACTCACGAAGCATAACTTATAAGCATGTAACGCCAGAAGGTTGCGTCCGATTAGTGTGCCCATTCGGAGCCTTAAGTCTTCTCTCTTTTGTGAGTGTAACGTCGTAGAATTTGGCCATGATGTTAAAATTTCTGCAGCCTCACATTTCTGCCCACGCCTTTTCTGCTTGGCGTATGCAACTGCTGTGTCCTTTGATTGCTCTATCGAGTGGTGCACTCTCCTTTGCCAACTCATCGACATTTTTGTTACCTTCTATCTCTTTGTGACCGGGAGTCCAGTATAGATGTATCGTCCGGCCTGAGTGAAGTCTTTGCAATGTTTCTTTGCATTCAAGTACTATGAGAGATTATTCCCTTCATCACGCTTCATGCAGAATTTCTGCTATTTTCTTCACGGCTACAATTTCTGCCTAATATACACTGCAGTTATCTGGCAGCCTGTAGGCTCTACTTAATTCTGGGTCGACATATTGAACAGTATACCCAATCTCCTCCCTTAATTTGGAACGATCAGTACAGACGTGTATAGTATGTTCTGCCATTGCCGCACACTTGCGCCAACCGGCTCTATTGTAGCCTCAAGATTTCTTTCGCAGCTCAGGCATAGGACCAAGTAGTCCATTTGCCCTAATATGAAAGAGCTACACTGCTATGTCTATTCGGCTTTTACTCAAGCCGTCTTAAGGCTATTAACCTTGTTACGGTTGCTAGTGGTGTATATTTGTCCAGTAGGTATGCAGACAGGATATGCAGAATGGCATAATATGCCGTTGCCGGATCAGATTTTAGAGCTCACGTTATGCTATTCTTTGACAACTTGCATACTCTCTAGTTTTTTTTAGTAAGCGTACTTTTTTGTGCGGCTGTTCACCAAACAAGGACCCCATAGTAAAACATAGCTTTGACAATCGTAGTAAATATCCGATGAGAGAGTTGGGGCGATAGCCTCTACTGGGATCCTGTTGCAAACATACATTGCCACGGAGGCGCTCTTCGCTCTGTCTTCCACTTGGTAGTTTCCACGACAACTTACTGTCTTGTATAAGTCCTAGTGCTGTACTTTTGTTGCAAAGTTACCACTCAAAGCTAAGGCTTAGTGCAATAATGTACATTTTTTCTTTGAAAATACTATTAGATCGGGTTTTTTTTTTTTTTTTTGTGGCATTGGCACCTATTCCGACTCCACATTCCCATGCAGGTACATCGGGTAGAGCTTGATTTACCACAGAGCTGATTGTTGGTAGAAATCTGCTTCATATGATGCCAGAATGCCTGAAACGTCATCTGGATACGCCATGAGTTTGATTAGTGCTCTAACAAATAACCCAAGTAATTGGTTAATGGCCAGTATCCACAGCATCGGCGATAATACACCACCCTGCGGTGTTCCTCTCTTTACAGACTTTTTTGCCTCCTCGCATAAACCCTATTGCAGTGTGATCATTTTGCAGCTTAACATGAAGCCGATCCAGTTTGTTAAAGCCGGATGTTCTTAAATTAAGTTCAGACTGTCAATAGGTGCTCGTTTCTAGACATAGTTGAAAGCCCCGGCGAAATGTCCAGAAAAACACATAGGGCATGTTCTCCTCTAGATATTTATGACCAACCTATGCAATGCAGTATCAACTGACATGCCGCGTTTGGTGTAACTATGTTGCGATGAAGAGAATAGTACTTTATTCATTGTTGATTTTTCATATACATCTATTAAGCTCTCTAGGGACAAGGAACAAAAATAAATTAAAAAAAAATAAAAAGTAACCCCTTCATCATAAGCTTTGAACTCAGGAACTTTTCCAACTCTTTTGTACCGGGGACCAGTCCAGTCTAATGCTATTTCGTACAAGAACGAGAAAAGGGATCTTATCCTTTTTTCACAAATATGCGAAACTAAACAATCACAATGAGACATCATGACCTTAGCGGATAATTTTGGGGCGATTCGATTGAATGACAGCTTTCAAGTTTTGCCTGTATTACTACTTGAAGAGAAAATAAGCAAAATAAAGTATATTTTTATAACGGAAAAGTGTTGGTGAAAAAGTAAATAGCAAAGATGCATCAATGAAAAAAAATGTTATATAAAAAATTATTGCATATTTAAAGGCGTTTTGTGCGGTTCATTGGATCTCTGACAATTTGATATCAAGTGATGCGTAAGGCGTACGTTTTCTAAGTATTTCTATTTACACAACTATAAATGCTTGCATGTATTTTTTAATCAAATGTATATGTATGTGTTACAGAAACATATTCGAATTTTTTTTTTATTTGCAGTAAATAATATTTTAGGGTTAACATATGTGTGTATGTAGAAGACAAAAAAAGGTAAAATGCTACAAGATGATTGAACATTACAATGAATATGAAATGTGGGCACACTTAAATTTTAGAGTGTCATTCAAAAGCATAATCATAAGAAGGTTTACGGAACCAAAAGCTTATGTGAAGGCTAATTTATTAAAATGGCAAACGAAATAACACCGCCAAAGAAACTACAAGAGTAAATATTTTTTTTTAAGTTAAAAACACGAAAAGAGAAGTAAAAGTGTCATAACAAATGCTTATTAGACAAAATTTATGTAAATTGGATCGTAAGAAAGTTTTTCATTTAAGACGACTCGCTGCCGTCACATGCTTAAAACTTAGGCCTCGTCAGTAACAGCTGTGCAAAGAAATAGTTGAGCACATTTTGTTTTAGTGTTCTGTGCTCGTAAGGTCAAGCCTCAGCTACTAGGAGTGGCAGAGTTGCCAGATTTCAGCAGCTAGGACCTAGAAAATATCTTATGTTAGCAAAAAAGACGAAGCTATTAATTACATAATTCGTGGAGCCAAATCGTGACATTCGTGATCGTATAACACGTCACGTAACAACATGATTTTCGGATTATGACATACCTGAACGTACTACTTCGATCGTAAATTTGGATCGCAACAAACGTGACGAGGGACTGAACGTACACGTTTCGTTCCACTTCATTCGAACACAAACTGGCGATCGTATACACCCAAATTTCATTGAAAATGGAGAAAATTGTTAAAACAGATGAATAAGTAAAATATAGTAACATATTTCAAACTCTTGTTTTTAACAAAAGTCGAATTCAGACAAGCTTAATCTAAGCCAAGAGGAAATATTGGCGGAATTCATGGCGAGACACCCGCTTTGATATCGGCTTGCTTTAAATTTAACTTCTCCAGAAAGTAACAAACAGCTAGTGAAGTCAAGCGAAATCTTCAAGAAACTGCAATAATTTTTTAATATATAGAAATATTACATAAATGATATGATTGCGCTTTGTTCGATAAGTCCAAAGGGTTACTGCCCTCTCTTAACCGCCTTCGGACTATCTTTTCATCGCCTTCGTTATTAATGGAGCTCAAACAAAACAATAATATTGAACCCATCGCTAAAATTGGACCCATCGCAATTTATTACTTTATTTTTTATATATTTAGCAACCAATTTGGCAGTTTAAAATCTATTATGACCTCCAAGTATAATCCAACCTAATGTGGATCGTAAAATTTATTGTGAGTTGAAATTACATTACGTTCCGTTCGCTATCATATGTTATAATCCCATTTTGTTTATACGTTTGACGTATCACGTAACTTTCTTTCGTATGGCTGCCGAGCCGTGATCGTATGTTACGAGTAGCGCCCTGGTAGCTAATTGGGAGTTTGTTGTTTGGTCGTCAAACAAATGTCGGGACATACATATTCAGCATATGTAAGGTCTTTATAGACCGGCCAGTTCAACCGTATTTCTGCCTATCTTGCTCAGTGTCAATTAGCGTAGTGGCTAAAGTGGCGAAATTGTACCTTAATAAGTATATCAGCCTATACTCAGCTTTTTTAACTGCTGTCGGAAGTTTGTTTAAAAGCTGTGGAAGAAATAGTGTATGTTAATTGCCTTCTTCAGGACTACAAGATAGTAAGCTCAGCAGTTCTAAGGCCACATTTTAAAATATTGTAACGAATTTACTGCAAATCCTCTTATTTGCAACCTTCTGCTATGTTCGAATCACTAAACTGTTGAATAAATAACTCCAATATTGAATAATGCAATAATGGTCTTTATTAGACTACTTGAAAATAACACTTATAATTCGCAACTGAACTGAAACGAAACTGGTTTTCAAAATAATGCTGCTATTGCTCGCTAAACAGCGGCTTAAATCCAACTGATTCCCGCGCCTCTACTGTTGCTGCCTTTTATAGTGCTTGGTTTCCTCGTTGACATTTCTAGGCGGTTCTGTTCTAGAATCTACTAGTTGGTTATCTGCTATAAGTTTCTCAGCTATAACTACAGATGCACAATTTTTATAGCTTCTCTCACATGTGCGTGTATTTGTGAGCGACACTTCCACAATTATAATTGCATATCTCAGATAAGATATCTGCATGTGTTTGTGCGTTGCTTCGCTGCGTGTACGTACATATGTGTAGACATAATGAATGAATTACTGATGTGATTACAGTCACTGCTTAGCACCAGTTTAGAGATGACAGTACCCCTTAGTGTTGCTAATATTCGTATCAATATCACTGAGTGTCGACTATCAACTTCAGTCTCTCCACATTGTGGGAATCAATTTTTCATTCTTAAAAACGTCGGACAGCGGTTGAAAACTTCTGTTAATTATAAAATTTATTGATACAAGTCGCAGACACTATTACATCAAAACTCGAGGTTTCCTTTATCTTTTCTAACTGTTTCTTTTTTTCCTTTTTTTTTTAGAGGGATAATGTTACCCTTTGTAACTTACGGTAGAATGAGCAGAGTTCTGTTTTTGTATTTTATCTCAAAATAGATCTTTGGACAGCATTGTTTTTCTTTGCGAACCAGATAATAAAACCATAACTTTTCGATAACAGATCGTCAACTTTTGATAAGAAACCGTTAACTAATCGGCAACTTTCCGCGAAAAATCGATAAGTTTTCGATAAAAAATCAATAATTTTTCGATAACATGTTGATAACTCTTTAAAATATCTATGAAAGAACTATAACTTTTGGCTCACAAATAGATAATACACCGATAAAACACTGATAAAAAATCGATAACTCGTCGATAAGAAATGGATAACATGCACATAAACCGTCGATACCAAACCGATAATTAATCGCTTAGAGTAAACATTTCGATTTTCTGTACGGACATAGAGTGCTCCAGCGAAACAGCATGGTTGAGAAAAGTCCTAGCAAGGAGAAACATAGTCCAAGGACTAATAAAGAAAGAGAACGGGGAATGGTCACGTAATAGTGAAAAATCCCCTGAGGTGCTTCTCGATACACATTTCCCATCGGGAGTTGGTTTAAAAGAGCCAGTAGACAGCACTCACACTTCGGTCACGGAGCGGGTAGTGCCGGGCTTGGTGACCGATACCAAGATGGAGTGGGCAGTGAAGTCGTTTTCTAAGTTTAAATCGCCGGGCCCAGATGGTATATTCCCGGCCATGCTACAAGTTTCAAGTAGGGCGGTCGTGGAATGGCTTAAAATAATATTCGATGGGTGCATAAGACTGAATCATGTACCGCACTCTTGGAGAACTGCTCGTGTAGCTTTCCTACCAAAGGCAGGGTAGATCGGTGACGTGTATCCCAAAGACTATAAACCCATTAGCTTAACATTATTTCTGCTCAAAATCTTTGAGAGGCTGATAGATGTGTACTGTGGACTCATGACGGGTATTCTGACTGGACATTGCCTTCTGGCCTCACATGCCTTTAAATTAGTCTTGTTCAATGATAGCAGATGTAGGAAGTTCGGGATGGAGGAGGGAACGATCGAACACGTTCCGTGCTCGTGCCATGCGCTTGCCAGGATAAGACTCCAGCTATTAGGAGGAGGTTTTAACTCCTAACCGTTCTTTTCATTTTATTAATTTTAATTTGTTTTCGGTTTTGTACGATTCCTTCTACCGAGTACGATTTGAGGATGTGAATGAGGTGAAGTTACTGTGGAGGTAGCACGTCGACAATATCATATTAAAGGCTACAAGAGCAGGCGCATTGTGGAAAAATTCTGGGGCGGCAGTGCAAAGATCCTTAGATGAATGAACCCATCTTAGTGTTTAGAGCAGTTGTGTGAGCATCAACAGCAACTATTGTATATTGTTTAATACCCCCTATCTGTTCTGTGAAATTTAGGATGAGGAACACATACTGCTCGAATGCAACGCAGTCGCTAGAGGAAGACTAGTGATCCTTGGATCACTAAATTTAGAAAATATGCAAGCGCACTCTCTCTAGCCAAGCACCATCGTGGATTTCCTTATGTTCATGTTTGCTCTCATATTACAAAATGTGTCAATTTCCTTCAGCTTTTACTTTCATTATAAATTCGCCACTTAAACTTATATAATTTCTTCGTAAAATAACATTTTGTCATAAACTAAATTTCCTACTTACGTCAACACATACATCTGCAACTATACACTTAGACAGGCTGCAGCAGCATCCATGCAAAGTGGTCATAAAAGGAATTAGCGGCACAGCAACAACCATAATAGCAACTTACGGTTAATGTGCATGAGAACGCAAACACAAAAAAAAAACAGAAACAATAACAAAAACAGCTGCAACATTTCTATGTATGTACATACATAATTTAAACTAGATTTGCTGCTGTTGTATACTTTGCAAAATGGTGGAAAACTGTGTCAAGGTTGTACGAGCAGCAGATTGCACTGCCCGCGATATGCATATATGTAAACGTAAATACAGTGACGAAAATAGCGTTGAGAACACTTCCATAAAATTTGTAACTGAAATTATGCAAACCAATCTAAACACCTTTTTCAAAAAAATTTTAAAACTTGAAAAAAAATTCGGAAATTCGTATAAATTTTTCGAAAATTGCGAACTTTGCTTGTTGTTTTCTAGATTCTTTAACTCGATTGAAATAGTTAGAAAGCTCTAAGAACAAATTCGAAAATTGGAGAAAAAAATTTCGGAAATATCGAACATATTTTTAAGTGTTTTAAATTGTAACTTAATTTATGCCAACCCAACTCAAAAACGCAGATAAAACAAAAATTCAAAAAAGAACTTTAAAAATTCGAAAAAAAGTTTCGAAAATTTAGAACTTTTTTTTAAGTTTTGTGAATTGTTGCTAAAACTTGAAACTCGATAAAAAAATTCGGAAATTATACACTGTTTAATTCGATTGGAATAGTTGGAAAGCTCTAAGAAAAAAATTCGAAAATTCGAGGAAAAATTTTGAACATGTTTTTTAAGTATTTTGAATGGTAACTTAATCTGTGTTAACCAAACTCAAAAACGCTTTCGAAATAATTCAAAAATTCAAAATGAAATTTGAAAATTCGAAAAAAATATTCGAAAATTTAGAACTTTTTTTTAAATTTTCCGAATTGTTGCTAAAACAATGCAAACCAGTCTCAAAAACGCGCTCGAAAAATTCCAAATTCTGTATAATTATTAGGAATTATGAGAATTCCGGTATTTTTGAATTTTTTCGAACATCGTTTTGAAATAAGTTTGCATAGTGTCAGTTAAAATTCAGAAAACGCGAACGTTCAAAATTTTCGAAACATATTTTTCGAATTTTTTCGAAAATAATTTTGAGTTTGGTTTGCATAGTTTCAGCCATAAATTTGAAAATCCAAATATTCAAGAAATTTTCGAAATTTATTTCGCAGTATTTTTCGAGTATTCGAATTTTTTGGAACCGTTTTTGAAAAATACTTGCACCGTTTTATTTAGAAAATTCAAACTTTTTTCATAAATTATTGAAAATAAAAAAACATTTATAAGCGAAATTTAATAAAAACTACCACTGCTATTTTCGTGCTCGCTGCTGTATAAATGTACTGCACATATACGCTATTATACCAAAATTGCATTTAAAGCAATATTTTGTTATGTACATTTTTGAGCATGACAGGTAACACAAACACATAGCCATATGCATACTGGCACACACTTGAAAATACAGGCATACTAAATTAGCGCTGTCGAGTGTGTGTGGTTGTGTTTACTTCCTTTGTGTGCCACTTCGCTTATTAAATTTGAAATAGAAAGCTTGTAGTGTTTTTTAATTTATCTTTTGAAGTACCCAAAGCGATGCAGTTAAGATTAAATGACGTTAATGAATTATGTTTTCAGCTAAAATTATATTTGGTGAATATGCTTTCAGATAATTGAACAATGTGTCATTTTATCTTAAATCTTTGCGTAAGGTTCGAAATTATTGTTGTTGGCGATTCCATTGTCGAGTTGTGAGATATACAAATAAGAAACGAATGAAGAAGAGAGGAGATCAGAAGCGCTTTCGAAGGTAGCTTAAACCTAACGTGCCCATACCGAAACTGAAATCGGAGCCTGAGCTCCAACCAAATCAAAAAAGAAGCCAGAAACAAGAGTCCGAAGGGTATTATAAATCCATAAGAAATTCAAAGTGCAAATCAAAAATAAAACCGAAATCAAAATTTTACCAGTAGGAAGAAAGGAAGTCTAAAATCTAAGCTGGTATTCAGAGTAGAGTTGCCTGATACTTCAACGAGTTTTAAACCTAAACAGTAACCAGAATTAAAATCTGCGACGAAAACCAAAGCTGGAACCCGGAATAAGAATGAAAGCGGAACTGAAATCGGAATGAAAAGCAAAAGGAAATGGAACTTAGAATTGGTATCAGCTCCAGACTTAAACGGTAGCCAAAAGAGGAACTAGAACTGGCAAGCAGAAACGGGAACCGAATGTGAAATTTTAACCGGAGGTGAAAACAATATAATAGCCCCTATCGGAAACAACGTAGGAACCGAAATGAAGTAGCAGTCGGAATCTAAAAATAAACCGAATTAGTAAACTAGAAATGAAATTGAGATCAGACTTTAAGAGGAGGAAATAGCCGATTACGGAATCGCAACAATACGTGGGACCGGAAGCGAAATTGAAATCAGTATCAAACCGAAGCTTGAAATGGAACTACAAGTGAAATCAGAGAGAGAAAGGGAAAAAGAACTGTTAACGGAATAAAATCTATGACTGAAACTGAACCTGTAGATGGAAGTGGAACGAGAATCGAAACTGCAAATGGAAATGAATGTATATAAAAAGGAGGCAATTGGCCAACCTATGTCAAATTGATAAATACTGCGACTCTACAATTATATGCCTAAAGAAAATATAATCGAGAAAAAGTATTTCTGACTCTTCTCTTTTAACGGTTGCCCATATCTCTAGAGAAGTCTTTTTTCATGATGGGCTTACTAGCTGTGCAATGCCTTTTGGCGTCACACGCTCATAAGTTAGGCCTCGTCAGTAACAGTAGATGTAGGACGTGTAAGCTGCAGGAAGAAAGGGTTGAGCGCTTTCTGTGTTCATGTCCTGTACTCGCGAGGTCAAGAAGCCAGCTTTCAGGGGCGGCAAAGTTGCCAAATCTCGAAGCAGCAATTCAGTTAGGTCATAGAAAGCTGCTAGTATTCGCCAAGAGGAGAGAGTTATTGTATAACATAAGTCTACGTACCCAGTTGGAGTTATTTCTTTTGGTTAAACAAATTTTACTAACACTATGAACACATTGAGCCTACGTTAGGTCTTTACTGGCGTGTCAGTTCAAACTACGCTCCTCTATTAAGTTTTGCATTGTGCTAAGGAATATGATTTCATACCGCGATTTAAGTCATCGCATGTAGGAGCTAATATTAATCAGAGCCAGGCATCTTCAATTTTTTAAAACCTCATAACTGCAATAATTTTTTAACCAACTTTTTTCCAAATTTTACTTCAAAACCCTTTCTTTCATTTTTATATTATTATTGCAGATCTCCCATCGTCATCATCAACGCTACATTCCACATATCACAGCCGTAGACACAATAAAAATTGTACAAACGATGAGACAATAGTGATGGAGCCTGGTTGCGAAATCACAAATAAACGCTGCCAATGCTGGCCAACGTTACAACTGTGTCATACAAAAGTCATTGATGATACAAACGCATTGGCGACGACAGACATACGATGGCACTTCAAAACATTAGAGGTGAGTGGACCAAACATTTTTTTATATTAACAAAAAAAAAAAAAAAAACCAGCAGGATTGAAAAGTACTTGTGTAAGCTCTATATTTAATGCATTAATAGAATAGAAATAAGAAAGAATAGTATCAAGTATTATAAACAAAAGTACCTTACATTTTCACTAGACCTCCTTTCAAAAGTTACGTATACGACATGTCATACACATAATTTCATTACTTCATCAACAACGGTAAGCTCCAACGAATTTTTTCAAAGCCAGAAAACACGCAATATCATTAACAAAACCGCTGTCAAGAGCACCCCTCACATTTTGCTGCAGAAAAACGAAATGGAATCCAATCTAAAATCTACATCACACATGTCACATTCCTAACCCACGAAACCACCGCATCAATAGCACGCACACCTAAATCTTTCAAAATTTTGTACAATTCCATGCTTTATGCTTACTCTCAATATAACGAAAATGGCATTTTCATTTGTGGATTTTCAAAAAGCTGATTTCAAGTACAAAGCTACCATGATTTAAGTATCAATGTGTGGGTGTGTGTATGCGTGTTCATTAAATTATAAATGCAGTAACGTAGAGATTGTTGTTATATAAGAGCAACAACCTTAGCCACATTACTTATATACATTCGTTCATACAAACACACGCATATTAATATTGACAGGATCATGCCACTAAATCACATCGATGAATAGGAAGGTTGTCAATTTACATTTCTATGTGTAGTGTATTCGTTTTTGTATGTACTACTTTTTATTAAAGCATTGTAAAAAGATTTGTACATCTACGTTTGCTTAGAATGAGTAAAATCAGCTGCTATGCTACAAGCAGTTTAATCAGAACTCGTTTTATGTGGTCTCTGGTTTTGTCTTGAATTATATAGCTGACTTCGATTGCGTCATGTTTTCATTGTACTTGTTATATTTTGTAGTAATTGTGCTTTTCTGTGAATACTGGAGATCAATGAGGGTATACACTGCGTATGATAAACTGTCGTAGAGAGGACTATTTTTGCTCAAAATGCTTGTAAGGAAATTTTAAGTAAATATAGATTGATTAGAAGAGATTAGATAAAAGTAGTATTGGATTCAATTACAGCAGATTATATTAGGCCAAATCAGATTGAATAAAGATAATATGATGTGCTTAGTTAGGCTAAAATGACTAGATTAGATTGCAACAGATTATTATGTAAAATTTTAATAGATTAGAAAGATTAAAAGAGGTTCGACTGGATTACTTTAGTCAAAATTTGATTGACTAGAAAAGACTTGTAGCAGAGGACTTTTTTTGCTCAAAAATGCTTGTAAGGAAATTTTAAGTAAAATTAGATTGATTAGAAGAGATTAGATAAAAGTAGTATTGGATTCAATTAGGGCAGATTATATTAGGCCAAATCAGATTATTATGAAAATTTGGATAGATTAGAAAGATTAAAGGAGGTTGGACTGGATTACTTTAGTTGATTGATTGACTAGAAAAGACTACACTGCGTATGATAAACTTTTGTAGAAATATAATGACTTGTAGCAGAGGACTTTTTTTTGCTGAAAATGTTTGCAAGGTATTTTAAATAAAATTAGATTGATTAGAAGAGATTAGATAAAAATAGTTAAGACTTGACTATATTGGATTGAATTACAGCAGATTCAATTAGGCGAAATCAGATTGAATAAAGATAATATGATGTACTTAGTTTGGCTAAAATGACTAGATTAGAATGCAACAGATTATTAAGTTAAACTTGAATAAATTATAAAGATTGAAATAGGTTTGACTAGATTACTTTAGTCAAAATTGGTTTATACAAAATCAGATTAAGCATAGTTAATAAGATATGATTAGTTTCGATTGGAATAACTAGATCTAAGATAATTATTATTAGATTAGATCAGGTCAGATTAGTTTAGATTAGATTACATTAGAAAACATGAGATAAGATTAGATATAATTAGATTAGATTACATAGATTGATTATATAAAATAGACAAGAGAACAGATTCAAGTAGTTCAAAATATGCGGGATTTGAATGGATCATAAAAATTGTCTTTTGGACTGGCATTTGGTCTAAAAATATTTAATATCAGACTTAAGCTTGCAGGAATTAATAAAATGGAACATAACGCCTACTGGAAAAGAATATAGACCCAAAGGTCCTCGGAGAGTGACCTGAACCCTATTAACTAACCAAATTGAAACTAATATTGTAGATTATAAAAACTAGATCAAACCTATTTAAAGCAGATTAAAGTTCATACGATTTGAATACGTGAAACAAGTACTATTATAAGTTAACTTCTTAATCTAAAATTATAATTGTAAAAATTTCAAAATCTTTAATGCATATATGTATAAGTGGCCGACGAGTGCGGACGTTCCAATTTTTCGTTCCGGTAAAAGTAATATTTTTGTGGTTTTTTAGCGAAATTAAATTGCACAGCAATATTGTTGGTTTCGTCGTAACGCCGTGCATCTGGTTTTATTGGTTAAATTGTTTTAAGCAGACAAATCTGTGCAATAATCAAAAGCGCGTCATACGCTCGTAATAAATTAAATTTTTTCTTCTTTCTACACAAAAACTTGCGAGAAATGGCTACGCCCGCTGCCCCTCCATCACTCAAACGGCGTTCTAGCAGAGGCTCGCCCATAGCTAAAGAAGTGAAGTTGGACGAGAATTCAATTTTAAAAACTGTGCTTGATGCTCTTCGTGACTTGGAGACAAAAAGGAAACAACAATCAGACAAGATGCAATCTCTATTTGATGACTTGTCTGGCAAGATAACAGCACTTGAAAATGAGTTAATAAAGCAAATCGATGACGAAGTGGGTGCTCTTAAAACCAAAGCTGCCGAAGCAGAGGCGCGTATAAATAGCCTCGAAGTTGTTGTTAGTGAATACAAGAGTGAATTGAGTAACATTCAGAATCAATTAAAGAGTGTGCAATGCGAGAAAGCGACTCCAGAATTTACTGCTGATGCTGTCATATTTGGCGTGCCTTGTGTACAGGGAGAAAATTAAAAAAGTATGTACAACCATGTGTGTATGTCGATCGACTTCTTATCCCCGCAAGTAAGAGATATTTTTTGAACTACACGCCCACTGAACAAAGCTGTCAGCGCCGTAATCATTAAATTTCACAATCCCTATGATCGGAATCGGACTTTGCGTGCTTTCAGCGAACATCGCAAAAAAACAAAGGCAGATGTTTCTCTTAATGATATTGGTTTTGCGGGCAGTTTCAGAATTTATGAGAGCGTATCTCAAGGTACAAGAAAACTTCCTCATGAAGCAATTAAGCTTAGGTGTATTGGCAAAATTGCATCTGCATTTACTCTTCGGGGAGAAGTGTACATACGAGCTACCAAAGACTCCGTTGCAGAGAAGATCTTCACCTTTGACGATATGAAGCAGTACCGCTGACTACAAGTTGCGATAGCTTATTGCTATTTAATATTATATTTCTATTTATATTATTATACGTATATAACCTCATACATACATATAACACCAACACCTTATGTTAAAATGGTCCGCTTAAATCTCTTCAAACTCTTTTACTTATGTTTCTCTTCTTTGAATACTTTCGCTGCTGTAACTTTGTGTATTTGTCTTATGGTTGCTTTTGTTTGCATACATTATGGTGACCCTTAGCATCAATTTGAGTGGTGCGGGCGATAATAGTCTTGCTGTGATAAATGTTTTATGTCAGGAATGGTTTTAATAT
The DNA here is from genome assembly GCF_040869045.1 of Eurosta solidaginis. Taxonomy (NCBI): domain Eukaryota; kingdom Metazoa; phylum Arthropoda; class Insecta; order Diptera; family Tephritidae; genus Eurosta; species Eurosta solidaginis. Next base: position 25,450,229 of record NC_090323.1, read on the forward strand.
TGTACATTTTAACGCCAGAAGCTTGAATGCTGTGAAGATAGATTTTGTAAGGTATGTGTTTGAAAACTCGAATGTTGACGTTATTTTTGTTTCAGAGACTTGGTTTGCTGAAGATCTTGATGACAGGCACTTCAGTATAAGCAACTGTAATCTGGTTCGTAATGACTGAGTGGATAAAAAGGGTGGAGGCGTTGTAATTTATTGTAAAAAATGTATAAATATGAAGCCTTTTTGCAAGTCGGTGAGCCCCGGTACAGAGTATTTGTTTCTTGAGTTACGTGATGCTTCTACAAAGGTCCTTGTGTCATGCGTTTACAGTCCCCATAAAACTAATAGTCATGACTTGTTACTTTCTTCTCTGTCCTCGTACATCGTAGCTTATGATAGTATAATTGTTTGTGGCGACTTTAATGTTAATATCTTCGTTCGTGACTAGTATAGTTCCAGTCTATTGAATAACTTCTGTGGTACTGGTCTTAGTGTTGTAAATCGGGATATTCCTACATCGTTTTCTTGACACGATGCTTTGTACTCCGATTTTTCCCATGTTGATTTCAGTGAATGTTGGCGCCTCGTTACTGCCAATGAAAAACTTGAGTTTCTTAATAATAAGATTCTAGATGCCTATAACAAGCATGTCCCCACTCGGTATATCAACCCTACAAATAGTTCGTGTCCCTGGTATAACGGCCAAGTTATTTCTGCAATTAAAGCGCGCAATAATGTATACAAATCATCGAGGAGGATTAAAACTGACGTAGCATGGCAGGCCTACAGAATTGCTAGCAACACTGCTACTAGGATTATAAGAAACCAAAAATGTAAGCTCTTCACCTCAAGGCTAAATCCCTCATTACTTCCTAAATCTCTTTGGCGTAATTTAAAGAGTCTTCGAATGTATGGAAATAAAAGGCAAGATTGTACTTTGAATGCAGATACCCTTTATCATGCGTTTGTGAATAGTTCAGTGGTTGGTGTTGATTTTGGTAATTTTGTTCCAAATGGTCCTGTATGTTTCTCTGGAAGTCCATTCGAATTCTCTGCGGTTACTGAATGTAGTAAGAAGTATTTTTAAAATAAATTCCAACGCAACTGGAATTGATGGTGTACCAATTAAATTTATAAAAATTATTTTACAATTTGTGTTGAGTACCCTTACCCACATTCTTAACCACTTCGTTACGACATCTTGCTTTCCTGAGTCGTGGAAGTGTGCCATAGTTAAGCATGTTCCTAAAAAACGGT